>NC_058189.1:27685846-28332807 GCF_907165205.1 Coccinella septempunctata
GGCATACAAGCTACCACAAAACAATTTATTGGAAGAGGAGATAAACAACATGTTGGAAGGAACAAACCCGCAATCTGCATCGGAGATTTCAACTTTAAATCCCCATTATGAAAATGCAGAACAGAGAATAGAAATGGCAAAAAAACTCAAGGATTTCGCCGAAAAACAAAATGCCATAGTGATTTGACCAGAGTTACCGACATATCTTGCTTTTGGTATAGGAATACCAGATGTAATAGATAACGCGATACTGAAAAATTTAACTCAAAAATTCTCGATTGAAACTTTGGAAGATGGAACCTGAAACCACAATCCCGTGGAATTGACAATTGGAGAGGAACCAAGAGAAAAACTGATGGAAATAGGAGAATATACCAATTGGGCTGAATACAGCCATTTAATACAATCGGAAATAACAGGAATTCCAACAATAAGCAATCCAGACGATCTGGAATGTGCGGTTGATAAACTGGATTATAATTAAAGCTCACGAGAAGAATGAAGAGACCAGCACCAAGTCATACGCATGGCGATACGCTTAAAGAAGTAAAAGATCTTATACGAGAAAATAGGAGACTGAGAAGAATATATCGGATGAATAAGAATGATCTGCATAGAAGGAACCTCAACCACCATAGCCCCAAGTTCTGCAAAATGCCCTGAAAGATCTAAGAACAAGCAAATGGAACAAAAGGGTTCAAGAACTGAATACAATTGATCATTCTGCATGGAGAATGCAAAAACTGCTAGGAGGAGAAAAGACTAAAATTCCACCCCTAAGCGGAGAAAGGGGAATGGCGTATACCAATACTGATAAGGCAAATGCATTGGCGGACTCGATCAAACGAGTATCAGGAATAAATTACAGGATAGACGACGATAATGAAGATTTGGAAGAACTGGTTGAAGAAAATGATGAAGAAATGGATGAATAACCAGCAGCGGCTTCTGAAATAAACAAACCAATATCGCCAAATGAGGTCAAGGAAATAATTAGAAGTTTGAAGAAGAGGAAAGCTCCCGGAAGCGATAAAATAACGCATGCTATATCAAAGAAATTACCTAGAAAAGGTATACCCGCTCTAACAAATATCGCTAATGGAATTATGAAGACAGAACACTACCCAGAAAAATGGAAAACAGTGGAAGTCATAGTGTTCTATAAACCACTCAAAGAGAAGAAGTTCCCACAAAACTACAGACCGATAAGTCTACTGTCGGCGTTAGGAAGAGTAGTAGAAAGAATTATAGCCACAAGGCTGAATGAGGAAACCAAAAATCTGAAACTAATACCACCAGAACAGTTCGGATTCAGAAGAGAGAATTCAACAGAGCAAGAATTATTAAGGCTCAGAGAATACATTACAAAGGGATTCCAAAATAAACAAGCTACAGCTCTTGTTTTACTAGACGTCGCCAGAGCATTCGACAGAGTATGGCATGAAGGATTAATATATGAGATGAGATGTGCTGGATATTCGATCAAAATATGCAAGTTGATCCGGAATTGTCTCCAAAATAGAAGATTTTTCGTGAAAGTGGAAGGAGAATTCTCCACAACCTGAGATATAGATGCTGGAGTACCCCAAGGGTCAGTACTTGGGCCACTTCTGTACAACATATACATTCATGATATTCCGAAGAATCCAAGAACCATGCTGACGACACAGGCATAGCAACTCGACACCGCAACCCAGAAATAATAGAACGAGTTCTAAAGAAACGATTGACGAAACAAATGACTGGTGCATAAAGTGGAAAATCAAGCTCAATGAACAAAAGAGCCAAGCAATTTTACTAAAGAAGAGAAGGCTGCGACCCACAACGAATCTAGAATTTGACGGCGAAGAAATCGACTGGAAAAATGAAGCCAAATATTTAGGAATAACGCTTAACAAAGGACTTGAAAAAGTCATATCAAACAAGCAATCGACAAAACGAAAGCAGCGATGAATAGACTCTACCCTCTAATAGGAAGAAGAAGCCACATGTCGAAAGAGACAAAATTGAAGATGAAGATAATCAAAGCCGTTGCTAGGCTTCAACTCACTTATTTATCAGTTGCCTGGGGTTTCGCGGCAAAGAGCCACAGCAAAAGAATTCAGGCCACTGAAAACAAGCTGCTACGATGTGCAATAGATACACCTTGGTTTGTCAGGAATAGACAGGTTTATAGGGACCTAAAATGGCAAATCATAACGGAATTCATGAACAGAAAAGCAGAGAAATTATTCGAAACAGCAAAAAACCATCGGAATCAAGAACTCAGTAGACTAGTGGACTACGACCCAGAGGAAGACAAAAGGAAAATGCGAATTTACCGAAGGAGACCAAGAGATCAATTGAGAAGAGATTAAAATAAGCACATAAACTCAATGAAAAATCCAATAAAGTGTTATCCGATAGAGGATAAAATAATATAATCTCCCAGCACGATAGTGTGCGAGAAGTAAACCGACTAAGAGATGAACGGTTTATAAGCAAATGCCTGGAACAAATATTCAAAATTAGTTAAGGATTTTTAGTGGGTCTCGAGCTCAGGAGAGTGAGAAACCCCACACTTGTTCCTCCTCAGGATAGGGTGGTTCGTCTGACTTGCAGATTTTCCCCCAGCTACACAAAAAAAAAGAGATGAAGATGTGGGGATTTACGTATCGGATAAATTCGGATCCGTATTATTAATTTTGAGTAGTGTCAACGACCATTGCGAGCAATTATGGATTAGGGTGAAGATGAACAATACCTCCTTCGCAATCAGCTGCGTCTATCGCCCCCCTGAGAGTAGTCTACACTTTGGTTTTTCTGTGAGCTGAGCTTTGAATCGTCAGTAACGAGGCCAAGACTGCACTATTACAGAGACTTCAAATTTTTCGATATAAACTTATTTCAGAGCGACTTGCTGAGGGAACCTTTTTACAATATTTTTACTATAGATGATATCGATGAGAAGATGAAGTTTTTCTCCAGTCTGGTTCTGGTGGTGTTCGAGAAGCATGCTCCTTTAAGGGTTGCTCGTATGACAAGGAAACATGCCCCATGGTTGACTTTTCCTATTAAAATTATGATGAAGGAAAGAGATTCGGCGCTAGCGAAATTCAAAATAACTAATGCACCCGATAATTGGTATCGTTATTTTACTTTGTCGTCCTTAAGACGGGAGAAGAGGGCATATTATGATGGTATTTTCCAGACGGGAGATTCTTGGTTATTGTGGAAGAATCTAAGGGGGATCAATCCTGTGGTGGGTAATATTCGCTTGCCGCTCAGTCTGCAGCAGCCAGAACTGGCCAACAATTATTTCAGTTCCGTTTTTGTCGATGGGCCTGTTGATGATGGTCTTTTGCGTTTCTACTCTACAGAGAGATATCCCAAATTGAAGAACCCTGAAAATGCCTTTAAGCTACGGTTACTTTCTGTTGATGAGGTGGGGGAAATTATCTCGACCATAAAGTCGAATGCTGTCGGTTTCGATGGTATAACTATCAATATGTTAAAGTACTTTAGTCCTCTACTTAATGATTATATAACCCATATTGTGAATTGTTGCATTGAAAAGAATTATTTTCCAGAGTCATGGAAGGTTGCGGTGATAAGGCCCCTAAGTAAAGCTAATGACCCTAAGCAGTTTTCAGATCTCAGACCGAATAGTATTTTGCCCGCTATTTCAAAGATCCTTGAAAGGGCTATCGTCAAATTACATCGTATATTATGGAAAACAATGTTGTTCCAAATTGTTAAGCAGGTTTTAGGGCACGTCGACTACATTGGTTCAGATGATATCGTCGAAAATTCGGCCCATCGAGCAATTCTTCCGGATGGTGACTTGATGGAATTTATCCAGTTCAGACTCATGTGGTCGGAAATTACGGTGAAATGAAATCCTTCCAGGTATGGTCGCAGTTTCTCTATCGAGAAAACCATGGTGAGAGATTCCTTTTCAGACACGGAGTAATTTCTTTCGGCGGTGTTAAAGGTACAGCTGACATAGGCGATAACCCTTTCCTCTCCATTCAGAACTTGGGTCAGGGCTCCTCCAAGGCCTACGTCACTGGCGTCTGTTTGTAGGACGAACGGTTGATTGAAATCCGGACAAGCCAGTATCGGTGATTCGGTCAGTTTTTGTTTCAGGAGTTCGAACGCTTTTTGTTGCCCCTCACACCATTTCCAACGTGGTTTCTTCTTTAACATGTGAGTCAGCGATGAAACGACATCGAAAAAGTTCTCTATAAAACGGCGGTACCAGCTAGCAACTCCCAGAAAACGGCGCAATTCACGAATGGTTTTCGACGCTGAGAATACTACTATAGAAGAAACTTTATCCGGGTCAGTACGGATTCCACGGTCCATGTGACGACATGTCCTAGATTTTTAGGGATTTTCGCACAAAGTCACACTTGTCGGGGTTGAGACGAAGATTGGCTTCTCTCAACCACCGGAATACCTCTCTTAAGTTCTCCGGGTGTTCCTCGAAAGTTTCCATCAGGACAACTATATCGACCAGGTGAGCGAACGGTGTCTAAGAATCTCAGAAATGTGGCCGGACTAGCGTGAACACCAAACGGCATGAAGGTGATCCGGAACAGTCCCCTTCCCAGAACTGTGAAGGCAGTAATCTGACGGCTCTCCTCTGCTAACGGTATCTGCCAGTATCCTTGTTTCAGATCCAGAGTGGATATGTACTTGGCCTTACGCAGTTTATCCAGGAATCCCAGAAATGTACGGCAACGGGTATGCATACTTCACAGACACTTGGTTGACAGCACAGAAGTCGATGCAAAAACGGTATTTTTCGTCTTTCTTTCTGACCAATATTACCGGTGAACTCCACGGTGACTTGAAGGGATCAATCACTCCCTCAGCCAGCATACGGTCCACTTCCTGATTGAAGATATCCTGCATTTTCCGGTTTACGGATCGGTATCGTTGTGTGATCGATTCGGTACCCGGTTTCAGTTTGATCTTATGTTCAATCAGGTCGGTTTTAATATAGGTCTTCGAAGTTCCTTAATTCCTCTTTTAGAAATGCTTCCAGCTCCTGTTTCTGAGACTCCGTCAGTTCCAATAGGTGTTCTTCGGCGGTGTGAACTTCTGCGGTGGTTTCGACGGGAGTCATCGGTTTTCGAGATCATGTGAATGTCGACAGGAAATCCATCCCCAGAATAATGTCTACCGGTAAGTTTGGTACCAGTAAGAATTTCAAATCAGGCAGTATGTAATCGGAAATTTGCACGGTGGTGGTGTACAGTTTCGGCGTAACGGTGGTTTGTCCTGTGATTCCTTCACTTTCACACTGATTGGATACGGCCTGACTGCAGAAACTCCTGGTCGCTCCAGTATCTATCAGTGCTCGGAAGTGTTTGCCGGTTATTCTGACCTCTACTAACGAACGGTCATCATTATAGGAAGTCGGTGCCAGTGGGGATCCCAGGAGATGTGGTCGACTCCGCCTCCAATCTCCGCTTCAGTTTCTCGAACACGTACAGCCTCGTGAGAGAATATTTTCCATCTGGCATCGAGAACAGAAGATCCTCGGTGGCCATATCCACCACACCGGAAACACTGTGTCTGGAAGGACACTCTCTTCCGTGATGATGGTTCGGTCCAGTCGGCGTGGCTATTTTCGGCTTGACGGCGGGGGGCGGTGTTGAAGGTCTGGATCGACCTTCGGACCTGTCTCCAAAAGTCGGACGGTGTGATTCCTGTTGCTGAACTATTGACTCTCTAGATCTGGGTGGCTTTGGACGTCTTTTTCCCGACGGAGAAAGTCGTGTCTGGTTAGCTGGTGTCGGCGGGACTGATTCCCAGTGATTAGTCGTTGGGTGAATCCTCTTCTTCTTCTTCTTCTTCGTGCGGTGCCCCACCGGGCTGAACTGTGGCCTCGTGATCCATTGTTCGTCCGCTTGTAGTTGGAGAGACTTAAAGTCTGTGATATGCTGACAAAAATGCCACAAGTCGACAGAGAGGTGTCCCTCTCACCATAGGAGTTGTGGGTGTTCTGTTTCCTAGATGTGTCATCCTTAAGTCCTCAAGGTTGATACAGAAGAACAAAATGTGTTCAACCGTTTCCTCCGTGCTCCTGCACCACCGGCACAGGGAATGGCTAGTCAGTCCCATTCTATTGAAGTGTTTGTTAAACAAATGGCAAGTCATTGCTCCAGTCACTAGACTCAGTTGTTTCCTCTCAAGAGCTAAGAGTTTTTCGACCTCAGGCACAGAGGAGGGTCTCTCAATGAGAAGCCTCGACTGTCTGAGATCACCTCTTATGCTCCATCCAGAGGAAAATTTCCTGTCTAGCCAACTATTAAAGAAGTCCTTGACAGATGTACGACAGATTGGCAGCGCCGGTCCCGGACCTTCAAAAGCTGGGTGAACCCTCTCTCCGGTATCCATTGAAAAACTTGCCTGATGTCGGTTCAGTTGAAGGGGACTCTACGTCAGGTGAGGCTCCTCTACGTCAGGTGAGGCTCCTATACGAAACCTGGTTTGGAGGGTGCCGGGTGTACTGGCTCATCTGCCACTGGACCAGTTCAAGAACTTTTCCCTTACGGAGAAGTTCGACTTTTTCGAGAAATACTATTTTTTTTGGAGTTCTGGGTAGATTTGAAAGAGTTCTGGAGTTCCTGATGAAAATTTTGAATAGTTCTGGCAACTCGTGGATTCTAGTGGAAAATTTTTTTTTATTATTATGACTTTAGCCTTTCGGCTTTCAAACTCCTCTTCAGAGGAAAATTCACTAATCCCAGATATCTCAGATATAAAAAGGATTTAGCTCTGTTGGAGCCCTTTCCAGGTTTTCGGGCTCGTGGTGGTGGTCGGGTCCGGGTCGCTCCTCGGCTCCCTGCTGTCGGTTGGATTCCTGCTCCACCCGCACTTCCTATCGGAGCAGACGGTGTTCCTCTGCATTCCTATGTACTTGCGTACAGTTCTCGCCGTTCCGAGCAGTACCGCCTTCTGCATGACTCTATAGATATTTTCGTCCAACTCAGTTTCCTCAAGTTCTCTAGTAGTTTCTTCGATATCAGGCCTGTAGATGAAATGACAAAAGGAATGGTCTCGATATTTTTCAGCTTCCACTGTCTTCTGGTTTGTTCCACGAGATCTCTGTATTTTGAAATTTTTTCAGTGTGCCTATCTAGAAAATAGTTATTATTTGGAATTGCCACGTCGATGAATAGTGCTCTGTCCTCATCCTTATTGAGCAATATGAGATCTGGTCTATTGTGGGTTATTTACCGGTCTGTGAGAACCGTGCGATCCCAGTAGAGCTTGTGATGTTCATTTTCCAATACAGCATCCGGATGGTGATTGTAATAAGGAACTTTTTTCGAACTTGAAAGTTGGTGTTTTAGTGCCAATTCTTGATGAAGAATCTTGGCAACAGCATCATGTCTATTTTTATACTCTGTACATGCGAACTTCTGACATCCCCCGGTGATGTGCTGGATAGTTTTATGTGTCGCACAGCCATAACGACAGCTATCATCCGCCACTGAGGCATCCTTGCCGATATATTTCATGTGATTTCTTGTTGGAATCACCTGTTGCTGGTGGCAAGCATGAAGCCCTCCGTCTCAGGAAACAACCTTCCGGGAGTCAACCAGTAGTTCGACGCAGATATGTCGACGTAATCATGGTTGACCTCGTTCTGGTGCCTTCCATGCGAAGGTTTGCCAATCAGTTTCTGCATTTTATTTTCTGCAGAGTGTTCGACGGCTTCCAAGTGATCCTGTTGTAGCTTTAACGGCGTAGAACTATCAGTAACACAAACTACTCGATGGAGTTCTGACGAAGCAGCCTTGCTCAGGAAATATTTTCGAAGTCCTTCAATTTCTTTGGACATACGGTTAGACAAATCAACAATTCCTCCACCCCCAAGATGTCGTGGCAGCTCTGTCCGTTGTATTGAGCTTTTGGGGTGATTATTATCATTATTATCATTATTATTATATGAACTGCAGAGTTGAGTATAAAACTATAAAACTCTTGATGAAAAAGAAATACAAAAAATATATAAGCAATATTCATCCAATGGTAAAGAAAAAAAAAAACAGAAATTCCGAAAATGTTATAAAATATTCAAACATCCCTTGTCCTCCAGATGTCGAACCTATTCTTGAAGACGTTAACTGTCGGAGCTCCAACGACATGAGGTGTAAGCTGATTCTAAAAAGAGAACAGAAAATGCTGACGGGCTCTTGTATGGAATCTTTCTCGCGCTAGCTCCATTTCATGTCCTCTGAGATGGTTGGTGTTCAACTCGAAAAATGCGATAGCTCACAGCCGAAAAACCCTCTCAACGCTCTGAATGTCACAATCATATCTTTACGGTGTTTTCGATCTGCAAATGTATAGAGACCCATGATATTCAGGCGATCTTGGTGGGTAGGTCGTTGTACTCCGTAGGGCAACCGTATGACACGACGCTGCAGAGCGTAGAGAATTTGATCATCTCGCCGAAGCCATGGATGCCAGACAGGACCAGCAAACTCCAATATTGGGCGGATGTAGATCTTGTAAAGTGCTGCGACGGTATATGGATGGCTACTTTTGAAACACTGCTGGATCTTATAAAGGCGTTGTTTTGCTTTATTACAAATATGTAAAAGATAGGTCACTGTTCATAACAACACCCAGATCGACTTGGCTCAGACATCCATCCAATGCATAACCATCAATATAGTAGGATCGTCTCGGATTATTTTTTCCCAGATATAAAACACGACACTTGGATGTATTCAGAGGGAGCAACTAGTCAGAGCACCACCTCACCAGCAAATCCAGATCACTCTGGAGAGTTCGATTACAATCCGACCTGTTGTACAATTTTGTGTCATCTGCGTAGAATGCGGAGGGAGAGCTCCATAATTGTGGTAGTTCGGACACATATATGTTATGTTATGTTATAAAATGAACGAGAGGGGATCAAGAACCGATCCCTGTGGTACTCCGCTCAGCACAGGACTTAAAGGAGACGTCACGTTACCAACCCTAACCGAAAAAAAACGACCTGACAAAATTGAATCGATGAATCCCAGTAGAGATCCTGGAATACCCAAGTGTTCTAACTTATGAAGTAGTCTCCTCTTTGGCACTCGGTAAAATGCTCTTGCATTTGCAAGATAAATTGCACCACATATTACATCCAACGGAATCCTGTCATCCAAAGACTTAGTCCAGTCATTCAGGCATGTCAGAAGGTTGGTAATAATTGATTTTCCTGGAACGAATCCATGCTGCTGCGGTGGAATAATGGATCCCTGCAATGCGAACTGAAGAACCTGTTTAGATACAATTCTTTCGAGATCCTTGACCACAACAGAGGTAAGACTTATGGGTCTATAATTTTCAGTCTTGAGTTTACCTCTTTTCTTGAATATACGTGTTACTGTCGATCGACGCCATGCTGAAGGAACAGAACCCGAAGATAGCACACGATTCATAATCGTACACAATGGACCACTAAGCGAAGATGAACACGCTCTGAGCAACGCTGGAGAAGATCCATCAGGACGAGGTGCAGAAGAAACGTCCAATCCAAGAAGAAGCTCCTCCACCATGGAGTAGCTCACTGTGATGCTCTATAGAGATTCCGTGTTTCTGGGACTATTGATAATAGGCAATGGACCATCTGGTCCTGCTGTGAAGGAAGAAGAAAAGGAGCTGGAGGGAATACAAGCCAACTCAGACTCATTACTTGCCATGTTACCATGTTCATCAGCGACTATAGGGATTGAGACTTTGCTGTTTAATTTAGATCGCATATATTTGAAAAACTTCGCACTATTTTCTGGCCTTATCAGATTCTGCTCGAATGTTTTTCTGGATTGTTTAATTGCAGCTGAGAGGTACTCGGAGAATCTTCTATGGCACAGAAAGTTCCGTGTCGAACGACTCCTACGAAATCTCTGCCAGAGACTCTTATTCGTGCGGATGTCTTTATACCAGCTACCAGTGATCCATGGCTTGGTAGGGCTCTGTTTAACCATCCTCGTACTAGTGTTAGCTTGAAGAATCCCCGTCAGAGTATCAGAAATTCGATTCCACGCTTCCTCAACATCATGTGCATCCAGCACTGAGTTCCAGTTGACAGCAGAGAGCGAAGCACTCATCCTCTCGTAATCGACCAATTTTATCACCTTCCTCACATTGGACGATTGTACTTGAATGCTAGCACATGATCTGACTTTCCATTTCCCAATGGGGGAAGATATTCAATATCTAATATATAAAATTCTCGTGTCACAGTTTTCGTTGCCATACTCCTCCGAAACGGCTTGACCGATTTTGATGAAATTTTTTGTGCTTATCCGGTATCTATGAGAATCGGCCAACATCTATTTTTCATCCCCCTAAATGTTAGGGGTAGTCCACCCCTAAATTTATTTTTTATTTTTTAGACAAAATTTTTAATTTCTATTTTTTTATGATACATACATAATACAACATACAAGAGGAAATTATTTATATGGCAAAACAACGTTTGCCGGGTCAGCTAGTCTAATATATAAAATTCTCGTGTCACAGTTTTCGTTGCCATACTCCTCCGAAACGGCTTGACCGATTTTGATGAAATTTTTTGTGCTTATCCGGTATCTATGAGAATCGGCCAACATCTATTTTTCATCCCCCTAAATGTTAGGGGTAGTCCACCCCTAAATTTTTTTTTTATTTTGTAGACTAGGAAATTATGTAAATGGCAAAACAACGTTTGCCGGGTCAGCTAGTCTGAGATAAGATTCACGTCATTAGTGAGGAGAAGGTCCGGTGTTGTCGGCTGCTGATTTATTCTGAACCGAGTGGGATGATCCACGATCTGAGTCAGACATGACCTCTGCACAATATCAATAAAAGGAAAGATAGGGAAACCATTAGATGGAAGCTGACTCATGGGCCAGACTCGAATATCTCCAAAGTTAAAATCATCAACGATCAACAAGTTCTTTCTTGAATTCGCTAGGTGTTCTAGATGACTAAATAGATCTTGGTCGTGAGTACAACTTCTAGGACGACATGTACAGCCCAAAGGCAGCTCCAATTCATCTGACTTCACATTTAAAAATAGGTTATTGATGCCAGAGGGGTGGCCAGTGAGTAATGAGAAATTGAGTACGAATTAATTACATCATCACGAACATAAACGCAAACACCAGAATGACCAGGTGTTGTTACACTGTCGCAGCGATAGATTGTGTGAACCGCTAAGGCAAACTTCTGATCAGAAATTCTGGGATGAAGCCATATCTCAGCAAGAAAAACAAACACTGGGTCACGACCACGAACAAGGAGAGTTAAATCATCGAATTTGGAGTTCAGTGAGGCAAGATTTGTATAAATAAGAGGCCAGGTTATCAAGTGAGATTTCAGTTTTTTGAAGTCGGTATCTCAATTCTTGTAGGAACCCCCTTTCTATACTTAATAGTCAGGTCGGCCTCTCCGGAAGACCGTCTGGCATAGAGTTCCCTACGAAGATCCAGCAGATGTTTAATTTGAAGCGGCGTCTAATCATCATCTATAGAAGTCCTCCTATAGTTATCAAAGCTGGTGAGAATCCGTTTATGACGTAGAATATAAGCAGGTACGGCCGAGTTCGAAAACTTTACCTTAATCGGTCTGTGAAAACCCTGTCGCAACTTTCCCATTCTTCTGGCCGCCACGATATCACCAGCTGAACCTTCCCTGACTTTTGAAGTAATATCAAGAACTGAAGCCATATCTGCCGCAGCATTCTCTGACTCAGGAACATTTCGAATAATGAGATTATTAGCTCGCTTCACACGTTCCAATAACTCAATAGAGTTAACGTGCGATGAGGCCTCGCTTCAGTTAGCCCTGTCGAGGCGGATGGTTTTAAGGCATTCTTCAAGGTCAGCACTTCGCTTTGTAATATAGAGCTAGATTTCTCCAACGCCACAACATCCACTGATCCTAATTGACTTCTCAGGCCAAAAACATCTTCCTTTAATACTGAATGGGAGGCCTTGAGGACGATCAGTTCACCACTGCATTCCTGCAAAGATGATTCATGCTGCTTCAAAATTCTTTCATGGGTCTCAACACGTTTTAAACAGCTGCTCAGCGTGTCAGAAAGCTCTCTCTGAGCCTGCTTAATTTCGGCAATATCTCCAGCAATCCCGTTGAGGAGAGACAACCTGGATAAAACCATGTCCCACTGATTCGCAGAACCACCGCTTTGAGACGCCGCTCCACCTAAATTACTGCGAAGTGGACGGAGATTATTACTTTGCTGGCTTGACAAAATACCGGCTTATAGCCGGGAGGTGGTGTCACTTTTTTGTCAGTGATTTATCTCCAAATCGAATAAGATTAATTAGAGAGTAACACTATTACTGTACTCGAAATCGAAAGTCAGTCAGCGCGACCGTGGTGGGCTTGGGCGTGGGAGGTGGAGAAACTCGGCGGAAAAATCTCGAAAAAAAGTGATTGATCTCCATGTGAAACTTTGTAATAATGTAAATTATGCATAATTATGAGTGAAAATGGGCGTCACTCACGTTCCCGATGGTGGAAACATCGTCAGTCAGGCGGTTGAAGAGGTCGGAAAAATCTGAAAATTGAAGTGACCTATCTTCACTTGAAATTTTGAAAAATGATTATTTCAATCGAATTGAGCGCAAAAATGGACGTCAGTCACGTTTAAAGTGGTAGATTCTGCGTCAGTCAGGCTTCCAAAGTCAAGGGCAGTGACCAGCTTTCTTTGGCTCGCTGCATCTTGCAGTTCGACTGACGCATATTCCACCGGCATCGTGCCGGCTGACGATTATTTATCGAGTATACATAACCATTACTGGTTTATACAGGGTGTTTCATCATAAACTGGACAAACATATATAGTGGGTAAATGACACCGGGAGAATCACTTTTGGCCTTATGACATATAGCCCGTTTTCGACGCATAAGCGAGATATAGGGTGTTCAACGTCGTATTTGAGCAATATTCTAATGAGTGTGCTCAGTTATGTATAAATTTCAAAGTAACGGTTTCCGATCACATCGGAGTATTTTCGAGTGCTCAATTCAGAAAAGATGAAGAACTCCGAAAAAAATTTTCAAAATAGCGGAAAACCTTCAACACAATTTTTGAACAATTTCTGTGAAGAAATTTTTTCATGAATCGGAAAACTTTTTTTTTAACATGTCTACAGTGAATAAAAATTTCACCCGAAATTTTTGAAATGTTTCCTGATTGTAGTTCCTTTTATACCTAACACGAATATGGAAACAGAATCGAAAAATATGAAACCGTTTCTTTACTGCAGCCGTCCAAATATTTTGCAGGAACCTCTTACATAATCAAGAAAATAAAACTGGTTGGGCTTTAAGGCCAAAAATTTTTAAATTGAGCTGTCGAATTATTCCAGATGGTAATATGAATTTAAAAAAAATTTCGATGAAAATTTGTTGGGAGTCGGACTCGTCACTTTGTGGTATTACCCTCAATTTAAAAATTTTGGGCCTAAATCCCAACCAGATTTATTTTTTTAATTATGTTAGAGGTTTCTGCGAGATATTTGGACGGCTGCAGTAAAGAAACGGTTTGATATTTTTCGATTCTGTTTCCATACTCGTGTTAGGTATAGAAAAAACTACAAACAGGAAACATTCCAACAATTTCGGGTGAAATTTTTTTTTTGCTGTAGACATGTAAAAAAAAAGTTGTGTTCGATTTAGGAAATCATTTCCTCACAGAAATTGTTCAAAAATTGTGTTCATTCAGAAAATAAAAATAGTCCGATGTGACCAGAAACCTTTACTTTGAGGTTTATACATAACTGAGCACACTCATTAGAATATTGCTCAAATACGACGTTGAACACCCCATATCTCGCTTATGCGTCAAAAACGGGTTATATGTCATAAGGCAAAAGTGATTCTCCCGGTGTCATTTACCCACTATATATGTTTGTCCAGTTTATGATGAAACACCCTGTATAAACCAGTAATGGTTATGTACACTCGATGAATAATCGTCAGCCGGCACGATGCCGGTGGGATATGCGTCAGGTGCAGCGCACCAATGGAAGCTGGTCACTGCCCTCGACTTTGGAAGCCTGACTGACGCAGAATCCACCACTTTAACCGTGACTGACGTCCATTTTTACGTTCAATTTGATTAAAATAATCATTTTTCAAAATTTCAAGAGAAGATCGGTCACTTCAATTATCCGATTTTTCCGACCACTTCAACCGCTTGACTGACGATGTTTCCACCATCGGGAACGTGACTGACGCCCGTTTTCACTCTTAATCATGAATAATTTACATTATTACAAAGTTTTACGTATAGATCAATCACTTTTTTTAAAGATTTTTCCGGCGAGTTTCACCGCCTCCCACGCCCACGCCCACTGCTATTGGTGACTGACGCGCGGACCTCATATGTACAAGTGGAGAACTACTCATGTCGAAAAATTCGTGTAAAGATCGATCACTAATTCAAAAGTGACGCCACCTCCTGGACTATTACTAGGAATCAATTTTTCAAGTTGTACAATAAATTAATAAAAAAATTTAAAAAAATTAGCGAAAAGAGGATGGAAAACAGTGGACACACACTTCACTCAACCGAGGCCGATCAGTGAGATTTAGATTAACTAACAAGGTGGGCCTAGGATGAGAGCAGAAATAAAACAGAGGATCAAATCAGAGGAAAAGACAAATATAGCGCACCAGCAACAAACCACACCTGGTATGGCTCCCTTTAGAATCCGAGAAACATATGCAGAGCGTCGGAAGTAAATCAATTAAAAAACCGAGGTAACTAGAATGCGAAATGAATAATGAAATTCCAATGATAAGTGATCAACAAATTATATATGAAATGAACCCAAATTATGTTAGATCAAAAATAAAATAATGATGAATCAGTCAGAAAAAGTAATTGTCTTACGGTTTATCACACTGAAGAAATCGATAAATCACGGAGCACAAACAAAACATGTCAACATATTTCGATATATCGAAATATATGTCATGAACTGCAACGATATTTTCGGAGACTGAAATTGGTGACGCTGACTTCACGCGGCGCCGTCTTTTTCGAAAAAAAGAGTTCTGATGCTTTTTTTCGTTGAAGAAGGAAGAGTTCTAGAGTTGTTGATCGTTTTTAGAAAGAGTTCTGCGAAAATTAAAAAAAAATTAGAATAGGTTTTTGACTCCCGAAAAAAATCATTTTGAGAGAAAAAATTGTAGATATTTCAGTTCCGATCAGAGTTCTAAATAGCGCTCGAAGAGTTCCACGAAATATGTCAAGTGACATTTATCAAAAAAATAAAACTTTTCAATTTGTCAGCAAAAATAAGGTGCTTAATTTGAAAACCAATATTTCCTATGTTGGCAAAACTTGATCGATGAAGAGTTCTTATAAGAGTTCTGAATAGCGCTCGAAGAGTTCTACAAAATATGTCGATTGACTTCTATCGAAAAAACAAAAAACTTTTCAATTTATAAGCAAAAATAAGGTCCAAAATTTGAATACCAATATTTCCTATGTTGGCAAAATTTGATCTCAGAATAGTTCTGATGAAATTTTTGAATAGCGCTCGAAGAGTTCTACAAAATATGTCAAGTGACTTTTATCGAAAAAACAAAACTTTTCAATTTATCAGAAAAAATAAGGTCAAGAATTTGAAAATTTACATTTCCTATGTTGGCAAAACTTGATCGCAGAAGAGTTCTGATCAGAGTTCTGAATGGCGCTCGAAGAGTTCTACAAAATATATCGGGGGAATTTTATAGAAAAAATAAAACTTTTCAATTTATCAGCTAAAATTAGGTCAGAAATTTTGAAACCAATATTCCCTAAGTTGGCAGAACTTGATTGCAGAAAAGTTCTGCATAGCGCGCGAAGAGTTCTACAATAAATGTCAAGTGAAATTTATCACAAAAAACAAAACTTTTCAATTTATCTGCAAAAATAAGGTCAGAGATTTGAAAACCAATATTTCCTATGTTGGCAAAACTTGATCGCAGAATAGTTCTGATGAGAGTTCTGAATAGCGCTCGAAGAGTTCTACAAAATATTTCAAGTGACTCTTATCGACAAGAAACAAGAAAACTTTTCAATTAATTAGCAAAAATAAGGTCAGAAATTTGAAAACCAATATTCCCTATATTGGCAAAACTTGATGGCAGAAGAGTTCTGATCAGAGTTCTTAATAGCGCTCGAAGAGTTCTACAAAATATTTCAATTGACTCTTATCGACAAGAAACAAGAAAACTTTTCAATTTGTCAGCAAAAATAAGGTCAGAAATTTGAAAACCAATATTCCCTATATTGGCAAAACTTGATCGCAGAAGAGTTCTGATGAGAGTTCTGAATAGCGCTCGAAGAGTTCTATAAAATAGGTCGAGTGACTTCTATCGAAAAAACAAAACTTTTCAATTTATCAGCAAAAATAAGGTCAGGAATTTGAAAATTTATATTTCCTATGTTGGCAAAACTTGATGGCAGAAGAGTTCTGATCAGAGTTCTGGATAGCGCTCGAAGAGTTCTACAAAATATATCCATTGGCTTTTACCGAAAAAACAAAACTTTTCATTTTATCAGCAAAAATAAGGTTAGAAATTTGAAATTTTTATTTCCTATGTTGGCAAAACTTTATCGCAGCAGAGTTCTGATCCGAGTTCTGAATAGCGCTCGGCGAGTTTCACAAAATATGTCAAGAGACTTTTATCGAAAAAACAAAACTTTTTAATTTATCAGCAAAAATAAGGTGAAAAGTTTTCAAACTTCTGAATCAAGCATAGAGCGATCGTTCTCAACTTGCACTCTGGCCTGAATTTTGCTCTTCATCGGATACAAAGGTAGGAACATCGGTTGTCATGGGGATAAGCAAAGAGGTTAAGGCTTTTAAGTCATAGAGTACCACAAATAACAAATATTATATATCAAAATAAAAAATAAATCTTCAGACAAAAAAATTGAAAACCGAACAATTATACATATATCAAAATCATAAACAAATCTTCGACAAGCCGATGGGAAATCGAACAAAAAGACATTTTTTTCAATATTCTACATTAACGTCATGAAATCCCTCAAAGTTATTGCTTTTTCACATACACGAAAATATGGGGCAGTACTTCTGTGATTTCTGAAATCTTTCTTGGTTTAGAAGACAGGTCGTCATACTCTCGCCATTGAATATTGAATATGAAGGACGTCCAATGCTCACTGTCAGTCGAAAAAAATATTCTAGGTGTACCAAGTTCGCCTTTTAGACGTTTCTGGAGAACTGGACTTCTTGAAATCTGAAAATTTCGATCATGATATTGTTCGACATTATCAACTGAGCTGAAATCGAGGCCAAAATATTCTTGAAGCCTAAGCACATCCAGCTATACAGGGAATGAATATAAATTAAAAAAAAATTTTTTTTTTTTACTTTTTCTTTCTTGATATGATTTGAACAGAAATATATTCGAAATTGAATACTCAGAAAAGAAAAATAGGAAAAAAAAATTTTTGAAAAATTTATTCCCAATCGGTACACGTCCAAAAACCGGGCGAATGATTTGCCCTTACACTAGCATTCTTTCGCAAGCGATTGGCACAGGGCGTTCTAGTCGCGCAGAAAAGAGGGTTAGTGAAAAGGTGCCTATTCTCTCTTTATAAGCGAGAGGTTGGCGTGACTCGTGGCATGTTGAAATTTTCAACGGTTTCAGCTGCACTCCATAGATTGAAATGGACAAATTAAATAAAAAACGCAAACTGAAAATGGCTTTGTGCTTGGCAATGTATCTGAATATCCCAAAGAAGAGAAACAGAAGATGTTGAGCAAAATAATGTGTGAAAAATCTTACATATGGACATATGCCCCGCTGGAATGAGTTGCGTGAAAATTTTCCTATAGACTTCAGGAACTATTTGAGAATGGATGCCGAATCCATAAAGTCCCTGCTCCAGAAGCTTGAATCTTCCATGTTCCTTATAAATTAAAAACTTGTATGAATAATCATTAATTAATACATACCTACATGTACTTACGAATTTTGAACGTATACCTATACTTCTTCAATTAGAAACCCGCGCGAATACACAAACGCCTCGAATCAAAACAAACTCAGTCACTCGGGCTAGTCGCTCGCGAGTTTTTACACATCCAAAAATCGGGCGAATGATTTGCCCATTACATTTTAGGTACCTTTACACTAACGCTCTTTCGCGCGCGATCGAATCGCGAGTGCCAGTCGCTCGTGTTTTCGCGCGGTATGGAGTGGCGCGTGTTAACTATTTTGTGTCTTGAGGTTGCAACGGCTTTTCGCGCAGTCTTGCGTGTGCTTTGGAGCGTCCAATTCGAAATCTCTCATTATAAGCGAGAGGTTAGCGTGACTCGTGGCATGTTGAAATTTTCAACGGTTTTAGCGGCACTCCATAGCTTGAAATGAACAAATTGAATAAAAAACGCAAACTGAAAGTGGCTTTATGCTTGGCAGTGTATCTGAATATTCCAAAGAAGAGAAACAGAAGATGTTGGGTGAAAGAATGGATGGAAAATCGTACATATGGACATATGCCTCTCTTGAATGAGTTGCGTGAAAATTTTCCTATGGAACTATTTGAAAATGGATGGCGAATCCTTTAAGTCCCTGCTTCAGAAGCTTGAATCTCCTATGTTTCTTATAAATTAAAGACTTGTATGAATAAAATCATTAATTAATACATACCTACATGTACTTACGAATTTTGAACGTATATACTTCTTCAATTAGAAACCCGCGCGAATACACAATCGCCCCGAATCCACACAAACTCAGTCACTCGGGCCAGTCGCTCGCGAGTTTTTACACGTCCAAAAACCGGGCGAATGATTTGCCCTTACACTAGCATTCTTTCGCTAGCGATTGGCACGGGGCGTTCTAGTCGCGCAGGAAAGAGCGTTAGTGTAAAGGTGCCTATTAGCATTATTTCCCAAGCGATTGGCACGGAGCGTTCTAGTCGCGCAGGAAAGAGCGTAAGTGTAAAGGTGCCTATTAAGTCGTTGTACTACTCTTTTATTCACAGTAAGATCAATTTTGCCAGTATTTTGTGGAACCCGGTGCACAACGTCCACAAAGTGAGACTAGAAAGACTGCAAAATAGATTTGTTCGGTTTCTACATTTCAGAGTTGCGAAGACTTATGTAGTTAGGGGTATCAGCCAGGTTCGGACTCAATACAATATAGAACTGCTTGAACATAAAAGAATAAAAACTGATTCAATATTTTTATACGAAGTAATGGGGAATTACTTTGACTCTCCTGAATTGGTTAGGATGATTTCCTACCATGTGCCATTGAGAACAACCCGTAGTAGGGTGTAACTCGCGTCCAGCACATCAAATACAAATCTTGGCGGGAATTCACCAATATCCGGAGCGACCTTTTCATTTAATAAATATTGTGGGGATATGAATAATTTCGAGGCTAGTTTGTATTCTTTCAAGAGAGCTATCAGAGGTATTTTGAATCTACATAAGGCGATTCATTTCAAAATTTAATTGATTTTTTTTTTATTGTTACTGTTGGTTAGACACAACTCAGCAAACCAACATGTTACATGCATGAGGGTGCTACATAACATAAACAGAACATTGGAAACACAACTGTGGATTTATAAATAAATATTCGTAAAAAAGTACAAACATTAGTACTGAAAGTAGCAGTTATCGCAACTGTTTTATTCAATTTCTTACTATTAGCGGATAGAATCCGCCAAAATAGGCGAATTATAAATGAACTTTGATAACTCGACTTTCATAACCTCAATTATTGACGTTCGGAGGAGAAAGAAGGGTTGTGTGATTATGCTGAATATTCACATTCAGGCATCATTATGACAAGTTTATCATATATATTTTAATATAGCAAGGATAGTAAACCTGATTCCATTCGTCAAAGACACAATATTGTGTATATTTGATGATTTTGTGTGACAAATGAAAAGCAAATACTCGAGTTATTTTTTAAAACATAAAGAATGCGATTTTAGTTCGAGTTTAGAGACTTATTCGGTTTCCGCATTGGTATAAGAACCAAATTTCATTCCATACAGTTAATATGTTGCACTTATATGAATTAATCACATGTTTCCATAGCTAGATAAGTTGGAGGGACCACTCAGTAACACAAGACGTCGAAAAGTAAAGCAGGTTCGAGCCCAGAATGAGAAGGAATTTTAGGTCGGAGCGGGAGACAACCACGGATCGTAGGCATAGGTTACTAAAGAAGTCTCACGCAAAAATACTGACAAACAATCAGGTGCAACAATAAATTATCGTTTTGGTACAGTTTTTGCCCAAAATAAGTAGGTATTTCATCAAATATAGCGATCCATTGAATTTTGGATGTCGTTGTATTTATTGAGGTTATATTTCAAATTGGTATCAGATGTTCTGTACCAGAGCTATCATCTTTTGACATAGCATGTAAGGTACATGTAAGGTACCTACAAAGTACCTATGTGTACCGAACATGTTATATTTAATATTGCAGTTTCGTTACAGTATACATAGCCAAAGGCGGACATAGAGCCCTCGTTGGACAGTTAACGGATAGATCGTGTACGGAAATTTGCTATGTAACACGGAGCGTTGCAATATGTATGATACGTTGATGTTATGTCATTATGTTTGCTGGGAATAACATTTTGTTTTCATAATTTTTTTTCGACATCTTTGTAGGTACTTTCCTTGGGAATGTATTTCCTGTGTGTACTCCTTATTTGGAATAAATAAATAAAATAATTAAGTTATTTTATTCAGCATAATCACACAACCCTTATTTTTCCCCCGAACATCAATAACTGAGGTTATGAAAGTCGAGTTAGCAAAGTTCATATATGAGGGGTTCAAAGTTGAAGGGAACCAAGTCCATTCAGCCTAGTTTTGAGATGAATGGCTTAGAAGTTGTTCATCACCCATTAATTCAAAAGTGACTTCTTTAGATTTTAAAAAGTTAGAATGTAAGCATATGCTTACATAAGAATAATAATGAATAAAGAAGTCACTTTTGAATTGATTGGTGATAAACAACTTCTAAGCCATTCATCTCAAAATTAGGCTGAATGGACTTGGTTCACTTCAGCTCTGAACCCCCCATATAATTCGCCTATTTTGGCGGATTATATCCGCTAATGGTAAGAAATTGATTAAATCAGTTTCGAAAACAGCTACTTTCAGTACTGATGTTTGTACGATTCAATGAATCATACCTTTAGTTTCATTGTCGGGGCGACTGCTGAAAAATTAATATAAGTATATTTTATACATATACATATATACATATATATATATATATATATATATATATATATATATATATATATATATATATATATATATATATATGTACATTAACAGAACATTCATAAGAAAATTGTGCATTTATAAATAAATATACCATATAGGGGAGACTAGGGAGCATTGATACATGGGGAGGCTTGATACAGGCTTATATCCGCGATCTGTAGCCGTTTGCAAAAGTATTATACTAGTGAACACTATTCTTTGGCAGAGGGAATTGCGTGACGTTAATATGTAAGGCTAACAGTAGTTTGTTTGTGAAATATTCAACGAAGAGTGTTTCGAGGTGAGAAATTGTAAGTTTTTACTCAAGTTACCTAAGGGTTTTATGATCATGCATTAATTCTTCGGCATAAACAAACATTTCACTGGGAAATATGCATAAAACTACTCAATTTACAGTTTTATTCGCTTTTCAAAATATATGGGAATAAGATGAAAACATAAATCACTTTAAAAATTGCTTTCAGGGAGGTTTGAGACATTTGTCGTGGGGAGGCCTGATACATGTATAATCTTCAAAAAATATTCCGTATCTAGTTGGATAGGCCTACATGAAGGCGTCTTCACCATCCAACATATCAAAGGGATTTTCAAAAACCGTACAATCCCCATGTATTTAACGAGGCCAACTTTTCTTGTGTGGAAGTGACTAACTGACAATTTCCTGATTTTTCTACACCTATAGGACCAAAGCAAGCCAGTATCATCGCTGACCTACCTACTGAGCTGAATAATCCTCTCGATTACTCTCCTAGTACATCGTATCAATCCTCCCATATGTGGGGAGGCTTGAGACAGTTTGCATGTTTTTGTGTTCAACGTTCTGTACAGAATAAGATGTTTATGTTTTGCGACTTCTATATTTATTTTGTTGAACTATTAATTGAAGAATTTTATAATATAAGAAAAGTCCTGCTTCTTCATATAATTCAGTTTCCAGAATAAAAATTCCAAAAAACGTATCAACCCTCCCCAGTCTCCCCTACCTACATAACATCCTCATTCAAAACATAACAAATTAATGTATATGTATATAAACATTATATTATGTTTTATATGTATCATGTGAAATGAGAATACACAGTTGTGTTTCAAATGTTCTGTTTATGTTATGTACCACCTTCATGCATGCAACATGTTGGTTTGCTTGGTAGTTTGAAGTAATACAGGCACTGGAGAAGCCTGTTGTTGAGTTATTTTGAAGAATCGATTTTTTATATGCTTCAATTCCAATTCCGAGAGATCGACCAGTCTGACCTATATAAAATGCAGGACAGTCATCACAGAACAGCTTATAAAAACCACCCAACTCTGAATCATTCAGCTGGTCTTTACCACTAGGAAACATTGATTTCAAATTTTATATATAATATAGAAAGTGTCAAGGTCATGATTTTTTCCGACCTGTATTCATATGTCCTAATGTATTTCTTTCGACGTTTGTTAAGAAGAATAGAGACTCCAGCCTGGAGGACCAGGCTTTTGTGTTGGGGTGTGCTCCCTTAGACGATATTTTCCAGTTTTCAGGCACAGGAAACTCACCTTTCACCCTCTCTCGTTAGCTCCATCACGTACATGTTGCACGATCTGTACCCTAGCTACTTCGCGGCGACTTGCCTTCGAGGACGTGAGAGTAGGATTTGCTGGTAGAGCTGAACTCTATTCCTAAAGTCTCCGGCCCTTTCACCGGAAGACCGTGGACATTACCCAGAGTTTTATTGCACTATGACCATCGGCAGATCATTTTGCCTCTGGTTATATTATTCAATGAAAAAATTAACAACCATTAATGAAGTTCATATATTATTCTTAGGTGAATTAACTTAGAAGAAATTCCTGGTCGTGCTGCAATTGGCTGCTCCAATTCATCAGAAAATGTTATTACTATGGAATGTTTTCCCAAAGATCCCAGGTGTAAGAGAGAAGGGGCAATAAAAGTGAATTGAGACAACTGGTTTCCAATTGACTTTTCACGATTGTGAAGTAATTAATCTAAACCTTTCCTAAAATAAGTTTAGCTTGTTTCATTTGAAATCACCATATTTATTATAATGTCCTATACTTTACATATAATTTCAATCTCATGAGTTTATAATTATATTTGTTTCATATTTCAGATCCATTTTCATTCGAAATATGGGAGGAGATGCGATCACGCACGTGGTTTATAGAATCACAAAATAAAGTAATCTGTGGAGAATGACATATATTTTCGTATGAAGGGCCCCCTAGCAATTGATTGCAGAACTAAAAACCGTATTTGAGATGGGGGTAAGGAAGTGTAAAGCCCCTGCTCTCATTCTATTCCAGATTCTTCAGTCACTCAGGTGACTTGTTGAATTGTGTAATCGATATCGTGGTTTTTAGTGTACTCTCATTCTTTCTTTTATTCAACTCATATCTAATATTAATTCATAATATTTATTGGATTAATTTCTCAAAAGGTACAGTACTTTTTACATACTACAAAAAATATAATAATTTTTTGCATGTGGTTCCTTAGATTATCATGTATCTAATTTTCCTCTCAACATTCACTCCATCGCTATGACTTTTCTCACTATTGCATTTGAAATGTTCTGCTCTACATCTCTATATCATATTTGCATGTATATTTTCGCAACTTCCTCCAAATCTCCCAATCAACCACGTGCTCAATGTACCTTATTGCTTGAACCTCCACAAAATGCATCGATATTCCATTTCCTTGAAAATGACATCACCTCGAAAACCAATCACATTTTAATTTCTCTGATTTTAGCACCAAGTTCATCACACCATTCTAATAGGAGCTCACATATTTGTTTTCACTCTCATTTTATACATATATCATCTCCAAGTAACTTTATACCTCTTTACGATTAGACTTCTCAGGCCTTTTAAGTTTCAGGTAACTCTACGCCCAAGTTGGACACTTAGAAGGCGTCTCTAGGGGAGATCGGCCACCGAATGCGAAGTTGAGCGAAGCTGAGAGTTTTCAATGCTAAATGATGAGCTACGTCACTCGATTCGTAGCTTGTCGATTATATTGGCATTGAAAACTCTCAGCTTCGCTCAACTTCGCATTCGGTGGCCGATCAGCGAAGCTGAGAGTTTTCAATGCTAAATGATGAGCTACGTCACTCGATTCGTAGCTTGTCGATTATATTAGCATTGAAAACTCTCAGCTTCGCTCAACTTCGCATTCGGTGGCCGATCTGCCATAGACCAGATCGACATCCATCTCATTATTATACTCCAAACTCCAAATAATGGAATATACTCAATTAACTCTCTTGTACAGACTGGTTTGTGATTACGCTCGAGGAGGTCTAACCTGATTTCAACTCAATAAGTATAATTTATTATAAACTTTTGCATGACTCTATTACCTGAAAATTATGATGCCTTATGTTGAGATTAAATCATCTGCGTGAAGCAAAACCAAATCCCTTACGTGTTCAGAATTATCGACGTCAAATACTGTTTGGTTTATTAGTTGATAATATTAGGGACTGTCGGTAAAAGTGCTGACTGAAGAATCCCAGCAGTATTGACTGTGTGAAACATATATACTTGGTGATTGGGACCTATATACTGTACATAAGCATCTCTTAGGAATAAGATATTTCTCTCCTTTTTAGTTAGTTATGATTTGCTATTCATTGAGAGTATAGATCGACCTCCGTCTAATTGATTGAAATAATATACGGATTGTTTCACAAAGTGTGTTTAATTGAAGACGAACTTATCCTCAATTTACCTAAAATCTAACAGGTTATGTGTCCAGCTTTCTCTGCTTAAATATTTTTTTTTCGGACTATTTCGTTTAGTGCGGATCAGTACCTTGTTAACGACGTCACGATAGTGATAGAACAATGCAGGGCTCCAAGAGTGAAAGAAACATTAAACCTTTCGACGGTGATAGATACAGTGTGTGGAAATTAAGAGTGCGTGCGTTATTAACTGAACTAGATGTGATTAAAGTCATAGACAATGAACCACCAAATTACCAAATAACTGATGAATGGAAAAAAGAAGAAAGAATTGCTAAGGGAGTGATCGTTGGTTATCTTGCAGATAGCTTTCTTCATTTTGTTGATGAAAAAATCTCACCAAAGCAGATTTTCAAGAACCTGGATGAAATATATGAACGTGCTAGTTTGGCAAGTCAATTAATCTTGCGGAAGAGACTGATTGAATTCAAATTGGAAGGTGACACACCTTTATTAATACACTTTGCTAAGTTTGAAGAATTAGTTCACGAGCTATCAGCAGCAGGTGTATCGATGCCAGAAACCGAAAAAGTTTCATATCTCTTATTATCACTACCAAAGGCATATGATGGCATAATAACGGCCATAGAGACGTTATCTATGTTGAATTAGATTTGATAATGACAAAATATAAATCAAGTAGGAAGTTTGGTCAGCTTTCAGAAAAAGATCAAGTTTGCTTTTTGACATCTGTCAATAATAAAAATATAAAATAAATGTTGCTGAATAAATAGAGTTACGAACTTGTGAATCTCTTTTATTAAATACAGAGTGAAGCAAATATTAAAATATAACAGGTTATGGGGCCCAGAAGCACCAGTGATTGAAATATAGTAAGAGGACAATCTCAAATTTCGTAAAGAAGAAAGTGAAGAAGTGCGCAGTATCATATAATAATTTGAAAGAAAACCAGTGGGCAGTAAAACAAGTAAAACTATGGCTTTCAATGACGATTCTAATGAAATATCAAATATCACAAAACTCAAGGATTCATCGACGTTTTCAATGTGGGAATTTGAAATTAACATTCTGTTTGAAGCAAAGAACATAAAAGATATCGTAGATGGATTAGAAGAAAAACCAAATGACCCAGAGAAACTGAAGAAATGGAAGGTTAGAGATGCTCAAGCCAAAAATTACATCTTGAAAACAGTCGACAAGAGTGTGAAGACTCATCTTTTCACTTGTGATTCTTCTAAAAGTATGTTCGAAAATCTTAGCAAGATATACAAAAGAAACACCAATCAACAGAAGTGTAGTCTCCTACAAGATTTCCATACGTTCAAATTCGAGAAGAACAAAAATGTAGCTAGTAATATAAGTAGTTTGCTTACTATTTCTCACAAACTAAAAAGTATGAATGAGGAAATCAAAGATATTATGTTGATAGCAAAAATAATGTCAGTGTTACCTGAAGAATATAGACATTTCAGTAGTGCTTGGGATTCTGTAGCTGATTCAGAGAAAACTTTAGAAAATCTTCAAGCACGTCTTACAGCTGAAGAAGAGAAATTGAAAGAAGGAAACAAAGAAAATGTGGCTTTCAAGGCTTTCATGAACAATTCAAGAAGTAACATTGTTGCAGGAAAATTCCAAGGAAAATGTTTCAAATGTAATAAAATAGGACATATGGCTAATAAATGCCGAATGTTGAAATGCAGAATTTGCAGAAAAACTAATCATGAAGAAAAAGACTGCTACTTCAGAGATGAAAAACTTAAACAAAGTAAAACGTTCAAATGTAATATTTGCAGAAAAGACAATCATGAAGAAAAAGACTGTTTCAAAAATAAAAAAAGTGAGAAAGTCAGTTTTCTTGCAGAAGTGTTGACTGTAACCAAAGAAGATACTCCAGAAGAATCATTATATACAAACGAGGACAAAGATGATATATTCATTGTTGATAGTGGATGTACAAATCATATGGTTAATGATCAATTTATGCTCACCAATATTAAAAAGGAGAAAAACATGGTAAAAAGTGCCAAGAAGGGGGCATGCATGAATACAATTGCTGTTGGTGAATATCAATCCAGTAAAATTGAATTGAAAAATGTGTCTGTGGTGCCAGAATTAAGTAAAAACTTGATGTCAGTTAATGCCATAACTAACAATGGTGGAGAAGTATGTTTCTCGGAGTATACAGTGAAAATACTCAAGAACGATGTCGTGGTCCTGGAAGGATGGAAAAATGAAAATGGATTATATGAAGTGTGTCTCAGTAAATGTCGAGAAGCTCTCCTGACTCAGTCTGACATAACAATGGAATGGCATAAGAAGTTAGGACATATTAGTTTTGACAACCTTAAAAAAATCTCCAAAATATGTGATGACGTTCCTGAATTCAACAATATAAAAGAAGTGTGTGAAATATGTATGACCTCTCGCCAAAATAGACTACCATTTCGAGAAATAAGGGAAAGAGCTACAAGACCGTTACAGATCATACATACAGATTTGTGTGGTCCGATCGATCCTTCTACTCATGATGATAAACATTATTTTATGACAGTTGTGGATGACTTCACTCATTTTACTTCAGTATATTTACTGAAGTACAAGAATGAAGCAGAAAGCTATTTGAAGGAGTATATTAATAGAGCAGAAACACATTTCAATCTAAAAGTGTCAAAAATAAGGTGTGATAATGGTGGTGAATTCAAAAGTAACGACCTGAAGGAGTGGACAAGACGGAAAGGAATCATGATAAACTTTACCATTCCTCATACTCCACAATTAAATGGAACGTGTGAAAGAATGCATCAGACAATCATGAACAAAGCGAGGGCTCTGTTGTTTGACTCACAACTAGATAAAGAGATGTGGGAGAAGCAGTGTACACAGCAACATATCTTATAAAACGTAGTCCAACAACTACAACAAATTTTCTTCCTTCTGAAAAATGGTATGGAAAGAAACCTAATATGTCGAGACTCAGAATTTTTGGTAATATTGCCTATGCAAAAGTACTAGGACCTCTAAAGAAATTGGACCAAAGAAGTAAGAAATACGTTTTTGTTGGATATGCCGACAATGGTTATCGATTGTGGGATCCAGCAACGAGAAGAATATCTATTCACAGGGATGTGGTAATTACTACAGGAACTCCTATTCAAGAAGAAGACAATGATGAAATATTTGTGAGAATAAATGAAGAAAATTTTCAAGAAGATGAAAATGAGAATCAAGATACTGTAAGTCAAGAAGAAGAACTAGTTGAAGATAATCAAGATGAAACAGTAAAAGATCATCAGGATGAAAATAACCATTATGATGAAGCGAATGAACATTACGACCAAAATGAATGTAATAGCAGACTGAGAGACAGAAGAAACATAAAGAAACCCACAAAATATGATGACTATTTGATGGAATCAGATGATGAAGAAAGTTTTTTGACATATCAGGACTGTATCAATGATGAAAATAAAGATAAGTGGTTGAAAGCAATAAATGATGAAAAAAAATCGCTTGAGGAGAATAACACATGGAATTTTGTTGATGAAAATCAAGCAGAAGGTAAAGAAATTTTAACCAGTAGATGGATTTTCAAAGTCAAAGATGATGGAAGATTATAAAGCAAGATTAGTTGTCAGAGGATGTCAACAAAAATCAAAATTGGATTTCAAAGACATTTTCAGTCCTGTGGTGGAAAGTAGTTCGCTAAGATTGTTATTAGCAATTGCAGCTCAAAATAATCTTCAAATTCAGACATTCGATGTGAGAACTGCATTTCTAAATGGAAAAATTGACAATGAAGTATATATGAAAGTTCCAGAAGGATATGATATGCCAGGGAAAGTGTGTTTACTTAATAAAGCACTTTATGGATTGAAACAAGCTCCATTACAGTGGAACAAAAGGTTAACTTCTTTCTTAAAAAATGAAGGAATGATTCAGTTGAAATCTGATCAGTGCTTATTCAAGAAGAAAAATAATAACCTATATTTGGCAATCCATGTAGATGATGGAATGATGGTTGGTCAAAATGATGAAATACAAAATTTTATAAAAAAATTGAGTCAAGAATTTAAAATAGTTATAACAGATTTTAAAAATTATTTGGGCATGGAAATAAAGAAGAATGAAGATGGAATACAACTTTGTCAAGCTGAATATGCTAAGAAAATTTTGAACAAATTCCGAATGGATAAAGCGAAACCAATGAAAACCCCTCTCGTTGTTCAAGGACATGCAGAAGATGAAGGTTCTTGTGAAAATAAATTTCAATACAATGAAGCAATAGGGAGTTTGCTGTATTTGACATGTAAAACAAGACCAGATATATCTTATGCAGTAAATTATGAAAGTCGTGCTACTGCAAATCCAAGCAATGAAGATTTTCAGAATGTGAAAAGAACAATGAGATATTTGAGAGGAACTATTAACACAGCAATTCATTACTCATCGAAAAGAACAGAAGACAATATAAAAATACAAGCTTATTGCGATGCAGATTATGCTGGTGATAAAAGAGACAGAAAAAGTACAACAGGATATGTAATCATGTTTGCTGGTGGACCAATATCATGGTGCTCGAGAAAACAGAGTATTGTGGCTTTATCAACTACAGAAGCGGAGTACATCGCTGCTGCAGAGTGCTGCAAAGAAGTCAAATATCTAAAAACAGTCATAGAAGAATTATTGAACACAGATATGCAAGTCATAATGCATGTCGATAATCAAAGCGCAATAAAACTGATTAAATCTGGTCAAATGAGTCGCAATAGTAAACATATAGATGTACGTTATCATTTCATTAGTGAACAATTCAAAGAAGGATGGTTTCAAATAAAATATTGCAGTACAGAAGAACAAGTTGCTGATATCATGACAAAACCTCTGATGAGTACCAAGTTTGACTACTTCAAGAGAAAGATTGTATTCGCCATTATTATGAATTGAGGAAATTTGTTTCTATTTCAATAATTTTATATTTGAGTACTTTGTCATTAAGGGAGAGTGTTGAATTAGATTTGATAATGACAAAATATAAATCAAGTAGGAAGTTTGGTCAGCTTTCAGAAAAAGATCAAGTTTGCTTTTTGACATCTGTCAATAATAAAAATATAAAATAAATGTTGCTGAATAAATAGAGTTACGAACTTGTGAATCTCTTTTATTAAATACAGAGTGAAGCAAATATTAAAATATAACAATCTACTGGCTTAACACTACCTCTGATAAAAGTGAAGCTCCTAGACTATGAAACTAAATTAACGAAAGAAAACCGTGATACTAGTATGAAGGTATTGCATATTCAAAATCAAGAATCAAGCAGGTTTCCGAGTAATAGAAGAAAACATTTCAAAATGAAACATCTCAAAAGGAATCAGAACACTTTCAAAAATAAATGTTACCATTGTGGCAGAAAAGGACACAAGAAGCAGAATTGTTTTTTCTATAAAAGAGAGAACCGATTCAAGAGCAATCAGAATCTTAAGACAGTACAAATGACAAATCAATCATCAATAAACAATTCTGAAGAATCGACCGAAGGCAATAGGAGCTCCTCCAATTTTGCATTTATGGTTGAAAATGTCGAATATAACAGGAGAATTGGGAATGAAAATAAAATTAGGTACATTCCTCTTAGATTCAGGTGCATCTGATCATGTAATCAATAGGGAAGATTTAACTGGAAACTTCGCTGTACTTCCTGATCCAATTAAAATATCCATTGCGAAAAACGATGCTTTCATACGAGCGACGAAAAAAGGTGATATGGCAGTTACCAGCAACTTGGGAGTTCAAGGCACACTGAAAGATGTCCTCTATTGTCCAGAAGTACCACACAACTTGCTGTCTGTGAGAAAAATGCAGAATGCTGGTATGCAGATTCTTTTCAACGAAAAGGGTGTCGAAATAAGTATGAATAATAGGATTGTCATGACATGTAAGTCTTTGAACAATTTATTTGGAATTGATCTCTTGGTTGAGACTAGAACAATAAATTCATGTTCTAAAATGAATGCAGTCAGTTGTAGTTATGAATTATGGCATAAACGGTTAGGTCACTTAGGAAAGTCAAAATTTTTGCAATTAAAAAACAAAAATATGATAAAAGATATAGAGATATTGAACAAAGTCATACCGGACAGTAATTTATGTGAAGGATGCATAAGTGGGAAACAAGCCAGATTATCATTCAATAAAATCAAGGATAAAAGTCATATAAGAAGGCCGTTATTCAACGTACACTCTGACGTTTGCGGCCCAATCACTCCAACAACAATTAATGATAAAAACTACTTTGTTATTTTCATTGATGAGTTCACTCACTATTGCGTCACATATTTAATACGGTTTAAATCAGATGTTTTTTTTGGTCTTCAAAGATTTTTTAGCGAAAAGTGAAACACATTTTAATCTGAAATTGGTTAATTTATATAGTGATAATGGGAGGGAATATTTGTCGAATGATATGAAGGATTATTGTGTAGAAAAGGGAATAAGTTATCATTTATCAGTCCCTCGCACACCACAGTTAAATGGTGTCTCCGAAAGGATGATAAGAACAATAACAGAAAGAGCTCGTGCCATGATTCATAGCGCCAACTTGGACAAAAGATTTTGGCTAGAAGCTATATTAACAGCTACATATTTGATAAATCTGACTCCAACAAATGCTCTCAAATTCTCTAAAACACCTTATGAAATGTGGCACAGTAGGAAGCCTTGCATTAAATATTTAAGAGTATTTGGTTCCACAGTGTATATTCACAATAAAGTCAGAAAAACGAAATTTGATGATAAATCATTTAAGGGCATTCTAGTAGGTTTTGAGCCCAAAGGTTACAAAGTATGGGATATAGAAACTGAGAAATTCATAATAGCAAGGGATGTTATTATAGATGAAATTAATTTTTTGAAATCTAGACCAATGATCAAATCAGATGATTCGGGAAATCATTGCGCAACTGATGTTTCTGAACTCCACTTGAAACAGAGATCCTGTAAATCTGATAGTGATAAATCAGTTGATACAGGGAGATTTGAGATAGAAACTGGTGCATCTGATGTCGTATCAAAACCAGTAGTCAACTCTGATAACTATAAATCAGATGAACCAAAAATGATTGAGACAGAACCTGGTGAATCGAAACCAGGAAGTGAATCTGATATTAATAAATCAGATACAATTTGCAAGAAGGGAATACGTATGAAAACTGATAAAGTAAAATCAGTATCGTTAGTCCCTGAGGTAGAAAAAGGTGATCAATAACTGTAACTAAAAGTGGAGATCATGAAAGTAAATCTGAAGTTGAACTTTCACCAAAATTGAGAAGAAGTGAAAGAATAAGCAATCGTCAAAATGTTTGTTATAATGAAAATGACTATATTATGTCCGCTCAATCTATCGCAAGCGACATACCTCAATCTTTTCACGAAATAAAAGAAAGGTCGGATAGATATCTCTGGGAAAAAGCAGTTGAAGATGAAATAAATTCTCTGCTGATAAATAAAACATGGTCCTTGGTGAAAAGACCTGAGAATAAAAACATTGTTGACTGTAAATGGGTATTTAACATTAAAAATGATGAATTTGGTAATCCATGGAAATATAAAGCTCGACTAGTTGCCCGAGGTTTCAGTCAACAATATTTGATAGATTATAATGAAACTTTTGCTCCAGTCGCCAGAATTTCAAGTTTCAGATTTATAGTAGCTTTTGCAAATCAATTTGATTTATTGATACATCACATGGATGTCAAAACTGCCTTTTTAAATGGCGAATTAGAGGAAGAAATATTCATGAAGGTTCCGGAAGGGATCGATTGTCCAGACGGTCAAGTCTGTAAATTAAATAAAGCTATATATGGGTTAAAGCAAGCGGCAAGGTGTTGGTTCAAAAAGTTCGAAAAGGAACTGAAAGAACTCGGTTTTCAAAATTCTTTAGCAGATCGCTGTATATATCTTTTAGACAGGCAAAATATATCAAAAAATATATATGTTGTACTTTATGTGGATGATGTTGTAGTAGTCACTGCAAATAATGAAACGTTGATAAGTTTCAAGAACTTTTTAATGAATAGATTTTCTATGACGGATCTAAATGCAATTAAACTTTTCTTAGGAATCAGAATCGATAGAAAACAAAATAAAATTACACTAGATCAGAGTTCGTACATAAAAACTATTCTTCAAAAATTCAAAATGCACGACTGTAGGCCGATAAGTACTCCGTTAGAAACTAAATTAAATTATGAAGCATTAAACTCAGATGAAGATTACGAAGCACCGTGTAAAAACCTTATAGGATGCTTAATGTATTTGATGGTATGTACCAGGCCTGATTTAAGTATATCGGTGAATATTTGGAGTAGATATTCGAATAAAAACAATAAAGAACTTTGGAAATGCTTGAAGAGGGTTTTGAGGTATCTGAAGAGTTCAATCGATCTAAAACTAACATACGTTAAACATAACTTCAAGAATATCTTAGTGGGTTACGTTGACTCTGATTGGGGAGGAAGCTTTCATACGGATAGAAAAAGTACAACGGGTTATTTATTTAAATTATTTGAAAATTATACTATTTCTTGGAATACTAAAAGGCAGACTTCAGTCGCAGCCTCGTCCACAGAAGCAGAGTATATGGCTTTATATGAAGCAGTTAAAGAAGCATTGTGGTTAAAGTCTTTAGCGAAAAGTATCAATTTAAATATTATGGAACCTATTATCATTTATGAAGATAACAATGGTTGCATCAGTTTGGGAAATAATCCTACTAACCATAAACGATCGAAACACATCGACATCAAGTATCATTTCTCCCGAGAACAAATTGAGAAAAATTTAATAAAACTTGAATATATTCCCACAGGTAATCAAATTGCTGATATTCTGACGAAACCATTACCAGCAACTAGTTTTTTGGATTTTACCGCAGCGTTAGGTATAGAAAATTAAAGTGTACAATTTTAATTTACTTTGTTTAATTAAGGTATAACAATATGTATATGTACTGATATACAATTTCTAATAGCAATGGTCTGGTGTGGTTTTTTCTGGGTTTCCCACATCCTTGCAATGAATATTGGACCATACTTGTATTGCCCCAGATAACAAATGGAGGATCTTTCTATACTCATGAATATTTTATTTTGCATGTAATTTTGGGTATGTAGGTAATGATATAGCTATTAAGTTTTTGTGTTGTAAGAGATTTGTTTTTGAGGCGGCGTGTTGAGATTAAATCATCTGCGTGAAGCAAAACCAAATCCCTTACGTGTTCAGAATTATCGACGTCAAATACTGTTTGGTTTATTAGTTGATAATATTAGGGACTGTCGGTAAAAGTGCTGACTGAAGAATCCCAGCAGTATTGACTGTGTGAAACATATATACTTGGTGATTGGGACCTATATACTGTACATAAGCATCTCTTAGGAATAAGATATTTCTCTCCTTTTTAGTTAGTTATGATTTGCTATTCATTGAGAGTATAGATCGACCTCCGTCTAATTGATTGAAATAATATACGGATTGTTTCACAAAGTGTGTTTAATTGAAGACGAACTTATCCTCAATTTACCTAAAATCTAACACCTTATTTCTTTTCTCTAACGTTATGAAGGCTCTTCTTGTTTCATCTCAATTATGAAACTATTCATTAATTCTTTCTACGATTACAATACTTCATTTCCCTTTATTGCATTTGTAACACAACTCACCTCAATTTATGAACTATCATAGAAAATCTTCCGCTTTTCTAATAGATTTGCTATTACTGTAAGCGTTGGTAATCATCTCTCTCATTCTGTCTCATTAAACCTGTCTCACTACATAACATATCTCTAACTTCTCAATTTGTCACAGCAACCTTCTGTTTTTCTGATAGCGAGATAGTTCGTGCAACTATAAACTCTATCACTCTAAACGTTGTGCTTGCATGATGACACTAGCATCAATTTCAAGCTCAATTATTATGCAACTCAAAATACATGAACAAGTTTTGATGTATATCTATCTCAATTCTTATCCGAGACATACTAATTGATCTTGTTACACAATACATGGAATTCATTGGACCTGCTCTTTCTCTCAAGCAAATACAACATTCTGAATTTCTTGTTGAAACATTATTCTCAAATTCTCTCAATAACTTCTTAATAATTGTAAATAGGTTCACTCTGTTTAGATGTTGTATATAATTTTACTTCATGCGAGTATCTATTAATTATGTGACGTGTTTGATGTACAATAAAGATTTTATTTTACCATCTTAACTCAATCATTTGGTAACAGTCCACTTTCAAGTAATTGCCAAAAATCCACCCAGATTTTTGAACAGAGAAAAAGTGCGTCAAATTATCGTTTTGGTGATTTCTCTTTATGTTTTTTTTCTCAATTGTTCTATAACGAAATTCAATTAGATCAATTGAAGGGTACAGGGAAACAATTTTCCTTTCAGCTGAGAAAAACTCGTTTTCAATTTCAAAATCCGTTCATATTATTTGAAATCAGACAAATTAAATATTATTGCTCTCGGAATGATCATGATTAATAATATTATACATAAAATGAGTGCATAACTTGAAATAACTCAGACTTTTCTTTCCGTGTATTGATCGAAATCGTTAGTTCTTTCCCTGTACGGTAAATCTTCGGAAGCGATTTAACGTATGAGTGAACTAATTTCATGCCTGTTTTAAAATACCGTAAGATACTACTCTTTATGCTGAATTAAATTTTGTGTCTAACTCATTCTCGAACGAAAATTGACATTGATGGATTTTCCCCGTACCCTTCAATTACATTCCACTAATATATTTTTGTCGCGTTAACATATATCTTTTTTTGAATTCCAGCAATTTGGCGGCACGATCAACTAAGATACGAAATACTGAGGTTGATATTCGGAAAGAGCACATCGTAATACAGGGTGTTTCACAACTTATCCGACAAATTTTGCGACATATGCACTCTTCCGAAAGAAGTTGATTTTTCAAAAAAAAATTTAATAAAAGTCCTACAGTTATCTAGATAATATAATGAAACTGTTTAACAATTTACCTACTTATAAAAGCTGTTCAAAATTGTTTCCATTATAACTAAAACATAAACTCGCAACATACTTTCTTATTTTTTCACAAAAATCGATCGTTCTACTTCAGATCACCCACGATACAGATTAAACCTTATTTGCACGTTCTATAATTGTGAAAAAACAAAAAATTTCGGGTATTTTGTTTTTGTCAGTTGTTTGATTCAAAATTTGCTACAATAAATTATTACGGCGTGTTCTAATATTACGATGATGAACGCAAAGAACAGATATTTATTTTTCAATTTATTATAGAAACACAGGTTTTAACTTAATTTCTGTAGGACTTTAATTACATTTTTTTTATAAATCAACTTCTTTCATAACAGTGCATCTGTGGTTGAAATTTGTCGGATAAGTTGTAAAACACCCTATCAGTTTTGAAAAACTTTCCAGGTAAAGATACCAAATGAGTCTTGTAAGCGGTCGAATATTTGCACAAATACAAACCGCGGATCCCCGAAGAAAAATGATTTTTATAGTGCACTCACCTTAGTTTAGACCATCTGTTATTCTCCTCAAACGAAGTGGTTTCTTTTTGTTTTTGGTTTTTCATATCAGGATCATTATCATCCCCAAATGCGTAAGTTGGCGATTCAATCTCTTCATATCCATAATCTCTGGAGGCTTGGCTTGATTTTCTTCTCTTAAACGAAACTCTTTTTTTTGATGATGGGAAATATTCTGCTTTCTTATTCGACTCAAAATTCGCCTTGACATCCAGATTTGTTGAAGGATTGGATTTCAGACCATCCTCTTCATCGATTGTCAACTTAACTTCATTTCTGGGATCCTTTTCCTCTTCACTCCCATTTTCATAACTAGTGTCCACTGTTGCTTGGAGAGTGTTCTCTTTATCTATTTCTTCAATAAGAGACTCAAGGGGTCCTTGAATTTCATCCACCACTTTCTTTTCAAGCTGTTGGAGTTCTCCTAATTGGAAAATATTTCCTGATTCAGAGAAAGGAGTGTCCGGTATTTCTGGTATATCTAGGAGTTCATCATCAGACGACGGTGTTAATAGTATAAACTGTGGGCCTTCAAAAGATTGTGGAGTATCTATAGCACTCATATCATATTCGGTTGTGTCATCTTTTTCGATCTTCGGTGGAGGAGGACGTGCTGCGTCGAACTCTAATTGTGAAAATTGATCTGTTTGTTCTTGAGGAGGTTTGAGAGGTATGTGGATGTAAACTGGGCGTAGTTCTTCATTGTGGACTTCTTTTCTAGAAACTTCTTCGTGAAAAGCTATATCAATTTTTTCCGATCTACTATCGGTTATCGATTTCTTAGTCTTCACAAGAGGAAAATGGCATTGTTTGAGTTTTTTCAGGAGTCCAATTTTTGATAGACTTTTTCTACTGTAGCTACTGTCTATGGAACCTCTTCTTTGCTTTCCGGGTTCCGCAGATTTTGCTCTTTTTTTAAGTACACTTAATTTCGAAGTTTTACTCACTTGACTCGAAGATCCGCCCAAATTCACAGAAGAATCTTCGATGTTCTTGTAACTATCTGGCTGTGATTCTACTTTCTCAATATTCTCTAGTACTTGACGACAGACTTCAGTGTTCACGATTTGGCTCATTTTCGTCTCTTGGCAATTTCTGTCTATATCTACAGCAATTATATCAAACCCTTCTCTTTTGATACATCCTTCTTCATCGTCGAGAAATATTATAGCACTGACATCATCTTCTTGATCATTCGGTACACTGAAACCTAAGTTGATTCCATTCAGTTTCTCTGCGATCGGAGTCAATTCTGCTTCATCAAAAGAATTTTCCCCATTTTTTTCATTGTCATTTTCTTCAGTTACTTTCATTTGAACTACTGCAGGCAAATTTGGCGGTTTTTCTTCAAATTCCAAATGAGAAAACTCATCCTTCTCCCCCTCTGGAGGTTTCAGGGGGATATGTATATATAAAGGTTTCTCTGTTTCAGTTGATAAACATTGGTGTTCTGGTTTTTCTATTGGTCTCTCTGCTATTTCTGCTTCAATTTTGCTTTCCGTCCTCGTTTTAAAGACGAACTTTGGTAATCTCACCTTTTCTTTAGCATTCTTCAGCCTTCTTATCACATTAGATTTAGACAAACTTACTCTGCTGTAATTGCTTTCCATAGATAACTTTTTTTTTCTGTTTGGTTCTTCAGATTTTGCTCTCTTGGTATGTTTTTCTTGATTTTCTTTGGTGGTATTAGGAGTGGGCAGAGTGAGTGTTTCAGTACTCTCCAACTCTTGTTCCAGCCCTATGTCTTCTTTTTCCAAATATTGACTGATATTATCTGAACTGTCAGCTGATTCTACTATCGCATGTGGATCTTCAATTTGTGGTTCAATTCGCCTCCCTAATAGAATTGGACTTTCGATTACAACATATGAGCTGTCTATGCCTTCCAAACCTTTGACATCATCTTCCGTGATTTCCTTTATGTCCAGAGAATCTGATGCTGATGACGCAGATGATATTTTGCTTTTTTTGAGCCCATCCATTCTGAAAACTTCAGGATTTCTGGTTTCCTCGGATTTTTCTTTATACAGGTATGTCCAAGGATATCCTCCTCTTCTACGGGCTCTTCGGATGTCCTCCCACTTGTAGGTTTTTATCGGAACCAGTGGAATAACGTCTGGAAAAGATATATACTCAATATTCATTCAGAAAATTTTCCACACATAATGAAATATTCATTCAAACTAGGACCTCCACGAAGAGCACAATTCAACTAACAGAATAGATATAATAGTAATTTATTTATTTTTATTTTCGATGAATCTATATTCGACTACTAATTCAATTAAAAGAAATATCATTATCGATTAAAACAATTAATGCCCATTATAACACCGTGGTAATGTCACTATTAGAAGCTCTCTTTCAATGAACACGGTTAGAGGAAGGCATAATAATTTTATTTATATAAACGTTTCATCTTTTAGATCGCTGTCTCCACACAAAAATTCCTTACCAAATTAGCATGGTGGAAATGGAATTGTATAATGGAAAACATTACATTAAGAGTAGAGAATGTTCAATGTACATAAGTACCTGTTGAAGTATATTTTATTCAGAATAAAGTTTTACAATATTATAATTGACAAATTGATTGACACCTTATTTTTTTTTATTGACAAGACCTATGTATTTTGATATTAAATGAAATATACAATTATCATAGAACCAAAATAAACGAATGCTTGCTGAAAAACCTTTCCAGCTTCAACACCTTCCCTCATTGGGATATTTTGGTTAATCCCATTTTCTTTGTGAGAGTATGCAGTCTTGGTTTGAACAGAGGTTTTGTCATTAAGTCTGCCAGTTGGTCCTCTGTTGAAACTTTTTCAACTTTCAACTCTCCATCTAGAACAAGTTCACGCACAAAGAAATGTCTTATGTGTATATGTTTAGTGCGTCTGTGGAATTCTGGGTTTTGGCTCAGTCTAATAGCAGCTTCGTTGTCCACCATCAATGTTGGAACTGACTGAACACTGAGTATTTCCTTAAATAACCGCTTTAGCCATTCCATTTCTCGTGCAGCTTCACTAGCAGCCACTATTTCTGCCTCTGTTGAGGAAATTGCTACAGATGTTTGACGTTGACTAAGCCAAGATATAGCTCCACCAGCATACATGCATAAAACGCCCGAAGTGGAACGTCCTGTTTTACTATCTCCTCCATGGTCTGCATCACTGAAGGCCACTAACTCATCTCTTTCCTCTGGCTTGTAGCTAAGACCAAGATCCATTGTGCCCTTCAGATAACGAAATATCCTCTTCACTTTTATACAATCTGCATTTGTTGGATTTTCTAGCTTTCTTGATGCGATACTTACAGCATAAGCTATGTCTGGTCTTGTACTTGTCATTAAGTACATTAAAGCACCAACTGCTTCTCTATAAGGAAAGGTTCTGTTCAATTCGTCATTTTCCTTCCCTAATTGAAAACCTTCCTTTACAATTGGAGTTGTTACAGGCTTGCAGTCTAACATACCAAATCTTTCAAGAATTTTCTTAGTATAAGAAGATTGACTCATTAGAACAGTGCCGTTCTCTTCTCTCCGAATTTGGAGTCCAAGAAAATAAGATGCCGGTTTTATTGTTATTTTGAATTCTTCTTGTAAACCATTCAAAAATTCGTTTTTCATGGTATTATTGCTGCAAGCTAGTAGTCCATCATCAACATACAAAGCTAACAATAGCATGTCAGTTCTTTGTTTTTTGATAAATAAGCATGGGTCGGCATCAGATCGTTTGAATCCTAGATTTCCCAAAAAATCACTGAATCGTTTATTCCAACATCTCGGAGCTTGTTTCAATCCATACAAACTTCGTTGGAGTTTACAAACCATGCCGCTTTCATCTTCGAAACCTTCAGGTTGTTTCATGTATACCTCTTCCCCCAATTTACCATAGAGAAAGGCAGTACATACATCAAACTGTGTGAGTGACATATTTTTGCTGGCAGCTATGCTTAATAGTGACCTGATTGTTCCTCCTTTTGCCACTGGACTATAGGTTTGGTCATAATCAATCCCTTTCTTCTGGGAATATCCTTTTATAACCAACCTTGCTTTGTATTTTTCAACCGAGCCATCAGCATTCGTCTTGAGCTTGAATACCCATTTGCAAGGAATTGCCTTTTTTCCAGGTGGTAATTTTTTCAAAATCCAAGTATTATTTTCTTTTAAAGATAGTAACTCCTGCTTCATAGCTGAAATCCAGTGTTCTTTTTCATTACAAGTTATGGCATCCTTGTAATTTAAAGGTTCATGTGACTCACATATTTCTGCAGCAACTGTCATAATGAAGTCATCAAAACGTGATGGTTTTCTAATGTCCTTTCTGTCTCTTAACTGTTGTCTCATTTGTTCAGTACACTGTTCATTTTCTTCAACTACTTCATCAGGCATCACTCTTAGTTCCATATTTTGGTTATCTTCTTCAATGAACTCTTCATCTTTGTCAGTCTCATAATTTTCACCTTTTTCATCAAACTTAAAATAATCAAAAATATTTTGAATTTGAATATTTTGACTTTTATTTTGTTCAGTATTGACTATTGGTAAAATTGCACATTCATCAAAAATGACGTCCCTTGATCTTACGAGTTTCTTTTGTTCTATAGACCATATTCGATAACCATCGTCATTTTCATAACCCATAAGAATACCTTTAATAGCTTTCTTATCCATTTTCCTCCGATGCTTTTTCGGAACATGAGCATAGCAACTACTACCTATGATTCTCAAATGGCTCAATTTTGGTTTCTTATTAAACCATATTTCATAGGGAGATTTTCCTTCAACACTTGATTTACTAGTCCGATTTAGAATGTATGTTGCTGTATTGATTAATTCTGCCCAATAAGTTTGATCGAAAATTCCTTCTCTAGCGTGCATTAAAGCTCTTGCGGTTTCAACAACAGTTCGGTTCTCTCTTTCCGCACACCCGTTCTGTTGTGGCGTATATGGCATGATCAGTCTTTGTTGTATTCCATAATGGTTTAGTATTTTTCTTACTCTTATATTGCCGAACTCACCACCATTGTCTGAAATGATTTCTTTCACGCCATATCCTGCAGCTTTAACTTTCGCTAGGACAATGTTCAAATTATCTATCACTTCTGATTTGTGTTTCATGAAATATATAAAACGATACCTGCTATAATCATCCTTGAATAAGACATAATATCGATAGCCAGATTTTGATGGGTCAAATGGACCACAAACATCAGTATGTAACAGTTCACCAGGAGAGCTGGCTCGATCTCTTGTACCAAATTTAAGTACATGAGCTTTTCCATAGACACAACCTTCGCATAATTCACTATCAAGATTAACATCTAATCCCAGTTCCCTTTTCATTATTGCTTTTATATATCTCTTATGTTGATGTCCAAATCTTTCATGATATAACTGTAAAACATTATCATTATTAACTAAATTAATTTCTTTGGAATTTTCTGGCTTTAAAGACTTCATTTTAAGTTTATACAATCCTCCTGAACAATTTCTTGATCCAACAAGTATTACTTCTCCAGATAGCTTGAAATAACATTCTTCTGTTGTTGAAACGAATTCACTGTTTGGATTCTTATCTTGTGCCGACAATGTTGAAAATAAGTTTTTCTTGATACTCGGAACATACCACACTTCAGTCAGAGGAAAAACTTGTGTTCTTCCGTTTACGTTTGTTTTCACTCTGACTGTACCTTTTCCTAATGCTGGTACTGACTCTCCATTTGCTGTTGTTATTTGATGATGATTGTTAAATGGTAAATAGCTCTCAAAAACGTCACTTTGATTGGTGATGTGATTGGTTGCGCCATTATCCACGTACCAATTTTCTTTATCATTTTCACACAACAATACAACTTTTGAAACGGCTAATAATGAAACTTTGTTCTTTGCATCACTAGCTCTATCAGTTTTGTCAGGTTTTGGTGGCTTGCCATCGGCCTTCCATTTCAGGCACTGCTTTATTTTATGTCCTCGTGATTTACAGTATTTACAAAACAAATTGCTCCTTTTGTTTGCTGTATACAATACTTCCTGTTTAGTCTCGTTTCTGCTTGATAATGCTTTTTCATAAGCACACAATTGATTCGTCAAATTATCTATAGTTCTATCTTTGATTGATACGAGCATCCAACTTGACTTGAACGAGAAATAATCTGAAGGTAGAGTTTCTAATATTTTACAAATAAGCAAAATTTCAGGTAAATCACACTGACACGCATTTCCAGCACTAACTTTGTCCTTCGAAATTTCTTTTTTAAGTTTATCCCAAAGATTCTTTAGTTTCGATGTATGTGTTGCTATATCATCATCTGCTTGTCTTTCATAGCTAAAGAATTGCATGCACAGGTCATATGTTTTGTCCTCAACATTGCCATCATAAAGTCTATGCAATTCCAGCCAAATTTCTCTAGCGGATGTGAAACGCATTACTTTTTCTAAAGTTTCTTGTGTCATGTTTAGAGTTAGAACTAATAGAGCATTAGTATCGGCCTGATTGAAACAAGATAAGTCTTTCTCATACCTCTGTTTGTCATCAGTTGTAGCATCTTCTGGTAAGGATTTAGGGGCTTCCAATTTTCCTTCGATAACTTCTAAACCACCTTTAATTCCTCTTAACAAAATGCACAATTTATATTTCCAGGTTGACCAGTTTGACTTTCCCTCAAGCAAACCAATTTGTACTTTACTTGCATCCATTTTCTCAGTTTAACTCTTTTGCAATTTATAACTTCACTTTTATTCTGTTTCCAAACCACGCTCTGCTACCATGTTGAAGTATATTTTATTCAGAATAAAGTTTTACAATATTATAATTGACAAATTGATTGACACCTTATTTTTTTTTATTGACAAGACCTATGTATTTTGATATTAAATGAAATATACAATTATCATAGAACCAAAATAAACGAATGCTTGCTGAAAAACCTTTCCAGCTTCAACAGTACCTACTTAGGATATGTACAGATCGACCCTTTTAAGATGATAATGGGATTAAAATGGTGAATCAGGGCTTGTGATCAAATAATAATTGAAGAAATGTCAAAATAAAGTGCTCCTTCATTGGACAACAGTTTTCAAGGAAACCGAGATAATTGGCTACTGAATAAAATGAGCCTGAAATATTTTTGTCTTATATAGTTACCTTCTTCAAAAACAGCTCTACATTCATGATACATTCGAAATTTCTAATAGATTTTTATATCAGCTTTATCAGAATAATCTTTTGATTTTTTAAAATATCCTGGGGTTTTTTATGGCAATCCATTTCATTGGATTAAAATATGATTTGAAGGTTTACCCATTTCATGATTTGATCAGTTAGGAAATTGATTATTTGAAGATTATTAAATAGGGTATCTTTGTATCGTCTTATCAAGTTTTCACCCACAACACATATGTGAATCACATATTTAGATGTATGGAGAAATGGTCCTCTATTTTTTGAATTTATTAAAGTTGAAGTGTTATTAAGATGCTTATTATTTAAGATGCTGAATACAGATATCACATGTAACAACCCTCTTTTCAATGAATTTCTCAACTTTAAATCACCATTATAATTTACCGCATCATCAACAAAAGGTGAAATACTCTACATGGTCAAAATGATTATTGGTGAGTTGAGTTTCATCTCCAATTAACTCTGAAAAACTTCTACGTGAAAAAGCGTTCAAGATTTCAATACCAACAATTCGAGTTAGATGTGCTTATTTCATGTTTTACTAAAAAACGACTATATGCTGATTCAAATTCCTTGGCATAAGGATTACTGTTATGCCGCCCACAAACTTCGTTATTTACCATCCGTTCGAATCGCCGCGATTCGAACCGTCGCGTCGGCGTCGTTCCAAAAGCGCCAAAAACCGATGTGTGGTGAAAAATCGTCGTTCCGAATCGTCGGTTAAAATATTTGCCCGAGCCTGATTTTTGGAACGACGCGACGGTCCATCGGTTGTCGTTCCAAATCGACAGTGTGTGGGGATTCCGTTCACAATCGGCGATTATTTTTCATTAGCGGAGAGCATATCGCGTCTAGACCATAATGCCGTACTGTTTTATTTTCATTTTATTTTTTTTTCAACAATGATGGATCAGAAGACAGCTAATAAACAGTTCATTACGAATTTCATCGATTTGTACAGGCAATTTTGTGAATGAATTCTTCCATCAGTGTGTCAATAATTAATGTGGTTGAGAATGAGAAACACACTATTTCTAGTTAAAAAACTTTATTTTTATTCTGTAGGCGATCGATTTCGGTTTTCAAAAACCATCATCAGGCCAGCTGAAAATCAACAATATTTCAGACAAACACAATAACATTCCTTCATTGTAACAAATTGAGGTTATGAAAGTAATTATAGAAAAGGCAGGTGTGTGCAACGTACCGTCAATCGAAGTAAAATGTGAAAGATATCAACCATCTAATCATGAAAAATTTCGCAAAAACTATATACTCTATATATTATCGTGATTGGGATCAGGAAAGGCACAGCGTGGGATCAAATTAACCTATGGTATGGGGGTATAGGAAACGGAAAATGGAACTATCATAATCAAAAAGCAGACTTTAAAAGTATGGCGGGAAAATTCAAAATCGGTCAAATGAAAGGGGATATAAGCTTGAAGATATTCTTGGATGTACTGAAATCTAAAGTGTTGTTTAAAAGATGATTATTGTTTTTTTTCTTTTAATATTTCATATTGTTCAAGAATGGTTAATTTAAAGCAATTATTCTCAGCATGTTAAATCTCTAGGTTGTTGAAATCTGTTTTATGATTATGTTCTATAAGGTGTTCTCCAAGAGATGAATGAGGTCTATTTTTCTGGTGTTCGCTAAATCTTTTCTTCATGTTTCGGGTTGTCATACCGATATAAAAGGATTCGCAATCTGCGCATGAAATCTTATAAACTCCGCTAAATTGTTCTTTGTCAGATTTAGTCTTGCAGTTAACCAATATATTCTCTAGGGTTTTATGTCGCTTATTAGTGATGTGAAAATTATATTTCCTTAGAGTTGTACATAATTTGTGATTTAAACTCACATAAAAAGGTGTTGGAATAAAATGTCCTTTATCTAATATATGCGGGTAGATTTCTTTAATTGTCAGTTTTCTTTTTATAGATTTAAAAATGTTGTCCAAAAATTCATCTTTGTATTGGTTGTTTCTCCCAATCTGATATATGGTCTTTAACTCTTTTTTATAGTCTTCTATAGATAGGGGGACATTAAGAAGTCTCCTGAACAAAAATGTGAAGGCCGCTCTTTTCGCAGGGGGTGCATGGTAGGAATTGTAAGGGATGATCGAATCAGTCTGAGTGAGTTTTCTGTATATGTTGAAGGAGAAAACATTGTCTACATTTAAGGTCATAGTCAAGTCAAGAAAATAGATAGAATTCGATAAAGACCTCTCCAAGGAAAATTTGATCTTAAATTTGGAATTTATTAAGTCGAAAAAATCTGTGAGTTCTTGATCAGTACCTGACCACACACAAAAGATGTCATCTACGTATCTTTTCCACAAAATGATATTCTCACTACCTGGTAGTCTCATTATTTGTTTTTCTGTTTTGTCTACATATTTATCTGCGATAAGTCCACTGGATGGTAGACCCATAGGTAAACCGTCCTTCATTGAATAGATGGAACCATCAAATATGAAAAAGTTTTGCTCTGTAATCAGTTCACAAAGTTTACTAATGTTGTCTATGTCTGCACTATTTAGATTCATGTCGTTGTCAGAATTAATGTACTCAACCAGATATTCTCTGAGTAAACCAAGTGAATCAACAGCAGGGATATTAGTGTACAAATTAACAATGTCGAAAGAAACAAGAGTGTAAGTCTTATTGGGATCTAATTTAGTCACCTTAATGTGTTCTATCAACTCTAAAGAATTCTTTATTCGACGACAATATCATGAATCCAGCATTGTCGACTCGAAGCTCAAATTCTCACACCATTACTTGCTCAAATTCCTGCACACAATAGAGAATGAAACACTTATAAATAGTCTAGAAGAAGAGACCTACTTCAGAAACTATGAATCAGATCAAAAGAGACGTTTAAAACTTAAAAGACTAATTGATAACAAAAGAAATTCTCTACAAACAAGAACAGAAGAAATTAGAAACGATGCAAGTAGATCAGAACTAAATCATCATACTTTCCATGACAGATTCACCAACCTCTCTTACATAAACTTAGACGAAGATGAAATGAAGATTGTTAATTTGGGACATAAATTCTCGCCAATTCCTCGTTCACTAGATGTTTTCAAGACAGCCATTGACATCGAAGTGCAGACCAGGAACAACCCCTGTTATGATTCAATAGCAGAAGATGTAGCGAGGACCCTAGGATTTTTCAGAAATAGAAAGGTAGAGGTGTGCAACCGCGAACAACTTAAAGAGAACTTCCTTTTACAGAAAACCATTAAGAAATTACAGGAGAAAATAGTTGAAAACAACCTCATAATAACCAAGGCAGATAAGAATGCAGGTTTGGTATTATTGAATAGGGAGCTATACATTAATAAAACACTCAAATTTTTTGATGACAATGATATAATCAAAAGCAAAAATAATCCTTTTTTGAAATATTGTAATAAAGTCAATGACACCATAAAGAAAACCCTTCCAACCCTACAAAAGTTTGGCGAGACAATTCATTCTATAAAAGAGAAGAATCCTCTCCTTCCGAGATTATATAGTTTGATAAAATTGCATAAACCTGATAAAAGCATAAGACCAATAACTTCTACAATTTCCTCACCATGTCATAAAATATCTAAATTTATCAACCACCTTTTTATTAATGAACTCAAATATAGTTCAACTTATTCAATAAAGAATTCTTTAGAGTTGATAGAACACATTAAGGTGACTAAATTAGATCCCAATAAGACTTACACTCTTGTTTCTTTTGACATTGTTAATTTGTACACTAATATCCCAGTTGTTGAATCACTTGGTTTACTCAGAGAATATCTGGTTGAGTACATTAATTCTGACAACGACATGAATCTAAATAGTGCAGACATAGACAACATTAGTAAACTTTGTGAACTGATTACAGAGCAAAACTTTTTCATATTTGATGGTTCCATCTATTCAATGAAGGACGGTTTACCTATGGGTCTACCATCCAGTGGACTTATCGAAGAGAAATATGTAGACAAAACAGAAAAACAAATAATGAGATTACCAGGTAGTGAGAATATCATTTTGTGGAAAAGATACGTAGATGACATCTTTTGTGTGTGGTCAGGTACTGATCAAGAACTCATAGATTTTTTCGACTTAATAAATTCCAAATTTAAGATCAAATTTTCCTTGGAGAGGTCTTTATCGAATTCTATCAATTTTCTTGACTTGACTATGACCTTAAATGTAGACAATGTTTTCTCCTTCAACATATACAGAAAACCCACTCAGACTGATTCGATCATCCCTTACAATTCCTACCATGCACCCCCTGCAAAAAGAGCGGCCTTCACATCCTTGTTCAGGAGACTTCTTAATATCCCCCTATCTAAAGAAGACTATAAAAAAGAGTTAAAGACCATATATCAGATTGGGAGAAACAACCAATACAAAGATGAATTTTTGGACAACATTTTTAAATCTATAAAAAGAAAACTGACAATTAAAGAAATCTACCCGCATATATTAGATAAAGGACATTTTATTTCAACACCTTTTAATGTGAGTTTAAATCACAAATTATGTACAACTCTAAGGAAATATAATTTTCACATCACTAATAAGCGACATAAAACCCTAGAGAATATATTGGTTAATTGCAAGACTAAATCTGACAAAGAACAATTTAGCGGAGTTTATAAAATTTCATGCACAGATTGCGAATCCTTTTATATCGGTATGACAACCCGAAACATGAAGAAAAGATTTAGCGAACACCAGAAAAATAGACCTCATTCATCTCTTGGAGAACACCTTATAGAACATAATCATAAAACAGATTTCAACAACCTAGAGATTTTACATGCTGAGAATAATTACTTTAAATTAACCTTTCTTGAACAATATGAAATATTAAAAGAAAAAAACAATAATCATCTTTTAAATAACACTTTAGATTTCAGTACATCCAAGAATATCTTCAAGCTTATATCCCCTTTCATTTGACCGATTTTGAATTTTCCCGCCATACTTTTAAAGTCTCCTTTTTGATTATGATAGTTCCATTTTCCGTTTCCTATACCCCCATACCATAGGTTAATTTGATCCCACGCTGTGCCTTTCCTGATCCCAATCACGATAATATATAGAGGATTTGTGTTTGCGAAATTTTTCATGATTAGATGGTTGATATCTTTCACATTCTACTTCGATTGACGGTACGCTGCACACACCTGCCTTTTCTATAATTACTTTCATAACCTCAATTTGTTACAATGAAGGAATGTTATTGTGTTTGTCTGAAATATTGTTGATTTTCAGCTGGCCTGATGATGGTTTTTGAAAACCGAAATCGATCGCCTACAGAATAAAAATAAAGTTTTTTAACTAGAAATAGTGTGTTTCTCATTCTCAACCACATTGTACAGGCAATTTACAGGATTTTATAATTTTTATCCGACATAGTACCCGCGGCCGCCACTGCTAAAAGATGTTTCCCCCTTCATAATGTACAGATCCGAAAACGACTGAAAAATAACTGAGAGGATTTACCGAAGTGTTTGGGCAAAACAGGACGGCAATCAGAATCGTCGGTTCGAATCGCGGCGATACGAACGGATGGAAAAGAACGAAGTCTGTGGCCGGCTTTAGGAGGAGTTCGTATCAAGGGAATTTCTCGCTATATACCATATATATGATGATCGCGATCCGTCCGTGGATCTGGTCGCTGAATTCCCTATGCATTTTTTATAGGACTACAAATGCCGCGCACTTCTCGCCTGTTTTTGGATATTTAGCGAAATTCTTAAGATTTACTTCTGTTGAAATGTGTACTATGAACCTTTCTTAACAAGCTGAAAACGAAATTTCGAAATAAATCAGTCTAATTTTTTAATAATGGATCAATATACAGGGTGGCCATTTGAAAACGAAACAGACGAGATTACAGACGAAATAAATTTTTTCGATAGAAATGCTCGGACAGGTCGATTTCTGTTTCGAGGGGGATAACTTAAGATGTAGGTTACGGACGCATAGCGCTTCAACCCTTGCTACTACAACACTCACCCCCAATTTTTGAATAGGAAAGATGGGGTGAGTGATACCTCATTTGAAAGGTATTTTCATACTGATTTCAGCACAGTAATTGTTTTTTCATTTTATGCATTAGTTCTCGAAATATTCTTAACTAAGTATTTGAAAATGAAGTGGTGTTTTCATGGCACTTGTAGTATTTTTTTGTGAAAAATCGACATTTTGAGCTTCAAAACATACCTATTAACATGTTTATCTAAATGTCGTTGATTGAAGAATTCTGCGGTTCTATTCGCACATTGATTGTTTGCAAAAAAAAGTGAAATTATTTCCACTCGCTCTGCAATTGAATAAACCATGTCGAACAATGAATTAGAACACATACAAGTCTCGATTCAAAACTAAGAATAATTCACATCTCAAGTACCTCAAAGAACCAGTAAGCTAACTTAATGATCTGTTCGTAACAAATAAAAAATTATCGATTGTCATTTATTTGAAAAAGATATGAATTCAATAATCAACAAAATGAAAACATTATTGAAGCCAACCGAGAACACACTCCATAGTTAAGTCGGAAATCGTTTCACGAATTGGGACTGGAATATTTCTGTGGCATCATTAATGATTTGATTTTCTTACCTGGTAATCTGATAGGAGATATGTACGTATTTGGACTTTTTGGAGATTTCTATCGATCAAGTGTTACCGCATGTTATTGTAAATACTGCAAATTATATCGAAGATAATTTAGATTGAGTTTCAGCAAGATTGAGCTCCTTCGCAATACGCTTTGTTTGTTCGACATCTTGATTAAAGATTTTTATGTCAGTGGATTGGAGGAAGGAAGCCAAAGTCATGATTGTTTTGAAGATCAAAATGTCGATTTTTCACAAAAAAACACTACAAGTGCCATGAAAACACCACTTCATTTTCAAATACTTAGTTAAGAATATTTCGAGAACTAATGCATATAATGAAAAAACAATTACTGTGCTGAAATCAGTATAAAAATACTTTTCAAATGAGGTATCGCTCACCCCATCTTCCCTATTCAAAAATTGGGGGTGAGTGTTGTAGTAGCAAGGGTTGAAGCGCTATGCGTCCGTAACCTACATCTTAAGTTGTCCCCCTTCGAAACAGAAATCGACCTGTCCGAGCATTTCTATCGAAAAAATTTATTTCGTCTGTAATCTCCTCTGTTTCATTTTCAAATGGCCACCCTGTATAATTGGTCGGCAAGATCCATGGAAGTTTGTCGTAGCTTTATTTCGTTTCTTCGAAATACTTCTCGTCTGTTTTTGGATATTTAGCGAAATTCTTAAGATTTATTTGTGTTGGAATGTGTTCTATGAACCTTTCCGAACAAGCTGAAAACAAAATATCGAAATGAAATGGTTTTCTTGATAATGGATCAATATATAATTAGTCGGCAAGAGCCATGGAAGTTTGTCGTAGCTTTATTTCTTTTCTAACCTCTGAAACAAGCGTTGCTCACAGCCGTCTGTTCTAAGATGCAAAAGTAAAATTGTCAGCTTGAAATCCTTGTTGGAATATTTCAAAGAAAAGGCATATATGTATCTCTGGCGGAGCACAAACAATTATACCTAAAGGTAAGATGTCTAAAACACTGGTGTGTGCACTTGTCACTTTTTGCAAGCATCAACTTTTCGGAAAATCAGGGATATGGGATCAGTTTCGTGGCGGCGCCACCATGTCATTCGCTTCGTTCTATCCTTGTTCTACCTAAAGAAGTCGAATGATATTCCCTCATTTTATTTTGTTTTGCGTATGTCGATCAACGAGTTCAAAATATGAACTGGCACATTTTGTCAGCTGTTAAGGAATATTTGTGCTTAACAGTTCAATTTTCGTTTTAAAAACAAATCTGTCAATATTTCAACACTATGGAATAAGGGTTCGAAGAAGGATTTACTGTTCTTCTTCAAGATAATTTCCGTTTGACAACTTGAATTCGTGAGGGGGTAAAGGCTGATTCATGCTAGACCGTGTCGGGTCCGGGCCGGGACCCGGACGGGACACGGTAAAATAATTATATGAGCAATTTCAATTGACGCATCCACACTACACCGATTGGGATACGTGCAGTGCACGTGTTTTCAGAGTGGCGATCCATTGCAACGGCCCGGAGTCGGTCCCGGCCTGGCTCCGACACGGTCTAGCATGAATCAGCCTTTATTCAATATGATTTCAATAAAATATAGTTGATTGGTCAAATATCCAATATATTCAGTTGACGGAAAGGGAATATTCACTATCCTCAGGAAGAATATTCGAAGTAACAGACTCGAATAGATTTATTTATTTCTGATTCTCAATACATGCTCACACTTCACATTACGTATTTCCAATAGAGTTTCCTTGAAATATTGCTGAAGTTTCCATAAAACTTAGCTATATCGGCCCCGAATGTTCGTTCATCTGATTTGGTTCTGCTTCAAATTCCAACAACACCGAATTCTCAGCTGTAGTTCTTCATTGTCCATACAGAAAACTGAACTTACTGAACGACATGTTGAATAAATGAATGTTCTACAACCCTTTCTCGAAACTAATATATTTTCACACACCAATAATCGCTTATAAATACAACATATTCGTACACGTCGTAGGAAAGTATTCAAATTATTTTCAAATATCAATTGACAATGCTCTGTCAAATTCTAAACAGCGCTACCTACAGTGAGAAAAACGAAATTGATCCCATATCCCCACGAAATTAAAAACAAAATCGAATCAGTGAATACACCAGAGTTTTATACATCTTACCTACAGGTAAGATTATTTTTTGTGGTAAACATCAAAGATGTCATGAGTTTTATATTCTTGGTAATAGAATGTTCGTTCTATAGTTATTTGGGCTATTTCCATCATCCGGATGTTACCTTAATTTTTATAAGGAATATTTTGATTCCACTTAAGTCATTATTTCAAAGAAAATTGTTTGAAATCAGATACCTACAGTATGGATTGTTCTGCGAGACAAGGAGGTTTTTAAAGAAGAATGATGACATTGTTATAGCGATTACTGATAGAGGCAATGTTACGGTGGCCATATCAAAACTACAATATGAGAAGAAACTTATGAACATCATCAAGGACTCTAATGTTTACAAGAAATTGCCCTCAGACCCCACATCAAAGTATCAAACAAAGAACAACAGCCTTGTTAAGGAACACAAGGACCAGGAATAGGTACATCAGTTCGACTACCGCAAGACAACTGAACAATTACGAAGTTGTGTCACCTACTATTTACGGTCTGCCAAAAATTCACATGGATGGAATTCCCCTCAGACCGATCGTCTCCACCATCAAATCTCGAACAAGTGAACTTAGCAAGTTTGTTGCAGGCATCCTCAAATCAGCCTTCAAAGACTTCTTTCATACGTGGGCAGTCAAAGATTCTTTCGTTTTTGCAGAGAGGGTTAATGACATGCAGATTCCTCCAGATCATGAAATCGTGTGATTGATATGGTCAGCCTTTTCACTAATATTGCTTGGGAGGTGACAGAACAGATAATAATGACCAATTGGAGTAGTATTGAGGCCGTTCCAGATATTCCTAGGCCAAAATTCATCAAGCTATTGAAGTTTTTGTTTGACTCCAACTACTTCAAATTTTTGGTTGCCCGATGGGCAGCAACCTTAGTCCCATTTTGGCATCACTGGTGATGACGGTGCTGCTTGAATATTGCCTAGGTAAGTTATCCTTCATTACAGCATTTATGTTCCAATACGTTGATGACATCATAGCAGCCGTTCCCTCAAGTTTGAGAGAAGAACTCCTTAAGATATTCAATTCCTTCGATATACATACCCAATTCACTATAGAAGAAGAGAAAGACAGGTTTGTCCCCTTGACCAAACTGATACGCTCAGCGGGCAACGTAGTCAAGTTAGAGTGATATAGAAAACCGACCAGCTCAAGGAGATACTTCCACTTCATTTCCAGTCATGATTGGCACATGAAAATCAACGTCGTGAACAACCTAAAGAACACAGTGATAGGCCGTACATACACAGATTCCAGACAGAATTCTCTGAACAAGCTTTATGAAATCTTGAGGGACAATGGATACCCCCATGGCCTGTTGAAGAAACTGGTTTTCTGCATACATAGTAGGTAAAATACACCTGATCCCCTCGAGCAACCTCCGGCCGTACTACCGCAGCAGGGACAGGGCAAGTCCGACAAGGTAGATGTCTCACCTGTCAGCCATATAAAGTGTGACCTTTCGTCACACCAGAACGCAAAATACCTGGGCTGCCAATCGAGGGTATCCAAGGCTCACTCAGTGAAGATGAGGTGGGTTCAATGTTCGGAACCGATAATGAGAGTAGGGCGCCAGGTAAATTTCTTTCCCCAGTAAATCTGCATCGGAGATTTTAATTGCAAATCTCCAGAATGGAACAGCAGGATGGAAAACAGAAATGGCAGAAAACTGAAAGATCTCGCTGAAAAACATGAAGCTATCGTTATTGGAATTGAAGAACCAACGTACCTAGCATTCGGAAATGGATTACCAGATATAATTGATATCGCAATTGTGAAAAATATCACTAGAGAATTCTCGATAGAGACCTTGTGGGACGGAACCTCTAACCACAACCTCATCGAATTAACAATAGGAGAAAGGCCAAGAAGAGAACTAATGCAAACAAGTAAATACACCGATTGGACTAAATATAGCCATCTGATATAATCGGAGGTAACAGGAATACCAACAGTCAACACACCGGATGACCTAGAAAGAGCAGTTGATAAACTAGAAAAGAATATACTAGATGCCTACAGAAAGAGCACAAAGAAAATAACGAGACCAGCACCGATAAATCCACACGGTGATACACCCAGAGAAGTCATAGATCTCATCAGGAAAAATCGGAGACTAAGAAAAACATACAGTCTCAACAAAACAGATATAAATAAGAAGAATCTAAACCGACACAGCCAAGTTCTAAAAAATGCCCTGAAGAACATGAGAACAAATAGATGGAACAAAAGAGTTCAAGAACTAAATACTATCGATAATTCTGCATGGAAAATGCAAAAATGTCTGAGAAGAGAAAAGACTAAAATACCACCTCTCCACGGAGAAAGTGGAATGGCATGTACGAATATCGATAAAGCAGAAGCACTGGCGGACTCGATCCAAAAAGAATCTAGAATAAATTACAGACCTGATGACGATAATGATGATCTGGAAGAACTAGTTGAGAACAACGAAGAAGAAATGGACGAACCACCAGTAGACGACAAAATAGAAAAACCAACATCTCCATTCGAAATAAAGGAGATAATCAGAAGCTTGAAAAATAGAAAAGCTTCCGGAAGTGATAAAATAACGAATGTCATGTTGAAGAAATTACCTAGAAAAGGTTTAGCTGCTCTCACAAATATTGCAAACGGTATAATGAGGACTGAACACTATCCGAAAAAGTGGAAAACTGCAGAAATCATAGTGTTCAACAAACCAGGCAAAGATAAAAAATTTCCCCAAAACTACAGGCTGATAAGTTTATTGTCCGCCCTAGGAAAAGTAGTAGAAAGAGTAATCGCTAGGAGGCTTACAGAAGAAACTGAAAATCTGAATCTCATTCCAGCAGAGCAATTCGGATTCAGAAGAGATCACTCAACAGCAGAACAATTACTGAGACTCACAGAATACATAACAGAAGGATTCCAAAATAAACAAGCAACTGGTCTTGTACTACTAGATGACCTCTTTCACGTGAAAGTGGAAGGAGAAAACTCCACAACCAGATATATTGAAGCAGAGGTGCCTCAAGGGTGAGTACTTGGGCCGTTACTGTAAAACATATATATTCACGATATACCAAAATCTCTAAGGACTATGCTGACACTATACGCCGACGACACGGGAATCGCAATGAGACATCGCAAGCCAGAAATCCTAGGAGGAATATTACAAGAAGCTATAAATGAAATAAATGGAAAATAAAGCTCAACGGACAAAAGAGCCAAGCGATATTACTGCAAGAGAGGAGACTGAGAACTACAACAAATCTAGAGGTAGATGGAGAAGAAATCGAATGGAAAAACGAAGCGAAATATTTAGGTATCACCCTAGACAAAGGTCTAACTTGGAGAAGCCATATCAAACAAGCCGTTGACAAAACCAAGGCAGCGATGAATATGCTTTACCCGCTGATAGGTAGAAAGAGCCACATGTCAAATGAGACAAAATTGAAAATAATCAAAGCCGTTGCTAGAACGCAACTGACTTATGGATCAGGTGCTTGGGGCCATATACAAAGAATTGAGGCAACAGAAAACAAGCTACTACGATGTGCCATAGATGCGCCTTGGTTTTTCAGGAACAAACAGATAAATCGAGATTTGATGTGGAAAACCATCACCGAATTTATGAGGAAGAGGAAAGCTGAAAAGTTATTCGAAACAGCGAAGGAACATCCAAATGAAGAACTCAGGAGACTAGTGTACTACGATCCGGAGTAAGACAGAGGAAGAATGAGAATTTACAAAAGGAGACCGCGAGATCAATTGAGGAGAGATTAAAATGAGAACGGAAACTTATTAAAACTATACTAAGAAGAGATATCCGGAATGGACGAACATGAAAACCCTAGCACGACAATGTGCAAGAAGAAATTAACCGATCAAGAGATGAACGGTTTATAGGCAAATGTCCGGAACCAAAAAAGCAAGTTAGGTTAGGTCACCAGAATGACGTACTCTAACTAAATTAATCTATATCTCATTTCACAAGCAATAGAATACGATAATTATAGCAATACGTTAAGGTTTTACAATATAAACCGTTATCGTTAAGGAAAACAACAATATAATATGATATGCAACTTCTATAATACACTTGCGTGTCCTGAGAGTTCTCTCTCTCCGCTCCTGAATGGGGAGATGGCCTCTTCGGTATCAAATTCTATAAGGTTTCTGTTGTAACGGCTCCACTTGGACTGGATCTCACGAGTAGTTCTAGAAGGCTCGACTTGGACTGTGACTATACTAGGATTTATAGAACTTCCTACCTACACGAAGATTTCAAGGACTTTCTCTTTATACTAGGATATGTCTCCCTACACTAGCATGTCTACTAGGATACGTCTCCTTACACTAGGATTTCAAGGACTTCCTCCCTATACTAGGTCCCCAGTTCTTCGGGGGGAACTATTAAAATCTAACGTGAATCCACCAAATCTTTCCAAGCTCGAATATGCAATTAGATCAACGCAGGATGCTCCCAACTAATTCTTTTAAGTCAACGAATTTCACGGCAATAGCTGTATGAAAAAAAACTTCACGTGCCACAGCGAAGAAAGCTCTCGATCAATCCCCCTTAAGGAGATACGCCAATATAGAATTCGAATAAACCAGTTCGGCAGGAGATCACACAGATATCCGAAGATCAATCCCACAAATGGGCGATTTCAATTATCGAAAACTCCAGAAATTCCTGATGGATACCTCCAAACTTACAAAATGGCTAATTACACAGAAAACTCATCTGATGCTGTCTAACCTTCGAAATTCTGTGAGCACGGAAAACTAAAATGTCAAGATCTAACCGCACTTGACCGGTAGCGGTAAATAACAGTAGGCCGATCGCCCCACATCAACATTACCTGCAAATTCAATTCGTACCGTATTATTGATGGTATTTGAAACCGTTACAACTCTCCCCTTACGATAAAAAACAACCTCCTCCGCCGAAGGTATCCAGACATCGAAGAGCCTCCAACCACCACATTGAACGACATGAAAGAGTGAAATATATCTGACCACTGAAGGTGACCAGATATCGACAGGTCCAGCTAAATGACAAGGAAAGTACCGACTCAACTAAAAAGAAAACTAAGAAAGGGCCGAAATTTTTAGGTAATATTTTTTTTTAAGAACTAAAAAGAGAACTTCTCCGCAGCCTGAGTCGAAGACCACGGAAAAGGCGCTGGAACGGTGGTCTTCGTGGGCAAAGAGCAACGGCTCAGTGCACGACCAACCGCAAGTCTTGACTCGTCGGCAGTCCTATGGTAATTTGGTGTACACTAAATCGACTGAGGACTGGCCATGGTCGGTGTAATAGCATGCTCTTTAGGTGGAATGCTGTTGATAGTCCAAGATGTGAGTGTGGTGCAGAAGAAGAAACTATAGACCACTTGGTGAAGAGTTGTAGAATATATCGTTTTCAGGGTGGTTTCGAAGGTATTCATTCGGTTACCGATTCTTTTTTGAGTTGGGTTACTAATTTCAAAATTATTTAATGAGTAATATAAAATGCAATACACCCCTCTCGTTTTTTTCTTTCTTTTTTGTTTTCAGATTATTCTTCGTCAACCATCATAGTAGAAAGAATGGGAGGAAGTTTTTGGATTTTGTCTTATGAAGAAGATGTCCTTCAATTTCAATTATTTTCAGCTTATTCTTGAAGATTGTTTAACAATGAAAAGCTCAGCAGTTGAAGTGGATGGAGTGGAGGGATTCACCTATACTTCAATGGTATATTTTATAACATCATACATGTGAAAATAAGTAAAGTTCATTTATTTTTTGTGCATCTTCAAAGCGTCTGGCCCATGGAAAGTGTCTGGCACTTATAATATAACTTCAGAATAATATTCTTTAAAACATATAAAAAAATCAGCCATGTGAAAATAAGTAAAGTTCATATATTTTTTGTGCATCTTCAAAGTGTCTGGCAAGAGTTTTGGCCCATGGGAAGTGTCTGGCACTTATAATATAACTTCAGAATGATATTTTTTAAAACATATATAAAAATCAGCCATGTGAAAATAAGTAAAGTAACACTTATTTTTAGTCACCTTTGCCACCTGGTATCTGCCCAGGTGTCACTAGGCAGCCTACACAACTTCGCAGGTATTCAAAGCACATGAAAATCTACTGAGATCCTAAAGTTTCATCTGTGTGAAAATAAGTTATGTCTGATCGCTCTGGGATCTTGGACTATTCCGTTTATCGATATCGATTTTGATGCGAATTTGGTCTACCTTCGCTCCTGGCGGATTCGCAACGTATCTTTGTTGTTAGAGGTGACCTATCCTCCCAATTTTGATTGATAGTTTCTTTTCCGGATTATGACGTGTCCTGGGTGACACTTACCTTCCCGATTTTGAGTGCATCGCTTTTCTGGATTGTCCGTTTTGGGTTTGCCTTCGCTTCGGCGGATTTGCGACGTGTGTTGCCTGAGGCGACCTTTCTTCGACCGATTTTGAGTATCGTTAATTGCCGTAAGGCTCCCGACGAGTTATGACTCTAAGCAGGTCGTGCATGGAGCTGTGCTCTCTGCCCACGAGGACCCCTGATTTAACGTTAACTTCCTGATTTTGACTAACGATGTTTTTTTTTGTATTACCTATATATATATATATATATATATATATACTTGCCAACATAACAATACTTCCACTGGTAATCACCACAAGTGGCCTGATTGAGGTTCACCTCATGGAAAACACGACTAGGCTCGGGCTTGAAGAGAGATTGATCGAAGATGCGCAAAAGGAGGTGATTCTGTGGACCACCAGGATTGTTCGAAGATTCTTGATGAGCGAATGAGAAATGTCTTGTTCTTAAGGAACCAGCATCATCATGGCCAAACCCTATAAAGGTGTAAAAATATATATATATATATATATATATATATATATATGAACCCGTAGTGCGCTGCTACCTCCGTTAAGTTCATTGGGCGACCTGACCTCCGGGTGAAGCAGTTATATAATTGGAATAATTTTTGTTTATATATGTAGAGGGGAAGGTAAATAACAGGGGTACCTAAAGAGGGGAAAAGATTTTTATCGACAAATTTTTCTTCAAACGAATCAGACCTTACTACCTCCGCATATATTTCTTATTAGTAGTGCGCTCTCACCTCCCGCAACGTTGCCAGATTTTAGGAGGACAGAAAGTAAGACAGCTCGAATTCTACTCATATATAGAATACAGCTGCTCTTCCGATTCATTCACACATATTGAAACCTGTAAATAGTTCGAGAACGATACTAATATTAATAAACTTCATACGCTGATAATTGATTGATAAGGTTCGTGATCTCGGTGTGAATGAATTTGGACAGTTTTGAATAAATATGCTTATGTCTACGATACTTCGTCCGATAGGGGAGTTTAATACCATATAGGTCCCAAAATGAATGATGCATGAAAATGAAATTTTTCGTGACATATAAGATTAATTCAAAAGACAATTTTACCGAATTTGTTCTGGTATGAAATAGTAGTCTAATTTTTTGGGCATTATATTCACGACATCAGGAACTCCATATAAATGTTTTTCCCGAATGAATCGATAAAGATATACGTTTTACTTTCAGCTTCTATACTTCATTCACTTTCATTTTAGCACTGGATTGGCCATGAAAATTGGATACCTTTCACTCTGTATGATACGAAAATGTTGGGTTAAGACGCTTGTCAAAACATTCTTGAGTTTTAAATCAGTGCTACGTAGTCCGTTCTACGTGAGACTCTCAGTAATTACGTATTTCATGACAATGTTAAATTACTTCGGAAAATATCAAGTCGAAAATATGTAACGAACATAATTGACGTTTATACAAACTAATTGAAGACATACCAAATCTATTTATTTATATGGAAAATACAAGTGATCAGTAGCTTGAGGAGAGTTACTGTTGTTTATCTTCTTTGGCTGGAGGTTGAAGACGTTACATCAGTTGTAGAATTCAAAAAAATCAACCCGAAGATGAAATGCATTTGATGCAGTGTTAGCATTGAGTTGAATAATCAAAGGTGGTAGGGAATGGGTATCTCTTGAAGAAATGAACGGATAATTACAAGAATGTTGAATTCTTCAACAAAAATCATCTTGCGTGAATGGTAGTCAAAATAATTAGAAGAAGTTTGAAGCAAGAGGAGCTTCACCTCACAAAACAACTGGCTCGTATTCATGTCTGTTTATTTTCAATACATTGATATAATGATAATAATTATACAGGGTGTGGCGTAATGACTGGATAATATGGATCCTGCGGGTAGAGGACTCAATGGCGCTTCAGATAAATATATTTTACGTTTGGTAAAAGTGCCTTGGTTTTCGAGATATAATTATATAAATAATAATAATAACTGGATATTGATATTTTTCATCATAGCGCATCAAAAGAAACTCCTTGATTTAATGGCATTTCTTAATTGCTCGAGGAGTCTTTTGCGATTTTTCAATACACAGGGTGTTTCACAAGTAAACGGACAAACGAAAACCGTGAATAGAGGGCATTGAGCTGAGTTCAAAAACACCTCATATGTGTGTCTTGGGCATTCCGTTTCCGATATACAGAGGAGTTTATTCAAATTTCCCGAATTTTCGTTCAGCTATAACTCCAAATAATTTAGTTGTATTCGGCTAAAAACTCATTATCCGCTTAAGCTTGTAAGTTTCAATAAAACAGAACATTAAAAGTTGACGAACACAGCACCGGACTCATTTAGGCTATATTCAAACTTAAACTCATGCAAAACACTCTGTTTGTAGTTTTTTTCGTCATAATTTTCAATTTTTCAGGTATCTGCATTTATTTTCTCAAAATCAATGAAAGTTTGGTATGCTTTATCAGTGGATAATTTTTAATGAATAATTGTCTGGTGGTGAAATGCCTCTAGAAAAAACCAGCGCAGCATATTGACTTTTACTTCATAATAATTATTGGTATGAATATGATCGCCAATCAGAAGTGGAAATCTAAAAATGGAATTGGAAATGTTCAACTGAATTTTTTCGTTTTTGATATTTTAGCATATCTGGTTATTCAGATAAATCATTCACAGTGATAATAAGCTTTATTATTGATAATGAACAAAAATAGCAATAAAAAACTACGCTATCATGAAAATAATAATTATAACTTGATATCTTCCGAATGAATCGCTTTTTATGGACAACGTGGACCTGAAGTAATTTTCCGAATTGATTTTCACCTCATTTGGTCTTTTAGTGAAGGTAATGATTGGCACTTCGAATAAGTATGATAAATGCACTTTCGAGTTCTTCACTTATTCCGTTATATTCATTATTGGATCTATGGAAATCTATGGATTGGTCTGGTCTTATTACAATTTGTTATTGAAACATTGATGATATTCATGCACTAGCAAAAGTATTTATCAGTATTTCAGGTCATTTCATTAGAAGGGTAGGACCCCAACATTGGACTGCTAGATCTCCAGATCTGACACCCCGCGATTTCTTTCTTTGTTTTCATTCACACAACTAGTTGTCCAAAGAAAAATAGATTAATTCTGAAGATCAAGTTTTAATATTTAGTTTGAAGATAGCGTAGTTTTTCCATCCATATTTGTGCATTATCAATTTTGAAACATTTTATCATTGTGAATGACTATTTTGAAGACCGAATATGGTATAATTGTTGAACACATTCATTTCATTTCTTTGAAAAAAAAATCAATTAAGAATTTCTATTTTTCATGAAGTGCTCTATTCCTTGAAGGCGTCTGACCAAAACAATTACTTCTAAAACATGATCAACAGGTGGCGCAACCCAAAAATCAATTCATTTTGAGACAATAATAATGCAGATAACAAAAAAGTTTAAATTATGATTAAAAAACTACATACACGTTGTTTTTATGAGTTTGAAGTTAAGTAAAGCCTCACTGAGCCCGGTCCTGATTTTTTTCGAATTTAAATGCTCTGTTTCAATGAAATTAACCACTCAAGGCTAAATATAAATTTTCAGTCGACTTGATAGAGAATTTCAGGACTTATAGCCGAACGGAAATTAGAGAAATTTCAAAAAACACTGAAGAAACCTATATATAGGGTGCCCCAAAACTATTGAAACAAACGTCACACCACGATAGAGTAGATCAAATACTATCGAATGACACCAACATTAGTTGAGCGAAAATGTACGGTTTCTGAGAAAACCTAACCTAAAGTTGCCGATTTTCGAACTATTTTTTAATCACAAGGCAAATTTGTGATTAAGGATAGCGTTTTTCTTCCATATTATCACCCCTGTTTAATCTGAGTATTGAAAATCATGTAGAAAAAACAATTGTTTCAATTAACATCAACTTAGGTCGAGACTTAGGTTATGGTTATCGATTAACTACTTAAAATAATTTCAATTAGGGGAGATAAAACAATAATCTTAGTTCAATATAATTTAGAATCGATATCCTTCTTCACAAACTGGCCCTGTTATTAAGAAAAATAGTTCGAAAATCGGGAACTTTGGGTGTTTTAATAAAATTCTGATTATTTTGGAAACGGTACGTTTTCGTTGAACTAATGTTGGTGTCATTCGATAATATTTGGTTTACTCTATCGTGGTGTGACGTTTGATTCACTAGTTTTGGGACACCCTGTATATGGGGTGATTTTGAACTCCGCGCAATGCCCTCAATTCACGGTTTTCATTTGTCTGTTTACTCGTGAAACACCCTGTATACTCCTTGTACTCTGAAAATTTTGAAACAAATGCCTCACCCTCATATGAAAATTCAAATTCTTCTTGTTGTGAGAAACGTTCATCCAGAGACTCTGGTTCATCCCCCCGACCCTGGTTACATTGCCCGTTGAAAATGAAATCGGCATCTGTTTACTGCAAAACACGTGTTAATGCTGATACGAAGGGTTCAAACTTCTCTACCTGATTCGAGCTTTTAAGGAACGAATTGCTCAAGATGAGTTCGAGTATTATTTCGTTTTGCGTGTTATATTGGATAAAATTGAATTTATGCCATGGACGATTCGAGAATTATTGATGTCCAGAATGCTCTAGAATGATGAAAATTTTCAGATTTCATTGAAACTCTTGCGAAAACTGTCTCGTATATTGTCAAGTTTAGATTTTAATTCATTCAGAACTTTGAAGTTCGACAAATAATGATGTAAATAATTCAATATTATATTTGCCTCAAGACTCGAAACTTTTCGAGAAACGATTTATTTAATTATTTGATGACGAATAAATCAATTATGTGTGTTGATATTATATTTTCATTCATTGAAGAATATTTAGAATAATGAAGTTCAACAAATGATACGAACAATATACTTATTCAATTAACCTCATGATCCGAAACATTTCAGAATTTATTTCGTGTTTAGATATTCCGCTGCATATCGTTGTTCACAATACGACTGTCAATTTAGGACCAATTATAGAACGATTTAATTAATAGATCAATAGCTTTCGAAAATGTTGGTCAGTCTATGACTGACAACTCATTTTGTCAAATGACGGATTTCAGTATCAGACTGCTATATTAGTATGATGAGAGTTCAAAAAAATTTGTATGGACTACAGAATTCAGATGGTTGATATTCCGTGTCGCTAACAGTCAATCACATTTCCTTCAGCGTAGTTGTTGTTTTGAAGAAAAAGTAGTAGATTCTCGCAAAATCCGAAACTCTACATGTATAGCAGTTGTTCAGTTCGGGATTAAAGTTTGTCCTAGATTGATTTTGACATTTCAGTTCAGTTCTGTCAGATCAATCTTGGATCATCTTAAATCTCGGCCTAAGCCTGAAGTGATCAACTGGGCCTTATAGTAATAGCAACGTAGCATTCATTAAGTCGGTATATTATTGGAATAATACTAATTTTTTATAGTGGAGAATAGTGGATTCTCCTCGGTAGTTATTCACGAAATTCATTTTATTATGTTTTTTTAAGGTGAATCGGCCCGAAATCTTGGATCCCCCCGACCTGCTAGTTTCGTATACTTCTATGACAATAGCATAAAAACTCAAATTTCAACATTTTCACAGAAATTTTTGAATTTAAGGGAGAGACACATTGAAAAAATCGATAGCAATTTACCGCCTAAACTACGAGCTTGCCGAAGTTGAAACTGGTAACAATCTACTCAGTGCTTCTGTAAAAAAAATTAAAACCTGTAAACTCGTCATCGCCTTCCAAAGGCTGTATTTTGGAAGGGCTGTCGATTTGGAAAAAAATTTATAGGAACTACCCCCGCTTATTTTCATTAAGGAATCATCTCCCTTAGTTCTTCGCATTTGTTCACAGATATCCTGTATATAGAGATATTTTATCTATGTACCTACTTATTTTGGATAGTAGAAGTTTAGTTTCGAAGACCAAAACAAAAATGTCAATTGCACCTGATTTGTTGATTATAAGAATCATTTATTTTGAATAATAAAACAGCATGCGAAAATACTTAAATTAACTTTTGTCTTTCTCCTTTCATCATGCCTCCATCATAGTGTCCGCTGTTCATCATAGCTTTTGGGAATTTACCAACCAATCATCTGTATATCAATCATATGTATCCGAGTATGTATTTATATTATTAACTTCATTTTGTAGATTCATCATGTCTTGACAAAAACATGGTTGCAATTTCAAAATATGTTGCCTCGAGGCCTTCTAAAGACTTCAATTTTGTTTAATTTTTCCCTTACATCCTTTATGATCTATCGAAAAATGAAATCTGTTTTGAATAATTCTTCATAAAATCTCACTTGTTTCGATATAATTGGTAATTTTCTTTATGATACATCACTAAAAAATTCAAACCAGAGAGATGGTACAAGTTCTTTAAATTTTCGGGAAAATCCAATATTTAAACATAATCTATAATAAAATAGATGCTTCTGAGCAAAGGATTCCTCAAAATCATTGAGCAATCCGATTCAAAGAAAATATACAGAGCGTTCGATCTGGAATAACACATCAATGACCAACATTGGGTTCAGCCGACGTTCATTTCTTTTATATTGTAAAATTTATCGCATTTTTTCTCTCGATTCTGAAATAATTTGAATTAATCTGAAAATGTTCGGAATCGCTTATTCTTATTGAATATTCATCACTATCTATTACGGTAGTGTCGATCCTAGCAGGTATGCAGCGCTTGTCCGGCACGCGGTCGCCCAAATAAAAGGGATGGCCTCAGACAGCCACCTTCATTTGTCAGTCAGTGTCAATTATTGAGTATTACTTTCTAACTCCAATTATCCAAATTTTGAATGAGACGACGAAAAATATTAAATGAAACTGAATTTTTCAATCTTGTCAAATCGAATATTCCTTGTTCCCTTTCACCGAAAAAAAGAAAAACAAAAGAATGCTTGCTTCAGAAGAACGTGATGTAAAGATCGAACAAACCACCATCTGAGAGCAATTATCGTTATCGATAGGGACTCGAGATAGGAATGTCTAGGGTTTGTAAAAATTACCAGATTTTGAAATAGAATCGCGTGGTCGTAAAAACAAAAACGGCTAGGGTTCAATTATGATGCTTCTTACAGTTACTGCATGCGTGTACTTAAAAATGTAAATTGCATTTTCATTGTGTAGATTAGATAACATAAAAATCTGTAGAGAAGATGTCGGAGGGCAGGGACATCATCATCCAAATGGGAGATTATTGATTCTCATTTACAGGGTGTTTTTAAAGTTTGAGTGGAGCGGAAATTAAAACAACTCTATCTCCTGAACGGAATCGCCTATTCATCCGAAATTTGGAATGGAGATAGTTTCCATGAGGTTCCAGAAAACTGCAATCAATATCATTCTATTTGCAGGACAGTAAATTTGGACAGTCGTTGTCGTTAAAATTTCGCGAAATCACCCAATGAATTTCATGATTTCTCGATATCTGCGTAAACTTTAAATTTATTTATTCAATTTCTTGATAGTGACAATAAGTTTTTTCTCGTGTTGATATTTAACATTCTATTCTTTTCATACCGAAGTGAATTTTGAATCTTTACGAATTTAATCAATTAAATATACATTATTGAATGTTTATTCCAATTTTCATTTGATCCAATACAAAAAAAAAATCAAAGGTGCGGTGCGTTCTATAAAATAACATCAAATAAAATCATCTCTGCAACCAAAGATGTAGGAACAATTAATTCTTTAATGCAATTCATTAAGATATAAAATTCACTTCATCATGGGATGAAAACGATCACTTTATATTTTATTTTTACCAATTAAATTACTTAAAAATAAATAATTGTTGAAGAACCATCCTCGAGTTACTCTTCAGAAAACTGATCTAAGTAGTCGATCAAATGAAAACTAAAATTAACATTCAATAGTGATTCAATTGATTAAATCCATAAAAATTCAAAATTCACTTCGTTATGAGATCAATAGGATGTTGAATATCGACACGATAGAAAAAATTATTGTCGCTATCAAGACGAAAAATCAGTTTCTGGAACCTCATAGAAGCTATCTTCATATCAAATTTCGGATGAATATCTCCGTTCAGGAGATAGAGTGGTTTCAATTTCCATTTAAATTTGAAAAACACCCTGTAAATCAGAATCTAGAACTCTTAGATACTACATGTGGGGGTTCTTCGTAATCCTCGAGGTGTTCTCTATCTCACATTAAAATGTTTTTCATCTTATCTGGGACACCGTATATATGTAAAAAAAGTATATTTTTTGTCTTTGGAGCGGGCGGAGCGGCACATAAGGAATTCGGCACGCCTTAGGATCGGCCTGTACTTCTGAATATTCTTTTCCAAAAAGTATTCTCCTTTCTCTGAACAGCTCATTTTTTTATATGCAATGTAACATTTCTGATTATTCGTTATTCTAATAGGAAGTATTATCTATATAAATAATTTTCATAGAAAGAATCAATATTATTATGGTTTTATTTCAGGTAGGTAATGAATTATTTCGCCAAATTCAGAATTATAGAGATATATTGAATTGATGTGACTGATACTGGATGAAGATCCACAATTGAACTCAAAATAGATAATACGATTTTACAAAATTAGTTTTGAACCACGACACAATAACATCTTCAGGTGGGTGAAGGTAAGCTCAGTTTACCCAGTAGTGGAATTAATAGTATTCCAAATCTTGCTTATGACCATGAAGGTCTTTCGACTAGGTTCGGCCTTCCAAGTGAAGATTCTTCTGTTCTTCAGTTGTTTGAGGAACCCTCATGTTGGGGAATCATCTCCCATAGATATATCAGTGGTTATTCATTAGAAAATAGGAAAAAGAAATTCAAAAATTTCTCACACTTCATTGAAAATTCGTCAATATTTCCTATCAGTGGTTATCAAACCGGCCGAAAAAAGGCAACATTTGGCCCGATAAAATCATGCAGAAACCAGAGACGGAATAGCTTGAAATATCTCCAATTGTACAAATTCGTGATTCGTGTTGGCGTAGATTCAGGGTTTTTAGCCCGATATGTATTTTAACAAGTGTTTGAAACAATGAATAATTTTTCTCCTGTTGTGTTATCTTGCAGGTAGTTGTACATTCTTAACAAAAAACTATCTGGTATCATCCATTTAAGCCGTTTCCCTACATAGAGCATTACGCTCTTGTGAGTGATACAATTTTTGTAATGCTATCGATGTTGATATAAATGAATATCGAAAGTTCGAGCTGAAAGAAAGTTCTTCATAGTATATATAGATATATTTTACCTCTAGGTGTACCTAGAAAAGCTCCTTCCTGTTATTCTATGTTCTAAGAACATTACTGATTTATTCGTTATTCTAATGAGTGGTATTATCTATATAGATCATTTTCATAGAAAGAATCACTATTATGTACAAGATTCAAATCGATTTGTTTTCAAGTAAGTAATTAAATCGCCAAATTCAGAATTATGGTGTTAGCTTGAGATGAAAGAAGTTCAACGGATGCATAGATACACACGATGAAATGTATACAGTCATAATCCCATTCGAGAGAGCTAAGATTGGTTTTCTTTCACGTGATTCTTTCCCCTACAAAAGAATGCAATAAAAATTGTTGAGATATGCCGCCTGGATTGCAATTATGGAGGAGATAGCGCGCTGCGCCTCTATTTACTTAATTCCTCCGTATACTGATATTCCGCCTGTCTACATCTGCTTGTACGGTACAACGTTGCCATTTTCGGAGGTGCTAACCAGCAAAGAGTCCCGCAGAGCAATTCTTCTATATACAGCTCGGCACACTAGCGCCAGTGATATACACTCGAACTAAAAGATTGTTCAGTACATAAACGGGGTGCGTTGTGACCTCAAAACGATTTTTTGATATGTTGATCCCTGAAGCCTCCTGAATCTAACAAGCTAAAAAACAAGGCAAAACGATGTCACCTCCGAAATCGGAGGTGACATCGATATATATGAGGTGAGAGCGTTAAACGAGTTACTATTTTGGAGGTGGTATTAACACTTTATAACTATATATATATATATATATATATATATATATATATATATATATATATATATATATATATATATATATATATATATATATATATATATATTTTTTTTACACCTTTATAGGGTTTGGCCATGATGATGCTGGTTCCTTAAGAACAAGACATTTCTCATTCGCTCATCAAGAATCTTCGAACAATCCTCATGATGAATCTACAAAATGAAGTTAATAATATAGACACATACTCGGATACATATGATTGATATACAGATGATTGATTGGTAAATTCCCAAAAGCTATGATGGACGCATGATGAAAGGAGAAAGACAAAAGTTAATTTAAATATTTTCGCATGCAGTTTTATTATTCAAAATAAATGATGATTCTTATAATTTTGTAGATTCATCATGTCTTGACAAAAATATGGTTGCAATTTCAAAATAAGTTGACTCAAGGACTTCAATAGACTTCAATTTTGTTTATTTTTTCCCTTACATCCAGTATGATCTATCGAAAAATGCAAATCTGTTTTGGATAATTCTTCATAAAATCTTCGATTACCAATTTCGATATAATTTTCTTTATGATACATCACTAAAAAATTCAAACCAGAGAGATGGTACAAGCTCTTTAAATTTTCGGGAAAATCAATGCAATAGAATTTCTTTTCAATTTCATTTCTGTCAATTTTCTGTTTTCTAAGAAAAAATTGCTTTTCAGGAATCTCCCCTTGAATTTTTTGGCAAGTATTCATTCCTTCATACTGAGATTTTAATTTTTTAATTTTTTCATTTTTGTTTGGGATAAAAACAGGAAATTTCTTAACATAATATCCTCAATTACAAACAATTACATATTATTTGAACATGCGATGGTGCTCGAACTGAACTGCTTATACAAAAATGAAATGATCGTGAAGGGTTGCCTGATACGGGTTCGCCAGGTTTGCGACACCATGCGGACAGAAAAAGGAACTCTTCGTCTGTCAATCATCACAATGATAACAATATCATCGTTCAGTTGCTCAATATCCGCAATAGTCAATAATCATATGGCATTGATCGCAAACCCATTGGGACCAATTATAATGCATACACTATACTATTTAACTTAAAGATGTTTCTTATCGGCGACCTGTTTCAAGAGGTTATGTCATGGAGAATACATCTGCATCTCTACAGTACTTATTAAAAAGTTAACAGATTCTTGTTAAGGGGAAGTTTCACCCTAAGTTGCTGTTGTAGCACTAGCGTCTATTTCATGCGTTTCAAAAATGAACCTTGTCACTTGTCACTTCTCCCTGCTGTGCTGCCATCTGTAGGGGAAAGTGGGAGTTATTCGCTATAGTTCGCGGTCATATGGTTTTAATATGGAGAGGACAATTCGAAGAAATATCGTTCCATTAATGCGTGCTAGTCATAAAAACGCAAAGGAATTCCCAGAGAGGCTGAAACGTATACAGGGTGTCTCAAGTTCGAGTGCCTATTAGAAGTTTCTGGAGAACTAGACATATTTGAAATCTGAAAATTGGGATTATGATATTGTTCGAAGTTCTCTACAGAGCTAAAATATTTTCGAAGCCCAAAAACTTTCGGTTATACAGGGAGTGAAAATAAATTCGACGAAAAAATTTTTTTTCAAGTTTTCTATTCCTGGTATGATCGAGTATTCAATAGTGAATACATTTCTGTTAAAACCATTGTATTAAATCGAATAGTTTTCAAAATATCCTAAAAAAACTGGAAAAAAAGTCAAATATGTTCAGTCAGTAATATGTTCATTATTCTTATTTTAAATATCCTGAGCGTAAACCGTTTTTACAACATCGAAGAGGAAGGATAGGAAAAGGTCATTCATCTTTTGGATTTCAAAAATATCATCACAGGGTGTTTCAAATTTTGTGTTGAAAATTGTGATCTTAAATTGGCCATAACTTCTGTTTTTCAAATTAGAACCCTATTTTTTTATAATTGTGTTGGATTCTGCGGTCAAAAATAATGATAGTTTTCTCAAATGATTATGCTCCTAAATTCAATAATTTTTTAGTTATTTGAGATTTTCTGGATTTATGATGTACGTAGAGTCAAATTGATTGCATCTAGAAAAATTCAATGAATATTCTTTCGAAACCATGGGAACACTCTGTACCCATAGAAGATAAATTATCTGTTAATAATTCACAAGTGTCAGGTGTTATTGTTATTCGTTATCTTCATTTCTCGATTTAACAAAATGAACCGTTATTCTAATTACGAAATTCTGGATCTATTTCATATACATGGTGAATGTGACAATAACACCTGACACTTGTGAATTATTAACAGATAATTTATCTTCTATGGGTACAGAGTGTTCCCATGGTTTCGACAGAATATTCATTGAATTTTTTTAGATGCAATCAATTTGACTCTACGTACACCATAAATCCAGAAAATCTCAAATTACTCAGAAATTATTGAATTTAGGAGCATAATCATTTGAGAAAACTATAATTTTTTTTGACCGCAGAATCCAACACAATTATAAAAAAATAGGGTTCTAATTTGAAAAACAGAAGTTATGGCCAATTTAAGATCACAATTTTCAACACAAAATTTGAAACACCCTGTGATGATATTTTTGAAATCCAAAAGATGAATGACCTTTTCACATCCTTCCTCTTCAATGTTGTAAAAACGGTTTACGCTCAGGATATTTAAAATAAGAATAATGAACATATTACTGACTGAACATATTTGACTTTTTTTCCAGTTTTTTAAGGATATTTTGAAAACTATTCGATTTATTACAATGGTTTTAACAGAAATGTATTCACTATTGAATATTCGATCATACCAGGAATAGAAAACTTGAGAAAAAATTTTTTCGTCGAATTTATTTTCACTCCCTGTATAACCGGAAGTTTTTGGGCTTCGAAAATATTTTAGCTCTGTAGAGAACTTCGAACAATATCATAATCCCAATTTTCAGATTTCAAATATGTCTAGTTCTCCAGAAACGTCTAATAGGCACTCGAACTTGAGACATCCTGTATACACAAACTGTAGACCCCATTGTTTTTAGCAGCAAGCCTTACGTCTACAAAAGATTTTATTGGCCACCGTCGACTGCTCATTCATATAATTATGAATTTTGGGATGAAGACTTGGTTTTTAAAAACACTTTATTTACAATAGAGAATATTTGAACATTCTGTGTAAACTATGACTATCAACTAAGGCTCTAGATCTATTTCTTCTCTGAAAGCAAGGAAGAAGATTCTTTTATACAAATATCTTATCTATAGGATGTGACTCAGCATTGCAGGTGTTCACTGCTGACTTTGCAGGCTGCAACATAGTCATATACAATGCTTATGGTAAATCTGGATAATTTACATTGAATTAATATGGGGTGCGATTACATAATTCCTCCCCCCTTTGGATAAAGGTATCCCCTCTTTGAGGTGTAGCTTTAAAATTATGAAAAACTTTACAAATTACCCAAATTATTCTTAAAATTATTATAAGAATCAAAATAATCATAAATGTTGATATCGATGAATTCCATTTCCAGTCTTCAATTTCTTCTAGCTGGATATCTGGAATCTCTTTATCCTTGAAGTCTTCTTTCCCTTCTTCCTTGGAGTGATTGGTTAAAAATGTAGGTTTTGGTAAAACGATGTATTTTTATTCGTTTTCAACTTGGATGGGGCAAATTTCCTTTTCATTGTTACTAATGATACACTTGGACTGGATTATAGCCATTGGCGGGGTAAAATGATACTTTGTCTGCTGTGGGCATTTTTCTTGAATTTCCAAATTATTAATCGACAAAATATTTCCATCTTCCAATGTTTTTAAATTTGGTGCTGAGGTTGATTCTTTTCTGGAACAGCTTTCTAAATGAGTTTTCAAAACATTTTTCATGCATTCTGGAGGCCTGTCGAGGGAATCTTGATCACAGAGGTAGTCTTCTTCTACTTGATGACATTGTGGACCATCTTAGTTCTTCGTCTCGAGTGAGCATATAGGGGTTTGTGAAAGGAAGGGACAAATTCCGTAGAGGTATATAGTAAAACTTGTATAGATTATATTTTTCCTCATAAACCGTTGGAATTGGAATTAGAAATTTTCTTTGAAAATGACTTTGGTATGACATATATGGAAATAGTCTTTTAAGTGATGTATTGGAATTATAGTATCGTTTTTGACAATTTCCGCAAATTTTGTGTAAGGGAGAATAGATTCATGCAGGATGTGCAATCTTGCACTCGTAAGTGTCTCTTCGTTTTTCTTTATACTTTCAAAATAACTTTGGTAAAGCTCTTCGTCATCAGAATCTAATGTTCCAAATAATATCTTTGATATTTCTCCTCCAACATTAATCAATCCTCTTTTTTCTCTAATTCTCTGAGTTAAAAGATCTTCTAATGTATTTACATTTATTAAATTTGAATGCTGTAAGTACTGATAATGTGCTGTCTGAGAAAACCCTAGTTGTTTATTTTTGAAATGATCAATCTCTTTTTGATATTTGATTTTTAGATCTTCAATTTGACTCAAATCAATATAAAAAATTAATTGTATATGCCTTTTTGTAATATAGGATTTTCCTAATAAAATTGGAAGGATATTATTTTCTGAGGGAGTAATTGTGAGGTTTGTTATTAATTCTACTGCCTCGAGTATTATGAAAATAAATATGACGTATTTCATCTTGATCTGAAACAAAATATTTAACTACTTTTTTCTTTGTTTTAAAATTTTTTTATGATAAATGTGTATTTGTATTATCCTGAATTCTATGTGTATCGATTTCGCGAGCATCTACTTTTTTGTATACGTAATCGAGTTTACGCGTTATTGGATTTTTGATAAAAGTGGGGTTTTCATTCAATTCATTAAGTACTTTTTGCTGAACGTTTTTCATTTAATTTATCTAACTTTTCGATTGCCCTCTTTTGATTTTTCTTAAGTGTTTCTTTATATCATTTAAATTCTCGATATAATTCTCAACGTAATTTTGAATTTTCTCGTTGTTCGATTGGTAAAGAATAATTTAGATCTGCTTTTATTATTTGCATAGGTGTTAATTTTAGGCTAAAATGATTTGAATTATTATAACTTAATAAAGTCTGTGCCAGTTTACTTTGGAATGTGGAGTTTTTAGATTCAATAGTTCTCATTTGTTCGATCAGGGTTGAATGGAATCTTTCTACTAAAGCATTCGAATTAGGATTATAATTAGTAATGTAATGAATTTCAATTTGATGGACTCAGCAAAAATCTTGTACTACGCTATTTTTAAATTCGAGTCTATTGTCACAGGTTATTTTTATAGGAATGCCATAATGTCTGAAAAACATTATTAATCTATCTACAATTTCTTTTCCCGTTTTATGAAGTAAAGGGTAACACTTACCCAACCTTGAAAATGAGTCTATAATGCTCAAACAATAATTTTGTCCAAGTCTTATAGTATCACAATAAAAATGTGTGAAAGGTTTTGATCCTTTCGGGTTTGGTTTGAACTGTAATTCAATGGGTGTTCTTTCGTACTTATTCTTTTGACAAATTTCACATGCATTAATATAATTTTGAACATCTCTATTCATATTCGGCCATTAATACTTTTTTCTCAATTTCATTAAATTTTCTCTTAAGACACGATGAATAGTCTTGGTTTCATGATATTGTTGAATTCTCAAAAGTTGTTCTTCTTTATTTTCTATGTCTTCTAGCAAAATATTGGAAATTTTGAAATTGAGGGTTTTATTATCGAATTAATTCTGTAAAATGTTTATAGAAAGTTATTCTAATTCCTGAGACGCAAAATATATTGTGTATGACTTTTTGGGTTGTACGAATTCTTCAAAGAACTGAAAAATATCTTTATCAATTGAATTAATGGACACTCTAAATCTGAGTTTATCTCCAAATAATTTAATTTCCGTAATATTAAAATTCGATGCTGTTTTGAAAATAATTTGTAACGGATAGGCATTTACGCTTCTTTCAGTGTAAGGAATTTCTAAAATGGGGTTTTCAATACCACTGTGAACTGTGACATCGCTGTGTATAATAACATTTCCTGTTTTTAATTCACTTAAATCTTCATTTTCAAAAACTGGTAATTCCTCATTGGGGTTAATTGAAAGATGAACACATTCGTCTAATTCATCATTTGATATATGATTAATCAAAGAAATTTCGTCATCTTCGGTTCCATTAAACTCTTCAATATATTCATTTTTTGTTCTTGATAGATAATAAATAACTACATTAATTTTTGATTCGTTAAAAATATATTTGATCATATTGAAAATGCATGACCATTCCCATCTATCCAGACCACTTGCTAATCGTGGTAATTTGTCGTTGTTATATTCACACAATTCTTTATGCTTGATTAAACAATTTAAACATTCAAAAACATTTTCATAATTAGGTTTATTAGAATAAAATTCTTTTGTTATTGAATTATAAATATTCTTATTGTCTTTTCTAATAGACGCGACTTCACCAATACCCTTATTTTGTAACTTTAATTCATCTACATTTCCGTATTTATTTTTAAAAATTGACGTGATGAATGAGTTTCTTTACTCATTTCTAGATCTCTAGATACACAGTGTGCAAATGAATACTTTTTTGGAGCTTCAAATAAATAACCTTCTTTTTCTTTAACATTATTTGATTCAGGAATATTATTATTTTCACTTAGTTTCAAAAAGTTTTCATACGTTTTCTCATTGTGGGATTTCCATATAATTCTACTTAATGCATCGGCATTATTCATCGATCCTTTTCTATACTTGATTTCATAATCGTATTCTTCTAACTTGATTCTACAGCGCATTAATCTTGAATTCGGTTCTTTCAACGAAAATAGCCAAATTAATGGTTTATGATCTGTATAGATCGTGAATTTCCTTCCGTAGAGGTATGGTCGAAAATGTTTACATGACCAAACAATTGATAATAATTCTTTTTCTATTGTGCTATATCGATTTTCAGCGGGATTTAGAGTACGACTTGCGTAGGCGATCGGAAGATTATTAATGTTGATTACTGTTGAAAAAGCTGCAATACCAGCCGATCATTCAAATGGTCCTTTGAATGGAAGTACTATGGCAAGTAACTCCCAATCCCCAATAAATGATCCTAATGGGTGGACTCTATTTGAATCTAAGAAAAAAAGGAGGGAAAAGAAGGCTAATCCATCTCAGAATGAGCGTGGGAGAAACAATAGAAGCAAACCTATCATTGGTTCTTAAGATTCGACTGCTCTTTCGAGTGCACCTAAAAAGGTTCTATCATATGTGCATGTCTCAAGACTCAGCCCTTCAACTACAACGGATGATATATGTAAATTTTTGGATCAGTTCATCACTGATCTGAATTGTGAAAAATTGAATTCGAAACAACCAGACATTTATGCTTCATTCAAACTTACATTTCCATCGCAGTATATTACTAAAATTATGGATCCTACGCTTTGGCCACAGGGAGTAACTGTCAATAAGTTTTTTTTGAGGCGACGTCGAGAACAAGACTCAATTCCATGACTTCTTACAATTCCAACGAAATTACGATAAATAATCTCAAGTCGGATGATTTAAATATATTAAAAATAATGCAACTGAATGTCCAAAGTATCGCAAACAGGTTGACTCATTTGGAATCATTATTTGATTCAATTAAACCAGACATTGTAAGTGTTGCTGAGCATTGGTGTACATCGGACCGAATTCCTTTCATGGCTTTACCCGCATACAAAATAGGTGCCCATTTCTGTAGATCTAGCCGCCAGCATGGAGGATGCGCCATTTACGTCAGGTCCGACTACCAAGTGCAAAAGATAAACGTCGAAAAATTTTCAAAGGAAATGCACTGTGAAATATGTGCGTTGAAAATACGATTGGGTAAGTCAACGTTTTGTATTGTGAGCGTTTACAGGTCCACGGATGGAGATTTTAATGTCTTCTTGAATATGTTGCAGTATGTTTTCGACTATTGCAACTCTATTACTGATGTCTTGTTCTTGTGTGGTGATTTGAACGTGAACTATCTCTCTGTTGACGACTCCCTGAAAAGATCCCTAGACGATTTACTAGTGGGTGCAAATCTGACCGTCGGTTCACGTGAACCCACGAGAGTATTTACAAATCGAAACGGCAGGACCTCGGTGAGCCAGGTTGATTACATTGCTGCAAGCTGTAATAAGACCGATTTCGAAGTTATCGTATTCGAACCTTTCATTAGCGACCACAAGGCAGTGGTTCTCGAGTATCACTTTCTCGATGTTGATGTGAATGATATCCCTCACGTAAGATATAAAAGAAATTTATCACAAAATAATTTGTCCAATCTTTCTTCACATGTTTCTGGTACCAGTTTCGATCAGATCTACCTTAACTCTTCAATAGACGATAAGTTTCAAATATTCATTGAAATTTTGAGTTCCTCGGTTGACCGCACCTGTCCTCTTAGAGCTGTGAAACCTTGTTCTACTGAACAACCACGGTGGATTACTTCGGCCGTGGTCGATGCTCGAGATCGCCTCAGAAATTTCCACTGGCTGGTAGAGAACTTGAAAACTCAAGAGGCGGTTGATCAGTACAAAAATGCCAGAAAGTCCTACAACCAATTAATCAGAAAGTCCAAGAAAGACTATAATAGTTATCTCCTCCAAAAATCGAACAATATCAATCAAACAGTTTGGAAATTGGTTAGAAATAAAATAGGGATGAGTCTGTAACCTGAAACACATTCAACTTAATATTGATGATGCTCTAATTTCTTGCCCACTTAGGGTCGTGGAGACTTTCGGTAGATATTTTGCGGAGATTAACAAATTAACATTGCAAGATCACTATGGGAATTCCTTGTCCACTCAGTGTACTACACACCGATTAATGCATCATAATTTTTTTCTTTTTCCCGTGCTACCGGATGAGATCACATCAGCTATTACCACCTTAAAAATATAGTTGTGGCACCGGCCCTGACATTATTTCAACGAAAATACTTAAATCCATTGCTCCTTACATAGCTGAGCATATGGCTTATCTAATTAACGAATCGGTCTCCTTAGGACACTTTCCTTCTGTCTTAAAATTAGCAAGGGTTACACCCATTCATAAAAAGGATGATATTACTGATATTGCAAACTACCGGCCCATCTCCATTCTAAGTCCGTTATCCAAGATATTCGCGAGGATTATATTCAATAGAATGTATGACTACTTGGTAAAGTTTTCTATACTGACAAGCAGGCAGCATGGTTTTAGAATCGGGAAGTCCACTTAGACTGCCTGCTGCGAATTTGTGGAGTCTATTTACAAGTGCTTGGACAATGGAACCCACGTTGCTGGGATATTCTTCGATATTTCCCGTGCTTTCGATTGTCTCCAGCATCAATTCATAATTGATAAAATGTACCAAATGGGTTTTAGGGGTGTGTTCCTTGATTGGATAAGGTCCTACCTGTCGAAACGTAGGATTTTTGTACGAATAGATGATTGCGAGTCACAGGAATATGTCACTGATCTTGGCGTCCCTCAGGGCTCAGTCCTGGAACCGCTTCTTTTTTTACTATTCATAAATGATTTACCAGAATATATTGTTGCTTATATATTGATCTTATTCGCGGATGATATTTCCGTTGCAGTTAAGGCTTGCAGTGCTGACGAGCTTCGTGAAATCTGCGAGTACATTGTTCAAGCATTCACGAATTGGTGTCGTAAAAATACACTCATTCCCAACATGGCTAAGACTGAAATTATCAGATTCCAAATTCGCCATAATGAAGTACCACTCACCTTAAACTATCAAGGAGAGGAATTACAGTCTACAGACTGTGTTAAATTTCTGGGACTATTTCTTGATAGTAATCTGAGATGGGAACATCACATGGACCATCTTTGTAAAAAACTTAATGAGTCCTATTATGCAATATCCCGACTCAAGAACACTTTTCAGACAGATGCCCTGCTTCGAATCTACTATGGTATGGTTTATAGTCATCTTTGCTATAATGTGGTTTTGTGGGGATCGTCAACGGTCAGTGGTCGTGTGTTTATCACCCAGAAAAAAATCCTACGAATGATTTTCAAATTGAAACCTCAAGATTCCTGTAAGCCGATTTTCAAACAGTACAAGATTTTGACTTTGCCATCTATTTTCATTTTGAATACTTCGATTTATATCCGACAAAGTATCCACCTTTTGAACAGGTGTACTGATTTTCATGCATATAATACTAGAAATGATGATGTACTATGCATTCCAATGCACAGAACCACAAAGTTCACTTCATCACCAATGTTCATTGGCACCAAGCTCTATAATCACTTAAATAAAAAATTTAAGAGTATGACTGACAAGCAATTTAAAAGTCAGATCAAATTACTTCTGATCAACAAGTGCTATTATAGTGTTGAATAATTTTTAGAAGATAAGTTATGTTAAGATCAAAAATTTGTTTTTCTTTTGTTTTTGTTCTTTACTATGTTAATTTTTTTTTCAGAAATTGTCTTGACGTGTCTTATACATTTTTATTAATGTCTGGAGGGATCAATAAATTTATTCTATTCTGTATTCTATTCTATTCTATCAGGTGGTTCTCCTTGGGATAAAACTGAACCTATCGCAAAACCTGACGAATCAGTTGTCAAAACAAAGGAAGCATTAAAGTCGGGATATCGGAGAATTGGGTGATTCAATAAATTATTTTTGCATAATTCAAAGGATTCAATGTAATCAGAGTTTTCAATATTGATTTTTGCATTCTTCTTCAAACACATTGTTTGGTAATTTTTGCAAAATTGGGAATGAATTTTCTGTAATATCTTATAAGACCAAGGAAAGATTTAATGTCCTTCTGTGTTTAATTTATTTGGATTTGGTTTGATTCCTTCAGGAGTTATTACATGACCAAGAAATTCAATTTCTGTTTTAAAGAAATGACTAACTGAATTTTCAGATTTTCTGATGCAAGTGTTTCTAAAATATTATATATATATATATATATATATATATATATATATATATATATATATATATATATATATATATATATATATATATATATATATATATATATATATATATATATATATATATATATATATATATATATATATATATATATATATATATATATATATATATATATATATATATATATATATATATATATATATATATATCATCCATATAAATATAGCATATTTTTCCAATAAAATTTTTCAAAACTTCGTTCATTAATCTCTGAAAAGTTGCTGGCGCATACTTAAGTCCCAAAGGCATTCTCAAAAACTCATAATGTCCGTTTTCGACGGTAAAAGCAGTTTTTTCAATCGAATTTTCATCCAACTCTATTTGATGAAATCCGGATGCTAAATCTAAGGTTGTGAAATATTTTTTGTTACCGAGTTTGTCTAAGATAGAGTCAATTTGAGGTAATGGATACTTATCGTCAATAGTTTTTTCATTTAACTTTCTATAATCTATGGCCATACGCCATTTAGTTTATCCGGATAAGTCCTGTTTTTTAGGAACAACCACTACGGGAAATGACCAAGGAGATATACTCGGTCTGATTATTTACTTTTCCAATAAATCTTCAATTTGGTTTTTCACTTCTTCACGATGAATCTCTGGATAACGATGAATTTTACAGTGAACTGGATTTTCATCGATCGTTCTAATTCTGTGTTTTATTTTACTTGAAAAATTCAATGGTTGACCCGGTAATTGAAGGACTTTATCATTGGTTTGAAAGATTTTGATAAGTTGACTTTTTATTTTGGCTAGTGGAATTAATGTCTGTGAATTAAATATCAATGAATATGTTAACGGCATGCAGACAATTATTGAATTCTGAAAAAGTACACCTCCGGGCAGGATTCGAACCCGCGCCCCTCTTGATTAACGGTCGAGTGCTCTACCCAACTAAGCCACCAGAGGTCACGGCTTCCATCTGCGTTGACGGACCTATACTGAATCAGAATCCATATGTTAGTACGGGTCTCCTTGTGAACGTTTTATTGTTCGCAAGGGTTAGAGGTGTTGGGTGGTAAGGGAACAACATTCACTTTCAGTGATCATCAAGATCCTTTTTACCCATTACCCATGGCATCGTCGACATTTAGCGACATCTGTAGGGAGCGGATGAGGATTCTCCAACCACTGAACAGAATTATTATTATTATTATTATTAACCATACAATTAGAGTTGAGGTAAATACCTATAAACTCAAATAAGCTTACATATAAAAAAAATTCAACGTACACTTCCCCAAAATAAAGATAAACTAGTGAATGAATATAAAAAAAATATATATCGAATCATTTCAAATGTGAGTAACACACACAGGACACAAAAATTCGGCACCAACACAGCGAACATTTCTTCACCATTAAAGTTGTCTCAGTCTGTCTAGTCCATTTTTGAAGCTATTGGTGGTAGAGCTATTGACCACGGAACTGGGAAGTCTATTCCAGGATGAGAACACTCTGTTGGGTAGGAACATCTGCCTTGGAATGGTCCGGAAATTCTCCTTCCTCAATTTAAAATCGTGACCTCGAAGATTATTGATGTTTTTACAGAATATGGCTTCCACCTGAGGACCAAAATTTCCATGCATGCACTTGTATGTGAAAATCAGGTCACCTCTAGTGCGTCTATCCGCAAATGTTGTCATGTTGTTCAGACGAAGGCGGGTCTCATAATCAGGTCGGACGATTCCATATGGAATTCTGGTATTCCATCTCTGGATGGACTCGAGAGAATTTATCTCTCCAACAAGGGCAGTCCACCATACTGGACCAGCGTATTCCATGATAGGGCGTATGTAAGACTGATATATCAGTTTACAAACTGATCTGTCAGAGCCTCGAAAGGATCTCTGAACCAAGTAGGTAAGTTGACGGGCCTTAGCTGTAATTGAAGCAACATGGGTGGACCAGCTCAGATCGCTAGTTATGGTCAAGCCCAAATCACATTGACTGGTGACAGGAGAGATACAATAATCGTCAATTACATAGGACAGTCGCGGATTATTTCTGCCCATATGCAGCACATGACATTTGTCTAGGTTTAGTGGAAGCAACCATTCCCGACACCAAGCGGACAGTTTGTCAAGATCCCGCTGGAGAGTTGTAGGGTTGAGAAGGGGAAAATTATAAATCTTGGTATCGTCCGCATACATAGAACATGTCGACAAAAAACAACCAGGGAGATCAGAAGTATATAGGAGGAACAGAATGGGACCGAGAACCGATCCCTGAGGGACACCACTCAGAACATGCCACTCAGAAGATGAGTAAACATCACCAACCCTTACTCTAAAAGTTCTATTGGTCAAAAACGCACGAATCCACTCAAGAAGACCTCCTCTCAGCCCCAGATGGTCCAGCTTATGAAGTAGACGTTTATGTGGGACACGGTCAAATGCTCTAGAAAAATCTAGATAGATCACATCAACTGGAACGTTCTCATCCCATGCCCTAGTCCAATCATTGAGACAACAGATAAGGTTAGTGAGGGCTGAACGGTGCGGTAAGAATCCGTGTTGTTGGTTGGGAAAAATCTTCTGAGCTGAGCAGAAATCAATCACCTGGTCACAAACTATTCTCTCCAAGACCCTAGACAAGACCGACAGAAGACTTATAGGTCTATAATTCCGTGGAGACAGCTTATCACCCTTCTTATAAATGGGGGTTACAGAGGCGGATAACCAATCGGAGGGTAAAGTGCAGCTGGAGAGAGATTTCCTAAATATAAGAAAGACCGGAAACGCCAAGACTTTAGAACAATTCCTCAGCAAATGCGGCGAAAAACCGTCTCGGCCAGGGGAACTATCCACCTTCACCCCAGAAAGATATTCCATCACCAAGTGCTCAGACAGACTAACAGTATCCATATAATTACTCGCTCGAGCAGATGTAAGAGTAGGTAAGCTCCCTGAAGGCTCAGGGGTGAACACTTCAGCAAATGTATCGGCCAGAACGTCAGCTGTTTCACGTGGACTGCTGCAGACGTCACCAGACGGCTTCCTCACAATCGGAAAACTGACCTTTGAGTTCATAGTACTTAAAAAACTGCTTTCTGTTAGATTTGGTCGCTAACTTTCTCTCAAAATTAGTTTTGGCGGAATGAATAGTAGAAGAAACAAAATTTGAGAAATCCCTGTGGATCCTGTAGTCAGTATCTTTTCGACTGCGTAAATATCTCTGCCAAAGGGACCTTTTGCGTCTCAGAAGTTTCATAATTTGATCGTTTATCCATGGTTTTGTCGGAATGTAAGTAGATGTGACCTCCCTGGTACCAGCAGATATGGCTTTGTTCAACTCAGCCTCGAATAACTTCCACATCTCATCAATCGTCAGATCAGGCGATAAAAGAGAGCTCCAGTCAACTGATGAGAGAGTTTCCGATATGCGTTCGTAGTCGACAATCTTCCTGACTCTTTCTTGCGGAGACTGTAATGAAGCAGGTAGTTGTAACTGGAGTTCGGTAAGTAAAACGTCATGATCCGACCTACCAAAAGGTGGGAAATGTTCAACATCAGATATCAAGTTTCTGTCAGACACAAAAAACAGGTCAAGCAACGAAGAAGTCTGGCCATGTCTGTGTCTAGTAGGCTCATTCACCACCTGTTGGAGACCCGTGGATGTAACAAGTTCAGCGTAGGGATAAGAGAGGGACCTCACTGACGGAAGATTTATAAGCGGCCAATTTAAGTCTGGACAGTTGAAGTCTCCTGCAATGAAGACATCAGAAGATGATTCAGATATCTCCCTGAGATACCGAACCACATCGACATCATCAGAACAAGAGCGAGGTCTATAAATGCACCCAACCACAATCGAAAATTGGGAATTAGATATTGTTATGAAAATGTTATCGATATTTGGCCAATCTTGGTGAGATACGTCAATCTTGAACTCGTGAAACAGACTATCGTGCACATACGCACAAACACCACGATAACCCACTGCAGCTCCACTATCATGACGGAACAATGAGTAGTTCGATATAGAATAAGTAGAGTCTGGAACAGAAGGATGCAGCCAGCTTTCCGTAATCAAAACTAAGTATGGCTTATGTGCCTCAACAAAGGAAAGAAGTTCTAAAAATTTTGATCCAAGGGACATTATGTTTGTATACATTAAAGGCCATACATTTAAGGTTTGATGTTTTTTGAGACCTCTTTAGCGGGTACGGTGTTCACTACTTTTGGACTTCCGCTGACATACTTGATGGTCAAATGTGTTTCGCCCGACGCTTGTCTCCTCGCCAGTTCCTCTCGCGCCATCCTCAACTCATCCGCCTGTTTCCTCGTTTTATCATCAATAATTTTTATACCTCGATATTCCCGATGTCCAAGAAGCAGAGATTTGTTCCTGAGCAGAGACTGTTCCTGAGCGACAACAGAGCTGGAGAAAGAAACCTTAACCCAACGTGGACGAGCGTTATCCTTACCAGGTAGGCGAGTGATACCCGTTATGAAATTGCTGGATGATGGACGGACATGATCAACAACGGCATTTACCAAACTAGCATCTGAACCTACATCAGGACTCTCGGGGACATTGGTCAAAATAATATTCTGCGATTTCTCCACCCTGTCAAGAACCTCAGACATATCAACACCCTGCTCAGAAAGTTTGATACCTTGCAGATCGGCTACCTTACCAGCCACGGACGCTATCTCTACAGACATGGATGCTTGGCCACGTTCAAGAGCTGAAATATCACCCTTACACGTAGCAATACTCAATTGATGTTCAGCTAGAATTTCTGAATGTTCTTGGATCTTGGCAGAACAACACGCCACCTGAGAAATCAGGTCATCCTGTCTTCTCTCAATCCGCTCCATGGTAGCTGTTATCCCACGAATATGTTCCATAAGGAGCTCAAAGTGTTTCAACGTAATCTGGTTGTCTTGACATGACCCCTCCTTGGATATTGCACCTGACTGAGTAGAAGACAGTGGTTTCGCTCCCGAAGAATTGCTACGGAGTTTGCGGGCCGTAGAGACACACTGTGTGCAATTCCAGACGTCGTTGCCCGATTTAAAGAAATCAATCTCCTTTTTAGTAAGATTAGCACATGCAGCATGGAAGTATTTACTGCATTTCGAACAAGAAACCGACAAGTCGTCAGCTGCAACTTTCTTGAAACAAATGGTGCACGAGTACCCTGGCATATTCAAAAAAATAAATGAAAGGATTAGGTTTAGGTAAAAACACTCTTCACTTCCTTGGACCCGTAAAGAAGACTCAGACAGAATAGGAGGGCCACGAAAAAAACAGCAAAAAAGGACGGGAGTGGTTCAGAAAAGGAAATAAATACGAAATAAAAATAGAACTCGGTTTCAACAGATCGGGCCGCCACTGGTGTCAACCAGATACAAGTGTAGGCATATGTACCTATAGTCTATCCAAATCCGAGAGGCCAGCGTAAACAAACTGACTAACGCGTGATCTTATTTGAGGTACTCATCTTATTGGTCAAAGCTTCAGGAACGCCATGTGTGCAGGCGGAAGTAAGAAGCACTCTCCGCAGAACCGCATTACGTTTGATTCATTGATTGTATGCGAATTGTTGTGCAGAACTGCAGAGGTCATTCATTGTTTTTTCTTTCGTAAATTGGTTTACAGTTGTAGCATGTTATTCAAGTTACAAGCATTTAAGATAATGTCAAGTACTGATACTGCTGAGGAATCGCGTGTTGACTTAAGTCCTCCAAAAAAGAGACGTCTGAAACGACACTTCAGTGCCGAGATAAAAGAAATGATTTTGAATACTTCAAAATGCAGAAATGTGTTTAAAAATCGTAGAACTCCGAGTTGCTGAGAGACTTGGCATTGGAGCTCGAAGTGTTAGGAGAATTATTTCCGAATACATAAATTCCGGTGTTCTATCACAGCCGGCCACAAATCAAAATCGGACCACCAAATGGGAGTCCTTATCAGATTTCGATAAAAATGTAATACGGCGAAAAGTTCACGAGTTTTTCTTCAGAAATGAACACCCGACTATAGAGAAAGTATTAAAAATAGTTAATGAAGACTCGAACTTGCCAAATTTTAAGAAGAGTACCTTCTCTATTATATTGAAAAAACTTAATTTCAAATATGGACGTCGCCAACGCAACAGTTTTTTAATGGATCGTGACGACATTAAATGTTGGAGAAGAAAGTATCTCACGAAAATTAGGGCCTTCCGTGATGAAAACAGGACTATCTACTGGATTGAAAAATCCGTCTGGTAAGGTCTTGAATTTTGAGTTTAACCCTCGTTTAAACCTCGGTTTCATAAAGCTTGATTAGAGAATCAACGATGGAATGACGGATGAACGTCAATTAGTTTTCAGTCGATAAGTTGGTCATAAGCATTCTGAATATCATTCTTGCACCAAATAATCATCTATTCACGCCCATTTAATGATTCTCAACTGCTACTCCTCCAATATATTCGGAAATATGAAAGTTTTAATGATTTCCTTCGGGAAATCGAATGCCAAATCGTTGATCGAGCAATCAAAGTTTTGTGAAACTTGATGTAAGTACCTTTTTGGTGAAAAAAAATTTCAACATTCTTTTTCAAATGAAGTGAATATATTTTTCCAGGCAAAGGGCAGAGAATTATAGTATGTCATATTGGCAGTGACACTGGTTTTTTAACTGGAGGACTCTGGACTTTCCAATCCAAAAAAACTGGTGACTACCATGAAGAAATGGATGGTCAGTCCTTCGAAAAGTGGTTTGAGGGTATACTTCCTAAATTGGAGGAAAATTCTGTAGTAGTTTTAGATAATGCTCCTTACCATTCAAGGAAAATGGAAAAAATTCCTAACTCACAATTCAGAAAGAGTGATATCCAACAATGGTTGAGGGAAAAAAATATTGATTTCACCCCTGACCTCATAAAAGCGCAATTGTTGGACATAGTCAGGCAGAACAAAGAAAACTTTGAAAAATACATCGTGGATGAAACTGCAAAGGCCCAAAATATTACTGTTCTTAGATTACCGCCCTACCACTGCGAACTGAACCCTATTGAATTGATTTGGGCCGATATCAAGAATTTTGTGGCAAATAAAAACACCACATTTAAAATGGCTGACGTCCAAAATCTTTTTCAAGAGGCTCTCTCACGGGTTACTTCCGAAAGATGGAGAAAGTGTGTGGAACATGTCAAACAAAAAGTTGAGGTGAACATGTGGAAATTGAATAATATTATGGATGATATAACACCAGTCATCGTCAACTTAGAAGAAAGTTCTGCATCTTCTGACGACACTACGGACTAGTCACTTTTACAAAAAATATTGTTACACATTTATATACATAGTATGTATTAAAGTGGGAACTTTAGATTAATTGTTCATTACTGAGACTCGTAGATAAGCATAGGTACATATTTTTCACCGGAACTGGAATACATAAAAAGTTTTAAAATATAACGCTCTCGGAATAAAATTTATTAGTACACCTCTGCGTTATCACATTCTTGACGCGTGATCACTGCATGCTGCAATGTTTACAGCTGGCCTCTTGGATTTGGATATACTATAGACGCGGCGATGTTCAACAAGATGCAATTGTCTATGTTATCACCGAACGGGACAGCATATGTGGTTATGAAAACTCGCGAAACTGAAATAACTCGGTAATTATTATGATAATAATTGAAAGAAAATGCATTCAAACTGCAAAACCGCCAATTCAATGACTCGTATAATATATGTATGAATAATTACTCACGATGAAACTACCAAAATTTCAGAGCATCCGAAATATATCGCAAATACAGGAGCAGCAAAATTCGCACTTGTAAACAGTCAGGATGTGCAACATCGAATCACCGAATAAGCCGAAATTTTAAATTGACTAGTGGAATTAATGTCTGTGAATTAAATATCAATGAATATGTTAACGGCATGCAGACAATTATTGAATTCTGAAAAAGTACACCTCCGGGCAGGATTCGGTGTACTTTTTCAGAATTCAATAATTGTCTGCATGCCGTTAACATATTCATTGATTTTTATTTTGGGTTCTAAGTGACTCAAATCTATAGGAATTCTTGTAGGATTTTGACAAACTTGGTGATATTTGAAAAGGGATTTGACAAAAATCATTTTCTAAAACCATATTTTTGAAATCAATTCTCAAATCGTATTTATTGAGAAAATCTGCTCCTATTAGACCATCATAATTTTTATGAAATTTGTAAAAAACAAAGGAATGACAATCATCAATTCTTAATTCGGAAAATAAAGGTAATAACACTTTTTTGTTTGACGTTTGAGATCTGAAACATGCAGTAAGGGTGGTATCTTCTCTAAAAATAGTTTCCTTAAAATTATTATAAGCGAATTTTGGATCAATTGACAAACTGAACATCCACTATCAATCAATAATTTACACTTAGGATACTCAAATTCTACAAAGGGTAATTGATTATGGTATTCTAACGTTTGGTTTAAGTCAACGCGAGCTTTTCGGCTGATTGACGAAAATTTTGATTGGGTTGCATCTTTTATGTAGAAGGTTTTGATTGACTATGAAAATTCTCTTTTCGGTTTTCTTCTTCTGCGTGAGTCAGTTCTTCGAACGTAAAATTCGGAATATTTTCATTACGATGATTATCAACATTTGGATAATTTTCATTGCGATTATTATAAAAGTTTCTTTGTGGATTAACATTATATTGCGTCGAATAGTTTGCTTTTTGTGCGGGTAGTTTCTAGTCTGTATAGACATTTTTTCAGGCGGACTATTATTTCTATAATTTGGGTTAGGCTTAAAAACATTAACATTTTGATTTCGTTGTGGATTCGGTCTTTCGAAAGTTTCACGATATGAAGGATAATGAGTTTTCACTGGCCGCTGTTGAATCTGAATTGGCTGAGACGGAAAATTATGCTGATTATTATAAAATCTATTAACACTATTTCCCGGCTGATGATTGAACGAATAATTATTTCGGTACGTCGACTGATAATTGAATGCTTTATTCGACGGTTGCATATTCTTGTTGCGACGACTCTTATCTAGTAATTCATATTGTGGCATATTGCACAGATAATCCTTCACGGCATTGACCGTTTCGTCGAAAGAAAGTGCATTATTGGTAATCAAATAGGTTCTCAATTCTACGGGGGCATTCGAAATTAACACAGTTTTACAAATTTTGCGAATATTTGATTTATAAATCCGTTTCTCTGGATCAGGCATTAAATCGGCATCAATTCTGTAATTTATTCTAATTTTCATTGCAATAATTTTAACAATGAAAGCTAATAAATCTTCATGCGGTTTTTTAGTCAAAAATTGTTAGTTATGAATCAAAACGTCTAAATTAATATTATCACCAAATTTGCTATATAAAAAGTTCTTTAGTAATCCCCAATTATCAGGAACATCAGATGTAGAAACCTCAGCTAGGGCTCAATCAGTCAGTTTTGATTTAACGACAGCATAACAATAATTCTTTACTATTTGATTTTCATCCGCAAACATCAGTAGATATTGTTCGGAACTCTTAATAAAAGAATGAAGTTCATTTTCAATACCAGAAAATTTAGGCAAGAGCATACCAAATTTTTCAGCCAGTGACAAATCTATTGTCTCTTGTGCCATCTTATTTATTTTCTTTTTACGACCCGAAAAATGTTTTATCGACGTGATCGTGAAATATAAAAATAAAAATATTATAAAGTAATTACGGTATCAAGATAAATTATCAATATTAAAATAGTAATCGGTTTTTTCTTAATGAAGAAACCTAGGAAAAACTCTTTAGTGATCGGTTTTTGTTGAAGAAACCTAGGAAAAACTTTTGAAAATCGGTTTTTTAAAGAAACCTAGAAAAAACTATACAAGTTTACTAATTTTTTACCGAATTAGGAAACTGGGGAGAAATAGGAAATGCTCACCGATAGTCTTTAAGTCGTTGAGGACGCTACTCCGTCAATCGGACTCTCTGGTCTTCTTCCACAGGTTCTTCAGGGTGTGCTTGATAGTTGAAACCATCAGCTATCTAATCTGGAGCTGGTACACTGTACTGGCACTATTCACTTCTTCTTCAGACCTGGCACAATCCCATCACCTCGTCGCCAATTATGAATTTTGGGATGAAGACTTAGTTTTTAAAAAACACTTTATTTACAATAGAGAATATTTGAATATTCTGTGTAAACTATGACTATCAACTAAGGCTCTAGATCTATTTCTTCTCTGAAATCAAGGAAGAAGTTGCTTTTATACAAATATCTTATCTATAGGATGTGACTCAGCACTGTAGGTGTTCACTGCTGACTTTGCAGGCTGCAACATAGTCATATACAATGCTTATGGTTAATCTGGATAAGTTACATTGAATTAATATGGGGTGCTATTACATAATTATATAAAAGACTTCTGATACATTATTCAGTGAAAATTCGGGAGATCTATTATTCTGAAAACGTTTGGTTTTCGATGCTAAGAAGAATCTATCGCGTTCTTTAAGGGATGTAAATTGTAAAATATTATTAATATTTCCAGTCTTGTTATTCGATTGCTGATCTGAACTCTGCTGGTGTAATCAATAACCAAAGGACTCATATTGCAGCCGATGTAAGGACCGATCTTTTCGACGATCGTACAGAGATTTTCATCTCTCAACTCCGGGACACCCTGTATTTCGCAATGAGACTAGCTCTGTTTTCATGTTCACATTTTCTTTCGCTGATTGATAAGTTTTTCTCTACATAATCATTCAACTCACTCTCAAAATCTGAAATTTTGTTACTGCAGAAATTGACTGATTCAAGGGGTACCGTCTGCTGCTTTCGGCAAAGATTATAACACTATAATCTTCGGCTCTCGAATCTATTTTAACTCTGCGCTGATCTCCAAGTGGTACCGTCTGCTGCTCTCGGCAAAGATTATAACTCTATAAACTCCGGCTCTCGCATCTGTTTTAAATCTGCTCTGATCTCCTCAAGAGTAAACATTGTAAACAATGCTGAGTCACCACACGTAGAATCCTCTGTGTGTGTTGAAATTATGGAGGGTAGAGAGAAGGAGAAAAAACTTCGGGGCTTTTGGTGCCAAAAAATGTCCGAAAGAATCTTGAAATAGGCTAGGTGGCGCAACCATATGATAATATGTGTAAGCAGTTATGAAACAACGGGCAAATTATTATTTTTCCATTCTAATGTGAATACAACATTTCTAATATTGTAATCACCTGTATTTTTTCTATAATTTGCAGACCTCTGAGAGACTACAAAATTAGTAAAAGCCAAGTTGAAATCTGAAAGAGACCAACAAAAGCCAGAAATTATGTTACAAGAAATGGAAAATGTGCAGCAGCACCCGAAACAAGAATTAAAAATTCTCAGTACAAAATTGTGCAAACAATGATTTTATCAAACAAAAAGTTGCCAACCCGATAAGGGAAGAAAACGTATAATATAGATGACCAGATAAAATATGATAGCAATGCATGAGGATGTTTATTGAAACCTTTTTTCAAAAATAAAGGTAATTGATTGAATGTTCTAAATAATATAATCTTCATATACCTACTAAAACATTTTCAGTTCGTCCATTGAATGTAAAGGAGTCACTGTTGGAGCTGATATGTACAACAGAAACAAACCAAATCCTTAATGTTATTCATGTCTATTAATTAACTAAAAAGTTTCCAATCGTATATTGAATATTTTGCTGTTAAAAATGAAATATATATTTCTTGAAATCAAGTTCTACACTAGTTTTCCTATAAATCAAACCCTTTTTATAACGAATCCGCAAGTTTCATTCATTGTATTCATGAAAAACAATGACTAATAATTAACGAAAAGATTTCCTAACAATCTTTTATCTTTTTCAATTTGAATTACGATGCATGTTCAAGTATGTATTTTTGGAAAACATATATATTGTATACAGGGTGTTTCACGAATGATTGTACAGGCTTTCAGGGCAGATGTATAACATTTTGGTGAGTCTGCATTAGTGTTCGAAAAATATCCATTATTCATTCAAGACATACAGGAGATACATGTTTTATGTACATATTTTGTCAAGAACTTTCCATCGGCATAACTCTTGAACGTGCGGCAAGCCGCTACCAGGGGCTTGACACTTCCTTACCCCCCACCCCAAATACGTTTTTTAGTTCCGCAATCAAACGCTATGGGGCACTGCATACGTAAATATATGTCATGTTCTCCACAGATTACTGTATTCTGACATATCGGATTTGTCAACGCCAACAGTGTCAATGTCAATATGTTTTAATTCAAATTCTTGTTTACAAACGACGTAATAGAAATCTTATACGAGTGTAAATAAAAAATACCCATTTATTGAAGTCGACAGTTTTATCAGGAAATCGATTTTCTTGTAAGAAATGTTTGATTCAAAGAACCACGTAATTATAACATTAATCGTTTATACTTAAACCAATCCAACCAAACCCTTTAAAAATTGTGTTGATGGAAATGAAAGTCAAACTGTGTAGTCAGGTATTAAGCCATTGCGTGGGGTCAATGATGAAGCTCATTTCACAATGGGGTAAGTATTTTTTTCAAACATAATAATACAAAAATTGACTATTTTCCTTTTTAGAAATCAAGCATCCGCTTCAGCTTCCCAGAGAGGCTATCGACACTGCTGACTTTATACTATTCTTGGATGAGTTATTTGATTCGTTGAATGTATCCAGAGCTTGGACATCCACTGCGAAACTCTTAAAGAGGACGGTTAGTATACAAACAGAACACAATGTTTGTTGGTAGTAGGCGGTACAAATACGGCGGTACAGTATTTCATTTTATTGCCCTCGAAAAAAAAGATCCATTGTGGTGCCCACTTTGAAGAATATAGTGACAACAATGAAAGCATTCCTTTACCTTAGGCAAAAACTGTTCAATGATTATCACTTTAAATATATTCTCACTGGGGCTTTCAATCAAGATTGTATAGAAAACTTTTGGGTACATTAGGCGCGGTTCTCACTGGAGCGATACGATAAACGATGCGACAGGTGATTCGATAAGCAACCTGAACCTGATTCGACACCGATCTCTTATAACCGTGCAAACGTAATGGAAGCAACTAATTCAGTGCACACTGAAGCGATCGCGATACTACACCGATAAAGCGGGCTGCGGACTACGAGCGATAATATAATATATATTATAGCTCTATCATGAGATATAATATCATATTATATTAAGCGTGCAGCAGATTAGGATATAAAATTTTATATTCAGTACTATTTCAGTAGGCATAGTGATAGGTTGTGTTAGTTTGTGCCGTTCAAAAATGGAAAACTTCATCGAAAAAGTACTTGATACCCTGGATAGCTCTTCAGAAGATGAAGAAGCAAAATGTGATAATGATTTGGCGTTAATTATTGCTTATAAAAAGAAAACGCCTAGATTCTGGATATCCAATCACATTAAATTTCGTAAAGAAAGAGGTGAATTTAGACTCTTTGATGATCTAAGTGATGAAAATTTCACGAATTATTTTCGAATGGACCGAATAAAATTTTTTGAACTGCATGATTTAATAAAAGATGACATAAAAAAGAAAAACACAAAGCTACGAGAAAGCATTAGTTCGTTAGAAAAATTCCACCGTGTCTACCAGAGACAAGCCCTTTCTCTATGGGTGTCTACTGCCCGAAAGGCGTGAAACTGAGTTGCAATTTCGTGGCGCGGGGATTTAGACGTAAGGTGGGAGGTGGGATATATTCTGAAATATCGCTCGAAAAGCATATCTCTGTAGATACTTAATATATCGCCCGGATATAGATATATATTATAGCATTAATGCGCGGTGTTACATGTTATTTCTTTTGAAGCGATTTTTATGTAATATGTGAGATATAATATATATTATATTATCGCTCGTAGTCCGCAGCCCGCTTTAATATCGAAATCGCGTCGGTTTGGGGGACACAGCTGCCAGGTCGCTTCAGCGACAGAAAGGTGATTGGGAATCAAATCGGAAAAAGTAGCATAGAATTTCGTAATTGAGTGACGATTAAGCGCTTGATTTGGCTATCGTATCGCTTCAGTGTGCACTGGAGTGTTACGAAGATAAAAGTTGCATCGGGCGATAAAAGATTGCTCATGTTGCATCGCGGCTACGAGCTCGTACGCTCGATCCGCCTGAAATGGGATCTGTAGCGAGTGTAGCGCGTGCACGCTCGTTGGCTCATTCATTTCAGTCCGGTTAAATTGAGATTCAGTAGAAATTTTGTGCCTATAAAAGATTTCTATTGCTTAAAAGGCTTCATCAGTGACCGAATTAAATAATCTTGGCTTTTTTCCTTATGAGGAATTGAGCATAACTTTTGGCGGCCAAAAAATGGGTTTTTTTGTAGTTTTTCAATCATACGTCTTCAAGAAATACGGATATCGACTGATGACTTGCGAGAAAAGCTATAGAGTACTGAATTCTACGTCGAATGAGATCAAGTGTGTACTTTTTCTCACTAATGGATCCCAAAGGGACAATTTCCTGAAACATTTTGAAATGTTATATTTCATATTGATTTCTCGGAAAAATCTTTGGAAGCAGCTCATATATGAGAGAAGTATAAAAACGTATAAAAAAGTTGTAAAGCATTAAATTTCACATCGATTGAAAACACGCGTTCATTAAACAAATACAATTCTTTCGTTAAGATTTCAGATTTAAAACGTCATAGACCATTTCGTGGTAAAGGACAGTCAACGACAATATCTCTGAAATTTTGCTCAACATTGATATACTCTAATATGGAAACGGGTTGAGGAACGCCACCTCAATCGAGAATTTAGTGATCTATAATAAAAAAAATTGAGCTTTGTTTATATTCAGGTAGACAGTAGACAGTAGAAATGGTTGAATTCTCGATTTGATTTTGGATATAAGAATAGCAGCCATCCCAAACAACAAGCAATACTGTATTGAGAACGATCCTTCTGCTCCAACATTGAATTGAACGCACGAAGCCGCCTCCAGTGGACAACCTCTGTAGCGCCGCGCCGCCTGTTTTGTAGCGGCTACAAACGCTCGTTTCGCGTGAGCGTTTAGCCGCTCGAATACGCTTCCAGTGGACACCCGGGCTTAGATATTGTGCCGCATCTTATTCCATCCAATACATGAATGTAGGTGTTCCACATTTAATTACCTAGGTACCTGAAAATAGAAATGATAGAAATACTCATCTTCGAATTATTCAACTTTCTTCGAGTAAGTGGAACAAGGATGCATGGCAGCAATATGCAAAACTAAATTTTATCGAAAATTCCAATTAACATTGAAAATTTAATTGAACTATTGTGAAATTGACATATGAATAAAAATGTATCTTATGAACGCGTGTTGAACTAGAAAAAAACGACAATAGATAAGAAACAAATATAACTGGTTCTTCAAAATTTCCGGTTGATTTCGTATCGCTTCACATGCAGCTTGAATACGATTAATCAGATGCTCCCTGTCTATGATTTCTTAGGAGTAGAGTTCATTTTTCAAGTGTCCCCAGAGAAAACAATCCAAGCAAGTAAGATCTGGGTATATTGCAGGCCAGTCATGAGATCCCGCTCTACCAAACCCAGTGGCGGCTTGTGATCTAGTTCACTAGGGGGCTACTTTTAGAATAATAATAAGTAGCTCCTTAAGGCTAATTCCAATTTACCGCAAAATTTGATGCAATTTTTAATTCTTTTTATAACATACCTACCTGTTCTTATGTATTTGCTCGTTGTGTTTTATAATATTATGCCGTTTAGCTGAATCGAACTGAGCAGCGATATTAGTAGTACCCAGAAAAGCATATTCTGTCGAACAAGTTACGTGCTTGGCAGATAGCTCATGCTTCAAATTTTTTCATTTAAGTGCTTTAAATCTCTAAATCCTACTCTTGCCCGCACGTTATCACTTCTAGCGGAGTAGAATAATAAACAAGAAAAGCAAAACAATGCATTCACAGTATCACAGCCACATATCCACTTGTTTTTCCCATACACTTGTCTTGAGAATCGTCTTGTGCAAAAAGTTTTTGAAGATTTATCTGCTTGGGTTAAATTTAAATCCGAAGTCTGTCTACCCAGAAGTTAAATACAGCTTTTTTCCGCCAGAGACAGCCTCCCGAAATCAATTTCTTAAATATTTTGGACACTATTGTCCGCCATGGTTTCAAAACGTAAACCATACAAACACACGACACACTATGGAGAGTAGAGCGAAAGAGAACTATCGCCCTACTAAAAATATGTCTCCAAAAACGGAGAGAATAGGAGTCGCTGCGATCGCATGGTTGATCGATAAGGGGTGCGGAATTAAGGGTCAATTTGAAATGAACAGCATTCATTTTATTTTAGGTTATATGTCATAATAGTTTTTCTGATGATATTTCAAATACGTTTCTTAAAATCTATAATGAATATGAATTATATGCAATAATATACAATTCACATTATAAAGAGGACTAAGTAATAAGCTTTATTCATTCATAATTGTAATATCTTATTTGGATTGGTATTTAATATTCAATGCAATAACACTTTTAGTTTTATACCATTTATTTATGTCACAGTTTTCAGTACCAGCCTTTGATATTTACGCCAACATATAAGATAACGAGGGTACACAGATGTGTTCTCATTAAGATCTCACGAAGAATGAATCGATCGTCCGACCGAGAACATATTTTACAAATCACATGTTATGATTAAATTTTCTTATGAAATTCAAATTTGCGCGGGATATATTACATATCTTCCTCCCAAGTTAGAACTAACTGACAATACTTATATAAAGTTTTTTTTTTTTTACAAGGCATCAAACATCTTTACCCTAGTACAGATATCCAAATTAAATACAATTTTCATAAATACCCAATTACATATATGTATGTACCTATCAATTCGAAACAAGCAAACAAAAGTATTAATTTGAAATATATAATAACCATTAAATCACCATTTATATAGAAATGCAAAAAAAAGGAAATTAAATACAATAAAATGTACTACAATTTCAAAATTATTCAATCAAGCATAGTTCAATCTTTCAGGAGGTCTTACGTTTCTTTTAGGTCGACAAGAAACAGAAACTGGCCCAGGAGAAACAACCTTACTTTTGCAAATATCTGATGGTGGAACGGAATTATTGGGATTTGAACTCGAATCCGGTGAACTTGAATATCGTGGTGATGCCGGAAATGAATTACGCTTAGGTGTTTGAAATTTTGACGGTGATGTTACAATTTCAGTGTCATAATTGGGTACAGTTTTTGGTGAAGCCATAATTTCAGACGTAGAAGGGAGTTCCACTGTTCTACTTCCAGAATCATCCGAGGGAGTATTTGGGAAATTTGTGAAAGAATCGCCTACTATTCCCTGAGGAGATAAAAGATCTGATTTTGAATTCTGAAATGTTTCTTTTGTATATTCATTTATAGCTAAAATTTGATGCAAATGTCTGCGCCAAATAAGAGGTTCATACACAAGCTTTATCATATAAAGACGATTTCCTAGTGATTTCAAAATAGTGCCTTTAGTCCAGGTGGGTTTCGACGGATTTCGATAATCTTTTGCATAAACCACCTGCCCCGGAAGAAAAGTGATATTTCTTTTACCCTTATAATAAACTTCCTGTTTTCCCTGAAATTTTTCGGATCGTCCCTCAATAGGTCGAATCTTGTTTTAAGTTTACGATTGAATAGCAGCTTAGCTGGACTCTCACCGGTTTCGGAATGAGGTGTATTTCTGTAGCTGAGAAAATATCTATTTAGAAGTGTTTCTAGAGATATTTGTCGATTAGCAGGGTCCTTAAGTGCTTTTCGTAGACCAATTTTAATCGACTTAACGGCGTTTTCCGCCGCACCATTTGAACTAAAATGCCAAGGAGGAGACATAATATGTTTAATGCCATTTAGCTCGCAGAATTTTTCAAATTCTGATGATGTAAATTGGTTACCGTTATCTGATATGATAACATTGGGCAAGCCGTATCTTGCAAATGTTTCCCTTAATTTTTCCAAGGTCTCTTTACTAGTCATTTTCGACATTATAAAAACCTCTGGAAATTTTGTATATGCGTCAGTGATAATGAGAAAATTTTTTAAACTAAATGGACACATAAAATCAACATGAATCCTGTCCCAGGGTCCATGTGCTGGATCCCATTTAATCAGCTGTGCCCTTGGAGGATCTGCTCTCTCACTCATACAAATATGACAACCATTTACCCATTTGGTTATGTGGTCATCCAAACTTGGCCACCAGAAATAGGTTCTTGCCCTTTCTTTCATTTTTGAGATTCCCATGTGGGTGGAATGAAGCTCTCGTAATAATCGCTGTTGTAACGCTTCTGGGATTATTATCCGAAAACCCCACATTAAAACACCTTTATTTACGTACAGTTCCTGTTTCCTGATATAAAAAGGCTTTAATAACTTTGGGATATCGCTGGGCCAAGTACTTTCTAAACATGATATTACCCTTCCTAAGACGGGGTCCCTTCGAGTTTTGTCTCTTACTTCGTTAAATTTGATAGGCAATCGTTCTTCTATGAAGTTGAAGTGATTCGCTCCATCATCTACAATATCTGACATTTGAAGGGGCAAACGAGAGCGCAGATCGGCCATATTTGTAGGACCTGGTGTATATTTCGATTCATAGTCGAATTCTGACAAATATACTGCCCATCGTTGCACTTTACCTGAAGCCATTACCGGAATATTTTTATTCTCTCCGAACAAAGCCAAAATAGGTTTGTGGTCCGTAAGTATTGTAAATTTACGACCCAGAAGATATTGATACAGCTTTTTGACAGCCCAAAATATTGCTAATGCCTCTTTATGAATCACGGCGTAATTTTTTTCTGCCCTTGCATATGTTCTCGAAATAAAACAAAAAGGTTTTTCCTCATTTTCTTTAAGTACATGTGAAAGCACCGCTCCGATACCTTTATCACTGGCATCGCAATATAGACGGATTGGTAGCGTGGGATCAAAATGACAAAGAACTGAGTCTGATATCATTGCCTTCTTAGCACTGTCAAAAGCTCTTTGACATCCCTCCTCCCACCTAAAGGTTTTTCCCTTCTTCAATAATTCATACAACGGTGCTAACGTACATGATAAATTTGGAACAAATTTTCCATAATAGTTTATCAATCCAATAAAGGACCTTACTTCACCAACATTACTCGGAATGGGAGCGTTTAAAATTGCATTAACTTTGAAAGGATTTTTACGAAGTCCTTCTGCGCTTATGATGTGACCTAAATAGCAAATTCAGCCTGAAACCTGCTTCTTTTAATTTTTCTAGCACGGCTGCCAGATTGTTGAGATGATCTTGCAAGGTTGCTCCTGTGACCAAAATATCATCAATAAATACAACTACATTGTCCAGACCTTGCAACACCTTTTCAACAATACTCTGAAACTTTTTACAAGCCGGCTTTGTTCCATAAGGAAGCCTTTTGACTTTGAAAATACCTTTGTGAGTGCTCCAGCTCAACAGTTCAGAAGTTTCATCATCTAATTCTAACTGATTATAGGCATTTAGAAAATCTAATTTTGTAAATAATTTTCCACCTCTCAACTTCTGAAAAAGTTCCTCGATTTCAGGTAAGGGATAGTTGAAATCTTCCAAAAATTTATTGATTGTAGATTTCTAATCTGCGCAAAGTCTTATATCACCGGTAGAACTTGTTCAATTCAATTTCTATTTTCTCTTTAAAAGCAAAAGCTATAGAACGAGGTTTACAAAATACCGGGTGTACATTTTCTTTCAGGGAAAGATGCACTTTTTCAAATTTATAGCGCCCTAATTCGGCTTTAAAAACCTCTTCGTATTTCTTCAAAACCTTATCTAGCATAACATTCTCATTTGTAGAAATAGAGTCCAAACTATTCACTGTGATATTGAACAATTTCATGAAATCCCGACCTACTAATGGTCTTATACCATTTTTCACTATAATTACCTCTAAATTTTTATTTTGTTTGTTATATGTTGCAGTTAAATTTATTTTACCAACTGAATTTATCACACCACCGTTATAGGTTGTTAACTTCATCTGAGCCGGCTTCAACAAATGCCGAAGGTTACCGAAGTATTTCAAAAAAATTTTTTCTGGAATCGCCGTAATTCCAGATCCGGAATCAATTTCCATCAATATTGACTTTCCGTTTAATTTTACCTCAGTAGAAAAAGGCTCAACGAAGTTAATAGAGTTCGAAATTTCGAAAATATCTATATCATTGATTGATTCTTCTATTATCTGTGTTTCTCCTGTACCTGCCTCTCCTTCTCCCATATCAACAAAATTAACATTTTTACAAGCCCTAGCAATGTGTCCAATATGTTTACATTTTTTGCATTTGAACTTCTTGTAACGACAATAAGAGAAATTGTGATTAGATTTACCACATGCATTACACAAAGATTGTTTAGAATTTTGAATTCTACTTTTACCTTCATCTCTAACATTGGAATTAACCTTCGTATTGCAATTTGACAAATTGTTTCTAGAATTTTGTTTGAATGATTTGATTTTGTTAACTGGTATTTCCGTTTGAATGGAACGTTTAGATACTGATTCACGATTTAAAGCTAATTCAACCAATTCAAAAAGTTTCTTGGATGGCTCTTCTTCGAAAAGTCTTTCTTGAATAGGACCGCTTATTAAACCAGTCACAAATTTGTCTTTAAGAGCATTTTCCAAATATGAACCGAACTTACATGAACTAGCCGCATTTTTAATACGTGCAAACCATTCGTTGATTGGCTCCTCCCAGTCAACCAGTTTCAGTCACAGGGAAGTTGTTGGGAATTACCACTGTGGAAATGCGACTTCACAATGTTGATTTAAAAAAAGGCCACCAGTACTTACTGGAGAGTGCTTAATGTCCGCAACATCGCATATCGCGGGTAATTACCCAGTACATCACATAGTAGGTGTAAAAAAAGCACCCTAGACAGCAACTTTGCGACTTCTCATTTTGGAGGTTTATGGAACGATTATTTTGACAGAATAAACTACCAAAGTGTATCCTCTATTGAAGTTATATTCATGTTCAATTTGATAATTACCGTCGTGGCAATCAATTTGCACTCTATATTCGAGGCGTTCCGAGGAAAAGTGACCCAAGCTACAATTTCTCTGGAATTCAATTAACAGTAAGAACTGCCTGAAAATGAATCAAAATTTTATATACTCGTAAACTCAATTTCAGAAAAAATGTAGCTTGGGCCTCTTCAGCTCTGAACGCCTCATTTGTACATTGTGTTTACTCTTTACTCTTACCAACATATATTTCGCATTCTGCTCTCATCCTCAAAGGGAAATTGAACAACTATATGAATTACTGATATCTTTTTATTCAAGATTAATATGTTTCATACAAATCCAAATATATAAAATAAAGAATATATATCTTGTTATAAATCTTCATTCCACTTCAGGAACGGCATGGTCCAGCTGAAGAAGAAAAAATCAGAGCTGTATTGATAGTAATAAATTGAGTGTCATGAAAAATCTAACAACAGTAGAAGTTGATTTTTTCCAGCACAGTATCTAAAATAATAATTTGGAGTTCTCTAGATGATTCAAATCAATTCCAAGTTTGATTTTGAAGGTTGTGAATGTTACTTACCACCTATAAATTCATATGCGATATGTTGAAAGTTGAACGTTACAAAGGTGCAAAAATGGGGAGGATAAGAGGGCCAAGAAGTGATCATTATTTCAATAGGTTATATAACTACTCACCTTTTACTGCACGTTAATTAATCAATCGACGTCAAGTAACACTTAACTAAAATAAAATTTAATAATAGAACAGATCGGTTAAAAAAATTATTCTAAAAATTCATTCATAAAGATTTTGTTTGTTTATTCTCTCAACACAACGCAGTCACAGAACGAAACACGTCACACCACGTTTTGCATAGCGGGATTTAGGTTATGAGTTAACCTCGAGACCACGTGCTGATAAATAGAACATTTCAGACAGTTACTGAAAGTTTTTCTTGAAGAAGTCGCTGGGTAGAGTTCATCGAAATTTATTCACAACACATCATTTCAAGTTCTAAAAATATCACATATTCAATTTTTCAAAAATATCAACAGAGAGAAGTCGCATAATAGTAGCTATGTTCACTTCATCGGAACATCTCGATATGATGTTACATGCAACCACTAGGGATCTAAAGTTGAGGAATTCGCAAACTTAACAATATGCGGACGTTAATGTCCACAATGTGAAATCTTAAGTACATCCATGAAACTTCTCAAAGAAGCGCTTCAATGCGATATTTTTGGGTACTCCCTGCGACTTACTGTTACATTTCTGGTTGACTGGGCTGGGGTTGCTGTTGCATGGTGTAAAATTCTTGCCTCTCTCTAAAAACTGCTAACTTCGGAGAAAACTGTCTTGACAGGATTTGAACCAACTGCTTATAGGTTTTTGTACTAGGTTGATCTGGATCGCAGAGATCTCGTAGCACTTGATATGTTCTTGAGCCCACAACGGTCAGCAATACTGGAGTTCTCCTAGATTCCGCATTTCCATTAGCCAGCATATATTGTTCCAAGCGTTCCTGATAGACTTCCCAATCTTCATTCTTGTCGAATTCTCCCATTGAACCAATGTTTCCATATACATTCACCTTTGACTGAGCCATTTTGTTAGGGTATTGTTTAGTTTCCGACTGCGCCACTTGTAATATCTTATTTGGATTGGTATTTAATATTCAATGCAATAACACTTTTAGTTTTATACCATTTATTTATGTCACAGTTTTCAGTACCAGCCTTTGATATTTACGCCAACATATTAGATAAGGAGTCCTACCGACTGCGCCACTTGTAATATCTTATGTGGATTAGTATTCAATATTCAATGCAATAACACTTTTAGTTTTATACCATTTATTTATGTCACAGTTTTCAGTACCAGCCTTTGATATTTACGCCAACATATAAGATAAGGAGGGTACAGAGATGTGTTCTCATTAAGATCTCACGAAGAATGAATCGATCGTCCGACCGAGAACATATTTTACAAATCACATGTTATGATTAAATTATCTTATGAAATTCAAATTTGCGCGGGATATATTACAATAATAAATGACGAAATCAATGAAATTAAAAAGAAACCACTCATCAAAAAAATGCCTGCGTTTATCATTGTTTATTGAAAACAGGTATGTTAGTTGGTTTACTATAATCTTCAAAATCATATACATTCGCAGTGAGGAGTATAACATATCAAGACAACAGAAGGAAGCAATATCAGATTTATCACTTATTAGAATAGATTCTGTTTCCAATACTCAGCTGAGAACCGTTATAAACCATATATTATGTTATGCCAACAAAATTTTTCAAGAATATCCACTTTTGAGCCATGTAGTTTTATTGGTTAGATATTATTCTCATTCAGAAGAGTCCACTTCTCATAAAGGATGACAATTTCGATTTCGTTTATATAATGAATCCATCATCTTTTTTGATATCTTCATCGCAAAAGTGCTCTTGACACACAAATTGATTACGAGTCGTTTTTGTTTTTTCCAAGTTTCTCTTAAAAATGCACTCTGAAATTTTATTTCCTCTCCTTTTCTTTCCGACGCCAAAACACTCTTAATAATCATCTGTCACCAGGAAGAAGTTTCACTCCGCCAACTTCAACTAGTTTAAATCAAAATTTCGTCATCCCGTGATCGCCCGCGCTGCTATTGGCAAAAACATGAACTACCTGTCTGTGGCCTCAAACAGAGCCAACGCATTGTGCTTAGTGCTTGTGAAAGCACTTGAAGCCTTTTTGTGCTCCCGAGCATTGTGCACCCCAGCACTTTTTAAAACCAGTGCTTAGTGCTTAGTGCTTAGTAATTCGTGCACTTCATCGAAAGACTTAGTGCTTAGTAATCCCTAAACAGCTCCCGAGCACTAAAGTGCTAGCGATTACTTTTGGGGATTACTAAGAACTAAGCCCTCCGGAAATCTTGTCGAAACACGATCGACGCGACGCGTTGTCACTTTATGAGCATTTAGATACCACAGATATAGGGTTAAACTATTTGATGAAGAATAAGTGATCAAAATAAATTGCGTCCGTTAAAAAGGAAACCCTAGAGGTAGGTTAAAGGTCCATTTTGCATTTTGCTCATAGGATTTCATTGAAGTTGAATCATCTAGGCACTAGTTGTAAAATAACGACTGGTGTGGAATTTTGTGACAATCGTTTAATTAGAAGATATGAGAAAACCCTCAGCAGCCGTTTGGCAGATGACGCCCAAATTCTGCAAAAACTTTCAAAATCCAATTTATCAACGGATGTTATGTTTCTCAAGTGATTCGACATGAATTCGATGTTTTGATGAATTATTTCAATTTTTTGTGAACTGTTTATGGTTTCTCAACGATGCCAATCGATGACAATAAACAATTAAGTCAGAGACTAAGTCAAGCATTTTGAAATTTCTCTTTTCTCCGATTTCAAAATTCTTTCTCGATGATTTACGTCGAATAGACTCAAATACTAAATAACAATTATGAGTTTCAATTTGAAAATATTGAGTTTTATTAATTCGCTGGTCTTCTTGATCTTCGACGATTTTTTAGAAAGGACCCTCCCCAGCAGAAATATTCAATTATATCGACCTTCCTCGTTTTCACCATTTTTATCGTAAGAATTCCAATTACCACAAATCTTAGAGTTTTTACTGATGGTATGGCACAATGTTTGAATTGCCACCAAATTGGCTATTTAACGATGCAAAGATATACTGGGTGTGCCATTTGAAATAAGGCAGAAAGCTCCTTGTCGAGAACCCAAACATGAAAATTTTTTTCAGCATAGAATTTTGATAACTTCTCCGAAAACATTTGATTAACTATCGCGGTGAAACTCTCTGTATAATGTATAATATAATAAAACACCCTGTATAATATAATATAAAACCAAGGATATGAATATTTCGATCTGACTCAACCTATTTATGAAGACAATATTTATTCATGCATTTCACGTGAAATGTGATTATAATTCAATTCTGCTTTTAATATGATTGCTCACAGGTGTATGGAATGAAATGAAACAAATTCGCGTTTTGTGGAAACCGAAATCCGCATTTTGTGAAAACCTAATTCCCTTCTTTCAATATCCAAAAATATGGAGAATCGATAGGAAAAATAGCGCATTTGAATATCTTCAGATGACCACCTGCGAACTCATAAAAACACTTGTCGGCTTTCTCCCTATTGAATTAAAACTGCCACAATCTTGACAGCAATTTACGACAAACTTGGGCGTGCTTTGAGGAAGCCGCTTCAAACGGTGTCCAAGGGAGCTTGCTGCCGGAGTACTCAATGGTTTTCGTAGATGGCGAGATTTTAAATAAAGAAAATCGGGAATAACTCAAAAACTACTAATGATATGAAACTTATTCCAAAAGAACGAATAGGGCCTTAATGTCCTAAAAAAATTGAAAATTTTAAACTTTTTCGCTAACTTCATGCTTCATCAGTTGTATACGAATATCAACATTCGTTGAAAAAGTAACCTATATTTCAGGAAATAATTCGTGCCGTAAAAGAACACCCTGTAAATGTTCGGAACTAAATAAAATTCCTACTTTAAAGACGAAATTAGGCGAAAATTTTCTCGAAATATTATGTGGCCCTCTTCTAAGCCTTCGTAGAATTCATATTTCCTATTTTATGAAATCTTGAAACTGCTGTAGGGTAGAACGAAAAACTTATTGTTTGGAAAAAAATAGAAGTGGAGTTTTTCGATCGAATACAGATTTTATAACAAAAAAATCGTATTTCCAACAGTTTTTCAGAAAAGTGCTTAGTGCTTAGTACTCGCAAAATCGAATTACACAAAGCGCTTGGTAATCGCGAGCTCTTTGTGAAAAATCGGTGCTTAGTGCTCGAGACTCGGGAGCACTTTTTGTCAGTGCTCGGTGTTTAGTGCTCGAAGCACTTTTTTTCAGTGCTCGGCACAGCTCTGTTCTCAAAGCAGCGATCGTTCTCTTTCTCTCTACTGGATTAAAAGTTTTTGACAAAATACATTAAACAACCTGTAGCTCTTGAACGAATATAATTAGTAACAAAGTAAATTAAACACTTGACTAGTTTCACAGGTTTTGATTAAAATTTGGTTGACATGCATGTTTCGAGTTTCACCCCATTATCAAAACTGAATAAAATACATAAAGTAGGACAATAATTACATTATCAAATGACAGGTGACAGGCGGAAATCAAATTGATCGTTGACTATTGGAAGATTTTTTTTTGGGCTGACGATATTTCCAAAATCTGTAGAAGGACTAAGCGTTTACCCTTCTCACCTTTGTGTGAAATTGTTGTTTTGAAAATCTATAAAATATTTTGAAGTAATACAGTGACTGGAGAAGCCAGTTGTTGATTTATTTTTAACAATCGATCTTTTATGTTCTTCAATTCTAATTCCGAGTGATCGACCAGTATGACCTATATAAAATGCAGGGCATTCATCACAGAACAGCTTATAAACACCTCTCAACTGTGAACTATTCAGTCGGTCTTCACCACTAGGAAACTTTGATTTTAAATTTTTCTTGTTTGTATATATAACATGAATATCATTTTGTCTTTTACAAACTTTATCACTGATGGATGGAATATAATTGATGTATACAAACTTCTTTTGATCATTGATTTGAGGTGGAAAGATGGAAGTTAACAACCTATTCTGTTGTTTTTTGAATATTAAATTATCTATATTATCAGGATTATAAATAAATATAGATTATAGATAAACTTATATTCAAAAAACAACAGAATAGAGTCTCAACTTCAATCTTATAGTTATTATATTCCATCAGTCAGTGATAAACTCTGTGAAAAAATTAGACAAAATTATATTGATGTTATATGAACAAACAAGAAAATTTCAAAATCAATGTTTCCTGGTAGTAAAGACCGGCTGAATTGTTCGCAGTTGGGTATTTATAAGCTGTTCTGTTATGAATGCCCTGCATTTTATATAAGTCAGATTGGTCGATCTCTCGGGATTAGAATTGAAAAACATAAAAGATCGATTCTTCAAAATAAATCCACAACTGGCTTCTCCAGCGACTGTATTACTTCAAACCATTTTATAGATTTTAACAAAACAGAAATTTTACACCAAGGTGAGAAGGGTAAACGCTTAAACCTTCTAGAGATTTTGGAAATATCGTCCGAAAACAAAATCTTCCAATAATCAACGATCAATTAGATTTCCGCCTGTCACCTGTTTCAATGTCTGTAATTTAATTATGTACTTATTGTTCAACCTTATGTATTTTTTCAGTTTTGATAATGGGATAAAACCCGAAACATGCATGTCAACCAAATTTTAATTGTAACTTGTGAAACTAGTCAAGAGGTTAATTTCCTTCGTTAGTATAGAAACAATGTTTCACCAAGTTGTAAGCGAGGAATCAATTTCGAATATAGTTAGGACATTTTCGAACACTGATTCAGACTCACCAAAATGTCCGGCATCTGCTCTGAAAGCCTGTAAAATCATTCGTATTAATAGATCACTCGGCAACTAATTATGAACTCACTATTCTAGAAGAAGTTGGTGATTTTAATTTCGTCAGAAACATTCCGTATGAATTAAACTGGAGACGATTCTCTTGATGATCGCAATTTCATAAAAAAAACGTTTGATATCGCAGACGCTAAGATTTAGCGCGTGAAATACGCGTCGGCTTCGTGTGAATTCGGATTGCGATACGCTACGTTCGATATGTAAATGTGTCCCACATCGGTCCAAATCATTCGCATATTCATTTATTCAACGTGAACACGCGTGTACCCCATAGAAATCATATAATATATTATTAGTCTAGAATGCTGATCCAGTAGTAAGAAATGCGGCGAAAAATTGACAGTAATCATTAATACGATAAGTTTATATTTCTAATTTTGACATATAAAGTGACACTTTTCAAATTTCATTGACGTTTTGAAACGTTTTACTTTTCGCAACCAGTTACGCAAAGTAAAATATCTCGCAACTGATGATGACACGATACTTCCTTTCATATAGTAACGGAGTGAAAAATTGAACAATTTTCTTCACTAGACCATTTTGAAGGAATCTCCGAGAGAAGCTTTAAAAGACGTTTTTGGTACTTTTAATTTGAACTCATAGCAACATCTGATTCAAAATTGGAAAAAATATTTCGAGAAACACGTTGGGAAACATTATTTTTCGTATTTCGCGTTATTTTGCTCCGCACGTTGCGCAGAAAAGGCTCATTACAAAAAATAATGCTTTTTCCAACTGGTTGCACAAATAACTATTACGAGTAGAACGTTGCCGAGTTCCTGAATCAAATCTTATGAAGAGAGACATGTGGATTTTCTGACGCCTAAAAATGACGATTTCTAGTATTAAATATTCCCTCCCTAGTAAATTTTGACTCGTCACTCCAGATGATTTTAGATATACAATTTGGATCTTCCAGGATATGGGTAGTAATTCTTTCGCAAAATACCATTCTCCTCTGAAAATCTGCTGGCCTCAATTCCTGAACCCTCACATATTTGATATCATGCATTCGATGTTCTGATGAAATCCTTCGCACTGAAGATTTATTTATTCCCAATTCCCTTGAGGCGTATCTTATAGATGCTTCAGGATAAACTTCGATAAACGTTAAAACATTTATTTGGTTATCTTCAGTGTTAACTTTTCTGGGTAAAACTTTATTTTGTTTTCGTAATTTTGATCCAAATTGTAAGAAATTTCCTCTCAATTTTGAAAACGTTTTTCGATTCATTCGAGTTTATTGTGGATACATTTCATTGAATATTCGACATGTTGTCTCGACAACTTTGTCACATTCGCCAAAAATTACAAATAAATTCATTATTATTCATTAATTCATGTGTATCTTTCTTGAGCCATTATTTCTAGAAAAACCTCGAAAGAAAACAACTGTTAGACAATAATTGTTTATTTTGATATTTATGGATTGAACTGATTCATTGATATATCGATCTATAAACTACATAGAGAAAATAAAAAGACAAAAGAAATCAACGCTTATTGAATCAATCTGAAAACTAATAAACGCATATAACTCGGAATCCAGTTGATATAGTTATGGGAAAGTGAATAGAAAAATTTAAGAGTGTGTTGTACTGATTCCAAAAATTGAAAAATATACTAGGTGTCCAATTTGAAAAAAAACAGAGTTTTTGCGATTTTGTAACTTGGCAAGTGATGATTTTTATTGGTCCATCCTGTATAACTGACAACTATAATTCAAAAGCAGTGACATAGATCAGATCAATATTTAATGACTTGCCAAATTTCTTACTTGAGTCTCAAATAATGAGCGAACTAGAGTCATTTTCGTAACACGCCAATTTGATCTAAAATTTCGATACATAATTAATAACTCAAAGGCCGTTAAAGATAGGAAGGAAAAAGTAAGAGTAAATAGATTTAATAATTTATGGAGTATCATAAAAAAAAATAGAAATACCGGATGTCCCATTTAAAATAACAAAGTTGTTGCCAAATTGTCGTACATCCGCCAATACTGGAAATGTGAAATTATTTTAAAAATGTACCTTACATGACCAAATATCGATCCATAATATTTGAAATCTTTATCATCAATAGTTTCCATAATAATCTAATAGGCCACTCACCTTGGGACACCCGATATATTATGATTTCTATGATGTACCCTCCCAAACTAGTGCTGTTTCCAGTTCTGACGGATCTGGAACCGTCCCAAGAGTAAAAGCGAACAATATTGGCAATAACTGGCTAGGTTAGCTGATACTGCTATTATGATAATTATTATAAGCAGACTCAGGCGGAACTTTTTTGCAAGATATATTTACCTGATTTTTTTTTATTGTTATCTCTTTCAGAGTAATCCATTATTCATTGAATGCACAAATGTCAACATATCCTCAAACCCCATGGTGGCAAACTAGGAGTCGCACGCGCACTTTTTCTGCCAACCGAAGTTGATTAAACTCAACTATATACTGATCCCAAATACGAAGTTTGTCTTGGTCGCTCTATCGTGAGAACGACGCCGACGGTTGTAGTTATTTTGGGGTCGTTATTTTGGAACGCTGACGTGAGGTTTTTATTTTTCAGTCGAGAATGATATTTGTTTTCTGATTATTTCAGCTGTATGGCGGCACCGAGAGAGGCGAATTATTTGTGTAGTTATAAATTTAGTAGTTTCTGAATGAAAAATCCTTGACCTAACTTCCACTGCACAAATCTACAAGTGGAATGTCATGTGGAATGATCTTATCAAGTTAAATCGTTTTCGAAGTATAAATTACTGAATTAAGACTGGAAACAGTGTAAACTCTAGTTCAGGTTCTGATCCATCGAAATTTCAGTTAGTATTGAAGGACGATAGCTGTCGTTATGGCACAAGCTCTACTGGGATCGCACGGTTCTCACAGACCGGAAAATAACTCACAATAGACCAGACCTCATATTGCTCAATAAGGATGAGAACAGAGCACTATTCATCGACGTGGCAATTCCAAATAATAATAATCCCTCTATCTAGATAGAGACATCGAAAAAATTTCAAAATACAGAGATCTAGAGGAACAAACCAGGAGACAGTGGAAGCTGAAAGATATAAAGACCATCCATATTGTCATTTCATCTCAGGCCTGATACCGAAGAAACTACCAGAGAACTTGAGGAAACTTCAGTTGGACGAAAATATCTATAGAGTCATGCAGAAGGCGGTACTGCTGGGAACGGCGAGAACTGTACGCAAGTACATGGGGAATGCAGAGGAACACCGTCTGCTTCGACAGGAAGTGCGGGTGGATCAGGAATCCAACCGACAACAAGAAGGCGAGGAGCGGCCCGAACCCGACCAACACCACAGGCCCGAAAACCTGGAAAGGGCTCCAACAGAGCTTAATCCTTTTGATATCTGAGATATCTGGGATAAGTAAATGCACGGGCGTAGCCAGGGGGGGGTTTGAACCCCAAAACCCCCCCCCCCTTAATTAATTATTATTGAACTTCTCATTTAATTAGAATTTATTGCCCTTTTTATATTATTTTTAATATTCTAGTGCTTCTCATTTAACTTGTGCGACTCTTGTTCTGCTCATACTTACATTAACATTATTGATCAACTCGAATTTAATTTGAGTACTAGAATTAATGTCTGTGAATTAAGTATCAATGAATATGTTTACGGCAGGCAGACAATTATTGAATTCTGAAAAAGTACACCTCCGGGCAGGATTCGAACCCGCTTCCCTCTTGATTACCGGTCAAGTGCTCTACCCAACTAAGCCACCAGAGGTGGGCACTTGACCGGTAATCAAGAGGGGCGCGGGTTCGAATCCTGCCCGGAGGTTTACTTTTTCAGAATTCAATAATTGTCTGCATGCCGTAAACATATTCATTGATATTTAATTCACAGACATTAATTCCAGTACTCAATTTAAAACTTCGGCTTATACTGTTCAGTGGTCGGAGAATCCGCATCCGCTCCCTGCAGATGTCGCCAAATGTCGACGATGCCTGGGTAAAGGGTAAAAAGGATCTTGATGATCACTGAAAGTGAATGTTGTTCCCTCACCACCTCCTAACAATCTCTAACCCTTGCGAACAATAAAACGTTCACAAGGAGATTGGTACTAACATATGGATTCTGATTCAGTATAGGTCCGTCAACGCAGATGGAAACCGTGACCTCTGGTGGCTTAGTTGGGTAGAGCACTTGACCGGTAATCAAGAGGGGCGCGGGTTCGAATCCTGCCCGGAGGTGTACTTTTTCAGAATTCAATAATTGTCTGCATGCCGTAAACATATTCATTGATACTTAATTCACAGACATTAATTCTAGTACTCAAATTAAATTCGATTTCTCGTTGATGATCAGACTTAGACATTGCAGTTTCACCTCGGGCCTATTTCTCTGTACTCTCGCGTCTTCTCTTTAAAATTCAGTAGTCTAACCTTCGCGTTTTCTGATAGAATAAGGAGGCTCTCGCAATCAATTTTCAATTGATTGCCCTATCACTGTGTAACCGTTGTGTTGATATTGGATTTATTGAACGTCTAAGTCTGACATCAAGTGACTTCTCATTCGAACTGCTCTGGACCATCTCTTGTTTTTGGTTAGATATTGTCTCTCTGAGTTTATAGATGTGGTTAATATTCGTTGCTTTACTGTATTAGCTTCATGCAGGTGACATATTCATTTTATGATTGTGAATGATACTCAATAAATGTTTTTATACCATCTCCAACTCAATTATCTTTTCATACAGTCCACTACTCTTTAATTACAAAATCATAACACCCTCGATTTTGAACATTTGGTCCTTCGGACCGGATGACTAGAGAGGTTGAAATTCTTTCTTGGTTGCTTCGTCTGAAGAGTTGACTGGTGGAATTGCTTTCTTCGAGATTGGTCGGGTTAGAATGCACCCAGGGTCCCCTCAAGACCTCCACGTCCACTCTAACCCGACCAATCTCGAAGAAAGCAATTCCACCAGTCAACTCTTCAGACGAAGCAACCAAGAAAGAATTTCAACCTCTCTAGTCATCTCGATAACTAACGCTGTTAGTTATGGCGGGCGGAATGTTAAAAATTGAGCGAAGCTCCTCTCCGACCTCTCTCTAGTCGACGCTCCTGACCAGCTCCGGTGGCCACGTATGGTACATCGATTCTGCGGTGCGCTGGCTGAACGACGCAGCGGCCCCACTTTCAGTGTTTTTCAGCAGTGAAAAACCACACGTTTACACATATTTTTAAAAGGATTCTCTTTGTTAGCTTCGTTGAATTCACTTCGCGCTGCTATCATCTTGATTTTGTAACACCTCATTTTTAAGTTCACCTCTTTTAGTTGTTCTCAATTTTTAAGTCTTCTCGCACAATTAAGTCATAACTTCCAGATAATAATGATACCAAATTGAAATTTCCTGCATAAATGAAAGTTGCTAAAATACAAAAATAAATTTTTTATTACACTCAAAATCCTTAAAGGGTGTTTTTAAACGGTGAGACATGATTTTTTAGGACAACTCCTTTTATCCAAATACAAAAATTGAACAGTTTTCGAAATACTCCAAAATAAAAATCGAGTTTTTTTAGTCACATGATGTCAGCAGATTCATTCATCGCGAGTTTATTGTTATGTACTTATTGTTTATCAACGGCACAGGAAGGTTAGATCATCAACAAAATAACGAACAGAGTTGTTCATAGCCTTTTAAAATATCGTTATTGATGAATCTCGCGATGAATGAATCTGCTGACTCTTGAAAATTTGAAATTCTTCTATTTCCTTCGGACAGCCCTAAAGCTCTAACATTAAGGATGAAGAATTGGTATGCTGTCTACGATCGAGAGCATATTCTTCTTTTTTCTCTTGAAAATTTAAAATGGCCAAAAAGCTTCTATTTCCTTCGGACAGCCCTAGAGCTCGAACTTCAAGGATCATAACAAACTGGTGAATACTCGATCGTAGACAGAATTTTCTACGATCGAGTGCATGTTCCTCTTTTATCTTTTGGAAATTTGAAATGGCCAAAAAATTTCTATTTCTAACTAACAGCCCTAGGACTCTAACTTCGAGGATCAAAACAAATTAGTATTTTGTCTACGATCGAGATCATGTACCTCTTTTTTCTTTTGAAAATTTAAAATAGCCAAAAAAATTCATTTCCCCAAGCACAGATTCCTCATTTTTTTTTGAATGACCGAAAAAAAAGGAACATGCGGTCCATCGTAAACAGAATATCGGTTCCTTCTGATCGTTGGAGTTGGGATTTCAGGGCTGTCATAATGAAAATAATTTTTTTCTGAGTACATTTGACACATTTTTTTATCCATCAAATTTATTCGCCGATACAATGAAAAATGAGGAATATGCGCTTCATCCTAGAACCATCGGATACAGAGTTCGGGGTTAGATATTTAAGGTGGTAGCTATAAAAAGTCCTTTAAAACCGAATTTCTTACAATGAATTTAATCTACAGTTAACCATAAAACGATTTCCAAGTCAAGAAATATACACAGCTGATGATCAAGTTGGAAATGAGAAAAAGAGAAATAGATTCTCACGGCGCCGGCGCTCAGTAATTCAAGATTAATACAGTGAAATTAATGAATTAAACAATGTTCGAATTAATTAGATTCAGTCAAAATATCAGGTATAAAAGAAAGAAAGAAATCAATATGGGCCACTTTTATTCCTTCTGAGACAATAAGAGATGTACGGGGTTTACACAAAATTTACAGTAACCGGTTGTCTCAGAAAGATCCAAGTCCCTATAATCGGTTAATTCAGCGACGGGTTTGATCCTGAGCACTTTCAGTGATTTTCAGTGTACAGGATGGGCAAAATTCATTGTCTCCTGAGTAGATCTCGAGAACTATAGCATTAGAAGAAAACGGATGACTCATTCTCTAGCTCTTTTTTCATGACTAATCCAAATCTGAAAACAGAATCGGCCTATTATTTTTAGATTTCGAGTTATAAACAAAAATTGAGATTTTGACGATTCCGAAAAGTTCTCATAACTTTTTTGTCTTAGAAATTACAGATCTGAAACTTGAACCTTCTTAGGCACTTTTATACGTGAAATCTACTGATAAAAGATTTTTTTCCAATTCAAAAATCACAAATTCAATAAAAGTTTGCATTTAAAAAAATGAAAGTTCACCTAATGATTCGAAATAAAAAGATATTTTGAGCTCATCATCTACGTGAAAAAGTGCCTGTAGAAGGTTCAAGTTTCAGATTTGTGTCTTCAAGGACAAAGAAGTTATGAGAACTTTACGAAATTGTCAAAACTCAAAAACGAAGTATCGTAGTAGGACGCGGTTTTCACCATTCTTTGTTTCTCCGAAAATGGGCTCGGAAATGCGTCATCCGTTCTCTTCTAGCTGCTATAGTTCTTGAGATCCTCTCAGTAGACAACGAATTTTGCCCACCCTGTACAGGCCAATCCGAATTGAAAATATTCAATTAAACAGAACGGGGTTGATTCAGATGAAATACAATGTAACTTTACACGGTTTACAGGATAACGGTCGGGGTAGTTTATTTCTAGCCCTAGGGTGCCAGGTGACTCCTGAAACATCAAATCAATCAAATCAAATAATTTATTGAACAACTCCGACATATACAGTAAATAACATGATTAAGATAAGTTGTTTGATCTTGCACCTAACTCCTGAAGAGTTGTGCTGTGCATGATTAGAAAATAATATAGACAGTTGTACAAACGAACAATTAATTTTAATCCCCTCCTCTTCCCTCCTTCTTGATTACAACGGGGGCTTTTCGACTGATATATCGAAAACAATTTTTATTCTTAATAATGAATTGCTTCAATCTCTTTGAAAACAGCTTGAAATTTCGGATATCTCTCAAATCCTGTGGAATACAATTGAATATCTTCGGTCCAGTGGTGCAGATGAACCTCTGGAACATTGTAGTCTTTGCTTGGGGTACTTTTAAATTCTGCTTTTTTCTTGTATCATATTCGTGACAACTTATGTTCTTTATAATTTTGTTTTTATACATGAACTTAGAAACATTGAATATATATAATTGTCGTAAGTCCATCATCCAATCATTTGCAAACAGTTTCTCCGTCGAAAACATCCTTGATTTCGAAACTATCACCTTAAGTATCTACTTCTGGGTTAAAATTAGACTTTATTTGGCTTTCATATGTACCACCCCATATAATATTGCCATAAGAAAGGATGGATTCGACCAAAGATCTATAAACCATCTTTAAAATATTTATAGGCAAAAATGTCCTCAACTCATAAAAAGTATATACTAACTTTCTTAATTTATTTGTTAGTTGATTTGAGTGGTTGTCCCATTTCAGTGTATTGTTGATCATAATACCCAAGTATTTGATGTTTTGTTCATCACATATTCTTCTTTCGCATGTACACTGAGACAATAAGCACTTGGAATGACAAATTAGAGTGGAAAAGGCCGGCTGGGTGTCTATTGTTTTTGAAAAGGCAAGAAATTTGGTTTTTTTTTTAGGATTGAGACTGAGTAAATTTTGATCCAACAAACATTTGACCCGATAAAGTTCAATTTCAGAATTGAATTTCGTGTTTTTCCAGAGGTGTCAGCTCCAAAAAGCAGGACCGTATCGTCAGCGTAGGAGATGATATCTCCTCCAATGTCTATTTTCAGCATGTACAGTAGGAATAGTTGGGGACCAAGAACTGTTCTTGTGGAATACCGTAGGTTTGATTTTTACCTTCACTGAGATGATCACCTATTTTCACATATGACGTACGATTGGACAGATAGCTCTTTAGAAGTTCATGAGCTACACCACGTATACCATAAGATTCCATTTTCATTAAGAGCAATTCATGGGAAATGCTATCGAATGTCTTCGCCAAGTCGATGAATATACCAATTACTTTTTCGTTTTTATTCAGGTATTCATGTATTTTGTTGGTGAAATGATACAAAGCATCTTCAGTGGAAAGATTCTCTCTGAAGCCAAACTGTCAATCACTGAGAACATTATTTTTGACAAGGTACTTATTTAATCTAGTAACAATACATTTTTCAAAGATCTTGGCCATAACAGAAACGACAGAGATCGGTCTATAGTTTCCTGGATCAGTTTTCTCTCCACTTTTGAAAACCGGGGTGATCATTGCATTTGGAAACTGACCAGTAGTGTAAGACTGATTCATTAAAAATGCTAGTATCTTTGTAATATTTTGTTCTATCGCTTTAAATGTTTTAGTATTTATTTTGTCAGTTCCATAGAATGATTTATTTTTCAAACCTTTTATAATTGAAGATACCTCATGGCAGGTTACTGGACTCAAGTACATTGATTTCAGTAAGTGATGATCAGGTGGATGATAGTCTGCAAAATCTGACTGTATGTCATCTCTTATAACCCCCGCCATTCTTTCTCCAATTGTAGTTAAGTAAGTAGTTAGTACATTTGCTACTTCAATTGGAGCCGATGTTTTAGTTCTGTCGTCTTTTGAAAGTTCTAAACGGTCATCACAAGTTTCTTCACCTCTTATAATTTTCCAGATTTCTCCCATATTATTCCCCGCATTTTTCAATCTGCGACTGTTGTAATTTTTCTTGGTTTTCAATAAATTTTTGAGTAAATTCCTATACCTCTTATACTGTTCTAAAAGATCAGGTCTAGATTCTTTACTGAGCTTTCTCTTCATATTATCTCTTCTCCTTATGGACTTCATTAAAGCCTCTGTAATCCAGGGTTTCAGTTTGTTGTGGACTTTTATATTTTTGTAGTGACTAGATCTGTCAACAAATGATATCAGTTTGGTATAAAACTCGTCGTAAGCTGAATCAATGAAACATGAAATTGAATTTATGATTTGGCGGTGTCAATATCGAATCTGAAATGAAACAAAAAAGAATACTAACCATTCCTTAGATATCGGGCATGCCTGGGTTTCTTTCTTGGCTCGGGCTCTATCTCGTCTTCTTCTTCAGGGTGAACGTCCAGTGGAGTTCCGTCGTCCAACTCATCTTCATATTTGCTCTCTACTATGAAAACGTGAGACGCATTGAGGCACATCTTTCCCTGGCAAAACTTGCACATTGCAGAGCACTTCAGTCCTGATGATGGTATGAACAACACCCACCCCCCACACCCTTCTTTGCACTTGCAGGAAATCATTTCTAGAAGTTTAACCGAATCTATTACAATGAATTCAATCTACAGTGAACCATACAACGATTTCCAAGTCAAGAAATATACACAGCTGATGATTAAGTTGAAAATGAGAAAAACAGAAATAAATTTTCACATTTTGTGCCTTTCCGCATACCCTCTTCGGAAAACAGAGCCATAAGATATGGGGCCACCTCGAAGGCAAAGTGCTCTTTCAAATTCTCATCTGATTGTTTAGCAATGCACAGCCTTCGGAAAACTTTCAAGGGATCTATATAACCCTGCTTGTCCTGCACTCTGATTGTAGTGGTACCCAAGGTTTTCATCATATCTGTTGTTGCAAAATTGGTATAATACTACTCACATGTGTCCTAACAATATACCAAAAATTCAGCTTCCTGCAACTTTTTCGGATCTACGGCACTTTTTCTGTCTACGGCGCCCGGCCATATACGGGCCAAGCATTATCAGCGGAAAGACTTCTGACGATTGGTCTTGGTTCACCAGAGAGCCAGGCGACAGAAGTCTGCTTTACACAGAAAAATAAAAACGGGTCACAAGAGGGTTAGGACGGGGTAGGTTACTGTGGTGTCTACGTGGCAAACACGAGTATACATGCCAAGCATTACCAGCAAAAAGACTTCGAGACTTCTGGCGATTGGTCTTGGTTCACCAGAGAGCCAGTCTGCTCTAAAGAGGGGCAAATGAACAATAAGGGGTAGCACAGTTATGCAAACAAAAGAATGTAACTTTGAATCACTAAAAATGCGGTATCAAGGAAAGACTTAAGGTTTGCTCCGGTACGCTCACACCACTAAGAAACCAAATGCTAATAAAATCGAATAATAATGCCGAATAAGGAATTATGAATGACTTCCGAATAAAGAATAATGAATGAGGTTTGTCTGGTGCTGCGGCTCTATTTATTAATTTTCCAACATGTCGACGGTCATGTGACCAAAATTGCATCCAAAAATTCGTTATTCTCGAATATTCTCCCCAGAAGAAATATTCTCGGTGGCGGTTATCTCTTTATCGGTAAAAAAAAAGTATCGTTATCTGCAATCCACGTTGTTTTATGCTGAATCCATCAAATTAACGGTGATTTTGTGGACGGAAAAACAACGCCAAATGCAGAAAGACACTTTTTCTTTGTTTTGGGTTATCAAGGCGGATTACTGATGAAAATTTCAATTAAACGGAATTTGAATTTAATTTTTCAGAATTCTGAAAAATTAAAAAATCTGAAAAGAATACCCCTCCGAGTCGGTACGAAAAGCATAGGAAATATAAGTATTTTATAATCAGTCAATAAGTAGAACAAGTATATGGGGAAACTCTGGTGTATGAAAAGGTTCTCCATCAACATCATCAGGCGAACGACGATCGCAGAAATAGGAAGGAAGTTCCAATTTTTGTTTGTCCAGAGTCCTAAAAGCTCCTCCAAAATTCATTGATTATATTTTTATTGTTGTTATGCGCTAAGTAGGGAAATAGATTTTAGCCCAAGATTTTGTTGACGAAACATATGGTTTATTGTTTTGCGCTCCTTGCATGTGTTTGAGAAATTGAGGATTTCAGTTGGTCGTCTTCGATCTAGTAGGTGTTTGTAGAGAAGTTCTAACTGAATTCTTAATAGACTTATTGGTTAATTTTTACATGAGTTTTGTTTAAACTTTTTTCCCAGAAAAATATAGAAATAATATCAACTCAAGGACCTGTCCTTCGCGCAACAGGCCGATTTCACATTTTTTCCCCTTTCGAGGGCCGTCCGTTCTGAGTATTATCATCTTGAAAATAATCATTCCTTGTGCTCCACTGGTGTCATTGGTTGAATTTTAGTTGATTCTTCTGGGGTAAAATACTAAATTCTTTTATTTGAGAAGTTTGATTTTGAAAGTTTTTGTTTGTTTCTGGAGCGAGTTGAGACAAAATCCAATAATTCAATTGGCGTCATTGTAGATATATTGAGAGACTTGTGTTTTAAGAATCTTTGCTGTTGATTAATGGTTGATTGATAGATTTAGTTTTGATTATGGGCCTGTTCCGATATTGCTGCTAGTACTGGCCCGCAATCGAATAACAATAGAACTCGAACGACTGGGCCAATAGGCATCGTTTCTGAAATACTGACAGTACTGTTCAGGAATATCGGAACAGACGGTTAATCAATGAATTTGAACACTTTCGGATGAAGGAACTCTGAGTTATTTTATTGCCGAGAATAATTTCATTCTACGTCGATTTCTGTTGATTTCAAGTGTGTATTCGAGTTATTTAGTGAAAACTGAAAAGTAGGGTTGTGAACATAAAATGTTTTTTTTTCGTTAAACTTCAGCTGCGGAGATATCAGAGGAAGTTGAGTAGAATTTTATTTCAAAATGGCTATAATTTGTCAAGTTTTAATCGGGAGATAGTTGGAAAATTTTATTGGTGAAGAGAATTGTTGCTCAAAAATTTGTAGATTTGATTAATCGATTGATGGAAACGTTAAGAAAATTGTTATAGTAGTTGATCAATTTCGAAGATGGAAATTTAAATTTTTCGCGAGTATTATATTGTTTTGAGTGGTGCAATCTTGGTTGATGATGAAAGGTTTTTTTTCTGGTTATTGTTTTCAGGAGAATTTATTTTTCGAATTTTATATTACTTCGCAATATTGAAAATTTTACTTGTAGAAATTTGATAGTTTTGAGGTGAATATTTTTGAAATTTTCTTGTAGTTTATCGGAAAGGGTATAGCCGGGTTTATATGGAAAATCTGCCCCTGCGACTTTGTCGATTTCAACACAGGGGATCGATTTGACATTAAATAAAAATAATTCAACCCAAACTGTTTTTTCAATTAAATTTTTTTCCACTAAAATTCAAAATTGGTTGATGGTGATTTTTTCATCGTTTTCAGTAGTAAGAGTGATAAGGAAGACATTTCATTATGACTCTCAGTTGAAAATCTGATTTTTGAGAGCAGATATAAATTAATAATATTATTTTTATGTTACTTAAAAGTGTTCACTGTTGTAAATGTACACCGAAAGCTCAATCAACTATTCTATGCGTGACATGCGCGGCATGCTGCTTCATATTCGTGTGTCTGTGCTCCTCATTCTGTAAGTAGTTCTAGTTCAGCTTAACTCGTTGTAGTAGTCGTCGTTGTGTTGTGTTCACAGTCAACAGTTTCTTTTTCCTATCGAATAAACGATTACAAACTTTAGAAGTGTATTATTAAAGACAATAAACAACAGGTTATCGGCCCAGGTCGCTTACACCGCGCGGGTACCTAGTTTAAAGTTATTCAGTTCGGGATAGTTAAGAAAAAGTCGTTTTATACAGTGATACACGTGTTTTCTCACAAAAGCAAAATGGCCGCCAATTACTTGATGAGCATCCCCAAGCTTTTAGGACGTGAGAATTACGACGAATGGGCTTTCGCAGTCGAGAATGTGTTTGTGCTTGAGGGACTAAGTAAATGCATCGACGGTAGCGAAACGGATCCTCCCACAATTGCTAAAGCCAAAGCAAAATTGGTGTTGACAATTGACCCTTCTTTGTTCCCACACGTGAAGGACGCCAACAGTGCTCAAGAATTATGGACCAGTCTCAGAAACTTATATGATGACAGTGGTTTCATGCGAAAAATTGGGCTTTTACGGACATTGATATCGGCCAGGCTTGAAAACCACAATAGCATGGAATCTTACGTTAATCAGATCGTCGAGACTTCTCAAAAACTACGACGAACAGGTTTTAAAATCGATGAAGAGTGGATTGGTTCCTTGTTGCTAGCAGGTCTTCCTGAAAAGTATAGTCCGATGATAATGGCCGTGGAACATTCGGGAATAGCAATTACCACAGATTCAATCAAAACCAGATTACTAGACATGCAGATAGATGGAGGTAACAGTGGCAAGAATGGTGCGTTCGCAGCGAACAGGAACACCAGATCACGTTACAGAAAACCATGGAAAGATGGCGCTAGCAAAGCAAGAGAGAATTCTGCAACCAGTGCAACCGATAAAACGTCAAATTCAAACCGACAGGCAAGTCAAAACAAAAAGGACCTTAATAATATTATTTGTTTCAAGTGCAAGAAAAGCGGACATTATATGTCTAAATGTCCAAACAAATCTGGATCTGAAGGAGGTTTTAGTGCTGTATTCACAACCGGTAATTTCAAAGAGACAGATTGGTACGTGGATAGTGGAGCCAGTGTTCACTTAACAGCATCTAAACAATGGTTAATGAACACAAGAAATCCTGACTTATCAGAGATAGTTGTTGTGAACAAATCCACAGTTAAGGTTGACTGTGCAGGTGATGTCGAGATCAGAACAGTAACTGACAAAAACCATCGCATAATTTTAGAAAATGTTCAATATGTTCCAGGATTGACAACAAATTTACTTTCTGTTTGTCAGCTAATCAAAAATGGAAATAAGGTATCATTCAGTGAAAATGGTTGTGACATTTACAATCGCCATAATATTTTAGTGGCAACTGCTAGCTTGTGCAACAATGTGTACAAATTGAACGTGCATGAAAAGAAGCCAGTGTGCTATCAAGCAGTTAGCAAGAATACTTGGCATCAACGTTTGGGCCACATCAACGATTTATATTTGAAGAAAACATCGAAGATGGTAGATGGCCTTGTGTACCAAGAGAAAAACATTGGAAATTGCGAGGTATGCTGCAAGGGTAAACAAGCTCGTTTACCATTTCCAAAGGAAGGCAGTCGAGCAGAAAAACTTCTGGAAATAATCCACAGTGACATATGCGGTCCAATGGAAGTCACATCATTAGGTGGAGCTAAATATTTCATCACTTTCACTGACGATTACAGCCGTATGTGTTTCGTGTTCTTCTTAAAAACCAAAGATGAAGCATATGATAAATTCTTAGAATTTAAAAACCTAGCTGAGAATCAACTTGACACCAAAATTAAAGTTCTGAGGAGTGATAATGGAGGAGAATTTTGCAATCGAGAATTCAACATGTTTTTAAAGAAAGCTGGAATTGTACACCAAACATCGAACAGCCACACACCTCAGCAAAACGGGATGGCTGAACGAATAAATCGAACACTGGTCGAGAAGGCAAGGTGCTTACTGTTTGAGGAAGGACTGAGTAAGTCTTTATGGGCTGAAGCTTGCAAAACAGCGTGTTATTTGAGGAATCGTTCAGCATGCTCGAAGACAGAGAAGACACCATACGAAATGTGGACTGGTAGAAAACCCGATGTCAGTCACCTTCGTGTATATGGAAGTACAGTCATGGTGCATGTGCCAAAGGCCAACAGAAAGAAGTGGGATCAAAAATCAACAAAACATATTCTAGTGGGCTATGATGAAACTACAAAGGGCTATAGGTGCTTCAACCCTAGTACGAAGAGTGTTATCACAAGTCGTGATGTGACGATTTTTGAAAAACCACCTGTAGTATCTCTTACTGAAAATCCAGAGGAAGATCTGGATTCAGTGGGGGATGAAAGTGAACCATTGTCTTTAAGTTCTGATGAATTAATCAATAATGAGTTTTCAGATAATGACTACGTTCCAGATATTCAAATTAGTCCACCAAATACGACACAGGTTCCAAGGCGGTCGCAAAGGAATGCTAAGAACAAGGCATTTGATGATTATGTTACCTACTTAAGTGGTGCCCCTTCACCGAACACGCAGCAGGTCCCAAAGTCGGTGGCGGAGGCACTCTCCAGTGCAGACCGGCAGGAGTGGAAGCGTGCCATGGAGGAGGAAATTGAGTCCTTCTACGAGAATGAAACATGGGAACTTGTAGATCCACCTGAGGCGGCCACCATAGTTCAGTGTAAGTGGGTTTTCAAAGTGAAGTGCGGGAGTGAAAATGAAAACAAGTATAGAGCGCGTCTTGTAGCTAAAGGTTACACTCAAAGAGAAGGTATTGACTATAGTGAAACCTTTGCTCCGGTAGTGAGACATTCCACTCTGAGACTATTGATAGGATTAGCTGTAAAATTAGATTTAAGGATTCTGCATTTAGACGTAAAAACCGCATTTCTGAATGGGATTTTGAGGGAAAATGTTTTTATGCATCAACCCGAGGGCTTTGTTTCTGATCAAAGCAAAAACAAAGTTTTCAAGTTAAAAAAGGCTGTGTACGGCTTGAAGCAGTCAAGTCGGGCAAGGAATGAGAGAGTTGATGAAGTGTTATCAGATATAGGCTATAAAAAATCTAAGTTTGAGCCGTGTTTGTACGTTAAAAATAATCAAGGCAAATTATCGATTGTTGCTCTTTATGTTGATGATTTTTTTGTTTTTTCGGCAGACACGAAAGAGACAAAATTTTTGGAAAGTCATTTAAGCTCTAAATTTAAAATAAAAAATCTTGGAGAAGCCAAACACTGCTTGGGCTTGAGAATAAATCGAGATAAAAGTAGCATAACTATTGATCAGGAGCAATATATAAATGATCTATTGATTAAGTTTAATATGATTGACTGTAAAACTGCATGTACCCCTTTAGAAGTCAATGTTAAACTCAATGTTATTGACGGGGAAGAAACTTGTAGTCCAGAAATTCCCTATCAGGAACTTATAGGAAGTCTCATGTATTTGGCATTGATGACACGACCTGATATTGCACATGCAGTGAGCTCATTAAGTCAATACAATAATTGTTACACAAGACTGCACTGGCAGTATGCAAAACGTGTCTTGAGGTATTTAAAGGGAACGAAGAATTATTCCATGAAATTTTGTAATGATAACTCTAGTATAGTTGGCTTTGCTGATGCTGATTGGGGATCAGACAGGCTAGATAGAAAATCTTTTTCGGGATATGTTTTTAAGTTTTGTGGTGGATCTATATCGTGGAAAAGTTGTAAACAGCGGACAGTTGCTTTGTCGACAACCGAAGCTGAGTATATGGCTTTAAGTGATACCGCAAAGGAAGCTATTTATCTGAGAATTCTTTTATTTGAGCTCACTGGAAGATTGAATTGTATTGAGATTTATAATGATAATCAGAGTGCCCAAAAGTTGGCAAACAATCCAGTTTTCCATGACAGATCGAAGCACATAGATATCAGATACCATTTTTTGAGAGATGCAGTTTTGGAAAATAAAATCAGTTTGAAATATTTGTCCACTGAAGAAATGGTGGCTGATATACTAACTAAGCCATTGCAAAATGTAAAAAACACTAAGTTTCTGGGTTATTTAGGCTTAAGTACTTAAGTTAGTAGCGAAGATGTGAACTTTCGTTGAGTGGGGGTGTTGTAAATGTACACCGAAAGCTCAATCAACTATTCTATGCGTGACATGCGCGGCATGCTGCTTCATATTCGTGTGTCTGTGCTCCTCATTCTGTAAGTAGTTCTAGTTCAGCTTAACTCGTTGTAGTAGTCGTCGTTGTGTTGTGTTCACAGTCAACAGTTTCTTTTTCCTATCGAATAAACGATTACAAACTTTAGAAGTGTATTATTAAAGACAATAAACAACATTCACCACGAAACTTTGTCAGAAAATGTCTTTCGTAGTTATTGAAGTTTATGAAGAACCGCTTGAATCTTCAAGTTCTATTCGAGACTTGGGAGTCATCTTCGATCCCAAACTAATTTTTGATCTCCATGTCGAATCTGTTTTTAATTTGTCCTCCAGAATGTTAGGGTATATAACTAGGAAATGTAGTGCATTCGTAACTGTCACATCAATTAAGGTCCTTTTCAGTGCATTTTTGCTGAGCAGACTAAACTTTGCTAGTGTCGTTTGGAATCCTAGGCAAAAAAATAACATCAATCACCTTGAGAGTAGGTATTCGAAACAGATTTATAAGATTTCTTGCTTTCAAAACGAAATTTGTCATACCTGATGGACACTATGTTTTGGCGCGCGAGCATTTCGGAATGCTTTCATTGTCGAGCATACGTATGGTCTCCGGGGCACTGTTTGCATTTAAGATCTTGAACAATGAACTTCAGACCCCAGATATTCTTGGTGGCTTGTGCTTCAACGTTCCCCAGAGGTCTCAGAGCCTGTGAGCTTTTTGTGGTACATACACGGCTTCTTTTTTTTTTTGTCAGTTGTACTCATGATCATTAGTTAAGTTAGTAATCTTGTATCGAATTGATCTATGTACTTATAATCTCTGTAATTTTGTTCGTTCTATCTGAGGATACATAAGTGGGTTTTTGTACCTGTTTGTATCCCCTTGTGAATAAATAAATAAATAAATTAATAAATCTAATTAAGATTAAAACTATTTTTTTTTTCAAAATACTATTATTCATGCATAGAGACACTTATGCTGCGAACAAAACTACAGACAATAATTCTTTCGCTGAAAAATCAACTAAATAGAAAAAACATCATAATTGAAGTTTCTATATATTTCCTTGTTTTTGAAAAAATCTTGCATTCTTGCCTCCAGGGGCATGCCTTACGTGATTTATTAGGAATCACCCTTTAGTGCCTTCGGTACTCAAAAGTACCACCTCAAATAATCGGCTATATTTCGAAGTGCTCATCAGTTCTGAACGCTTAAGCTAGTGAGTTCAATGCCAAATTAACCGTCTCGTTTGTCTCTAGGCAGAGACAAACGAGACGGTTAATTTGGCATTGAAATTTGTCCCATTTTAAGAAATTCGTGCATCTCTCTCTTTCTTGTATTAGCTTCTATAAGTCTCTCTTCGTCTAATTATGGGAAAGCGTTTGTAGAGGTCGCCCCAGTAGGATACATTTCTAGTCCTAATGCACATGCGTCACTTGCGCATTACGATGACATGACAGCTTTGAGGTTGTTTTTGTGTATATATTGGAATTCTCATAATTTTAAATTCTTTTCCGTTTATTCCAAGTTCCGAGGCTGACTTAGTTATCAACCAAAGTTCTACAGTTATTTTTCAAATTTGCATTTTGAAGATAATCTTCCAAGATAGTAAAATGCCTAGCTTGCGTTGTATTGTTTGTGGTGGTGATGAGACAAATGTACAAAAATTGCATAATTTTCCCCGTAATCTAGCAAGGTGAGTCAATATTTAATTATTGTTAAGGTTTATCTGTTTCTAAAACCGAAGAACTAATATTGTCTTCCGTAAATCTTATCGAATAATATGTAAATGAAACATTATAAGCATGGTTGATCTATGAATGGAAATTCAAATGATTCTGAATCTTTTTTGCAACGTGCTAATATTAATCACACTTTCAGATCTAAAGAATGGCAAGAAATACTAGGAATGAAATTCACGGGTAACTCTCTGCATTCATTGAAGATCTGCAATCATCATTTTTCAGCAGATTCATATATGGATCTGAACATATTTAAGCTTCACAGATACGCAGTTCCTATTCCTTGGCAAACCGCAAGAACTATTAGGACAAATGAAGTAAATATAGAAGGTACTTGTTCAGGACTTTCATCTGCAGAATGTGAAAAAGGTACTTGATAAATAACGTCTCTTCTCATTAAAGAAAAATTTATATAAGGGAATTTTTAATATTATTTGTTTCATGCATATGATTACACATAACATCTCAACTCATTTTGCATGAGGTTTGGTTCTTATGGTTGTTGAAAGATAGTAAAAAACTGTTTCAGAAATTATGACTGAAGTGCAAACTTCTTCAAAAACTATTGAGGCACATGAAATAAATATGGAAGTGAGCTGTTCAGGAATTTCATCTCAAGAATGTGAAAAAGGTATTTGATTAATAACATATATTCTTATTAGAGAATAATGCATATGATAACATCAGAGAGATAACTCATTTTGCATAAGTTTCGTTAGTTGTATTTGTTGAAAATTAGTTAAACACTGTTTCAGAAATCGTAACTGGAGTGACTGAGGTGGCTTTGGACGATCCAAGCCCTAGGTCAAGCACCCCACATATGGCAACAGGGACTAGAGTTACAAGGAAGAAAATCTTCAGAAATATTGATGACCTTTCAATTATTAATAGTACACCAAGAAAATTGCGTTTGATAAAAACTATTCATAGAAGGGAGAACCATCTGAGGAAGGTCAAAAGCTTATGTAGGGCAAAATCCCAAGATTTAAAAGCTCTCACAAATATGTGTGAGACCAGTGTGGTACGTAACTTATTTAAGGATATGCCTACCACAACGGCAAACTTCATGATCTCCCAAATAAGAAACTTTAAAAAAAAAGTTTGAAAGGCAGAAGATGGAATCTGGACGATAAAATGTTGGCTCTCTGCATTTTGAAGAGGAGTCCTAGGTGCTACAATTTACTACGAAAATTTGTAGCACTGCCAAACAAAAGGACTGTCCTCAATTTATTGAAACAGATTCCATTTGAAGCTGGTATCAATGAGCGTCTCTTCAAACATCTTGATGAGTATTTACCCAATGGTATTGATAGATGTTGTGCTTTGATTTTTGATGAGTTGGACATCAAAGAGAACTTACAATTAGACATGGAGCAGAATAAAATTTATGGTTTCGAGGATTTTGGAGATAATGTCAATAATTCAAAAGAGTTTGCTAATAAGGCTCTAGTTTTCATGTTGGTGGGGTTAAGTCGGAAATGGAAACAGCCTGTGGCTTTTTATTTCAACCGTAATGGCTGTAATTCCACCAATTTGAAAACTTGTCTATTTCAAGTTCTCTTTGCTGCCAAATATCATGCAAAGGTGGACGTGGTTACCACCATTTGCGATATGGGGACCAGTAATGTAAAGTGCATGAGAGAGCTGGGTGTTAATGTGGTACACCCATTTTTCTCATTTGAAGATCAGAAAATTTTTTGTATGTATGATCCGCCACACTTATTAAAATGTACTGTGTCCCTATTTAGAAAGCACAATATTTTATTACCAGTAACCATTGGGGATTCATCTACTGTGATGGAAGCAAAATTTCATGATGTTTTACAAGCTTATGAAATAGATAAGAAGAATCCTATGATTTTTAGATCTTTGCATAAGCTGAAGGACGCTCATATGAAACCGATCATGCAGTTTGCCATGAAAGTGTGTATAGCTGCACAAGTTTGTAGCCACACTGTTGGGGCTTTTTTGTTCTCCTTGATCAGTGCAGGTAATTTATCTTTTTTAAATAAGATGAAAATTTTCGAAAAGTATAATTAGGATAGTCATGCTTAATGTTTTTCATTTTCTAGGAGTTTTAGATGCAAGGGCCATTGCAACTGCTACTTTTGTAAAGAAGGTTGATGTCCTTTTCGACAGTTTCAATGGACGGACAATCACAGCACCGGATGGAAAGGAACTGAGGAGCTGTGTAACTGAAGGTTCTCCACATTTGCACTATTGGCAACAGGCAATAGTAAAAGTGGAGAACTGGAAGTATAAAAGAATTTCTAAAAATGGCTCCTTGAAGGAAACCAAACCTCCTTCACAAATAGGATGGCAGATATCCCTTCAAGCCATAAGGCAGATCTGGGTTCACTTCATTAGCACCAAGACAATTAAATCAGGACCCATTGGAAAATTTGTTTGGTGCTATTAGATATGGCTGTGGATGTGGGGACAATCCCACTGTACCACAATTTATTGGCAGCCTCAAGTCGCAAATTTTGAACGGTCTGACCAATCAGGCCTTTATGGCAAAAAATTGTGAAGATGATGATTTTGCCCTCATTTCTAATTTAAAAGCGTTTATAAATGTGAACGTGAAGGAAAATGATCCTGGGGAAGGAACATCATCTGCTTCTGTGGTACAAGAATCGGTTGATACTGATTATGTATCATCACATATAGCAGATGAAGTTTCTTCTGCAAATCATAACACGTTTTCTGTAGCTTATGTTGCAGGCTACATCATCAAGGGACTTCGGAAAAAAATTAAATGTGTTCTGTGGGGTCCAAGTTAGTTTCTACTAACTTGGATTACCATAACACATTTATTTCATTTAAAGAGTGGTCAGATGATAAATCTAAGTTGATATATCCAAGTGAGGATTTTACCAAATTTATTGGACGTGGTATAAATGAATTAGAGGAATTTCTGAATCAGTTTGCCTCACATCCACTAATTATGGTAAAATCCGAAAATCATCTGGCCAAAATTCTTGATTTTGGACACCTTGGATGCCCTGATCACTTGGTTGACTCAAAAAAAATTATTTTAAAATCATTATGCAGAATAGGAATTCCCTGGTGGTGTAAGCGGAAAAATTGTGAAAATAATGAAATTAGAAAAGAAAAAAGATCAATCAAGAGGAAAATGAATATTTTTCAGCATTAAAAATTTCTAATTCATTAATTTCACAATTTTTTTCCCTTCTACTTTCCATTTATTTGTAAAATGAAATTTACCTATATATATTCAAATTCATCATTTTCACATATTTTTCGATCTACCTCGTATACATTTGTAAAATAAACGTTTCTTTTCTTCCTTTATGAATATTGAAATTATGTTTCACCAAGTGTTGAACGAGGAATCTGTTTCAAAATGAAATTTAATTGTATATAAATGTAAAAATGATATTTAACTGTAAATAAATATAAAAATGAAATTTAACTGTATATATACCTTCTACATATTCATCTATCAATTATTGATTTGTTGCTTACTTAAATTGTGCTATGATTTTTTTATGTTTTAAGCTGAAATATACGTATTAATCAAATAGATGTAGTTTTACATTTCCTATTTCCTTCCTGAATAAATGAGAAACTTTGCATTTTTGATGTCTGAAAATTTTCCTTCAAATTTGTCAATGAAGACAACATTTATCAGAGAGGAAATTTTCCGTTCGTCAAAAATGCAAAGTTTCTCATAAAACAATGCTGGCTTTTCGAACGGAATAAAATCGGCAATGCGTCAGTTCAAATTTCCCGCGGTTTTGCGAGATACTGCTTGCAGCGCCTCTACAAATGCTTTCCGAAAAAATGAGAGAGATGGAGAATTAGGATGTGACTAACTTTTAGCAGGTAGTTAACCATCTCGTTCATCTCTGTAGTGGGTATCGTTGAGTACCATGCGTTTTCCCCCACCGTCAAATGCCCCTGCTGATGCATGGCGTGTTTGGCGCTCTTTTAGCCAGTATGGTCCACAGATTACAGAGTAGAATAGATCTGACACTCACGTTCTACGGTGAAAAATACAGTTTATCCCGCCCTCGGCGCCCCTATGCGGTTGCCACCCAACTAACCGGGAGTAATGTCGGTATAACGAGAAACTGTAATCGCAAGGCGCGAAATTTAAATTAGCCCATTCACTGGTGTTTTAGACGTCGATAAAATAATATGGATTATTAGGGCGAATTTTAAGGAGAAATAAAACTTCTCATGAAAAATATACATATATTGATATTTCCAGCACAGGAAAAAAATGGAAATATAATACATAAGCTATAATTATGGCAATGAATATATGAGCAGAGGTAAAATGTCAATAGGGTCACATATCTTCCTAAGACAATAATTATAATAAACAGTAATAATATTGTTCATAGGAAATGAAGTTGAAATTAAAAATCTATCAATACAAAAAAAATTAAATATGCAATTTAATTATTATATACCACTCTGCAATATCAAAAGCTATAAATATTGAAATAATTATAATGAATTTATTTATATTATATAAATTATCTTCCTCACAGTGAGATCCCCAGGAATGCACCGACATGAAAATATTAATCACTAAAGTTTTGAATGATGAAATAAAGTGTTCAACATTTGGGTTAGTATTCCTTACTCCATGTGCTCGAATGTACCCAAAAAAGTTTTCTAAACAATCTTGATCGAAAGCCCCAGTGTGAATATATTTAAAATGATAATCAAAGTGGGCACCACAACGGATCTTTTCTTTCGAGGGCAATAAAATGACATACTGTTGAAAATTTGTATAGGCTGCTCTCAACAAACATTGTGTTCTGTTTGAATACTTCACGCCCTCTTTAAGGGTTTTTCAGTGGATGTCATAACTCTGGGAAACATTCAACGAATCAAACAGCTCATCCAAGAAAAGTATGAAGTCAGCATTGTCGATAGCCTCTCTGGGAAGCCGAAGCGGATGCTTGATTTCTAAAAAGGAAAATAATAAATTTATTGTATCATTATGTTTCAAAAAAATTCTTACTCCATTGAGAAATTAGCCTCATCATCGACCCCACGGAGTGGCTTAATATCTGACTACACAGTTTGACTTTCATTTCCATTAACACAATTTTAAAGGGTTTGGTTGGATTGGTTTAAGTATAAACGATTAACGTTATAATTACGTGGTTCTTTGAATCAAACATTTCTTACAAGAAAATCTATTTTCTGATGAAACTGTAGACTTTAATAAATGGGTATTTTGTAATATGTTGTTTGTAAACAAGAATTTGCATTAAAACATATTGACACTGTTGGCGTTGACAAATCCCATATGTCAGAATACAGTGATCTGTGAAGAATATGACATATATTTTCGTATGCAGTGTCACATAGCGTTTGATTGTAGAATTAAAACCGTATTTGGGTTGGGGGTAAGCAAGTGTCAAGACCCTGGTATGGTCGAACGCTCGCGTTGGTCTGCGTGCACGTCTGAAAGGTAAGTTCACATCCTCATAAATATTAGTTATTGTGCTTCAGTATGATGAAAATTATATAATTTGACATAGTATGGGTTTAGTTTATATAAATATATAGTTAATTGGTATATAAATAGGATGATTAATTTCAAACTAACCCCATTTTGCAGACACCTCAAAAGTACCGTCAGGAATTATGGATCCAAGAAACAAAATTCGTTCCGATTAGAGACTTCTTACTGATGAGGAATTGCAGCTAATAGCGGACACCTTTACTTTTGAAGATTTACCTTTAGACAACAGTTTATTGACCAGCGATGAAGAAGATTTGGAAAAACAAGATGGAGACAACGAAACTAATTTTCCGTCTACATTTATTGACGTTCAAATTCCATCTACCTCATCAAGTGGCAATTTCGGCAGTTCAGCGGTTAGGGCGGTTGACGAAAATGAAAAGTTACAACCGGAGTTGAATAATGACGAAAATATTATTTTGGTCAAACTTAAAAACACGCGGTCGACAAAATTTTTAGAAGAAATATACGAAAAATATATCTTTTAGTTCTAGAAAAATATTATGTTACTTGTGGAGTTTTCTTCATTTCTTTGTTAACATATTGTTTTTCATTTTATAATAAAATTTCACCAAAATATCGATTCATCCATTATTTCAATCATATACAAAAGTATATTTCAAATCCTGACGGTACCTATGAGTACCGATCGTTCTCAACGATGTTACAAGTACAAAAAAAGTCTCAGATTTTTTTGAATATTTTTTTTTTGTATTCTATCATGATAACTGAAGCCAAAAAATATAATTTTGATAAAAATACCGCGTAAAAAAGATCTTGGGCACTGAAGGATTTATCCATGAGTATTTCAAATCACGCTAGTCACTATTTTTTACTTCTTCAGTGTTCTTTCAGTGAAAATAAAACAATCCAAATAGAGTAGGAACACAACACCTATAAACATGGATAGATTTTCAGAATAAGAAAGGTATAACTATCTGGACAATTTGAAGTTCCGTAACTGCTCACCCTAGTGCTGCAATATTATTCACCAACGTGAAGTTGCTTGTTGTAGTTAATCTTAAAATTAGAATGCAATACCAACCCCAGATAAAGTACAAATTTACTTTTTCTATGATAACAACATTAATAGTTATCAGTTGAACCCATAAAGAAAAGGTGTCTCTGGTTGAACCAGTTTCATGTGATACATTTATCTATTGCTCTTTTTCGATTGATTTCGCTACACTTCTTTAATCTACTTCATATGCCATCGTTGGAGTAAGTCTAAAATTACCTATATTTATACATTTACTATTCATTGAAGACGTTATTGTTTTTGCAGTTCTCATCATGGACCCACGTAATGAGAGATGCGTTAACTGTAATGTTCATATTCGTAAGACAGTAGGTCGTAAAAAAAAGTTGTAACACTAGATGAAGCTAATATGGAAAGACAGTTGTCGTTAACAACATTTTTTGTGGTAACTGTCGACTAATTTTAACTAGACAAAGTAATAAAATTAAAACAGTAAATTCATATGAAGATCAAGTCAGTGTTGACAGAGAGCCAATTGATTCTCAATCGTCTTCAACTACTTTTTCAACCATATCATCATCTGAAGACCCTTCATATTTTTTTGTAGAACGAATGGAAGAAAAATTGGAAATGGTAGAGTTAGGGTTTCCCCGAATAATCGCTACCCATAAATATTGTTGTATATGTGGATCTTCAATAAATATCAGAATTTTACCATTTGAAGCAAGCAAAAAAGTATTCTCTAAACGGCGAATTCTTATTCCTCACGGCAACCGAGGCTGCAAAGAACATCTAATAAAACAGCGATTCTACGATAATGATATTGATAGCTTTCGAATTCACTCAAATAATAGCACTATCGAGAAGTAAGAGATTCAAGAAAATTACTTGGCCAACTTGCTATTGGTAACGATTCATCTATCATTGACAGAATCGGAGATCACTCGTTCTCAGAGAAGCAGTTAGAGATATTTACGGGTCTTACATGGAAAAAACAAACTAAATCTTCGGGAGATGTTAACATCGATGAAAAGTTCTGCGAATCGAAATGTTACTCAAGCTCTAGTCATATTTTTATTCAAACTAAGAACCGGAAATTCGAATGCTGTAATATCTTCGATTTTTGGATTAGACAGAGACCATATGGTATCTGACTGCTGTAACGCAGTGACGTCCTCATTTGAAAAAGATGATTAAATATGTAAAAATGAACAGTGTCATTTTCTTTAAAAGACAACTTTCTATTTTCCTTTCTATGTTTTATTTAATTTCAACTTAGAGAATGCCTTGATTTGTCAATTATTAATTCATGTCAATTCATATTTCAAATATTGTTCATTGAAAACCTAAAGGAATAGCATTGTTTTTGATTTCTTTCAGGTTAGTAAGTTATTCTTAAGAGTTATATTTCCAACTAAAGATAATAAATCTTTCAGATTGAAGACATCAAATCGTCTATTTCTTGAAGTGAGAAATTGAATTGATTTCCATTCTTATAAATCAAAAACTTAAGCTATCTGGTTGATATTCGAAGGACTGCACTGGGATTTCGAGCTATAATGACCACATCCATGAAAATTTGCATAGCTTTTGAAACATCAAATACTAAAGCGAAGAAAAATATATTCAAGTTCAAATGGATTCAGACTACAGGAACGGAAACATATTATGAGATTCCAGAAGACAAACAGAATCCACATGACCATCATGAACTTTTTGCTCTACCGAAGGTGAAAAATATCTTGAAATCAATGAAAACAAGAGGTTCATTTCGTACGTGTGTTATTTCATTGACTCCGGAATTGAAAGGAATATATTTTGATGCCGAAGAAGATGTGATGTTTAGGGATGAGTATTTACAAATGACTTATTCACCTGCATACGTGAAAACAGAATTTGGAGGAGAACTAGCAGAATCACGAAATACAACAGAACTGTCCTCAGGCAAGACCAAGGAGAATAAAAAGGATTTCAAGAAGATAAAGGACAATTTTGTGCTGAATAATTTTGATGGGAAGAATGTTTCCGTGACTTTATGGTTGAAGAAATTTGAGTCGGAATGCATGCGTTGTGGAGTGGAAGAAGATATGGACAAAATTTTGATTTTACGTTTGTTTCTGGATGGGATAGCGAAAGAATGGTTTGATTCTAAATTAATTATATTAGGTTTGGAAACTGATTTTCAAATATGGAAAAATAACTGCTTAGATAGTTTTTGTGAAACAAGTTGGCATAAGCATAGAGAGGCATATTCATTTAGGTACATAGGAGGAAGTTTAGTTGACTACGCTTTCAGGAAAGAAAATTTGTTGTTGAATCTCCGAAATAATTTTCCAACTGACATATTAATTGACTTAATTGTGACAAGTTTGCCAAATTTTTTACAAGATAGAATTGATCGATCAAATGTAACAACTTTTGAGAAATTATTAGGTGAGTTACGAAAGTTAGAAGGTTCAACAAAATATGAAAATGCTCGAAATACCAAAAATGGCAAAATGAACAAATCGGCCGAACAACTTCCTTCACTAACAAAAGCAGATAAGAAGGAACCATGTTCAATTTGTGATAAAAATGGTTTCCCAGGGAGATTCCATCCAGAAGCTCTATGTCGGCTTAAGAATAGGAGATTTAATTTTAAACAAGAGAACGTATCCGGTAGCATAAGAACGGTGAACAATGTTGGGGTACAGGATGAATTAAATGAGGCCATTTCCGATCAAAAAAACTAGTTTTGTTGCCATTGATCAAATTGAAAGTGTTCGTAAATGAAAATGAATTATGTGGAATTTATGATTCAGGCTCAAATGTCACTCTTCTGAATTCGAAAGTGGCAGATGAGTTATGTCTACACATTCGAGAGGATAGGAACACATTCAAAACAGTCAATGGCAGGGCAAATTTTTCAGGAAAAATAACTACAAAAATGAGAATCAATGATATTGAAAAAGAAGTTGAGTTTTTTGTAATTAATGATAAAAATTTCGAGTATGATATTCTACTCGGATTAGATTCTATTTTCAATTTTCAATTGAAACAAGATTTTGATTTGAAAATTTATCAAAGATTAGAGATGAATGAAGAGAGAAAGATCGATTCTTTCTATAATAATAATGATAATAACAATTATTACAATATCAACTTCAATGAAGGTATACCTACAGAACTTTTCGAAGCGAAATTAGAACATTTGACAACAAATCAGAGGAATAAAATTGAAATGTTAATAAATAAATATGATAATATTTTTGCAAAACACAAATTTGATATTGGTTTGGTGCAGAATAATGAAGCACATATAAAACTTTTAGAACACAAATTTGTAGCTAAAAAGCCATACAGATGTTCAATGGAGGATCAAAAAGAGATAGAATTTCAATTAGGAAAATTGTTGAAGGCGAATCTGATTGAAGAATCTTCCTCACCTTTTGCAGCACCAGTCACGTTGGCATATAAAAGAGATGAGGGATCTAAGACAAGATTGTGTGTCGATTTCCGTGAACTCAATAAATTGATTGTTCCCGAACCACAGCCTTTCCCATTGATCGATGAAATTTTTGCGAAAACCCGTAATGCAAAGTTTTTTACTACATTAGATGTAAATTCTGCCTTTTGGTCGATTCCTGTTCGTATCAAAGATAGATATAAGACTGCTTTTGTGACGCAAAATGGTCACTGGCAATGGAAATGTTTACCTTTTGGACTTAAAACATCCCCAGCGATATTTCAACGTATTTTGAATAATATTATCAGGAAATATAACTTGAATTCATTCTGCCAAAATTATATAGATGATATTCTGATATTTTCTTCAACATTTGAACAACATATAGAACATTTGGAGGAACTCTTGAAAGCAATATGTGAAGAAGGATTCAGACTTAAATTTATCAAATGCAATTTTGCTAAAGAAGAAGTCAAATATTTAGGACATATTGTTGGAAATAACACAGTACGACCCATAAATGACAATTTGATTTCCATAAGAAATTTTTCTCCACCAGATAATCGGAAGAAGATAAGGCAATTCTTGGGCAAAGTTAATTTTTATCACAAATATATAAAAGATTCCGCTAGATTATTAGAACCGTTGCATAATTTACTGAGGAAAGATGTAAAATTCAATTGGTCATTGGATTGTCAGAAAGCTTTCATTAAGGTTAAGGACATCCTTTGTTCTGAACCAGTTCTTGCAATTTTCGACCCAAATGCCTATACGACTATATATACTGATGCCAGTATTCAAGGAGTAGGAGCTGTTCTTAAACAAAAACAGATTAATGGTGAAATGAAACCCGTAGCCTATTTTTCCAAAAAATTGAATAAATATCAGAAGAATAAAAAAGCAATATTTCTAGAATGTCTGGCAATTAAGGAGGCAATAAAATTTTGGAAATATTGGCTAATGGGAAAAAAATTCGTTGTTATTACTGATCATAAGCCATTAGAAGGAAAAGAATTTCGCACAAGACCAGATGAAGAGTTGGGTGACATGATGAATTATTTATCACAATTTGATTTTGAAATTAGATATGAACCAGGAAAACAAAATGTAGAAGCAGATTGTCTTTCTAGAAACCCAGTTCTGGAGGAAACGGAGAATATGGACGAATGTTTAATAACAGTTAATTTGGTGGCATTAAATGAAATAAAAAACGATCAACAGAATAATCTCTCAATGATAAATAATATGAAAAGAACTATTTTACAGAAAGAAATATTTTACAAATTGCAGAAAAATAGCAAAAAAATAATTTTATCGAATGATTTTGGAAAAGATTTAATCAGAAAATTGCACAATCATTATGGCCACATTTGTGCTAGTAAGATAAATACAAAAATTAGAAAGTTTTATTACATTCAAAATATGGATTCGCTGGCGAGAGAAATTTGTGGATCATGTGACATCTGTTGTAAAAATAAAACGAGAGTAGGTCAAAAGTATGGACTTCTTTCACAGATAACAAAATTGTCTTTGAGTAAATTTTATAAAATAAATCTTTCTTTGCATATTGACGGATTTGACAGAGTATGGTGATAAGTGAAAATTGAGATAATACAATTTAACTTTTATAAACTTCATTATATAAAAGAAAAAGTAAAAAATTACAGAATCAGCGTAACATCAGAGGAAAGAAATCATATATATCTATATAATAAAAGTAACATTCAAAAATATTTTTCTTTATTATAAGTCAACAATGAAAAATAAAATATGTAGAAACTTTATAAATGAAAATATTTGATATATAAATTTTTTATATAAGGTACTATCGGGGTACTATAGGGCAACAAGTGCATCTAATCTCTCCCTCCTCCTTCTCCTAGTTGCCATCGCTTTAGGCCTGGCAGTTAATATGGCGTATTTCTAGCTCTCTGGCGTCTGTTCTATAAGGGCGTTCCCGTCACTGAGGGGTCCAATCCATAGATTTATTTATTATAATTATATTAATATGTCTATGGTCCAATCTCTCACTTTATAATAACTTACTTCTGCGGATACCATACTTGAAGTGCCCATGTCTGATGATACCAAAGAGTATCATACTCTTTGATGATACGGCAGAACTTCATATTTCATCGCCGTTCTGGTATCTTTTACTTCATTCTACTATCCGAAATATTCCTAAATTATATATCCTTGGCCGACAATTGAGAAAATCCAATAAACCGAGGGTAACATTCACTGAATCATTTCAGAATTAAACGAAAATTTTTCCTAGTACATCTAAAACATTCCTCTATACAGCCTTTATCTGAATTAATTTTATTGTCCGGCCATTTCAAACTATCGAAAACAAATGGGGAACATCCGCTCCGTAATAGACAAAATATCGTATCGTTTCGATTCTTGGAGCTGGCGGTCTAGAAGTGACAGAATGAAACGAAAATTTTCCTAAGTACATCTGAAACATTCCTCTATACACCCTTAATATCAATTTTCTTGGCCGGCCATTTTGAACTATCGAAAACAAATGGGAAACATCCGCTCCGTAATAGACAGAATATAGGTTCGTTTCGATTCTTTGAGCTGGGGGTCTAGAAGTGTCTGAATGAAACGAACATTTTCCTAAGGACATCTGAAACATTTCTCTATACACCCTCTATATCAATTTTCTTGGACGGCCATTGGCCGGCCATTTTGAACTATCGAAAAAACATGGGGAACATCCGTTCCGTAATAGACAGAATATCGGTTCGTTTCGATTCTTAGAGCTGGCGGTCTAGAAGTGTCAGAATGAAACGGAAATTTTCCTAAGAACATCTGAAACATTCCTCTATACACCCTTAATATCAATTTTCTTGGCCGGCCATTTTAAAGTATCGAAAAAAAATGGGGAACATCCGCTCCGTAATAGACAGAATATCGGTTCTTTCGATTCTTGGAGCTGGGGGTCTAGAAGTGTCAGAATGAAACGAAAATTTTCCTAAGTTCATCTGAAACACTCCTCTATACACCCTCTATATCAATTTTTCTGGGCCAGCCATTTTAAACTATCGAAAAAAACAATGGGGAACATCCACTCCGTAATAGACAGAATATCGGTTCGTTTTGATTCTTGGAGCTGGGGGTCTAGAAGTGTCAGAATAAAACGAAAATTATCCTTAGTACATCTGAAACATTCCTCTATTCACCCTAATTGATCGCAAATGAGTTTGAGATCAACTTCAGATGATTTATTGATATTGAGCAACTGAACAGGTGAAAATGCTCCTACCTAACCCAACTGGCTTAAGTCGAACTCAGATGAATCTCCACTGGTGTGGTAGCAGAAAGGGGGCTCCTAAGGAAAGGGAAACACGGAACCAGCCCTCCTTCTGCACTTAGCTCCGTGGCTCCGATAAAGGCACGATAAAGAACACACGGCACTCCACTTAAAGTGGCTCAATATCACTATTGCTCACTCAATATACATAGATGACAAAAATGGTGCGATGCTTTCGGAGATATATAAGGAGATTATTTCAAAGAGAGATTTCGGCGCATCCGGCAACCCAACTCACGATCGAACATGCCGCCCGCCCTGAAGTGTAAGATGAATCGAAAGAAGTGAACAGACGAAAGAAGCCAGCAGCAATCTACTGAGTTGGAAGAGGACAAAATTTAACGACTGGTCGTCGAATTGTCCCAGAAGCAGTAGCAACATCAGCTACTCGAATGGTGGAATCAGCTCCTGGAAAAACAGATGATATGCGGCCTATAGACCACTTCAGAGGAGTAAGATTATAATCTCGAATGTGAAGGTGGTATGAATCAGTTCCGGAAGACGAGGCTGCATCACAGAGACTTTGCTGATGTTGTGGAGTAGGCAATAAGCGGTCAAGATCACGGAGGTAGTTATGTGCACCCACGAAGTTGGTCCCGTTGTCCGAAAAGATAACCTCAGAATGACCTCGGCGTGCGACGAAGCGACGATAAGCAGCAATGAAAGCTGGGGTGGACAGCTCAGATGCCAATTCTAGGTGAACCTCTTTGGTAGTGAAACATATAAAGACAACTAGATATGCCTTGGTGCTAACGGCTCCACGCAGTCGTGCACTAGTTACATAAAATGGGCCTGCGTAGTCAACGCCAGTGGTGAGAAAAGCTGCAGCAGAGGATAGCCGCTCAGGTGGAAGATTGCCCATTGGATGAATTAGAGGACAGGGTTTGCAGGAAAAGCATCTATTGCACTGGCACAGATGATTACGCACCACATTACGACCGTCCAAAATCCAATGACGTCGGCGAATAAACGAGTTAGTAGCGAGAGCACCGGCGTGCAGAAGACGAAGATCATAATCAGACGAGAGAGATGATCATTTTTTGGCAGAAGAACCGGATGTTTGTGTCGATATGGTAACAGAGAGGATAAAAGGCGACCTCCAACACGCAGTAGTCCATGCTCATCACAAAACAGGTGGAGCTTCATAATAAGCCGATGACGGGAAGACGTTTTCTGAAGCTCAGCTAGCTCCTCGGCAAAATGAACAGATTGGACTAGACGGATCAAACAGATCTCGGCCTCCTGGAGCTCAATAGAGGAAAGGAAACCTGAGCAAGGTAAAGAGAGATTACGAGCATTTAGAATGAAACGTCGACAAAAGGCAGTTACACGCTTGAGACGAAGATACGAGGAGAAACATTCAATCAAGGTCGGTTCATCTGAGATGGCTGCTAACATGAAAGTGGAGGTCGGATTGACCTCGACCTCCACTTGTTCAGTTTGAGAGGAATCAACAGTGGAAAGAGGCCACGAAGATGAGTCGAGCGAGAGCCAAGGAGGACCACGCCACCATAAATGGTGATGATGAATATCCGCGGGCATCAATACTCGAGAGGCACAATCCGCCGGATTGTTCTCAGACACCACATGCCTCCAGCAATCTGAAGGAATCAAATCCTGGATCTCAGCGACTCGATTGCCAACAAATGTCTTCCATCTGTGAATTCCACCGCGGATCCACGACAAAGCAACGTAAGAGTCACAAAAGGCAATACACTCAGTTGTGAAATTCGGCAGAACGCGGGTGGACAGATGATGCATGAGTTTTGCGAGCAGATGGGCACCACATAGTTCAAGACAAGGCAGGGTCACAGCTTTGCAGGAAGCGATTTTATGTTTGGCCGCTAGAAGAAACACGTGGTATTGATCAGATGAATTGCGAAGATAGACGACTGCAGCGTAGCCCGACTCAGATGCGTCACAGAAGCCAATCAGCTGATGAGCTGAAGACGACACGGCAGGGATGAATGGTGGGATATGAATTTCTGCCAAGTTGGGAAGCTGGGATTGAAACCGCAACCTCAAAGGCTGGGCTTCATTCGAAAGAGGTTGGTCCCATTCCAGATGAAGAAGACAGAGCTAACGAAAGAAGATCTTGGCGTAAAAAGTGATAGGAGCTAACCATCCCAAGGGATCGAAGATTCTGGCCATCTGACTCAGCACAGTCCATTTGGTGACTGTCGCTGAAGTCAGGCGGACAAAGAAGAAGAATTGATCAGATGCAGGGTTCCAGCCAAGTCCCAGAATCTTGAGACTCGGTTCAGGGTCAGGAAGAAGGGAGTCAATAGAAGAAGATTCTCTAAAATGATCAGGAGGAATACCGTTCAGCAGAGAAGAATGATTAGAGGCCCACTTGCGCAGCTCAAAACCACCCGCTATGAGCAGATCCTGAACTTGCTGCCGCAGTTCGAGAGCTCCAGACTCGGATGAACAGCCTGTCAAGATATCATCGACATAAATCTCATCTAGCAAGACATGCATGTCCCTGTGCTCAGGGCGTATCTGAATTTGTCGATACATATGTCTGATATCGGCAGTGAAGACAAATCGATGCAGACGAAAGCGAAGAAGAAGAATGGAAATGTCCACTTGCAGCTTCGGGCCGGTAAGTAGAAGATCGTTGAGGGACTTGCCATTAGAAGATGCGCAAGAGGCGTTGAAGACCACTCTAATCTTGGTCGGAGGATCATCCGGATGATGTACAGGATGATGAGGAATATAGTAAGGCTCATATTGAGGACAGTCAGATGATTCAGGAACCAGTTCCATGTGACCACTGTCGAGATAATCTTGCATGAACTCATTATAAATAAATAAATAAATAAATAAATAAATGACATCTTTATTAGAAACCTATAAAGAAATACATACTCTCATGACCAAGTCAGCAAAGGCGGAGTCTAGCATAATGCTATTCAAACTCAACCTCCCACTGACCAGCAATGAGCTAATATAAAACAATGGATCTAAAATAACACCAAGTCAGCACTTGAGTAAATCAAATGAAATACACCCGGTGAGCACCCGAATCTCACAACATGTAGCATAAAGCTTATGAATATTGGGATCACAAACATTATTGCCCACACAGTATATACCCTTTAATTTTAAACTTGAACTTATTTATGTTCAACAACTTGAGATCACTTGGAAGGGAATCATAAAATTTGATGGATCGAAAAATGAAACTTCTTTGAAATAAGGTTGTTCTATGTCTTGGTAGCACGAATCTATCTTGAAATCTTGTAAGTCTCGAGTGAATGTTACTATGACGAACGGATTTCTTCTTAAGGAATGGTGGAGCGTCAGCATTAAAAATAAGTTTATGCATGAAAGAACCCCAATGATAATTTCCCCTCGACTCTATAAAGACGATCTTTTTGATTTTATAAGTGACAGGATCATACTTTCTTATACCATGTACCAACCTATAACATGCTTTCTGCACTTTCTGAATCCTTTCCTGATTAATCTTAGTCAAACACGGCCCATAGATGAAATCAGAATATGTAAATTGGGATAGAACAAGAGATTCGCAAAGAGTTTTCTTGGTCTTCACATCAAGTATATGCCGGTTGGGGTAAATAAGTCTCAGGTTGGAATATGCCCTCGAAATCAATGTTTTCAGATGTTCGGAGAAGCGAAAATCAGTAACCAAGAGCAAACCCAAATCACTAGCAACATCTGTGAATACCAGGCTATCATTATTAAGTTTGATGGTCATATTAGATTTCAAGAAAGTAGCAGAGTTTTTGCTGGCAAAACACATTACCTTCGAATTCTCAGGATTAATGACCAAATTATGTTCAATCGACAACTCATGAACATGTTGCAGGACATTGTTGATAGTACGAGATGCCTCTTCATAAGATTCTTTAGGAAAATGATAATACAGCTGTAAATCATCTGCGTACGCTAGTAATTTACAATGTGTTATAGAGGTTATTATATCAGCTGTATAAATAATAAATAGCAATGGTCCAAGTACAGAACCCTGGGGTACACCAGCAAGAATCTCAATCGGAGACGACAACACATTATCGACGGATATATACTGAATTCTATCACTTAAGTAGGATCTTATCAATTGCAGAGAAGAAAAGTCAAAACCATAATATTTCATTTTAGCAATCAACAATTCATGATTAATGGTATCGAAGGCTTTCGAATAGTCAAGCAATATGAGAATACTCGCCAATCCTGCATCATAAGACTCAATGATATCACTGGTGACAGTCGCAAGTGCCGTCACAGTGCTATAGTTTTTTCTGAATCCACACTGTTTATCTGGCAGTAAATTGTTCGATCTCAGATAATTGATGATTTGATTATGAAGTATTTTCTCTAGAATCTTCAACAAGAATGGCCATATACTAATAATTCTGAGATCAGAAAAGGACGAGGGGTTCTTAACTTTCTGAATCGGCTTTCCGAGGGCAACCTTCTAGAGATGAGGAAAATAGTGAGATTCGATACAACTATTTACGATATGAACAATATATTCAACAATGAATGGTCTACACAATTGAATCATCCGCAGTGATACTTCATCCACCCCAACAGCATCACTTTTCATCTCATTCAAGATAACATCAACCTGCTCAACAGTAGCAAGGGAAAAAGCAAAGGTGTTAGTCAAGTGTGAGTTCTCATTATAGAATTCAATTTTCGAATCATAATTAAGGCTTCAACTATTGGAAACAGACGAAAAATAATTTCCCATGGCATCCGGATCAGAGAGGGATGCTGGTAAATTAACAACATTTTTCGAAGAACAAACTTTGAGATCACGCAGTGCTCTCCAGGATCTTGCGGGATTGTTCTGAACGCTTATTGATTCCAAATATTTCCTCTTTCCATTTCTAACCATAGAAACTGTGTAATTACGAATCTGTTTGTAATTCTCCCAGTCACCTGATGAACGAGTTCTTTTGAATTTCTGAAGTGCTACGTCCCTCTGTCTCATTAATAATTTGAGATTTAATGTCAGCCATGGTGCAGGAGGTTTAGTAACTCTTTTCTCAATGAGAGGTGCGTGCTTATCAAAAATTCCAAGAATCAAGCAATTGAAAATCTCAACTTTCTTGTCAATATCATTCTCTGCTATTAAACGATGCCATGGAAGACCTTCTAGATCTGTATGAAAACCTTCAAGGTCAAAACTACGAAAGTCCCGGTATTTTACTAATTTAGGTTTCATTTTTACACTCTTCAAATTCAACTCACCGTAAACCAACCGGTGATCAGAAATTTCAGATGTATCTATGGTGCCCACACGTACAACTAAATCCTCTCTAGTGAAAAATATGGGATCAAGTAACTTAGCTGTAGTTCGAGTTATTCTTGTTGGTTCCTTCAAATATTGTTTCAAGGCATATGACTCTAGGCATGTCGACAAAGGAGTTTCCGGTCCCAAAAAATCAACATTCATATCACCAAGACACAGAATTTCGTCCGCAGTAGGGGTAATACAAGAGAATACGATGTCAACATCTTTTATAAAATTATTCAAATTATAACGAGGAGGACGATAAAATGTGGCGACTATTATCTTGCGATGGCCAACAATTAACTCTATGAGCAAATACTCAGTTTTATTACTTACCTGCTGTACAATTGAAATAATTTGATATTTAAAATTTTGTTTTATGTAAGCAGCAACTCCACCTCCTCTTCCCTCTCTATCATTTCTCACAAAGGAATAACCTGGTATCTGTAGAACATCACTATTAATGCTACAAGAAAGCCAAGTTTCAGTTAAAGTTAAAACATCGAAATCATGAGTCAAAAGATAAGCCGATAGGTCATTTAAATTCGGTATAACAGATCTGGTATTCAAATGTGCAAATTTCATTTCTCTAGTTAAAATTATATGAAGCAGTGAAAAATCAAGAAGTGTGTATGATACAAAAGCCTAAAAAAAACTTGCAAGAAACCCAACACAAACACCAATACTACATGCTGCGAGAAAACAAAAAGAATATCATCAACTATATACGAGTGCTCAAGGTTCTCAAGCAAAAAACAAATGCAGGAAAATTATAACCCAAAAGCAGAAAAAATTACAATAACAATGAGATAGCGGGGCTCAAAAGGCAGGCAAAAATACAAGAAAAAAGTCAACACTGACAAATAAACAAATCTTATGAAAATCATAGTGCTCAACAAAATGGCTTATTAATCTTCAAATCCAAATAATCAAAAATGAGTAAATTAATCAACTTACGCTCGCCAATCATGATCCTCAATTAATAACAACTATAAACTAAAATTATATCTCATTCAGTAACCCTGATTATTCCAACACCAATGAAACATAACTATGAGAATACAAAGAGTCAACCCACTAATATATCATTCAGGTCTTCTTCATTGTTTACTACCTTCTTCTGACCTTTTGAATCAATATAAATTACACCATTAAGGGTCCACACATATTTACCAAATGTTCTTCTTGCCTTTTTGAATAATATCAAATTTTGTAACGTTAGCATTTCCGTTATAAGAATATGAGTTCCTTTGAGTTTACGTTTGTTTACAAACACAGCATCGCGATTCCACCTTCTTAGAAACTGTACTGCGATCGGTCTGGGCTTATCAGAATCCGTTTTTTTCCTTCCTACTCGATAACACTGATTTAAATTCTCCTTTTTCAGAAGAACTTCAATCTTATTATTACACAACTTTATAACAGCATCATATATATCCCGTTCAGATTCAGGAATCCCATGTGTAAGTAGAAAACAGAGATTACGTTTCATCTCCGAATTATGTTCTTTCTTCTTTACCATGTTTACATTATTTTTTAAACCATCTATGTCGATCTTGATATGATTAATAGCGTCATTCATCCTTTATTCGAATGCCTCCAGGAGATCCAATGGATTTTCACCAATATCAGCTATTGCAGGGGTAGAAGACTGAGACTTCAAAACTTCATTTTTGAAATTTTCAATACCTTTTCTTAGTTCTTCTGAGAGCATGTCAACCCGAACGTTCAACTCTTTGATAGTAGAAGCAGGTTTCGCCATTTCAACCAAAAATAACAACAAATATTGCACAATTCACAATAATCAAGTACTCTGCGCCGGGAAATATCAGTAAATTACTTTCCTTGATTTGAGGACAACTAAGTTTATCATAATTTATGTATATATGGGGTGTAAGGGGGAAGGATGCGTTTTATAGCCTCTCCTCTCAAATGCCAACCTCACCTACTCGCGGTGGACCCTGTTCTTACGAACGAGGCTCTGGCGACCGAACATGAGCGGTATAACTCTGTTTCCCACAATTACGTAGCCTAAACATTGGCTTGAGCAGGAAATGGCTCTCTGCGTTGCTCAAGTTACGTCTCAGACCTTCGTCTCAGGATACCTGTGCCACAAGATAATCTAGTCGTAACCGCAACCAAAGTTGCACTGACAGCGTTACCAGTGCAGCTTTTGAACACCTTCTAACGCAGCTCCTGCAAAAAGATGGATCAGTCGAACAGGACAAAATTCGTATCCGGATGTAAAATACCCTCCCATTCGGATCTCCGGGGGAGGGTGCCTGAGCGAGTGAATCATCGAACAAACACCAATGAAAAGCACATAGCTTTTGCAGCATGGAACGTCAGAACCTTGCTAGACAACCCCAAGGCCGACCGACCAGAGAGGCGTACTGCCCTAATCGATAAGGAACTGCAACGAACATCCATTGCAATAGTTGCCTTAAGCGAGACACGCTTTTCGGACGAAGGTAGCTTGGTAAAACAAGCGTATATTTTTTTCTGGAAAGGCTTGCCGGAAGGCGAAATCAGACAACATGGCGTAGGCTTTGCCATTAGAAACGACCTGGCCGCCAAACTTACCGAAAATCCAGTTGGTATGTCAGAACGTTTAATGACCCTACGCTTTCCTGCAGCGAATAACACGTTTGTGAACATTGCAGTATACGAACCCACTTTGAACTCCTCTGACAACTCAAAGGACACTTTTTACGAAACACTCGTTGCTACATTGAGTAAAATCCCAAAACGGGAACGAATTATTCTCCTTGGAGACTTCAACGCCAGAGTGGGCAGATGTCAAGACTTAGAACTATGGCCGGGAATAATAGGGAAACACGGCACAGACAGCATTAATTCGAATGGAGAACGTCTGCTGGCTCTTTGTGCAGAACACAATCTGTGTATAACGAACACCTACTTTATTACGAGACCCAATTTAAGGGGGACCTGGCGCCACCCGCGCTCATGGCATTGGCATACCCTCGACTATGTGATCGTGAGAAGGAAAGATCTGAAAGAGGTGTTGGTCACTAAACCCAGAGCAGATCTGGAGTGCTGGACTGATCATAGGCTGGTAATCTCGAGAATGAAAATCTCAATGCGTCCAAAATACCAACGCAAGCCAAAGTATCTAAGAGAGCGCCTTCAAATATCCAAACTACAAAACCCTTCTCCAAAGGACAGATTCAAAGCTGCCGTCAAAGATAGCCTAACACCACCGGATTATAACGACGACATTGAGACTCATTGGCTCCGTTTCAAGTCATCCCTTACAAATACAGCGAAAGAAATACTGGGCACAGAACACTCCCGAAAATCCCCAGACTGGTTTGCCGACAGCGAAACTCATATCGCACCCCTTTTGGACGCAAAACATAAAGCGATGAAAACCGCAATTAACAAGCCTGGCGATGTTGCAGCCCAAATAAGTTTCATAAACATAAAACGCAAGGTCCGTCAAGAAATAAGAAAAATCAAGGATAGCTGGTGGAAAGAAAAAGCTAGGGAAATACAAGCTTACGCCGATAACCATGATTACAGGCGTTTTTTCGAAGCTATTGAAACTGTTTATGGTCCAAGCAGAAAAGCTAACTTTCCTATAAGAGATGCTCATGGAGCTATTCTAACTGATGATAGAAAAATTCTCGAAAGATGGAAGAAGCATTACTCACAGGTCTTGAATCAAAATAACGACTCGGATTCATCCATTTTAGACCTGCTCCCCGCGTATAGGCCGATGACATCGCTTGATGACGAAATCGCAATGTCGGAAATCATAAATGATGAAATATGAAAAATGATAAGTCACCTGGTCTAGACGGCATTCTAGCGGAGATATTCAAAGCCTTGGATGAAGACATTGTCAATAGTCTCCTAATACTATTCCGCAAGATCTGGGAATAGGGAGATGTGCCACAAGACTTCAGAGACGCTTTAGTTATCAACCTCTATAAGAACAAAGGCGATACGTCGAATTGCAACAATTACAGGGGCATATCGTTACTTAATGTGGCCGGTAAAATTCTCTCGAAGATTATGGCTAATCGTCTGGTTCCACTCTTAGAGAAGCTTTTACCTGAATCCCAGTGCGGCTCTCGACCAAATCGAGGTAAGGTGGACCTAATTTTTACACTGCGACAGCTACAAGAAAAGGCCCGTGAACAACAATCAAGGATTTATACAGCCTTCATCGATTTAAGTAAGGCATTCGACTCGGTGAATCGGAGAGCGCTATGGAAAATCATGGCACGTCTTGGAGTACCCGAAAAATTCCTAGCAGTGTGTTAAAGCCTTCATACCAACAACACTGCTAGAATACAGCATAATGGCTCTACAACCGACCATTTCTCAACCAACTCTGGAATAAAACAAGGCTGCGTATTAGCGCCTTTACTGTTCAATATTTTCGCCAAAGCTGTATCGATAATTGCTGACATGAACATGCCCGTAAGAGGTGTTGGGATAAGATTCAGATTTGATGGAGGCCTATTCAACCTGAAGCGCCTCAGAGCAAAAACCCGTACCAAGTTTATCACGGAACTTCAATATGCAGACGACTGTTCACTCATCGCTAGCAGCTCAGAGGATCTACAGATAATGATGGACACCTATAAACATATATACGAAGCTTTAGGCCTTAGACTCAATATTGACAAGACCAAAACCTGGTAAGTCCGCCAGAAAGCCTTCAAACAGATATCAGCCTGGACAATGAAACTCTAGAACAGGTCGATCAGTTCAAATACTTGGGAAGCTTCATAAATACTAGGGCTAACCTTGACACGGAAATACACAACCGTATCAATTCGGCATCACGGGCATTCTGGAAGCTGAAGGACAGAGTGTTTCAAAATCACGACCTCAATCTGAAGACCAAGACAGCTGTTTACAGAGCAGTGGTCCTCCCAACGCTTCTTTACGGAAGCGAAAGCTGGACGCCCTACAGGCGACATATTAAACAGCTTGTACAAACGCAACAACGTCATCTAAGACGGATAATGCACATCAGATGGTTCCACAAAGTTTCGAATGCAGAAGTCTTGCAACGCGCGAGTTGTACAACAATTGAGACTCAAGTAACGAGGGCCCGACTCAGATGGAGCGGCCACATTCTGAGGATGCAAGACACAAGACTCCCCAAATTTTTTTTTTTCTTTTTTTCTTCTTTTTGTAGATTTATTCGCGGTAACGGGATACAGCAATGTAATGTAATGTGGAGCACTAAGTAGACAGTCCTCACTCGAGGGACATGTGCGATGGAATTATAAGCGTTGCGAAGATCAGGGTTGTTATCGAGACGATGTTCTAATCGAAGGAACTGCCTGGTCGCCACATTGACGAAGATGCCCAGCTGGAGATATGACAAGGGGAAACCAACAATGTATCGACCGGTGGGACCACGGCTGAAATCAGCGCGATACATCACCTCACACTCTTTCTCAGCGGGTGTCAAGGGGAGCACGTCAGGAACCTTATCGAGTTCCCAAAATCGCCGGACGAGGTTAACAAGTTCCTGATCTGACTGCTGCGGAGAGCTCAGTAGAATGGTGTTAAGATTAGGAACGGCAGAGGGACCCACCATATCAGAAGGTAGGATTTGGGAGGACACGTCAGAAGAGTCAAGCCTGTCACGAGAAGAGGGGCAGACGGACACTGTGCGAGAAGCATCAGGCGGAGAAGGTGATGGAAGAGACATGGTGGATGACAACCCTGCGGAAGACGATGGGGAGGTATGAGAAGAAGAATTGCAAGCAATCAGAATGAGCAAGCATCAGAATGAGAAGACGACGGAGAAGACACAGCAGATGGTGACCCTGCAGAGGATGATGGAGAAGTTATCGGACGTGAAGCCTGATGAGTCCCTATGGTACGAGGAATATAGAAAAGTGGATCAGCTAGGGTGAGATGCTGAAATTCTGGCCACCGGCCATTGAACGCTTTGACAAGAAGGGGATCTATGTGGCTGTCAATAACGTAGGCTTTGATGATACGATGGGAAGGATCTCCCTGGTGACAGAGGGTGACGTATGCGTATCCTTGGATGCGGAACTGATCCGCGTTACTCAAGGTGCGAAGTTGAATAGATTCAGGGTAAATGTGCAGACGAAGCTTGGAGGCCCAATCTCGGGTGATGAGGGTGTGTTGACAACCTGAATCCAAAAGAGCACGACCGAACACGACACTCTGCCGGCTATTAAGACGTATCCAAGCAGTAGGCATGAGGTGGTCGGAATTATTGGTTCGGCGCAAGGAAGATCGTGGAGATGAGAACAGATGACTGGAGGAAAGTAGATGAAAGGACAACGAAGGATGTTTGCTCATTGGGGTTAGATGACGACGAGATGATAGTCAATCGGTACCGCTTCCGGAGGTGGGGCAAGAGTGACGAGACGGAGGAGCGAGGGACGCTCGAGACGATGCCGAACCAGATGACCCAGAAGTCTCGCGATATCTACCCCTGACTGAAGTGTCCCGAGAAATGACAGCGCGGATTGGAGACCTGGACCCGACAGGAGGCAAAGAAGAACATTGGTCCGTCGAGGGGGGAATCTCTTCCGTGTGGGAAGCTGAAAGGGGCGAGGTGATAGGTGCCAAGTGGAGGATCGTATGGTGTCGTTGCCCGAACGTGTGGCAACACTGATCCGAACTGCACGCAACATTACCATGGAAAGCCGACATACAGTTTTCACACAATTGCCTTTCAGTCACGAAAGCTCGCCTCTGGTGGATGTTCATGGCCTTGAATTCTCGACACTGGCGAATGGAGTGATTCGCGGAGCAATACACACAGGCTGAGGACGAACTAAATGGAGCAGAGGGGCGTACTCCAGCATATGCATGGGAACGAGAGGATGGACGTGGGAAAATCATCAGTGGATAACTGCCCTTCGAACAACTGGCGAAATGGTTCATCGAGGTTATGCAATGACATGGATAACAGAAGATAGTCTGCCAGATCTGATATTGGCAGCGCCTTGATGGCATTGATGGCGTTCTGATGAGTGGTGATGAACCGCTTCAATTGTGGCAAAGAAGATGCTGGCCGGGACTCTAAAATCTGGTTCATGTGAAGATCTGCCAGACGCCGGGGATTCTGGTAGCGGGAGTGAAGGGCTTGATAAGCCAGAGGATAATTCACCGAATTCACTTCGAAGCCCGAGATGACAGAAGCTGCCTCACCAGAAAGAGCAGACGATAGAAGGTGAAACTTCTGAACGGGCGCCAGAGAATTGTTTTGATGCACTAGGGCATCGAAAAGGGCGATGAATCCGGGCCATTCCTCGATTTTCCCAGAGAAGCAGGGCAACTCAACCCGAGGAATAGGAAGCTCCACCGATGGGGAGGAAGGGGCAGCAGCAGATGAAGGCGGGGCTAAACGGCTATGGGCAGCACGAATGTGCAAGCAAATTTCAAAAAATGCTGCGAATGTTGAAGGTGATTCATCACGCTTTGACTCCTCCAACTGCGAGTTAAGTTTGACGATCAACTCATCAGCCTCTTTCAACGTCTTTTCCACCATGATCAACTCAGTCGTGCACATGTTGGATACCTGGACCTCAGTGGTCAAACCCTTAACCATATTGAGGAGGGTAGAAGCCGCAGCGAATGCATTTCCGCGATTGATGACAGCTTCGGTGATAGATGCCCTCAGTTTCTCTACCGACGGCATTTTGATTTTTCGAGCAACCCCGGTATGTGAAAAGAATAAAATTATTCACGGGGATTTCGAAGAAGTGATGAACAGACGATTGATTTTATCAGTGAAGATAATTAACAGATGACGTTGAATGCAACACTCGAAATTACAAATATTTCAAGATGCGAATTTACTTCGAAAGAATTCCGGAATAATTACTTGATGCACACTCTTATATCTGAAGATAAAAACAGATGACAGCGCGATAAGGATTGCCTTGTAGTAAATTCAAATGTTTTATCCGAACGGAAACAAAATGATGAATTTGAAATTAAATAATCCGATGAACAGAAATAGAAAAAAAGACTGAATTTAGGGGATTTTAGATTACTTCCCGGGTTTCACTGCGATCAACTTCAGATGATTTATTGATATTGTGCAACTGAACAGGTGAAAATGCTCTTACCTAACCCAACTGGCTTAAGTCGAACTCAGATGAATCTCCACTGGTGTGGTAGCAGAAAGGGGGCTCCTAAGGGAAGGAAAACACGAAACCAACCCTCCTTCTGTTTATTTTGATCCTTGGAGTTCCAATATTCCGAATGAAAGAAGAGAAAAACGTATTTTGGGATCAGTCCATCCTTCTCTGCATTTATTTAATCATTCGCTTCATCATCCTATTCTAAATGGGGGAAAAATTAATCGACTGCAGCATCGATACGGTATATACGGTATTGACCGTGGTGAAATAGTAGTTCTGGAGCTGGCCGACCGGAAGCTAACATCACCGCGGTGGTTGAAAGGAGGTTCTTGAAATATCTTTCCTTCAGATGGGATAAATCTTATCCTTCTCGGGGTACCCCTGAGGGCAAATTGCTTTCGGGACCTCTGTTTCCCTCTTTGGAGGATCGTCGATTGCTCCTCAGTGTAGTGTTTTTGTTCAAAGTTCTTCATAATTTCGTACGCTGTCCAACTATCTTGCAGAAGCTTAATTTTCGTGTCTCTCGTCTGTCTGGTCGCAGTCAAAGCTTGTTCTACGGGCTCAGATCTCGTACTGACCTTTTAAAGTTTTCACCAGTCAACCATAATATGATATCGTGTTATTCGCCAATGTGATGTTTTCGCTCCTTGACCAAGTACTCCTTCAAAAAGTTGGTCATTCTGGTTGGAACAGTCAGTTGTTATGGTTCATTGCTTTGTTTTGATGTGTTTTGTTGTTGAAAATTCTGTTTAATCGCTTTGTCACTTTTAATGTAGATTTTTGTATCTCTTTTCACGCATTGTATTAATGTTGATTTGTTCACTGACTTTCATTTAATTGTGTTATAATTGTATTTTTGTATTCGTTAGACAATAAATATATGACTTTAGCCTTGCCGCTTTCACACTCTTCTCCAGAGGAACATTTACTTATCCTAGATATCAGACGGATTGCTCTGTTGAAGCCCTTTCCAAGTTTTCGGGCCAGTGGTGGTGGTCGAGTTCGGGCCGCTCCTCGGCTTCTTGCTGTGCATTCCCCATGTACTTGCGTACAGTTCTGGCCGATCCCAGCAGTACCGCCTTCTGCAGGACTCTATGAATATTTTCGTCCAACTGAAGTTTCCTCAAGTTCTCTGGTAGTTTCTTCGGTATCAGGCCTGTAGATGAAATGAGAATAGGGAAGGCCTTTATATCTTTCAGCTTCCACTGTCTCCTGGTTTGTTCCTCCAGATCTCTGCATTTTGAAATTTGTTTGGTGTATCTATCTAGAAAATTGTTATTATTTTGAATTGCCACGTCGATTAATAGTGCTCTGTCCTCATCCTTATTGAGCAATATGAGGTCTGATCTATTGTGGGTTATTTTCCGGTCTGTGAGAACTGTGCGATCCCAGTAGAGCTTGTGTGTTCATTTTCCAACACAGCATCCGGATGGTAATTGTAATAAGGAACCTTTTTCGAACTTGGGAGTTGGTGTTTTCATGCCAATTCTTGGTGAAGAATCTTGGCAACAGCATCATGTATACTCTTGTACTCCGTGCCCGCGAACTTCTGACATCCCCCGGTGAGGTGCTGATGGATGGTTTCATGTGTCGCACAGCAATAACGACAGCAATCGTCCTTCACTGAGGCATCCTTGGCTATATATTTCAAGTAGCACCTTGTCGGAATAACTTGGTCCTTGATGGCGAGGATGAAACCCTCTGTCTCGGGAAACAGCCTTTCGGAAGTCAACCAGTAGTTCGACGCAGATATGTCGACGTAATCATGATTGACCTCGTTCTGGTTCCTTCCATGCAAAGGTTTGCCAATCAGTTTCTGCATTTTGATTTCTGCAGATTTTTCGACAGTTTACAAGTGGTCGACAGTTTCCAAGGGGAGTAGAACTACCAGCAACACAAATCACTCGATGGAGTTCTGACGAAACAGCCTTGTTCAGGAAATATTTTCGAAATTCTTCAATTTCCTGGGACCTGCGTTTGAACAAATCCACAATTCCAATTCCGCTACCCCTGAGATGTCGTGGCACCTCTGTCCGTTCTATTGAGCTTTTGGGGTGATGTTTATTATGTTTTGTCAGCATCGTCCTCATTTTTCTCTGTAGGGCTGCTAAACCCGTGGTGGTCCAAGAGGTGATACCGAATGAGTAGCTCCGCGCCGAGCAAGCGTAGGTATTAATGGCTATTATCAGATTCTTGCTGTTAAGACCAGGTCTCATTATCCTTCTCAATCTTCGGGTGAACTCCTCCGTTAATTCTTTCTCCATCTGGCTCTGATTGATTTTTCTTGCCTGTTTTATGCCCAGATACTTGTATGTGTCTCCTTCCTTTAATGCTTCAATTTCTGCACCTTCTTGAGGTTCAAATTTCATATTGATGTCTTCCGAGAATCCTCCCACCATTTTCAGCATCTGTTTCATCTGTTTCCTGGTAGATGCGAAGAGTTTCAAATCGTCCATGTGAAGTTTCATCATAGTTCTACTACCGCTCTTGATGGCAAATCCGTAGTCCGTAGAATTCAATCTAGGGGACAAGGAATTCAGGGCCATGCAGAACCACAGAGGGCTCAGCGAATCTTCCACGTCTTATTGGAATAGGTATTGTTCTAATGGAGCCATCTGCTGCTTTCAGTTGAAAACTAGTACGCCAGGTTGACATGGCGTTTTTCAGGAACTTAACAAAATTAGGATCCACATTCTTACAGGATTTTCAATGACATCATTTATTGCGGAGGTCAATTTGTCATGCATGATTCAAAGTTTTTTGATCCACAAGTTCGGCAATCCATCAGGCCCAGCTCATATTTTATAGCTTCAGATTTTTCATCTCCAATCCATCCGGTATCTCCATTAAAATGAGGTTTCGTTGATAATTCTTCGGTCCAGAATTGTTCAATGGCTTCCTTTGGTGGTAACTTTCCATTTTCTACATCAGACGATGTGAGTGACCGGTAGAAAATTTCTTTCGACTTTTCGAATGAATTATTGTCTGTTTTTCGGCTATGATTGCTTTTATATCTCCACAGGCGTTCTGCATACAGATTTAACTTTTGCTTCAGAGTGTCGAGGCAGTGGTGAGCTGCAGCATTCTCCGTGTCTCGTTCTGTGTGTGTCCTGTTTCTATCCATGATTTCTTTGGCAGCTTTCACAATCTTTCTTTCGCGATTCCTTACCCTTCAAGTACTCCGTCAGTCATCTAGGTATCACCAGTTATTTTCTTTATAGGGGGAGGTAAGCACTAACTAGCTCTTTCTTTAGGACGCCACGTGATTTGAAAACAAATAAATGTCACTCTCACCAGTTATTAGATAATTGGAATAATAAATCACGAAAAAAAAGGTTCAAAATATCTAGTGTATTTAATCTGATGAATCGAATTCATAATAATTTTCTGATAGGCCCTGTATTCTGAAATTGATTCCTCACATAACTCTTGGTGAAACATAATGAATTGAATTAGGTAAAAACGAAGAGAAGAAAACACTTGACTTAGTTTCACAACTTTTAATTAAAATATTTGTTGACACGCGTGTTTCGGGTTTTATCCCATTTTCAAAATTGAGTACATAAATACAGAAAGAACACATTTATTTTATAATCAAATAGCACATGTTGAAATCGGTGACAGGCGGAAATGTAATTGATCGTTTAAAATTGGGAGATTTTGTTTTTGGGCTGAAGATATTTCAAGGATTTCTAAAAGATCTAAACGTTTACCTTTATAAACTTTATGTAGAATTTTTACATTATTAAAATCTATGAGGTGGTTGAGGGTAATGCAATGATTAGAGAAACCAGTTGTTGATTTATTCTGCAGAATAGATCTTTTATGTTTTCACATAACATTCATCACATAACAGCATATATATATATACACCACTTAACTGCGAATTAGTCAGTCGATCCTTGCCATTAAAAAACATTGAACTTAAATTCTTCTTATTGCTACATATAACATGAATTTCATTGTTCTGATTCTTTTACAGAATTTTTCACTGAGAGATGGGATGTAATTGATGTACGTAAATTTCTTGATTTCATCTCTAAATTGAGGTGGATAAATTAAAGTTACCAATTTTTTTCGTTGCTTTTTGAAAATCAATATGTCTATTATGTTAGGGAAATAGCCGTTGTTTTTGGCTAATAATTTAAGGACTCTAACTTCATTTTCAAAACTGCTTTTTGACAGAGGGATCGAAATTAACCTATGTACCAGGGCGTGGAATGCAGACATCTTGATCTTATAAGGGTGCGAACTACTGTTAGGAATCAGAATATCAGAGAAGGTGGGCTTTCTATATATATCGATGTTCATTCACTCTTGTAATCTGAAGTTCAAACATTTGTTGTCATCTTCTACCTCCAAAGTGAATTGAATGGAATTATGAAAGGATTTCAATTTTTTCAATTTAGAATTAGTGAACTCTTTTCATAATTCCATTAAATTCACTTTGGAGGTAGAAGAGACAACAAATGTTTAAACTTCTTAGGTAAAGCGACCTGCGATACGTCCAATGTCTCTTCTTAGCCCTGTTTTGTGGTGAAGACGTTGCTGCCATGGTGGCACTTGTAATTTGTGTAATTTTGGACCATTGTTGTTCGTTCGGCGAATTTTAGCCCCTATGGTTTTCGCTGTTGTTGGCACTGCACAGTAAATAACTAGATGCAGATATTCCCACGAACCGTTCTGTAGGTACTCAGGTAAAACGTCCTTATTCAAGATGTCGATTATGAGTGACAGTTTCGTGGATGTATTGAGTCAGGGAGCAGTGTCAATTTCTTCTGGCTGTTATCGCCCAGGCACTTGAACTTCACCAGAGGTGTTGGTGTTGCTCTCTATTGCTATTGTTTTTTTTTGGTGTAGCAGGGGAAAAATCTGCAAGTCATACGAACCACCCTCTCCTGAGGGGGATCAAGTGTGGGGTTTCTCACTCTCCTGAGCTCGAGACCCACTAAAAACCATTAACTGCTTCTTGAATATTGGTTCCGGGCATTTGCCTATAAACCGTTCATCTCTTAGTCGGTTTTCTTCTCGCACACTATCGTGCTGGGATTTATGTGTTTATCCTCTACTGCATAACACTCTATTGGATTTTTCAATAAATTCATATTCTTATTTTGATCTTTTCATAATTGATCTGGTGGTCTCCTTCGGTAAATTCGCATTCCTCTTTTGTCTTCCTCTGGGTCGTAGTCCACTAGTCTCCTGAGTTCTTGATTCGGATGGTTTTTCGCTGTTTCGAATAATTTCTCTGCTTTTCTGTTCATGAATTACGTTATGGTTCTCCATTTTAGATCCCTATAAATCTGTCTATTCCTGACAAACCAAGGTGCATCTATTGCACATCGTAGCAGCTTGTTTTCAGTGGCCTGAATTCTTTTGATATGGCTCTTTGCCGCGAAACCCTAGGAAACTGATCCATAAGTCAGTTGAGGCCTAGCAACGGCTTTGATTATCTTCAATTTTGTCTCTTTCGACATGTGGCTTTTTCTTCCTATCAGTGGATAGAGTCTATTCATCGCTGTTTTCGTTTTGTCGATTGATATGACTTTTCCAAGCAAGTCTTTGTCAAGCGTTATTCCTAAATATTTGGCTTCATTTTTCCAGTCGATTTCTTCGCCGTCAACCTCCAGTTTCGTTGTGGGTCGCAGTCTTCTCTTCTGTAGTAATATTGCTTGGCTCTTTTGTCCAATGAGCTTGATTTTCCACTTTATGCACCAGTCATTTGTTTCGTCAATCGACTCTTGTAGAACTCGTTCTATTATTTCAGGGTTTCGGTGTCGAGTTGCTATGCCTGTGTCGTCAGCACGTTAGCATGGTTCTTGGATTTTTCGGAATATCGTGAATGTATATGTTGTACAGAAGTGGCCCAAGTACTGACCCTTAGGGTATTCCAGCCTCTATACCTCTTGTTGTGGAGCATTCTCCTTCCACTTTCACGTAAAATCTTCTATTTTTGAGATAATTCCGGATCAACTTGCATATTTTGATCGAATATCCACACATCTCATCTTATATATTAATCTTTCATGCCATAATCTGTCGAATGCTCTGGCGACGTCTAGTATAACAAAACCTGTAGCTTGTTAATTTTGGAATCCCTCTGTAATGTATTCTGTGAGCCTTAATAATTGTAGCTCTGTTGAATGCTCTCTTCTGAATCCGAACTGTTCTGGTGTTATTAGTTTCAGATTTTCGGTTTCCTCATTTAGCCTCGTGGCAATAATTCTTTCTACTACCTTTCCTAACGCCGACAGTCTGTACTTTCGTTGGAACTTCTTCCCTTTGAATGGTTTATTGAACACTATGACTTCTGCTGTTTTCCATTTTTCTGGGTAGTGTTCTGTCCTCATAATTCCATTCGCGATATTTGGTAGAGCGGCTATACCTTTTCTAGTTAATTTCTTCAACATAACATTCGTTATTTTATCGCTCTCGGGAGCTTTCCTCTTCTTCAAACTTCTAATTATTTCCCTGATTTCATTTGGCTATGTTGGTTTGTTTTTTTTCGCCATTTCTATGCAGTGTTCTGCTGTTCCATAATGGGGATTTACAATTGAAATCTCCGATGCAGATTTTCGGGTTTGTCCTTCCAACATGTTGTTTATCTCTTCTTCCAATAAATTGTTTTGTGGTGGCTTGTATGCCAAGGTAATTTCGACTCTTTGACGAATCAATGCGGCAACAATCATCACTGTTTCTGTTTCTCCTTTTGTTTCGTCGGATCTACTTTTGAAGTAGTGCTTCAGATCTGTTCTCACCAATATTTCTACTCCTCCTCCGGTGTTTGAAATTCTGTCACATCTAAACGTTTCATAATTCATGAAATTCAGTCGTCTGTTTCGGTTTATCCTTGTTTCCTGTAGGGCTATAATATCAGTTTGTCTCTCTGATATTATTTCTTCTATCTCGGCTTTCCGAGTGTTGATCCGGTTTATGTTTCACGAGATTATCTTGAGGGATTTCTTCCTAATATCCGTAAGGTCCATTCATTCAGTTTACTAAATAATGTTTGGAGTTTTTCCTCCATTACCCTCTCAATTTTCAACATATTCTTATTGAAAATTTTTTCCGTGAATATATCTAAATCATCGGTTGATTCAGATAACTTTTTCTTCTCTTGTTGACTGTTCACACTGTTTCATTGTAAGCTTCTTCTGTTCTTCTTTTTTCTGAACAGGTTTTGAAGTCTTCCACTTCTTTTCCTGTTCTGTAGGTTTGGCCTCCGCTACTTCTTGAATGTTTTGAACAGTAGTTGTTTTTGTTACCGGCTCTTTCTGTTCAGCTGGTTTTCGGGAATTCTTCATTCTGGTCACCAGCTTGAACTCGCTACATCCTTTGTAGCTAGCGGGATGGCCCTCTGCTCCACATAAGACACATGTGGCATTTCTCTCTTCACCTTTTCTGGTGAGTGTGCAGTCATTGCTGCTATGGCTTCCTGAGCACTTCACGCATCACCACGGAAAGGAGCATTTCTTCTGTGCATGTCCGTACCTTTGGCACCTAAAGCACTGGCTTGGACTTTGTAATGAATTCCAGTTTTCTGAGGAAAATTGGAGTTCATTTTAGTGCATTATTTTCGTTTTACATTTTCCGCCTTTGAAAATATTTAATTCTCAAATATTCAGTACTGTACGTACTGATAGGCAGATTAAATGTAAAAAACCGTTTATCTGTGTTTAACGTTGTTTTTTTCCTGCATGCCGTTGAAGATTTCGACGTTTTTCTGATGTGAATATGTGATAAACCGGAGCTGACGACGTTTTTCATTCTTATCGCATACTGGAATTTTCAGATTTTTAACGTGAGGGGGGATTTGCCTATAAAAGCAAATTTTCCCCCGCGACGGTCACTTTTGCTCTTTTACTTCAGTCTTTCACTTGGTGACTTCTACTTTTGATTCTGTTACTTCAGTCGTTTTTACTGCTCTTTTACTTCAGTTAGTTTTATGCTCCGTAATTTCTGCGATTCGACGTTTAAGAATAATTTTGTGTTGCTAGCATCAGTGATATTGAGAATTGATTTTTAGTTTTTTTCCTTTGATTTTCGCTAGTGCCTGAAACAAGGGAGGTAGGTCCCCGTCTTCACCGTTCATTTTCTTTGTTACACCTACACCGGTTACTTCTTTGACTTTGACACTGCTGTACTGTATCGCTTTCTGTTATATTTTATCGTTCTTTACCCTGTTTCGCGAGTCTGACTTTTCCGTTCGCTATCAGTCATGGTGCGGAAGCCCTTGGGGTACTGAAGGGAAAGTCCCGTTAACCTCCCTGTCCGCGGCGTAAGTGTTGAATCCGAAATCCCTTCCTTTCTATCAGTCATGGCGCGTTATAGCCCTTGGGGTAGAGAATAAGAGATACCGCTCGTCGTCAGTGAAATCCCGTAGTTGCGCTAAAAATAGAACTTTTCTTCGCTATCAGTCATGGTGCGTTATAGCCCTTGGGGTAGCGAATAGAAGTCTCGAATAGACCCGCCCTGGTTGTGTTTCATTTCTAGAGAAATACAATTACCTCCGATACCGTATAGCAAGTCCTTAGTATTCATTCCGTCAGTTCTGGTTGGCGCATTTTATTGAACCTTTGATTTTTCACTGCACCCGCTATAAACTTCATAAAGTGCTCGTGACCGGATAGAGTTTCCCGAATGTACGTTTGCTGATAGATTCGCTCATATTTCATACCTACACATATCTCCCTAATACATATAATCAGTTTCCGACGGTGTGAATAAACTAGTACATAATTTGATTTTGACTACTTCGTTATCGCTACCACCCTAGATAACAGCGAACTCTGTCTCCGACTAGCAGCTACTCTGGTAGGTTTGCTATTCTTTCTAGTGGAAAGAATATCTGGCGCTCGAGATAAGTTTTCTCCGAGGTAACCACTTTACAAAAATGGCGCAACGAGCAGGGACAGTGCAAAATCTAGTAGGAAACAACAGAGGTGAGAGACATTAACCGGACAGTGAGTGAATTCCCGAAACAGTGAGTAACTATTTCTTGAACGGAAAACTGTGAAAAATAAACTTGATCTGTGTTTTATTCCCTGCCACTCTGTATTGGACTGTTACACTGTGAATTGAATTGGGCTATATTTTGGAAATTTTCGTATTATTGAACTCCATTGAAAATAATTTGTGATTATTCCTTTTGCCGATTACTTTATTGAGTTGTTGAAAACTGAACTGCTATTACGCCGTTATATCAGTGAAAATTATTTCTTATTATTTCTGATTTATTGAATTGAACTGTTTTAATTTCGTATTGAAGGTGAGTCTTCCGAGCATTGAAAATTTATTGTCACAATTGGTAAAATTTTAGGTTCGATTTACCAATCAGTTTAATAGTGAATCACCTATTACCCTGTTGATAACTTGTCTACCTGCTTTTATTTTTTTTTGACCTGTACTGTTGAAACTTACCGATTATTTTTGATTTTTCTGATAACTGAAAGTCGATTATTGTGATTTATTTTCTGGATTGAACTTGAAAAACTGTTTGGAATCTAACCTGTGCGTTCTGGTGTTATTCGAATTTCGGGACATTTTCCGGACTATACGAAACGACTTGCGAGTGTGTGCGGCATTTCTCGAATATTTTCGGACTTTAGTGGGACTGATTGACATTTTGTTTTTGAGTAACGTTGGACTTGTAAAATTTTTTGTGTTACATCGCGACTTGGATTGTTTTTGGTGCGCCGGGACTTTGACCTTTTTTTTTTGCTTCTTCTGATACACCGGGACATAGACTTGATTTTTTTTTTTTGGAGGTACACCGATACCCACTTCGATATTAAGTGAATAGGTTAGCTAACGATTAACTTACCGGGTCGGACTTGGAACTTAAACGGATTGTGAAAAACATACCGAGTGTGAAATATTGGTGCGTTCTGAATCGGACTTAGTTGAATTTAATATGTCGAACATGGATTTGAACCGGTTACTCAGTGATGAACATACTCACGAATTACAACTGAGGGGACAATCGATACCGGGTACTGTGATGACTACACGGAGTCTGCTCCGCCAAGTACTTCAGTCTAATGAACCTCTACTATCCTGTAATGAATCCCAGTTTTCTGAGGAAAATTGGAATTCATTTTAGTGCATTCCTTCCGTTTTACATTTCCGTCTTTGAAAATATTTTAATTCTCGAATATTCAGTACGTTCATTCCGATAGGCAGAGTAAATGTAAAAAACCGTTTATCTGTGTTTAACGTTGTTTTTCTTACATGCCGTTGAAGATTTCGACGTTTTTCATCTGTTGATATGCGTTAAACCGGAGCTGACGACGTTTTTCATTCTTGTCGCATTCTGGAATTTTCAGATTTTTACCGTGAGGGGGGATTTGCCTATAAAAGCAAATTTTCCCCCGCGACGGTCACTTTTTAACTTTTGCTCGTTTACTTCAGCACTTCGACTTCTGACTTTTCGCTCTGTAGATTCAGTCTTTAACGTGGTGACTTCTGATTTAGATCCAGCTCTTTTTACTTCAGTTAGTTTTCCGTTTTTCGCCGTTGAAGAATAATTATTTTCTGGTGCATCAGTTCGTTTAAGAATTTTTAGTTTTTCTTTTCTTCCCTTTGATTTTCCGCGAGTGCCTGAAACAAAGGAGGAAGGTCCCCTTATCTACCGTTCAGTTTCTTTGTTAGACCTACACCAGTTGCTTCTTTTGACACTGCTGTACTGTATCGTTATCTGTTGTATTTTATCGTTCTTTACCCTGTTTCGTGAGTCCGACTTTTCCCTTCGCTATCAGTCATGGTGCGCAAGCCCTTGGGGTACTGAAGGGAAGGTCCCGTCAACCCCCCTGTCCGCGTTCCGCCTCATAAGTGTTGAATCCGAAATCTCTTCTTTTCTATCAGTCATGGCGCGTTATAGCCCTTGGGGTAGAGAATAAAAGATACCGCCCGCCGTCAGTGAAATCCCGTAGTTGCGCTAAAAATAGACCTTTTCTTCGCTATCAGTCATGATGCGTTATAGCCCTTGGGGTAGCGAATAGAAGTCTCGAGTTGACCCGCCCTGGTTGTGTTTCATTTCCGGAGAAATACAATTACATCCCGATACCGTATAGCAAGTCCTTAGTATTCGTTCCGTCAGTTCTGGTTGGCGCATTTCATTGAAACTTTGATTTTTCACTACACCCGGTATAAACTTTATAAAGTGCTCGTGACCGGACAGAATTTCCCCGAATGTATGGTCGCTTATAGATTCGCTCATATTTTATATCACACATATCTCCCTTGTACACAAAATCAGTTTCCGAAGGTGTGAATAAACTTTTACACAATTTGATTTTGACTACTTCGTTATCGCTACCACACTAGATAACAGCGAACTCTGTCTCCGACTAGTAGCTACTCTGGTAGGTTTGTTATTCCTCCTATTGAAAAGAATAGCTGGCGCTCGAGATTAGTTTTCTCCGAGGTGACCACGTTACAACCCTCAACATCATTGAATCCCGCCTCGGAGATTGAGATTTGTCAAAATAAACTTTGGTGGAATCCCTTCAGAACTTCAATCATGAGAATGCAGCTAACGAATTTTCGCGAATTTACACCAGATTAATACACATTCAAGGAAGGCTGGACTATTGTCACTGCAGACACAACACAGTTACAACTAGTTGGACAAATGCAGGCAACTACAGCTAAGGCATTGGAAACACTGGAGGAGCTACGTAAGAAGAGTAATCGTGAACAGCCGCAGCCATCCAACCGAGATCAGAAGTCTCTTTCAGATGTGGAGGTGCCCAGTTCACCTGGAGTGTCACCGATCCAGCCGGAGAGGATGTCAAGGGTTGAGACATCACTGATCGTCTTGGGATATGGTGTTGTTCCTTCTGTAGCAGTGGATGTCTCGCGTACTGGTACACCTGTAAGGGGTCCAATATTAGAAGAAGTCATGAATGAGACAAGACAGACATATAGAGCATTACTACGACAGTTAGCAGCGATACCTCTCACACAGTCACAGGACTGTGGGACAACAACACCTGAGGTTCCGACACAGGGTAGATGGATTAATTCTACACGAAGGGTGTCTTTCCCACACTTACCTGCACCTTGGATAAGTCCTGACCGGCCAGTTACCACAACACCTGCCAGATCAGAGCCGGAGTCCCGATCAACAATACCGACTATCCCGGTACACAAATGGAACATTTCCTTTGATGGCACTGGAAGTGTGACCGGATTTCTTGAAGAGGTGGAGAGGCTGGCTGAATCCCGTAAAGTGTCCCTAGAACATGTTTTTGAATCAGTTTATGATTTACTACGAAAGGATGCGAGGGATTGGTTTATTCCCAAGAGAGGTACTTTCAACGACTGAGAGGATTTTAGCAACCAACTGAAAGAAGCATTTCTGCCTGTCAACTACGAGGAGAATCTGTTGGAGGAAATAGAAAGGCGAACACAGGGCCCTGAAGAAAAGTTGCTTCTGTATGTTACCCGGATGCAGAACTTATTCCAGAAACTCACCTATACAAAACCATCCGAGGTGGAGCAGATCCGGCTTATCCGACAGAGGTTGATCCCGCCCTTACAGCAAGCCTTGGCCTTTCAGGAGACCAAGACGTATGATGAACTTCTCCGTAAGAGAAAGGTTTTTGAACTGGTCCAGTGGCAGATGAGCCAGTACACCCGGCCACCCTCAAAACCAGGTTTCGTGGAGGAACCTCACCTGACGTACAGTCCCCGTCAACTGAACCGATATCAAACCAGTTTTTCTGTGGATACCGGAGAACAGGTTCACCAAACAATCGGTTACAGGGAATCAGTCCCGCCGACACAAGCCAACCAGACACGACTTTCTCCGCCGGGGGAAAGCCGCCCAAAGCCACCCAGATCCAGAGAGTCAATAGTCCAGCAACAGGAATCACACCGTCCGACTCCTAGAGATAGGTCCGAAGGTCGATCCGGAACTTCAACACCGCCACCCCGCCGTCGAGCTGAAAATACCCACGCTAATCCGACCGAATCATCATCAAGGAGGAGAGTGTCCTTCCAGACACAGTGTTTCCGATGTGGTGGATATGGCCACATGCGTCGAGAATGTCGCAGGCCACCGAAAATCTTCTGTTCTCGATGCCAGAGGGAGAACATTCTCTCACGAGATTGTCCCTGCCGTCCGGAAAACTAGACGGAGGTATGGAGAAGGAGTCGACAATATCTCCCAACAAACTGACTCCCATGACATCGACTGCCTGGAATGATAACCGACCGCTTCTCGAAGTTAAGATAGCCGGAGAGCACTACAAAGCATTAATTGACACGGGAGCCACGAAGAGTTTCGTAAGTCGGAAAGTGGCAAAACAATGTGAAAGCAAGGGAATCACCGGACAACATGTTGAGAATGGTTTCGTGGTGGTTGCAAATGGTCAACCCACGACAACACCCAAACTCTACACTACCGCCGTTCACCTGGCTTATTATTCCTTGACCGACGTAAAATTTTTGTTGGTGCCTGATTTACCAGTTGACCTCATTCTAGGAATGGACGTATTAAAAACGTTCAACTTTTCCATTAACCTCAGTACCGCGGACTGTTACCTGGAAGGTCGACTGATTGCCAAACCAACACCGAAAATTCAAGAAGCTGTTGAAGTGCAGGGCCGGAGAAAATCCCTGAATACACCTGCGGACAACCCGTTACCTAAACCGTTACCGTCCGTAGATTCCGTATACCTGGCCGAGATAGAAACAACCCAATGCAAATGGTACAACAGTTACAGGAGGTGGAAAAAGACCCAGCAAATTTTCCTGACTACGCCGTTGAAAATGGAAAACTGTTGCGACATTTCTGGGACTCATCCGACTTCACGGAAGATGGAACCGGCCAACCCTGGAAACTCTGTGTACCGACCGAACAGCGAACAGAAGTACAGCAGGAAAACCACGACTCAGAATTAGCAGGTCACATGGGGATTGCCAAGACGATTGCACGGATAGCCAGAAATTACTACTGGCCAGGGATGTTTAGAGGCATTGCGAAATACGTGGGGAACTGCACATCGTGCCAAAAGTACAAAGTTTCGCAACAGAAAACCCCTGGGAAGATGCAACCACACAGAATGGCGGATACGCCGTTCAAAGAAGTATCCACGGACATTGTAGGACCATTGCCACGGTCAAAAAGGGAAACTCCTTCATCGTGGTAATGCAAGATCGGTTCACCAAGTGGGTAAAGTGTCGTCCGTTGCGGAAAGCCACCACCAAAACTGTTTATTCGGCCCTCTACGAACAAGGGCCCTCTACGAAATACGGTTGCCCGAAACTGGTAATATCCGACAACGGAGTACAATTCGACAGCAGACTATTCAAGAACAGTCTCCGAGAGCTGAACATCGCTCACCGTTTCACACCACCGTATACTCCTCAGTGCAACCCTGTGGAAAGAGCTAACCGTACCTTGAAGACTATGATAGCACAGTTTTGTGAAGCCGATCAACGAACCTGGGATGAAAAGATAGGAGAATTAACGTTTGCCATCAACACCGCTAAACAGGAGTCTACTGGATTCACACCGGCATTTTTGAATTATGGAAGGGAACTAGAAGTCCCGAGAGCGATTTATTCGACAAACCCCCACAATAATGAAATGAACGGAGAATCCAACCGTCCAGAAGAAGGAAACAGAGACATGACTTACCGTACTCAACAGATCAGACATCTCCAGGAGGCTTATGAGTTCGTCCGTACTAAACTATACCGTGCCTTCCAACAACAGGCTCACCACTACAATCTTCGACGAAGAGAGGTCCGATACCATGTGGGAGATCAAGTTCTACGCCGGGACCGTCCTTTATCCTCGGCCAGTCGGCCGCCAAGTTGGCTCCGAATTTTTCCGGACCGTTTACCGTCGTTAAAGTTGTTTCACCTGTCGTCTACGACCTGAAAGATACAAGGGGTAGAAAAATCACTAACATACACATTAAAGATTTAAAACCATTTCATGCATAATATATATTATTGTCATGATCCGTTAACCCTTCTATAGAGATAACCTCTGAAAAGAGGAAATCCGTTATTTTTTTTTCCCGTTAATGCTTAAATTATTTTATTCCGTTTACCTGTTTATCTGAATAACTATAGTTGCTCGACCAACCAGAACCAGTGCATCCAGAAAATCTGTCTCCAAGAATCAGCGGGTAGAGTCACCCCGAAAGAAGTTGAACAAGTTACGCATGCCAACCAGTAGGGAGTTAGCCCTCCGTGCCCGTCCAAGGAGCCGAGGCTACCTGCAAGGAGAAATCTCGTTAATATGATGCCCGTTATTAAACATAATTATAACCGACTACACCGTTACAATTCCATTCCAATTCCGTACATGCACCACCATTGACCGATATATTGTATCTACAAATTTTCATCCGTTCAGCATGAAATTAAATATGAATCGAACCTGTCAAAACTGTCTGAAAAATCTGCTATTTATGTAAGGAATACTAATAAAGGCTACTGTTTCACATTTCAACTGAGTATATCCGTCTATTTATCCAATAGATCTAAACAATTTCTATTCTGAACCGAACCGAAATTATGGTACCGTCAATTTAAAACTGTCTACCTGAAGAAAAAACCGTCTACCTGAAAACAGAAAACAGAAGAAAACCGTTTCAAGAAAAAAAATGGATCACGAGGAACGATGAAGATCGGAGAATTTATTGTTGGAAATTACCCACCTGCAAGTCTCATGCCGGCTCCGAGAGTCCCAACGTCCGTGCAACCAGGTCGGAAGGGGCAGACCAGTCCATTGAGCCCCACGTCGAGTTGTCGGAGGCTTTCCACCTGTTGCAGCTTCCAAGAATCCTGGTTAACCTACAAAACCATGATGGAATTCTAACATCCTCCAAACACAATTCAAATTGGGTACTCACCGGGAAAATGGAGCACAGCACGTTTCCGACCAGCGATGAAGATGGATTTCCACATGGAGAGAGAAGATTTTCCACTATAATAATTGTACACCCACACCATGTACTTGAATATCAAAATGGTGGAGACCTGCGACGAAATGACTGACGCTGACGTTTCTGCGTGCGCATTGGAAACACCACTGCCAACCATAGAGAGGAATAGGAACTTCATTGACAGAGTTATTTCACTTGTAAGTCCGGTCACATGCACATACATAGATGGCGCGCGCAAAAGTAAGGTCATTATTTCTAGGGGTAGATAGAGTCGTGAAATTAAAATCACTATTTCATCGTAAGTTAATTTCTTCCGAGCTGCGAGGGGTGTAATGAATCCCAGTTTTCTGAGGAAAATTGGAGTTCATTTTAGTGCATTCCTTTCGTTGTACATTTTCCGCCTCTGAAAATATTCTCAAATATTCAGTACGTTCATTCCGATAGGCAGAGTAAATGTAAAAAACCGTTTATCTGTGTTCAACGTTGTTTTTTTCTTGCATGCCGTTGAAGATTCCGACGTTTTTCTGATGTTGATATGCGATAAACCGGAGCTGACGACGTTTTTCATTCTTGTCGCATTCTGGAATTTTCAGATTTTTAACGTGTGGGGGATTTGCCTATAAAAGCAAATTTCTTCTACTTTTGATTCTGTTACTTCAGTCGTATTTACTGTTCTTTTTCTTCAGTTAGTTTTATGCTCCGTAATTTCTGCGATTCGACGTTTAAGAATAATTTTGTGTTGCTAGCATCAGTGATATTGAGAATTGATTTTTAGTTTTTTCCTTTGATTTTCGCGAGTGGCTGAAACAAAGGAGGTAGGTCCCCGTCTTCACCGTTCAGTTTTTTTGCTAGACCTACACCGGTTACTTCTTTGACTTTGACACTGCAGTACTGTATCGCTTTCTGTTATATTTTATCGTTCTTTGCCCTGTTTCGCGAGTCTGACTTTTCCCTTCGCTATCAGTCATGGTGGGGAAGCCCTTGGGGTACTGAAGGGAAAGTCCCGTTAACCTCCCTGTCCGCGGCGTAAGTGTTGAATCCGAAATCCCTTCCTTTCTATCAGTCATGGCGCGTTATAGCCCTTGGGGTAGAGAATAAGAGATACCGCTCGTCGTCAGTGAAATCCCGTAGTTGCGCTAAAAATAGACCTTTTCTTCGCTATCAGTCATGGTGCGTTATAGCCCTTGGGGTAGCGAATAGAAGTCTCGAATATACCCGCCCTGGTTCTGTTTCATTTCTGGAGAAATACAATTACCTCCGATACCGTATAGCAAGTCCTTAGTATTCATTCCGTCAGTTCTGGTTGGCGCATTTTATTGAACCTTTGATTTTTCACTGCACCCGGTATAAACTTTATAAAGTGCTCGTGACCGGATAGAATTTCCCGAATGTACGTTTGCTGATAGATTCGCTCATGTTTCATACCTACACATATCTCCCTTGTACATATAATCAGTTTCCGAAGGTGTGAATAAACTAGTACATAATTTGATTTTGACTACTTCGTTATCGCTACCACCATAGATAACAGCGAACTCTGTCTCCGACTAGCAGCTATTCTGGTAGGTTTGCTATTCTTCCTAGTGAAAAGAATAGCTAGCGCTCGAGATAAGTTTTCTCCGAGGTAACCACTTCACAACTTTCAGGCCTCTTTTTCAACCACAATACAGAGATTGTCGAGTTGCTTCACTTCGAAGATTTCCTTTTTCTGGGTTTTAACCAGGTAGAGAGGTATGGGCTTCTTCGTCTTGTGCGATATCATTCTGGACTCCTCAGCGTCTGATATTCCCTGGAATATCAGGTCGTCCTTAATCAACGCAAGATCAGCGTGGTAAATGCCTGATGACGGCATATATCTTCTTCTCTTTCTCCATTTGGTAGAGAAAAAATTCTTTACCATGCTGTTCGAAAAATTTGGTAATTTTTCTATAATCATCTACGGTTGACGCTATGATTCTAATACCGTCCTTCACTTCGGTAGATCGGTTATAACTAAACTTCTTGGTATAGAGAACTTTTGAGATCTCTCTCAATCTTATCTACCCATCATCTTGATGGTTGGCATTTTATCCCTTTTATGCACTCCCGTTATTTTCTTGACGGTCTCTTCGTCAGAAGAAGAGCTTTCTTTTCGCGTGCGTTTAGTTGGAGGCGCGTTTGGGTCCTTCGCAACCCGCGTTGCATCATTTTTATTTGTTTCGGGTTGTGAAACAATTCCTTTAAGGGAATTATTTTTGGAACCCGCTACCGGTTTTGTGATTGCAGCGTAAGTGGGGGATTTCGGAATGTTATTTCGGTTCATTTCCTTTCTCAAGAGGCGCATCTTACCGGCCAACTGTGAAACAATTTCAGTCAGTTTGACAATTTGAGCTTTCAACTGCCCATTTTCTTCTCTGAGCTTTAAACTGCGATTTCTCAAAATATCAAATAATTTGAAAATAATGAAATATTCAGGAATCTTCACTAAAATAGTCTAGTATAACTATGGTGTAAAGCCAAAAGCTTTCTACGCTATGAGAAAAATCAGGAAATAGATACGAAAACTAAGCTCACCTGATGCTTTCTGCAGAACCAACGATCTAGACATGGACACTGGCAGATGAACACAGAAAATCTCAACGAATTAAAATTCTGAAAACACATACACGTATAGAACTTACACAGACTTCACAGACGGAGTCAAAAATTCGCTGACTCTCTATTGCTAGCGGACGCTGAAGTTCTTATTTAGTTGCGTCGATTTGGGCCATAGTATTAGTTCATTTCTCAGAATTACGTGGTACTGGTCTGCCACCCGTTTTTCAGTGGCATTGAGATTTGGGTAGGCGTTGCAAAATTCCTCATGGAGCCTTTTCCTATAGTATTGTTTCTCTAAACCCTTTGGCGTCTACCAATATCATAGATAAAATAATAATTTTGAGCCTTTAATTGCTAGATACTATTTATTTATACTGTTAATAATATCTTCTCGACTAGTCTCGTCGGAGTACAACTCGCCATTTTCAAAAGCCAGTAACGAGACAGTTGCAACGGAAAAACGAATTCAGAAAATAAATAAAATCCACAAAGTGTATGGAAAAACTCACGATGCAGCAGTCAAGCTACAATTCCTCAAATGGGCCGAACAATCGAACAAGACACATTTTTGTGAAATTGTTCAAAATTCTTCAGTGAATAAAAATACAAAATGCATAAATTAGATTTCAACAAACTGATCAAACGAGGATGCAAAACACGCAAGCGGATCACACGTCAACACAGAACGCGAGAGCACAAGACTATGTATGAGTATGTGTTTCCAATAGTAAATCGAATATTTGCGAAAAGTGATAGGTCGATGAAGCATTTAGGGTGTTAAGATTGTTGTTATTGATGTGACAATCTGCGTTATTGCACAGCCAACATTTAGTGTTGTTTACTTGTTGTTTCAAAATTATTTTACAATAATTTCGGGTGGGTACTACCTGGTCCTGGATAGCAAAAACAGTTCCCTCAGTTTGAGAAAGAGGTAACTCTGGGTCAGGTACGTGCTGGATGCTGCTATATCTACTTCTTCTTGGTGTAGACTTGCATAGAACCTATCATGTAATTGTTTGTTCTGCCAACTCTGCCTTAGATGTTCTGCTGATTCTGTACAGTCCTGCTCATCATTGTTCGTTCCTTGTGTCATGCTTTCCTGTTTTGTTACCCATTGATGCACCGGTAAGTGGCTGTTTCGGAAATATTTCTTGATGTTCATCTTTTTTTTCTTGCAGATCTCTTCAATTGAGCTGAGGCCTCGTCCTCCTTCTTTTTTTGGTAAGTACAGTCTTTCAGTGGCCGAGTTAGGATGAAGCAGGCCGAACTGGGTCATTGTAGTTCGAATTTTTCTGTCCATCAGTTGTAGATCCGTTTTAGACCAGGTGAGTATTCCCACTGTGTAGGTGAAAGATGGAATTGCCCAGATGTTTATGGCCATTAGTTTATTTTTTGAGGACAGCTGTGACTTCAGAATCAGTTTAACCCTTCTAAGTAATTCTGTTTTAGCTGTTTCTTTATTCTCGGATTGCCTTATTTCGAAGGTTTGTTCTATACCAAGATATTTGTAGGTTTCTTCCGTACTTAGATTATTTATTTCTCTACCATCTCCCAGCCTTATGATTTCCTCCTCTACCATTTTTCCTCTTTTGACTGTTATTGACGCACACTTATCCATTCCTAGTTTCATCCCCACGTCCTCACTGAAGTTTCTCACCAGCTCCAACTCCCCCTCTAGTTGTGCTCTTTCCCTTGCGTAGGGCTTCAGATCGTCCGTATAGAATAAATGAGTGATCTTTGTTCGAACATCGATGGCGTAGCCGTATGCTGATCGGTTCAGTATTCCACTCAGAATATTAAGCGCCAAACAGAACCAGGAATGACTCACACCATCTCCCTAGAAAATGCCTCTTCTGATTCTTATCTCAGGTGTTTCGTAGGTTTTGGTGCCATCGTTCATTGTAAGGGTTGTCCTCCATGTGAACCTTAGAAGTTTCAGCAAGTTTATCACCCTATTTTCAATCTTGTAGATTTCCAATACCTCGATCAGACAAGTGTAGGGGTCAGAGTCATAAGCCTTCTGGTAGTCTATCCAGGCCATGTTTATGTTCTTGATCGCTCTGTCTATAACTAGGAGTTCTTTGCTGCCACAACTCTTGCTTATTTTTTTTTTTTTTTAATTTCACACAGAATGTGGTGCCTTTCGGATTGCTCGGGAAAAAGCGCCAAGAGCAATCCGACTGATTAGTGTGGGAATATCACTTGTCGTATGATGCTAACAGTTGCCAATATTACGGCCTTCTGCATCCAAGTTATGGTGTTTGAAGGCAGATCCATCTCTCTCAAGTGCTCAACGGTTTTCTTATGTACCAGACCATTGCAGCTAATCACCAATGGCTTTATTTCTACTTTTTCCAGCTCAAAAGTTCGCTTCATCTGTCTTGATAGCAATTCGTATTTGGCAATCTTCTCTCCGTAGGCTTTAGCGAGGTTTTGGTCTAACGGCACCGCGAAGTCAATGATGATCGCCGACTTCTTATCTTTGTTCCATACAACCATGTCTGGTCGGTTATGTTCAGCAGCCGGATCTGTTTGCACTGTCAAGTCCCAATAGATCTTGATATCTTGGTTTTCCCGGACAGCCGTCGGTTCGTAGATGTGATGAGGGACGAACTCTTGGAGAAGCCGTTCTCTGAGACACATAAACTGGTGTACAACTTTGCCCATGTTGTTATGGCGAGACAAGTATTTGGTGTTAGCTATAGTCGAGCATCCAGATGACAAATGTTGCACAGTTTCCTCAACGTTGTTGCAGAGCCTGCATTTTGTGTTTTCGATGTTTTGCTTCATTATGTGTTTCGCGTAGGCTCGTGTAGGAACAACTTGATCCTGTATTGCCATCAGGGTTCCCTCAGTCTGAGGATAGAGGTCACCCTGAGTGAGGTAGGTGTTCGTGCTGGGCAAGTCGACTTCTGGCTGCTGCAGGCTGGCATAGAACCGTCCATGTAAGGGCTTTGATCTCCATTTTTCTTTCCATTTTTCAACCATGTTCTCTGTTTCAGTTTCCTGCTCATCGTCGTTTCCTGCCGGCGTGGACACATAGCGTTGGCTAGTTACCCACTGGTGCACCGGTAAGTTGCTCTGCAGAAAAAAGGTTTTAATTCTGCTTTCTTCTTTCAGATAGACGTTCTCCAGTGAGCTCAGTCTTCGCCCCGACTCTCTACGTGGAATATACAGCCTTTCAATAGCTGAATTTGGGTGCAGCAAACCATACTGTGTCAAGGTGGTCCTAGTTCTCCTGTCTAGTCTTTCCAGATCCGTCCGAGACCAGGTGAGTACTCCAGCAGTATATATGAAAGCCGGTATTGCCCAGGTATTGATAGCGGTCATTTTGTTCTTGGCTGACAGTTGTGTGTTTAAGACTTTCTTAATCCTTGTGAACAGCTCTCTTTCGACTTCTTCCTTATTCTCCCTATGTCTAATTTCATATGTCTCCTGGACACCAAGATATTTATACCTCTCTTCTGCCCCTAAAGCTGGTATCACTTGTCCGTCTATCAACACCATATTTTCTTCACGTTCCAGTTTCCCTCTCATCACAGCGACCGTCGCACATTTATCCAGCCCGAATTTCATCCCAATGTCCCCGCTGAACTCTCTCACCAGCTCTATTTCCCCCTCCAACTGCTGTCTGCCTCTGGCGAATAATTTAAGATCGTCCACATAGAAAAGATGAGTGAGCTTTCTACTATGGTCTAATGAGTATCCGTAGGACGATCTGTTTAACATGCCGCTTAACGGATTTAAGGCGAGACAGAACCACAATGGACTGAAGCTATCACCTTGGAATATACCTTTTCTGATATTTATTGAGGTTGTTTTGGACGAAGTTGATGTTCCTTCAAGTATAAGTGAGGTACGCCACGTTGACATTAGGGAGCGGAACAATGAAATCACCTGTGGGTTTACCTTGTATATCTTCAAGATTTCTAACAGCCAAGTGTGGGGTACAGAGTCAAATGCCTTCCGGTAATCTATCCATGCCATGGCGATGTTTTTCTTCTTCCTTTTAGCCTGTTTTGTGATTGTATTATCTATTACCAGAAGTTCCTTACTGCCTCTGCCACCTCTCCTGCAGCCATTTTGTTCCCAGGCTAATATTTTGTTATTTTTCAGGTGAATCCGGATCTTGTGACCGACCGTCGAGGTAAGTATTTTATAAGCGGAACAAAGGCATGTGATCGGCCTGTAGTTTTCAGGTTTGGTAGGATCTCCTTTTTTGAAGATCATGTACGTCATGCCTTGTGTGAAGAATTTTGGTATCTTATTCGGGTTCTCCAAAGCTGAATTTAGGAGCCGTGCCAAAACCCCATGAGTGGATGGTAAGTACTTCCACCAATAATTATGAATGTTGTCTATTCCAGCCGTTGTCCAATTTTTCATTCTTTTGACGGTCATCGCTATATCTTCCTCCGTGATGACGACAGAGTGCATTTCGGATAGATTTGCATGCATTTCTTTTTCAGTATCTATCCATGTGGCTTTGGTGTTGTGGCTTTCCCTTTCTGTCCACATGTTAGACCAGTATTTTTCGAATTCCTTCAGTTCAGAATCAGCTACTCTCGAGTATTCTTGCTGGGATCTATGTTGTTCTCCCAGATCTCTGAAGAAACCTTTTTGGTTGGTATCGATTGAAATTTATTTTGGGAGGATTTTGCATCTCTTCACAAACCTTTTAGGGCTTTCACTCCCAATCTCTGAAACAAAATCAATTTTGCTCCTGCGTGAATTCTTGCACTAATTTGTCAGGAGCAAATTAACTAGAAAAAATTGTTGCCTGACAATGAACTCAAAATAAATAACGTTGAAACTATAATTCTTCGTAACGTTTCGGAGTCTATATCAGACTCCTTCATCAGACGAAAAAATCTACTTTTGAAAATCTTCTGGAATTGTCGCTTTTTGTCTGACATTAATTGTCAACACACAGAAACAGAGACTGCACAGAAACGTTGATTCATTTAATTTTGAAATTACCGGATGACAGTTCCTTCTTTAATAAATTGATCCAAATATGATCTATTCCTACCGAACAATTTGCCAAATTATTATCCTGATCTAATAGAATACACGTAGACCATTATAAACGAAAAATTAAAGAGTCTACGTGTATTCTATTAGATCAGGATAATAATTTGGCAAATTGTTCGGTAGGAATAGATCATATTTGGATCAATTTATTAAAGAAAGAACTGTCATCCGGTAATTTCAAAATTAAATGAATCAACGTTTCTGTGCAGTCTCTGTTTCTGTGTGTTGACAATTAATGTCAGACAAAAAGCGACAATTCCAGAAGATTTTCAAAAGTAGATTTTTTCGTCTGATGAAGGAGTCTGATATAGACTCCGAAACGTTACGAAGAATTATAGTTTCAACGTTATTTATTTTGAGTTCATTGTCAGGCAACAATTTTTTCTAGTTAATTTGCTCCTGACAAATTAGTGCAAGAATTCACGCAGGAGCAAAATTGATTTTGTTTCAGAGATTGGGAGTGAAAGCCCTAAAAGGTTTGTTTTTGGTTGGTGTTGAATTGATTATTTTGACGGTATCTCTTAGTTCTTTTGTGGTACCTTCTTAATCTGCTGCCCAGGGTTGCCAGTTTCTGCTTTAAGGTCTCCATATGTATCGCTAGCTGTTGTTTGTACTGAGCATCTTTTCTACTCAGCTTTAATTTCCTTGAGTAGCATTGCACTTTTCTGTTTACTTTTTTGCCAACTTTTGTCTCTGTCAGAAAAGAATGAAGGACTCCAATTTCTTTCCGTAAGATGTTAATTTTCTTTTCCAATCTTTCCTCCCACGGGGGTTTTTTCTGTGGGTGTGCCCCTTGTGCTTTAGTTACTGTCGGTGTCTGCAGAATTCTGTTAGTAACCATTGCAGCGCAGTAGACCTTGTGGCAAAGTTCTTCTAGGTTTTTGGAGCTATTCAATATTTCACCCAGAGCAGTGTTTACGGTGGCCACTGTTGTTTTGGAATGCTTACTTCTCCTCATCTTGGGAATTCGCTGTCTATCTGCCATTTGGATTCCCTCCCACCTTAGAGATTCCTCCTGGAAGATTTCGCGTATCTCACGTATCGTCTCGTCCGGCTCCGTCTCCACCGTTGGCTGTAGTCCATCAACCCCATCACCTGTATTGTTCCGATCCGGGAGTAAGCTTAATCGATGTATGCTCCTTCGGATGTTATCTGTCCTCGTCGTTGGAGAATTTCGAGCAGCGGTCTTCATTGCCTCAAGCTCATCCGGAGAGAGTAGCTTGCGGGTTCTTATGTTCCGAATTTGGGCTATCAAGTGTTTTCCGGTGAACTTCTTGTCGGGATAGATCTCCTCCCATCGTTCAGCCAGTTTTGCGGAATGAAGGAAATTACCGAAGAATTCAAGAAAATTGAGAAAAAAGAAATTTTGGATTTCACTGTGATGAGAAAAATCAAGTTTTTCTTCAACCCCCCTCTAGCACCTCATACGGGTGGGAGCTGGGAGAGATTAATACAAAGTATCAAGAAAACAATGAAAGAAATTTTGAAATGCAGATATCCGCCAGAACATGTACTCCGGACAGTACTTTTAGAATGTGAAAGCATTCTCAACTCCAGGCCATTGACTCATGTATCACTTGATTCGGACGATGCAGAAAGTTTGACTCCCAATCATTTCTTGATTGGACCATCCAATATTTCACCATCATTCACCGAAACTGTAGAAAAAGACTTAAATTTGATGTCTTCTTGGAGAGCTGCACAAAGGTCAGCTGATATGTTTTGGTCAAAATGGTCAAGAGAATATTTACCTACGTTAGTCAGAAGCAGTAAATGGTATAGAGACAATGGAGAAAGAAGCATACAACTGGGTGACGTTGTTATGATGGTGGATCCAGATGGACCTAGGAATTTATGGCAGAAGGCTGTTGTTATCAACGTCTACCCAGCAAAGGATGGGAAAATAAGAACAGTGGATGTTAGAAACTCCAACAACACCATTTATCGAAGACATGTTGCAAAACTTATTGTTTTAGATGTTAAGAAGTAATTGTCATTTCCCAAGTCAATTACTGGGTGGGAGAATTGTTATATTTTTCATAGAATTTTATAAGGTGTTATTTATTTTCAATTGTAAAGTAGCCATTTGATGTTTCCAAGGTTTTCAAAAAAAAAAACATATTGAAAAAATATATTTGACGACTGATGACAGATTTTTCATTTTTGACCATATTTTCGACCTTCGACCGGATATAAACCAATTATTTACAGTAAAGACTCTAACATTGGTCCTTCGAGCCGGATATAAACCAATTATTTACAGTAAAGACTCTAACATTGATCCTTCGAACTTTTTGAAACAACCAGCACAACGGTAGACAAATTATGGATACGAAGTCAGATAATTTGAGACGAAGCAAACGACTTCAAGCTAAAGAAGCAGTGAGACGAGCTGCCGCAAGTGAAGGTGAATTAAAATGCGACAAAGCAGAAAGAAGAGGATATTCAGCAAAAGACGTGGAAGACCAAGAGATGAATCATGTGAAAGTCACGAAATCCAAGTCAAAAATAAGTCAGAGCAGTATAGCATCAAGGAAAAGACGAGCCGAAATCGAAACTGCTTCACAGAAGAAAAAATTAGAGCAAGAAATGTTAGACCTACAATTAGCGCTGAAGCTGACCGAAATTGAGGAAAGTGAAGGGACGAGCGAGTCCAGTTCTAAGCAAGATGATAATTCCGAATCGATACATGAGTCATTGGAGCCCAACATGGAAGAATGGATGGACGGACGCCTTCCATGGAATCACGGACAGGACCCATATTCGATTGGGAGAGAACAAGATAAGTACAGGACTGTCAAAGGTAAAACGGATAAAATGAAAGCTGAAGAGAAGGTAAGAGATTACAGTTTTGACAGAAATCTATCTACTTCTTCCACCTCTCGAGATGAAAACCCAATTACTCTTCCACAAATAACTAAGATCATGACAAGACAATCTCTGCCGAAAGAATTACCGATATTTGATGGAAATCCTCTTGACTGGCCAAACTTCATTTACCAGTACAGAAATACCTCAAGAGTTTGTGGATTCTCCGATGAAGAAAATCAGTTTCGTTTACAGAAATGTTTAAAGGGAAATGCTAGAAGCGTGGTACAATCTTTACTCATATTACCTAAGAATGTGAATAAAGTTTTGGACTTACTTGAAACTAGATTTGGACGCGCAGAATATATTATTTCGATGTTGCTAGACAAAATCAGAAGATTTCCACCAATCAAAGAAGAGAAATTGGAGTTTTTTGTTGAGTTTTCCGATGAGATCAAGAATTTTGTAGCTACGGTACAATGTTTGGAAGAAAACGATCATTTACGCAATCCAATGTTGATCACAGAAATTTTGAATAAACTGCCTATCTCTTACAAACTTTTATGGATTGAACATATTGCTAAAATCAAAGTTGATATTAAATTGATCGAATTATCGAATTGGTTGTATATATATATATATAGTTATAAAGTGTTAATACCACCTCCAAAATAGTAACTCGTTTAACGCTCTCACCTCATATATATCGCTGTCACCTCCGAAATCGGAGGTGACAACGTTTTGCCTTGTTTTTTAGCTTGTTAGATTCAGGAGGCTTCAGGGACCAACATATCAAAAAATCGTTTTGAGGTCACAACGCACCCCGTTTATGTACTGAACAATCTTTTAGTTCGAGTGTATATCACTGGCGCTAGTGTGCTGAGCTGTATATCGAAGAATTGCTGTGGGCGACTCTTTGCTCGTTAGCACCTCCGAAAATGGCAACGTTGTATTTTCAAAGCAGATGTAGACAGGCGGAATATAAGTATACGGAGGAATTAACTGTAGAGAGGCGCAGCGCGCTCTCTCCTCCGTAATTGCAATCCAGGCGGCATATCTCAACGATTTTTTATCGCATTCTTCAGAAGGGGAAAGAATCACGTGAAAGAAAACCAATCTTGGCTCTCTCGAATGGGATTATGACTGTTTATATTTCATCGTGTGTATCTATGCATCCGTTGAACTTCTTTCATATCAAGCTAAATATTCAGATGTAAATGGTGATGAATATTCAGGGACAATGAGCCATTCCGAAAATTTTCATTTCAGAATCAAGAGAAAAAATGCAACAAATTTTACAATATCACAGAAATGAACAACGTCGGCTAAACCGAATGTTGGAAATTGTTGTGTTATTTCAAATGGAACGCTCTATATATTTTTTTTAAATCGGATTGCTCAATGATTTTGAGGAATCCTTTGCTCAGAAACATCTGTTTCATTATCGATTATGTTTAATTATTGGATTTTCCCGAAAATTTGAATAGCTTGTATCATCTCTCTGGTTTAAATTTTTTATTGATGTATCATAAAGAAAATTACCAATTATATCTAAACAAGTAAGATTTTATGAAGAATTATCCAAAACAGATTTGCATTTTTCGATAGATCATACAGGATGTAAGGGAAAAAATAAACAAAATTGAAGTCTTTTGAAGGCCTCGAGTCAAAATATTTTGAAATTGCAACCATATTTTTGTCAAGACATGATGATTCTACAAAATGAAGTTAATAATATAGATACATACTCGGATACATATGATTGATTGGTAAATTCCCAAAAGCTATAATGAACAGCGGACACTATGATGGACGCATGATGAAAGGAGAAAGACAAAAGTTAATTTAAGTATTTTCGCATGAAGTTTTATTATTCAAAATAAATGATGATTCTTATGATTAACAAATCAGGTGCAATTGAAATTTTTGTTTTGGTCTTCGAAAATAACACATATTGATTAAACTTCCACTATCCAAAATAAATAGGTACATAGATAAAATAAATCCATATACAGGATATCTGTGAACAAATGCGAAGGACAATGAAAATAAGCAGGGGTAGTTCCTTTAAATTTTTTTCCAAATCGACAGCCCTTCCAAGATACAGCCTTTGGAAGGCGATGACAAGTTTACAGTTTTTAATTTTTTGTTACACGTTCTAAAAAACACTGAGTCATAAAACTATACATATTATGAAGCACTGAGTAGATTGGTACCAGTTTCAACTTCGGCAAGCTCGTAGTTTAGGCGGTAACTTGCTATCGATTTTTTTAATGTGTCTCTCCCTTAAATCCAAAAAGTTCTGTTAAAATGTTGAAATTTGAGTTATTATGCTATCGTCATAGAAGTTTACGAAACTAGCGTGTCGGGGGATCCAAGATTTCGGGCCGATTCACCTTAAAAAAACATAATAAAATGAATTTCGTGAATACCGAGGCTAAAAACCAGAGGCGGATTTAATATATAGGCTAGGTAGGCTATAGCCTACGGCGGCGAATTTTCGTAGGCGGCACATTTTCGAAAGCGGACTTTGCCAAATTGATTTTTGGAGTAGTATACTGAGTCGCATTAACGCTGTCAGTGAAAAACTACAACAAAAAGAGACAGATATTGGATTGGTTACAGATTTATACAAATCTCTAATCTCCTTTATTTCATCTTCCCGTGATTACTTCTCAATCTATGAACAAGAGGCCAAGGCGCTGATTGGTAAGGAGACCTATACTGCGACCTATACCATTTCGATGAGAGCGATGATGATAATGAACGAATTCTGTTCGGTGTTAGGGATGATTTCAGAATAAATGTTTTTCTTACAATGGTGGATCGATTAGTTTCGGAATTGAACCGTCGAAAATGTGCGTACGACAGAGTATTCGAGATTTTTTACGTTCTCTTCAAATTTCGCGAACTCTCCGTCGGTGAAATAAGGAAGGAAGGGTTGAAATTATGTGAAGTTTATTCACAGGATATTTCTGACGATTTAGTAGAAGAGATATTGCATCTCAAGGAATATTTGGCACAAGATGACGAAAAAAATGTGAATATAGACAATATGTGCAACTGGATTAGAGATCGGAATCTGATGGATATCTAATATAGATATCATTAAGAATTTATAAATCAATGGCTGTAAGCAAGCAATTGTTCTTCAGAACGTTCGTTCTCATGCTTGAAACGAATTAAAACATACATACACTCCAGTGTGTCCGAAAGCAGATTGAACGATTTGGAAATTTTAACAATAGAGTCTGAAATTACAAATTCCATTTCGTTCGACGATGTGATCAAAATTTTCGTTGAGAAAATATTCAGACGAAAAGTAAAATACGATTTTTATTTGTTTGCATCTCATAAAATACCTGTAGAACTTTATGTATCAGTTCTTATTATATCGTTGGAATAGAGTTTTTATGTATTCTATATAAATCAAGGTTGGCATTCGTAAAGTAAGTAAGTAAGTAAGTATTTTACTTCCTCCCCATTCTTAGTTTTTTCAAAAATACAGGAAAGGCGGCAATTTGGGTAAGCCTATAGGCGGCACATTTGTAAATCCGCCTCTGCTAAAAACCACTATTCCCCGCTATAAAAAATTAGTATTATTCCAATAATATACCGACTTAATTAATGCAACGTTGCTATTACTATAAGGCTCGGTTGTTCAGTTTAGGATTAGGCCAAGATTTAAGATGGATGATCCTAGATTAACCTGACAGAAATGAACTGAAATGTCAAAATCAATCTAGGAAAAACTTTAATCCCGAACTGAACAACTGGGCCTATTCATGTAGAGTTTCGGATTTTGCGAGAATCTAGTACTTTTTCTTCAAAACAACAACTGCGCTGAAGGAAATGTGATTGACTGTCAGCGACACATAATATCAACCATCTAAATTCTGTAGTCTATACAAATTTTTTTGAACTCTCATTATACTATGTATGTAGCAGTCTGATACTGAAATCCGTCATTTGTCAAAATGAGTTGTCAGTTCATAGACTCATCAACATTTTCGAAAGCTATTGATCTATTAATTAAATCGTTCTATAATTGGTCCTAAATTGACAGTCGTATTGTGAACAACGATATGCAGCGGATAAATTCTGAAATAATTCGGATCATGACGCTAATTGAATAAGTATCTTGTTCGTATCATTTGTTGAACTTTATTATTCTAAATATTCTTCAATGAATGAAAATATAATATCAACACACATAATTTTTTGATTTATTCGTCATCAAATCATAAAATAAATCGTTTCTCGAAAAGTTTTGAGTCTTGAGGCGAATAGAATATTGAATTATTCACATCATTATTTGCCGAACTTCAAAGTTCTGAATGAATTAAAATCTAAACTTGACAATATACGAGATAATTTTCGCAAGAGTTTCAATGAAATCTGAAAATTTTCATCATTCTGAAGCATTCTGGACATCAATAATTCTCGAATCATCCATGGAATAAATTCAATTTTATCCAATATAACACGCAAAACGAAATGTTACTCGAATTCGGCATCTTGAGCAATTCGTTCCTAAAAAGCCCGAATCAGGTAGAAAAGTTTGAACCTTCATATCAGCATTAACACGTGTTTTGCAGTAAACAGATGCCGATTTCATTTCGGGCAATGTAACCAGCGTCGGCGTTGGGTAAAGGAATGAACCAGAGTATCTGGATGAACGTTTCTCACAACAAAAAGAATTTGAATTTTCATATAACGGTGAGGGCATTTGTTTCAAAATTTTCAGAGTACAAGGAGTATACAGGGTGTTTCACGAGTAAACAGACAAATGAAAATATCAAAATCACCCCATATACAGGGTGTCCCAAAACTAGTGAATCAAACGTCACACCACGATAGAGTAAACCAAATATTATCGAATGACACCAACATTAGTTCGAAGAAAATGTGCCGTTTCCAAAATAATCAGAATTTCATTAAAATACCTAAAGTTGCCGATTTTAGAACTATTTTTCTTAATAACAGGGCCAGTTTGTGAAAAAGGATATCGATTTTAAATTATATTGAACTAATATTATTGTTTAATCTCCCCTAATTGAAATTATTTTAAGTAGTTAATCGATAACCATTACCTAAGTAAATGTAAATTGAAACAATTGTTTTTTCTACATGATTTTTAATACTCAGAATAAACAGGGGTGATAATATGGGAGAAAAACGCTATCCTTAATCACAAATTGGCCATGTGATTGAAAAAATAGTTCGAAAATCGCAAATTTAGGTTAGGTTTTCTCAGAAACGGTACATTTTCGCTCAACTTATGTTGGTGTCATTCGATAGTATTTGATCTACTCTATCGTGGTGTGACGTTTGATTCAATAGTTTTGGGGCACCCCATATATAGGTTTCTTCGGGGTTTTTTGAAATTTCACGAATTTCCGTTTCGCTATAACTCCTGAAATCCTGTTGATCATGTTCTAGAAATAATTGTTTTGGTCAGATGCCTCTAAGGAATAGAGCACTTCATGAAAATGTATTTAGAAATTTTTAATTGATTTTTTTTTCAAAGAATACTCTGTTAAATGTGTTCAACAATTATACCATATTCGATCTTCAAAATAGTCATTCACAATGATAAAATGTTTCAAAATTGATAATACCCAAATATGGATGGAAAAACTACGCTATCTCGAAACTAAAAATTAAAACTTGATCTTCAGAATTAATCTATTTTTCTATGGACAACTAGTTGTGTGAATAAAAACAAAGAAAGAAATCGCGGGGCGTCAGATCTGGAGATCTAGCAGTCCAATGTTGGGGTCCTATCCTTCTAATGAAATGAACTGAAATACTGCTAAATACTTCCGCTGGTGCATGAATATCATCAATGTTTCAATAACAAATTGTGATAAGACCAGGCCAATCCATAGATTTCCATAGATCCAATAATGACTATACAAAGGACAGATTCACAGCTGCCGTCAAAGATAGCCTAACACCACCGGATTATAACGACGACATTGAGACTCATTGGCTCCGTTTCAAGTCATCCCTTACAAATACAGCGAAAGAAATACTGGGCACAGAAAGCTCCCGAAAATCCCCAGACTGGTTTGCCGACAGCGAAACTTATATCGCACCCCTTTTGGACGCAAAACACAAAGCGATGAAAACCGCAATTAACAAGCCTGGCGATGTTGCAGCCCAAATAGGTTTCATAAACATAAAACGCGAGGTCCGTCAAGAAATAAGAAAAATCAAGGACAGCTGGTGGAAAGAAAAAGCTAGGGAAATACAAGCTTACGCCGATAACCATGACTACAGGCGTTTTTTCGAAGCTATTAAAACTGTTTACGGTCCAAGCAGAAAAACTAGCTTTCCTATAAGAGATGCTCATGGAGCTATTCTAACTGATGATAGAAAAATTCTCGAAAGATGGAAGGAGCATTACTCACAGGTCTTGAATCAAAATAACGACTCGGATTTATCCATTTTAGACCTGCTCCCCGCGTATAGTCCGATGACATCGCTTGATGACGAAATCTCAATGTCGGAAATCATAAGCGCGATTAAAAATATGAAAAATGATAAGTCACCTGGTCTAGACGGCATTCCGGCGGAGATATTCAAAGCCTTGGATGAGGACATTGTCAATAGTCTCCTAATACTATTCCGCAAGATCTGGGAACAGGGAGATGTGCCACAAGACTTCAGAGACGCTTTAGTTATCAACCTCTATAAGAACAAAGGCGATACGTCGAATTGCAACAATTACAGGGGCATATCGTTGCTTAATGTGGCCGGTAAAATTCTCTCGAAGATTATGGCTAATCGTCTGGTTCCACTCTTAGAGAAGCTTTTACCTGAATCCCAGTGCGGCTTTCGACCAAATCGAGGTACGGTGGACCTAATTTTTACACTGCGACAGCTACAAGAAAAGGCCCGTGAACAACAATCAAGGATTTATACAGCCTTCATCGATTTAAGCAAGGCATTCGACTCGGTGAATCGGAGAGCGCTATGGAAAATCATGGCACGTCTTGGAGTACCCGAAAAATTCCTAGCAGTGTGTAAAAGCCTTCATACCAACAACACCGCTAGAATACAGCATAATGGCTCTACAACCGACCATTTCTCAACCAACTCTGGAATAAAACAAGGCTGCGTATTAGCGCCTTTACTGTTCAATATTTTCGCCATAGCTGTATCGATAATTGCTGACATGAGCATGCCCGTAAGAGGTGTTGGGATAAGATTCAGATTTGATGGAGGCCTGTTTAACCTGAAGCGCCTCAGAGCAAAAACCCGTACCAAGTTTATCACGGAACTTCAATATGCAGACGACTGTTCACTCATCGCTAGCAGCTCAGAGGATCTACAGATAATGATGGACACCTATAAACATATATACGAAGCTTTAGGCCTTAGACTCAATATTGACAAGACCAAAATCCTGGTAAGTCCGCCAGAAAGCCTTCAAACAGATATCAGCCTGGACAATGAAACTCTAGAACAGGTCGAGCAGTTCAAATACTTGGGAAGCTTCATAAATACTAGGGCTAACCTTGACACGGAAATACACAACCGTATCAATTCGGCATCACGGGCATTCTGGAAGCTGAAAGACAGAGTGTTCCAAAATCACGACCTCAATCTGAAGACCAAGACAGCTGTTTACAGAGCAGTGGTCCTCCCAACGCTTCTTTACGGAAGCGAAAGCTGGACTCCCTACAGGCGACATATTAAACAGCTTGAACAGACGCAGCAACGTCATCTAAGACAGATAATGCACATCAGATGGTTCCACAAAGTTTCGAATGCAGAAGTCTTGCAGCGCGCGAGTTGTACAACAATTGAGACTCAAGTAACGAGGGCCCGACTCAGATGGAGCGGCCACATTCTGAGGATGCAGGACACAAGACTCCCCAAAATAGCTCTATACGGCGAAATCACTGAGGGAGCCCGGAAACCAGGAGGCCAGTATAAGCGGTTTAAGGATACACTACATCAATCCCTAAAATCAGTTAATGCTAATCATAACTGGGAACAACTAGCGTTAGACAGGTCACAGTGGAGGTCTTTGGTCCACAGTTATAATGGAGAATCGAGAAGGATACAGCGGCGGCCAGATCTGGTTGGAGACTATCCATGCCCTGAGTGTGGAAGGATCTGCAGGTCACGGTTGGGTCTCTTTAGTCACAGGAGGGCACACAGTCGCAACTAGCACTGAGAAGTTACAAGTCTGTTCAAATTTATTTATTTTTTTTTTCTTTTTTTTTTCTTCTTTTTGTAGATTTATTCCCGGTAACGGGATACAGCAATGAATGACTATAACGGAATCAGTAAAGAATTCGAAATTGCATTCATCATACTTATTCCAAGTGCCAATCATTACCTTCACTAAAAGACCAAATGAGGTGAAAATCAGTTCGGAAAATAACTTCAGTTCCACGATGTCCATAAAAAGCGATTCATTCGGAAGATATCAAGTTATAATTATTATTTTCATGATAGCGTAGTTTTTTATTTCTATTTTTGTTCATCATCAATAATAAAGCTTATTATCACTGTAAATGATTTATCTGAATAACCATATATGCTATAAATATCAAAAACAAATGAAAGACATATATTGAGAACGAAAAAATTCAGTTGAACATTTCCAATTCCAGTTTTAGATTTCCACATTTGATTGGCGATCATATTCATCATTCATCCCATTAATTAATGTGAAGTAAAATTCAATATGCAGCGCTGTTTTTTCCAGAGGCATTTCACGACCAAACAATTATTCATTAAAAATAATCCACTGATAAGGCATACCAAAGTTTTATTTATTTTGAGGAAATCAATGCAGATACCTGAAAAATTCAAAATTATGAAGAAAAAAACTGTAAACAAAGTGTTTTGCATGAGTTTAAATTTGAATATATATAGCCTCAATGAGTCCGGTCCTGTGTTCGTCAACTTTTAATGTTCTGTTTTATTGAAACTTACGAGTTTAAGCGGATAATGAATTTTTAGTCGAATCCAACTAAAATATTTGGAGTTATAGCCGAACGAAAATTCGGGAAATTTGAATAAACTCCTCTGTATATCGGAAACGGAATGCCTAAGACACACATATGAGGTGTTTTTGAACTCAGCTCAATGCCCTCTATTCACGGTTTTCGTTTGTCCGTTTACTTGTGAAACACCCTGTGTACTGAAAAATCGCAAAAGACTGATGAGTCTCAATTGCTCGATGGAGCAATTAAGAAATGCCATTAAATCAGGGAGTTTCTTTTGATCCCCTATGATGAAAAATGTCAATATCCAGTTTTTATTATTATTTGGGGTGATTAATCAAAAATCCCCAATATCTCGAAAATCAAGGCACTTTTACCAAACGTGAAAAATATTTATCTGAACCGTCATAGAGTCCTCTACCCGCAGGCTCCATATTATCCATTCATTACCCCACAACCGGTATAATTATTATTATTATATCAATGTATTGAAAATAAACTGATATGAATACAAGCCAGTTGTTTTGTATTAAGGTGAAGCTCCTCTTGCTTCAAACTTCTTTTAATTATTTTGACTACCATTCACGCAAGATGATTTTTGTTGAAGAATTCAACATTTTTGTAATTATCCGTTCATTTCTTCAAGAGATACCCCTTCCCTACCACCTTTGAGTATTCAACTCAATGCTAACACTGCATCAAATGCATTTCATCTTCGGGTTGATTTTTTTGAATTCTACAACTGATGTAACGTCTTCAACCTTCAGCAGAAGAAGATAAACAACAGTAACTCTCCTCAAGCTACTGATCACTTGTATTTTCCATGTAAATAAATAGATTTGGTAGGTCTTCAATCGGTTTGTATAAACGTCACTTATGTTCGTTACATATTTTCGACTTGATATTTTCTGAAGTGATTTGACATTGTGATGAAATACGTAGAACGGACTACGTAGCACTGATTTAAAACTCAAAAATGTTTCGACAAGCGTCTTAACCCAACATTTTCGTACCATACAGAGTATCCAATTTCCATGGCCAATCCAGTGCTAAAATGAAAGTGAATAAATTATAGAAGGTGAAAGTAAAACGTATATCTTTGTTGATTCATTCAGGAAAAACATTTCAATGGAGTTCCTAATGTCGTGAATATAATGCCCAAAAATTAGATTACTATTTCATTCCAGAACAAATTCGGTAAAATTGTCTTTGGAATTAATGTTATATGTCACGAAAAATTTCATTGTCATGTATAATTCATTTTGGGACCTATATGGTATTAAACTCCCCTATCGCACGAAGTATCGTAGACATCAGCATATTTATTCAAAACTGTTGATATTCATGAAGAAAAGATAAAAATTTCTGTCCAAATTCATTTATACCGAGATCACGAACCATATCAATCAATTATTAGCGTATGAAGTTTATTAATATTAGTATCGTTCTCGAACTATTTACAGGTTTCAATATGTGTGAATGAATCGGAAGAGCAGCTGTATTCTATATATGAGTAGGTTTCAAGCTGCTTCACCTTCTGTCCTCCTAAAATCTGGCAACGTTGCGGGAGGTGAGAGCGCACTACTAATAAGAAATATATGCGGAGGTAGTAAGGTCTGATTCGTTTGAAGAAAAATTTTTCGATAAAATTTTTTTCCCCTCTTTAGGTACCCCTGTTATTTACCTTCCCCTCTACATATATAAACAAAAATTATTCAAATTACTCAACTCCTTCACCCGGAGGTCAGGTCGCCCAATGAACTTAACGGAGGTCACACCGAACTACGGGTTCATATATATATATATATATATATATATATATATATATATAGTTATAAAGTGTTAATACCACCTCCAAAATAGTAACTCGTTTAACGCTCTCACCTCATATATATCGATGTCACCTCCGATTTCGGAGGTGACATCGTTTTGCCTTGTTTTTTAGCTTGTTAGATTCAGGAGGCTTCAGGGATCAACATATCAAAAAATCGTTTTGAGGTCACAACGCACCCCGTTTATGTACTGAACAATCTTTTAGTTCGAGTGTATATCACTGGCGCTAGTGTGCCGAGCTGTATATAGAAGAATTGCTCTGCGGGACTCTTTGCTGGTTAGCACCTCCGAAAATGGCAACGTTGTACCGTACAAGCAGATGTAGACAGGCGGAATATCAGTATACGGAGGAATTAAGTAAATAGAGGCGCAGCGCGCTATCTCCTCCATAATTGCAATCCAGGCGGCATATCTCAACAATTGTTATCGCATTCTTTTGTAGGGGAAAGAATCACGTGAAAGAAAACCAATCTTAGCTCTCTCGAATGGGATTAGGACTGTATACATTTCATCGTGTGTATCTATGCATCCGTTGAACTTCTTTCATCTCAAGCTAACACCATAATTCTGAATTTGGCGATTTAATTACTTACTTGAAAACAAATCGATTTGAATCTCGTACATAATAGTGATTCTTTCTATGAAAATGATCTATATAGATAATACCACTCATTAGAATAACGAATAAATCAGTAATGTTCTTAGAACATAGAATAACAGGAAGGAGCTTTTCTAGGTACACCTAGAGGTAAAATATATCTATATATACTATGAAGAACTTTCTTTCAGCTCGAACTTTCGATATTCATTTATATCAACATCGATAGCACTACAAAAAGTGTATCACTCACAAGAGCGTAATGCTCTATGTAGGGAAACGGCTTAAATGGATGATACCAGATAGGTTTTTGTTAAGAATGTACAACTACCTGCAAGATAACACAACAGGAGAAAAATTATTCATTGTTTCAAACACTTGTTAAAATACATATCGGGCTAAAAACCCTGAATCTACGCCAACACGAATCACGAATTTGTACAATTGGAGATATTTCAAGCTATTCCGTCTCTGGTTTCTGCATGATTTTATCGGGCCAAATGTTGCCTTGTTTCGGCCGGTTTGATAACAACTGATAGGAAATATTGACGAATTTTCAATGAAGTGTGAGAAATTTTTGAATTTCTTTTTCCTATTTTCTAATGAATAACCACTGATATATCTATGGGAGATGATTCCCCAACATGAGGGTTCCTCAAACAACTGAAGAACAGAAGAATCTTCACTTGGAAGGCCGATCCTAGTCGAAAGACCTTCATGGTCATAAGCAAGATTTGGAATACTATTAATTCCACTACTGGGTAAACTGAGCTTACCTTCACCCACCTGAAGATGTTATTGTGTCGTGGTTCAAAACTAATTTTGTAAAATCGTATTATCTATTTTGAATTCAATTGTGGATCTTCATCCAGTATCAGTCACATCAATTCAATATATCTCTATAATTCTGAATTTGGCGAAATAATTCATTACCTACCTGAAATAAAACCATAATAATATTGATTCTTTCTATGAAAATTATTTATATAGATAATACTTCCTATTAGAATAACGAATAATCAGAAATGTTACATTGCATATAGAAAAATGAGCTGTTCAGAGAAAGGAGAATACTTTTTGGAAAAGAATATTCAGAAGTACAGGCCGATCCTAAGGCGTGCCGAATTCCTTATGTGCCGCTCCGCCCGCTCCAAAGACAAAAAATATACTTTTTTTTACATATATACGGTGTCCCAGATAAGATGAAAAACATTTTAATGTGAGATAGAGAACCCCTCGAGGATTACGAAGAACCCCCACATGTAGTATCTAAGAGTTCTAGATTCTGATTTACAGGGTGTTTTTCAAATTTAAATGGAAATTGAAACCACTCTATCTCCTGAACGGAGATATTCATCCGAAATTTGATATGAAGATAGCTTCTATGAGGTTCCAGAAACTGATTTTCGTCTTGATAGCGACAATAATTTTTTCTATCGTGTCGATATTCAACATCCTATTGATCTCATAACGAAGTGAATTTTGAATTTTTATGGATTTAATCAATTGAATCACTATTGAATGTTAATTTTAGTTTTCATTTGATCGACTACTTAGATCAGTTTTCTGAAGAGTAACTCGAGGATGGTTCTTCAACAATTATTTATTTTTAAGTAATTTAATTGGTAAAAATAAAATATAAAGTGATCGTTTTCATCCCATGATGAAGTGAATTTTATATCTTAATGAATTGCATTAAAGAATTAATTGTTCCTACATCTTTGGTTGCAGAGATGATTTTATTTGATGTTATTTTATAGAACGCACCGCACCTTTGATTTTTTTTTGTATTGGATCAAATGAAAATTGGAATAAACATTCAATAATGTATATTTAATTGATTAAATTCGTAAAGATTCAAAATTCATTTCGGTATGAGAAGAATAGAATGTTAAATATCAACACGAGAAAGAGCTTATTGTCACTATGAAGAAATTGAATAAATAAATTTTATAGTTTACGCAGATATCGAGAAATCATGAAATTCATTGGGTGATTTCGCGAAATTTTAACGACAACGACTGTCCAAATTTACTGTCCTGCAAATAGAATGATATTGATTGCAGTTTTCTGGAACCTCATGGAAACTATCTCCATTCCAAATTTCGGATGAATAGGCGATTCCGTTCAGGAGATAGAGTTGTTTTAATTTCCACTCCACTCAAACTTTAAAAACACCCTGTAAATGAGAATCTATAATCTCCCATTTGGATGATGATGTCCCTGCCCTCCGACATCTTCTCTACAGATTTTTATGTTATCTAATCTACACAATAAAAATGCAATTTACATTTTTAAGTACACGCATGCAGTAACTGTAGGAAGCATCATAATTGAACCCTAGCCGTTTTTGTTTTTACGACCACGCGATTCTATTTCAAAATCTGGTAATTTTTACAAACCCTAGACATTCCTATCTCGAGTCCCTATCGATAACGATAATTGCTCTCAGATGGTGGTTTGTTCGATCTTTACATCACGTTCTTCTGAAGCAAGCATTCTTTTGTTTTTCTTTTTTTCGGTGAAAGGGAACAAGGAATATTCGATTTGACAAGATTGAAAAATTCAGTTTCATTTAATATTTTTCGTCGTCTCATTCAAAATTTGGATAATTGGAGTTAGAAAGTAATACTCAATAATTGACACTGACTGACAAATGAAGGTGGCTGTCTGAGGCCATCCCTTTTATTTGGGCGACCGCGTGCCGGACAAGCGCTGCATACCTGCTAGGATCGGCACTACCGTAATAGATAGTGATGAATATTCAATGAGAATAAGCGATTCCGAACATTTTCAGATTAATTCAAATTATTTCAGAATCGCGATAAATTTTACAATATAAAAGAAATGAACGTGGGCTGAACCCAATGTTGGTCATTGATGTGTTATTCCAGATCGAACGCTCTGTATATTTTCTTTGAATCGGATTGCTCAATGATTTTGAGGAATACTTTGCTCGGAAACATCTCTCATATTATCGATTATGTTTGAAATATTGGATTTTCCCGAAAATTTAGAGAGGTTGTATCATCTTTCTGTGTTAACTTTTTTAGTGATGTATCATAAAGAAAATTACCAATTATATCGAAACAAGTGAGATTTTATGAAGAATTATTCAAAACAGATTTCATTTTTCGATAGATCATAAAGGATGTAAGGGAAAAATTAAACAAAATTGAAGTCTTTAGAAGGCCTCGAGTCAACATATTTTGAAATTGCAACCATGTTTTTGTCAAGACATGATGAATCTACAAAATGAAGTTAATAATATAAATACATTCTCGGATACATATGATTGATATACAGATGATTGGTTGGTAAATTCCCAAAAGCTATGATGAACAGCGGACACTATGATGGAGGCATGATGAAAGGAGAAAGACAAAAGTTAATTTAAGTATTTTCGCATGCTGTTTTATTATTCAAAATAAATGATTCTTATAATCAACAAATCAGGTGCAATTGACATTTTTGTTTTGGTCTTCGAAACTAAACTGCTACTATCCAAAATAAGTAGGTACATAGATAAAATATATCTATATACAGGATATCTGTGAACAAATGCGAAGAACTAAGGGAGATGATTCCTTAATGAAAATAAGCGGGGGTAGTTCCTATAAATTTTTTTCCAAATCGACAGCCCTTCCAAAATACAGCCTTTGGAAGGCGATGACGAGTTCACAGGTTTTAATTTTTTTTACAGAAGCACTGAGTAGATTGTTACCAGTTTCAACTTCGGCAAGCTCGTAGTTTAGGCGGTAAATTGCTATCGATTTTTTCAATTCAAAAATTTCTGTGAAAATGTTGAAATTTGAGTTTTTATGCTATTGTAATAGAAGTATACGAAACTAGCAGGTCGGGGGGATCCAAGATTTCGGGCCGATTCACCTTAAAAAAACATAATAAAATGAATTTCGTGAATAACTACCGAGGAGAATCCACTATTCTCCACTATAAAAAATTAGTATTATTCCAATAATATACCGACTTAATGAATGCTACGTTGCTATTACTATAAGGCCCGGTTGATCACTTCAGGATTAGGCCGAGATTTAAGATGATCCTAGATTGATCTGACAGAACTGAACTGAAATGTCAAAATCAATCTAGGACAAACTTTAATCCCGAACTGAACAACTGCTATACATGTAGAGTTTCGGATTTTGCGAGAATCTACTACTTTTTCTTCAAAACAACAACTACGCTGAAGGAAATGTGATTGACTGTTATCGACACGGAATATCAACCATCTGAATTCTGTAGTCCATACAAATTTTTTTGAACTCTCATCATACTAATATAGCAGTCTGATACTGAAATCCGTCATTTGACAAAATGAGTTGTCAGTCATAGACTGACCAACATTTTCGAAAGCTATTGATCTATTAATTAAATCGTTCTATAATTGGTCTTAAATTGACAGTCATATTGTGAACAACGATATGCAGCGGATTATCTAAACACGAAATAAATTCAGAAATGTTTCGGATCATGAGGTTAATTGAATAAGTATCTTGTTCGTATCATTTGTTGAACTTCATTATTCTAAATATTCTTCAATGAATGAAAATATAATATCAACACACATAATTGATTTATTCGTCATCAAATAATTAAATAAATCGTTTCTCGAAAAGTTTCGAGTCTTGAGGCAAATATAATATTGAATTATTTACATCGTTATTTGTCGAACTTCAAAGTTCTGAATGAATTAAAATCTAAACTTGACAATATACGAGACAGTTTTCGCAAGAGTTTCAATGAAATCTGAAAATTTTCATCATTCTAGAGCATTCTGGACATCAATAATTCTCGAATCGTCCATGGCATAAATTCAATTTTATCCAATATAACACGCAAAACGAAATGTTACTCGAACTCATCTTGAGCAATTCGTTCCTAAAAAGCTCGAATCAGGTAGAGAAGTTTGAACCCTTCGTATCAGCATTAACACGTGTTTTGCAGTAAACAGATGCCGATTTCATTTTCAACGGGCAATGTAACCAGGGTCGGGGGGATGAACCAGAGTCTCTGGATGAACGTTTCTCACAACAAGAAGAATTTGAATTTTCATATGAGGGTGAGGCATTTGTTTCAAAATTTTCAGAGTACAAGGAGTATACAGGGTGTTTCACGAGTAAACAGACAAATGAAAACCGTGAATTGAGGGCATTGCGCGGAGTTCAAAATCACCCCATATACAGGGTGTCCCAAAACTAGTGAATCAAACGTAACACCACGATAGAGTAAACCAAATATTATCGAATGACACCAACATTAGTTCAACGAAAACGTACCGTTTCCAAAATAATCAGAATTTTATTAAAACACCTAAAGTTCCCGATTTTCGAACTATTTTTCTTAATAACAGGGCCAGTTTGTGAAGAAGGATATCGATTCTAAATTATATTGAATTAAGATTATTGTTTTATCTCCCCTAATTGAAATTATTTTAAGTAGTTAATCGATAACTGTAATAAATAGGAATATTGAAGAGATATATATGCTGGTAGAATATTGGGCTAGGAAATTCTTTCTCGGGCTCTCAACGTTCAAGATAATTGAAAATAAAGGTTTCGATGACAAGCGTATGAATGATATTTTTCCAGTAAGAAGATAAGTATCGAAGAAGTAGAGTTTCATGTCGGACTTGAGGCTGATTTTGAGTTAAAAGGAAAACGGTTTAGTTTAGATAATAACTCGCCCATAAGAGCTTATATATCAATTCAATATTCGAAGATAATTGATTCGGCGTTGTAAGAATTAGCAGGCTCTTGAGTTTTAACCGGCTAATTCAATTAGTTCAGAAAAATGCAAGGTTAGCGCGTCGTAGAATAATTCTGGATACACCCACGAGAGGTGGAGAGGAAATTTGGGTTTTTGGTCTAAGAAGGGGAATGATAAAAAGGAACCAAAATAGGGAAGGGAGTCAGTGGGAAGTTGGTCGAAGAAAATATACGTCGGGAAGACGGAAGTAGAATCCGGGATTCTAATAGAGTAGATTTGGAAGTCCGAAAGTAAGTTCGGCAGTCCGAGAAATTTAGAAGTATTTTTTTTTCGGAGTTAGGTCTCAAAAAGGGAGACGGGTACAAGCTATTCGGGGAATAGTGTAAGAGATTTAGTACCGTGGTTAAAGTCAGTCAGGGCGTAATAATTGCTTTTATTTGTGATATAAATCGGATATAGGATTTTAGGAATTTTGGATAGAGTCGAAACGAATAGCGTTAATCGTTGACGACGGAAAAGTGCGGGAAGTGCGGTTGAGTGTAAAGAATTCGCCGTACTGTGCGAGGAAAGTCTGGTCCTGGTGATCGAAAAGTTCACCAGCAACCCCAGGCGAACGACGGTCGCTGGTCGCAGAAAAAGGTAGAAGGTTCCAATTTTTGTTTGTCCAGAGTCCTGAAAGCTCCTCTAAAATTCATCTGATTTTTGATCATATTTTTATTGTTGTTGTGAAATTGAGAAAAGAGAATTTTTTAATCCAAGATTTTTATCGATGAAATTTTAATGATTATTGCTTTGCGCACTTTGCATGTGTGAAAGAAATTGAGATTTTTATTGTGGTCGTTATCGACCAAATACGTGCTTGTATTCAAATTTCTGCAATAGATTTATTCGTTAAATTTAACAGATTTTCATTTAAATTTTCTCCCCAGAAAATATAGAAAAACATCAAAGACCTGTCCTTCGCGCGACGGGCCGAATCCACCATTTTTGCCCTTAAGGGGGCCTTCAATTTTGTGTAGTTAACATCTTAAAAATAATCACCCCTTGTTCAGTGGAAAGCCGCTCTTCCATTGATTCCAGGTAAGGGGTGTTTTATTTCATAACCATAACCTAAGTCTCGACCTAAGTTGATGTTAATTGAAACAATTGTTTTTTCTACATGATTTTCAATACTCAGATTAAACAGGGGTGATAATATGGGGTAAAAACGCTATCCTTAATCACAAATTTGCCTTGTGATTGAAAAAATAGTTCGAAAATCGGCAACGTTAGGTTAGGTTTTCTCAGAAACCGTACATTTTCGCTCAACTAATGTTGGTCTCATTCGATAGTATTTGATCTACTCTATCGTGGTGTGACGTTTGTTTCAATAGTTTTGGGGCACCCTATATATAGGTTTCTTCAGTGTTTTTTGAAATTTCTCGAATTTCCGTTCGGCTATAAGTCCTGAAATTCTCTATCAAGTCGACTGAAAATTTATATTTAGCCTTGAGTTGTTAATTTCATTGAAACAGAGCATTTAAATTCGACAAAAATCAGGACCGGGCTCAGTGAGGCTTTACTCAACTTCAAACTCATAAAAACAACGTGTATGTAGTTTTTTAATCATAATTTAAACTTTTTTGTTATCTGCATTATTATTGTCTCAAAATGAATTGATTTTTGGGTTGCGCCACCTGTTGATCATGTTTTAGAAGTAATTGTTTTGGTCAGACGCCTTCAAGGAATAGAGCATTGCTATTTTTGTTCATTATCAATAATAAAGCTTATTATCACTGTGAATGATTTATCTGAATAACCAGATATGCTAAAATATCAAAAACGAAAAAATTCAGTTGAACATTTCCAATTCCATTTTTAGATTTCCACTTCTGATTGGCGATCATATTCATACCAATAATTATTATGAAGTAAAAGTCAATATGCTGCGCTGGTTTTTTCTAGAGGCATTTCACCACCAAACAATTATTCATTAAAAATTATCCACTGATAAAGCATACCAAACTTTCATTGATTTTGAGAAAATAAATGCAGATACCTGAAAAATTGAAAATTATGACGAAAAAAACTACAAACAGAGTGTTTTGCATGAGTTTAAGTTTGAATATAGCCTCAATGAGTCCGGTGCTGTGTTCGTCAACTTTTAATGTTCTGTTTTATTGAAACTTACAAGCTTAAGCGGATAATGAGTTTTTAGCCGAATACAACTAAATTATTTGGAGTTATAGCTGAACGAAAATTCGGGAAATTTGAATAAACTCCTCTGTATATCGGAAACGGAATGCCCAAGACACACATATGAGGTGTTTTTGAACTCAGCTCAATGCCCTCTATTCACGGTTTTCGTTTGTCCGTTTACTTGTGAAACACCCTGTGTACTGAAAAATCGTAAAAGACTCCTCGAGCAATTAAGAAATGCCATTAAATCAAGGAGTTTCTTTTGATGCGCTATGATGAAAAATGTCAATATCCAGTTATTATTATTATTTATATAATTATATCTCGAAAACCAAGGCACTTTTACCAAACGTAAAATATATTTATCTGAAGCGCCATAGAGTCCTCTACCCGCAGGATCCATATTATCCATTCATTACGCCACACCCTGTATAATTATTATCATTATATCAATGTATTGAAAATAAACAGACATGAATACGAGCCAGTTGTTTTGTGAGGTGAAGCTCCTCTTGCTTCAAACTTCTTCTAATTATTTTGACTACCATTCACGCAAGATGATTTTTGTTGAAGAATTCAACATTCTTGTAATTATCCGTTCATTTCTTCAAGAGATACCCATTCCCTACCACCTTTGATTATTCAACTCAATGCTAACACTGCATCAAATGCATTTCATCTTCGGGTTGATTTTTTTTAATTCTACAACTGATGTAACGTCTTCAACCTCCAGCCAAAGAAGATAAACAACAGTAACTCTCCTCAAGCTACTGATCACTTGTATTTTCCATATAAATAAATAGATTTGGTATGTCTTCAATCAGTTTGTATAAACGTCAATTATGTTCGTTACATATTTTCGACTTGATATTTTCCGAAGTGATTTAACATTGTCATGAAATACGTAATTACTGAGAGTCTCAGGTAGAACGGACTACGTAGCACTGATTTAAAACTCAAGAATGTTTTGACAAGCGTCTTAACCCAACATTTTCGTATCATACAGAGTGAAAGGTATCCAATTTTCATGACCAATCCAGTGCTAAAATGAAAGAGAATGAAGTATAGAAGCTGAAAGTAAAACGTATATCTTTATCGATTCATTCGGGAAAAACATTTATATGGAGTTCCTGATGTCGTGAATATAATGCCCAAAAATTAAACTACTATTTCATACCAGAACAAATTCGGTAAAATTGTCTTTTGAATTAATCTTATATGTCACGAAAAATTTCATTTTCATGCATCATTCATTTTGGGACCTATATGGTATTAAACTCCCCTATCGGACGAAGTATCGTAGACATAAGCATATTTATTCAAAACTGTCCAAATTCATTCACACCGAGATCACGAACCTTATCAATCAATTATCAGCGTATGAAGTTTATTAATATTAGTATCGTTCTCGAACTATTTACAGGTTTCAATATGTGTGATTGAATCGGAAGAGCAGCTGTATTCTATATATGAGTAGAATTCGAGCTGTCTTACTTTCTGTCCTCCTAAAATCTGGCAACGTTGCGGGAGGTGAGAGCGCACTACTAATAAGAAATATATGCGGAGGTAGTAAGGTCTGATTCGTTTGAAGAAAAATTAGTCGATAAAAATCTTTTCCCCTCTTTAGGTACCCCTGTTATTTACCTTCCCCTCTACATATATAAACAAAAATTATTCCAATTATATAACTGCTTCACCCGGAGGTCAGGTCGCCCAATGAACTTAACGGAGGTAGCAGCGCACTACGGGTTCATATATATATATATATATATATATGTGAATCGGCCTTTTCGGGGACATTTCAGAGCATGAATTGGTCCATTCGGGGACATTTGGCCCATTTGAGGACGGTCCTCAAATTGCTGATGCAAGGATTGGCTCTTTTGGGGACGGTCCTCAAATGGGACGTCTTTTCGAGGACTTTCGAAAATATGGAAAGATATAATTTGTTTTTCTATAATATGGACCTATGTTTTTCTGAATGATTCTTGACGAGTGTGAACTTAGCATACCTTTTCGAGGTTTCCAGTGGCTCACTGAAATTTGTTCATTATTAATGAGAACCAGCCTAGGTTCTCATTAATAATGAACAAAGAGTTCTCAGATGCGCTTGGATTTCTATTAAACAATGAAAACGAGGGTTAATTATAGGAATGATTTGGAAAAGTAATCACAATAACAAACTTTCTATGCAGAACATTTATATCAAATTGATTGATTGAAGAGAATTTCATTAACTTTCCCTAGAATGCGGGATAAGTTTCCAACCTTTAATTTTCAAAATTCAATATCTCTAGAACACTACAATGAGATTGGGCTAGTAAAAAAATTATATTGATGTGAACGTTCGCTGAATGTAATGGGATCCAGGGGATGAATTTCCATCGCCCAATTTTCAAAAATTGATATCTTCGAATTAATCAACTTCGCATAATGAGACTGGGCATGTAGAATTGTTATATGGTTGTGAACATTCGCTGGAAATTTCTTTAACTTGAGGATCCAAGCGGTGCAGTTCCATCCCCTAATTTTCAAAATTCAATATGTCGGGAACGTTAGAAAAAAACTTCAGATTCGTTTGCCGGAAATGATTTCAACTTTCGTTCATTGAATGCAGTGCCCAGTTTTTTCATTCATAATCAGATTACTCCTTGAATTCTACGCAAAGTTTCAAGGGCGCAAATCAGCGCAAACTAACCTATCAAAATTCAACACAATTTTTTTTCGAAAATCAAATTTTCAATTCCTCGAATCATTCATATCAGTTAGTTTGTAGAAAAGTACGTTAGTACGTTTTTCATTTTGGGCTTACTGCTGTTTTTAATTATAGTCCTATATATTTTAGACACATTGCAGTTTGAAAAAAATAAAGCAGAAAAATCAAAGACATTAGTAGTTCTATATGAATTAAGAAGCAACACTCTCATAATCATTTCATAAAATTATGTTACACAAATCTATTCAAACTTGGGTATGCATTCACAGTAAGCCTAAAAATGCGGTAATATTTTGTTCCGGCAACACTGAACAAAGCGCACCAGCAAAGGGATGAGTAATTGATGCAAGAAGGAACCGAGATCTGAATTCCAGTAGCAGGTAGAAAAAGCGAACGCTCGCTTCTTTGAAGTTGACCCGATACTTATTGGAACAATATTATTATGTTTCCTATTCGACGTCATGAACAAGACATTGGATTTATTCTTATCAGGTTGAAAATGAATTCTGAATTTATATAGGCATGAATGAAATGGAACTTGTCTAGATTTCAATCTTCTATCATGAAGTTATAAGAAATGGGTGTTTTTTGGGTGAATCATACCTATAACAGTCGATAAGACTAAGAAATTATTTTTCCACTAATGAACATTTTTTTATCAATCATATAAATTATCGTCATCCAAACTGCTAGTATCAACATTCATTGAAAAACGACTCGAAGTCATGAAATGAACCTACTTTAAGTTAATTGAAATTTCAACAATTTTGTATGTTTCAAGAGGAAAACCTTAGATAAACAATTGGAATATTATAGTTAACCTTTGCTATAGATAGTCATGTTCAGATACATAAATCTTGTGCTTCAAGCAAAACGAAAAATGTTGAATTCATTGAAGATATTTTTCAGCATTTCAAAATACCCGTTTGAAGTTTCAAATGAACAGGAAATTGTCCATAGAAAACATTAATTCACAAACTGGATCTTATTCAAGAAATAAAACTAATGCCAGAATATTAGTTCCAGCCCAAATCTAGTCGTAATGGATATAATTGAAAATAAACAATTCCAATGTTGAATTGAAAAAATTTAGTTTCATTTTATGTAAATTGAATTTTTACTACCTCCTTAAACTATCAGGCATATACCTTAGGTTTAATTGGCAGTTTCTATGAAGAATATAATTTTTCTATATTATTTTGTATTTTCTAGAATAAATGAATTGAAAAAAATTGTCCAATTTGGTTATCAAAAGCGGTAGTTTTTTTATACATGGTGTTCCAAGTTCGAGTGTCTATTAAACGTTTCTGGAGAACTGAACATATATTTTGAAATCTGAAAATTGGCATTATGATATTGTTCGAAATTCTTTACTAAGCTTAAATATTTTAAGAGACCACTTCAGGTTATACAGGAAGCGAAAATAAATTTGTTGAAATTTTTTTTTCGATATCTTCGTTTCTCATATGATTGAGTATTCAATTTTGAATAAAATTCCCTTAAAATCATTGTATCTTTTCGAATACTTTTCAAAATATCGAGAAAAAACTGAAAATAAAAGCCACATATTCGTAGTCAGTATTAGGTTCATTTTTCTTATTCTCAACAACCATAGCGTGAACCTTCCTCTTAACATCAAAGTTGTTTTTCTTCTCTGGGTGGTTTTTTGTTAATTAGTCCAGTAAAGGAAGGGATGAAATCACTTTTTTGCGGAAAGAGCTGCATTTTTGATATGTTGTTTGTTATGAAGAGAGAAACATATGGTCAAAAACGCAGGTGTCAAAATTTTCAGCATTATTGAAAAATTCGTGAAAATATAGAAAAAAATACGGTTTTCCTGAAATTTTCGCGAATGAGAAGGTTTATGAAAAAAAGTTTCAAACAAAAGTTGTACAGCAGAAAATTTTAGCCGAAATTACTTACTTTCCTGTTTTCGCGATTTTGTATACTGATTATTAAGGTATTTCTCTAACACGGTGATAACAGTGAATTCGCAATTTGGCGCCTACTGCAAACTGCAAAGCGAGCGGCCGTAAACGTCTGAACCTCTTGAACAGGGTAGGATTCAAGATGAATTATCTGGAGAGTATTATTTGAAATTCCCGGTCTATTTTAAAGAATGAATAACAGCTCGTTTGGGCTATCAATAACACTAAGTTTGAAATCGGTATTTCAGTGACGAATTGAAATGAATAATTGCCCCAACAATATTTCATTTTCATATTCTCAAGTAAATCGTTGACGAGATTCTGAATACTTACAATAATAGATTATTGTATAAATATTTTTCTGTCCCATCTGAAATTAGCATTAGTATCTTTTCATAATAACAATATAATGAAGGTCCTTATGATCCTATTCATCTTTGTGAACACCTCAGGAGATGATATTCAAATTCTTACACTTTCACTGTATTTAGTTCAACAGGTATTAATTTAATGGATAGAAATATCTACCGAAGTGTGGTAGCTACATTGCGATTTTATCTTTATTATGCACTCAATCAAAATGAAAGCTATTTATTTGAAGAATTATTAGTAAAAATAAAAAACTGTTTTTCCTGATATTATTCGATGCAAAAACTTTAATTTTTATTCAATATTGTCATTGCTCTTCAAATAATAACTACATACATCTATTCAATTCAACTTTTGTCCCATTACTCGGAATAAATTCCTTTCCTTCGTAGAATTACCTTTTATTTCACTATCAGAAACATACCTACGTCTAAATTATTATTCTCGTATGCATCTTAAGAAAATTCAGCCAGGAATTCGAATTCGTTCAAAATTGCGGCTGAAAAGAATATTAGTTTCTGAATTAATTGAATTTGCATTTCAATTTGGTCAAATTAAGAAATTTCCTTTCTAAATTACTTTTTTTACTTATTGTTACCGTTTTGTAGGACTCTGCAGAAGGCATAGTTATTTGCCGAAAGCTAGGTCATATGACCATAAAAAGGTTTCAACATCAGTCGTATAAATTTGACCAAATAACCCGATAATCTCTACGTTAATTATCATCAGTTGGTCGATATTTTTTCCTGAAATTCCTCTTAAAAATTTATCCAAATCAAGAATTTCTGACATTTTTCATTTTACTTTTAGCCTCCCTTGAAGAATCTATATCGCCTTCTACATAGGCGGATTTAGGGGGGGGGATGAGATGGCACGTGCCCCCCAGATTATATATTTGTGTACTCTGGAGATTTCATCACAGTATATCTTCTTGGACATCTTTAGCAAAAAGCTTAAAAGAAAACTGTCTTTATCAAACATTCAATATTTCTATTGTATTGACACTTTGATGAACCTTTATTATACGTACTTGTTATTCTTGACTTTTTGCGCATCCGCCCCTTGTGAACACCTAGGGTTCCATGTAATAAATGCAATACAAAACGAGACGAGAGTCCAACTCTGGCGAATATCTGCCAGATGTTTGGTTCAGCGTTTAGATTCAGGTAGTCATTTCATCGAGCGTCGAATTTCAAATTTGTTGCCATTGCGCTACTCTACTAGGGATGCAAAAAACAACAAAATCATGTTTCACGAAGTTCAACCATCTTCTCTTAAAAAATAGCGTATTTACAGGTGTAGGTACCTACGTATTAAATTCGGTAGAAATTCCAATGTAGAAAGGGCGCACATTGATAACAGATGGTTTTTTTATGGTACGGACGTGCTCCGTAGTGTAGTAGTTGAAATGCAACATTCATTATTAGGTGGGATTGAAATATTTTTGGATATCATAGGTTAAAATCAGGTTAGTTGTTGGATTGTTGACTTATTTGAGATAAGTTGCAAATTTAAAAGGAAAATAAAAATTAGGATGACATGCTTACTCAATTCAATATCGATACTTTGAATTTCAGTATTCAATTGATATCGAAACCGCAGCGTCAAATATCGAATAAGTATATGGTATCGATATGGAATACGCTGTTAAGGTAAGCGTATTTTTCCGTCCCGATGCGACCCGGCCTGATCGGCCTAATGGACGCTTACCTTTAATCATCAGGCCCGGATCTACGATTTCTTCTGACCGGGCAAAAATTCATGATGACGCCCCTCCACTCAGATTGGATATAAGAATTGAAAGCTTTAAAAATGTACAGTCTGATAAAATTTGACCATAATCATAATCTTGACAGTTTATTTTTAGGCAACCCAATCGCTGTATATTCTTCTACATCTCAAATTTGATATGTAGGTATGTATTTTTTTTTTCATCCATTGAACAGATGGGTACAATCTTTTCCTATTCGTATCCCTGATTATTAGGAATAATTGGCGCTTCATCTATAGAGTATCCCATCATTCCCATCACGATTTAGAGAGAAATATCCATTTGGAATTTTGTGGTCCCAGAACTACACTGGTGTCCCAATTTCGAGTGCCTATTAGACGTGGCTGTAGAACTGAATATAATTGAAATCTTAAAATAGGGATTATGATATTGTTCGAAATTCTCTAATGAGCTGAAATATTTTTGGAGCCCTAGCTAGTGAAAATAAATTTGTTCAAAAATATGTTTAAATTTTTTCCATTCTGATATGATTGAATATTATATTCAATTTTGAATACATTTATGTTAAAACCATTGTATTCATTCAAATAGTTTTCAAAATAACGAGAATAAACTGATAAAAAAGTCAAATATTCCTAGTCAGTATTAGGCTCAACATCCTGAGCGTAAACCGTTCTCATAACATTCAAGTAGAAGAATGTGGAAAGGTCATGCGTTTTTAGAATTTCAGAAATATCATCACAGGGTGTTTCAAATTTTGTGTCGAAAACTAAGATTTAAAATATGTCATAACTTCCCGTTTTTCAAATTAGAACCCTATTTTTTATGATTGCCTTGGATTCTGCAAAGAAGAATAATGATAATGATTTCTGATTTTTTTTCCATTTTTTTTATATTTTGTTCTTAATTCTTTTTTTAGAGTACGATCTTTATTTTTCTTTGCAGAATTCAACGTAATCATAAAAAATAGGATTCTAATTTGAAAAACAGAAATTATAACCAATATTCGATAACAGTTTTCGACACAAAATTTGAATCGCCGTGATGATATTCCTGGAATTCAAAAGATGCATGACCTTTCCACATTCTTCTACTCCGATGTTATGAGAATGGTTAACGCTCAGGATGTTGAAAATAGTAAGAATGAACATAATAGCGACTACGAATATTTGACTTATTCTCCAGTTTTTTCTCGATATTTTGAAAAGTCTTTGGAATGGATACAATAGTTCTAATAGAACTGTCCCTATTTAGAATTGAATACCCAATCATATCAGAAAGGAAAAAATAAAAAAAATTTTTTTTTGAACGAATTTATTTTCGCTCAGGCTTCAAAAAAATTCTAGCTCAGTAGAGAACTTTGAACAATATTTTCAAAGTTCGAATATGTCCAGTTTTCCAGAAATGTCTAATAGGCACTCGAACTTGGGACGCCCTGTATAGTTCTGGGATCAAAAAATTCCAAATGGATATTGCTCTCTGAATCGTGATGGGAAAACCTTTAGATGAATCGCTACCAATAACTCATATAACTTAGGAATACGAATAGGAAAAAAATTGTATCCATCTATTCACCGGTGTGAACCTGGCGTACACGTTTCTTGGAGTTAGCGGCCGATTGGCCGGTTGCGTCGGATGTGAAATTAATAATATCGTAACTCAAGTTTCGCGAACAGCAGCTATTAGAAATTTATAGAGATTCTTCGGGAAGTCATTTCGGATGGTTTACCCTGATATCAATTGTTTTTTTCACCTGAAAGGGTCAAAACAAGGTGAAATCGAATATGAACAGCTCGCAGTGTTCCATATTTAACATCGAAATTCATCGAACACGACGGCATCTATACATGAAATTTTCAGGGAACGTTTATTAGGTATCAATGAAGTACAGTTGTTAATTTTATGACCTATTCGCTATCAAAATGCATCGATGACGTTATCTTCTTCACATGAAACTCGCAAGGAACGTTGATTATGTGCTAATGAATTACTATTATTAATTTGGTGATCTTCGGAGGGGGCTGAGGGGTGGAAATCTCACCGCCTGCAACGCCGTATTCCTTTTCGCTATCAAAATTTATCGATGATGATGGCATCTACACAGATGGTTGTTCGTAAAAATGCTTTGTTAGAATTCCCAGCTTCCGACAAAGGTTCAATAAGGGCCTGAGCGGTCATAAACTCATCTGGTTTGTGCTTCATTCCAAATGAAGGTAAATTGAGGTATTTCAGATAAAGCTGGTTCATGACCGTAACAAATTTTTACAATAATTTCACGACGTTTTTCTATGCTTAGGTTGATACCATATTGTAACTGTTTTTTATTACTCATCAAGTACCACCAACCCCTTGATAGCATAGGTAGTCCTTAAAACATTCGTTGACAATAGTTTGTAAGAATCGTTGCTTCGTACATAACTATGAGGTGAGATTCCACCCCTCAGCCTCTTCCGAAGATCATGAAATTAATAACTGTACTTCATAAGCACATAATAAACGTTCCCTGCGAGTTTCATGTGTAGAGGCCATCGTAATCGATGAATTTTGATAGCGAATAGAAATACGGCGTTGGGGACGGTGAGATTTCCACCCATCAGCCCCTTCCGAAGATTAAGAAATTAATAACTGTACTTCATTAGCACAGAATCAACGTTTCCTGCGAGTTTAATGTGTAGAGGCCATCGTCATCGATGAATTTTGATAGCAAAAAGGAATACGGCGTTGGAGGTGGTGAGATTTCCACCCCTCAGCCCCTTCCGAAGATTATGCAATTAATAACTGTACTTCATTGATACCTAATAAACGTTCCCTGAAAATTTCAAGTGTAGAGGTCATCGTCTTCGATGAATTTCGATGGGAAATATGGAATACTGCGAGCTGTTCATATTCGATTTTACCTTGTTTTGACCCTTTCAGGTGAAAAAACAATTGATATCGGGGTAAACCATCCGAAATGACTTCCCGAAGAATCTTGGGATGAAGAATAATATACAGCGATTGGGGTGCCTAAAAAATAAACTGTGTGAAGATTATGATTATGGTCAACTTGAGGAAAATAACTGTTTTTTTTTTCAGATTGTACATTGTTAAAGCTTTGAATTCTCATATCCAACCTGAGGGGGGAGGGGGGATCATCATGAATTTTTGTCCAGGTCAGAAAAAATCGTAGATCCAGGCCTGCCAGAAACCCAGAAACGTCTAATAGGATCTCGAACTTGGGACACCCTGTAGGTATAATCAACTTCCTCGAGAATAATCTCTGAATAATTGAACCAAAAAATGGAATTTCCCTGAAAAAATATAACTTCCGATATAAGCGGACTTTCTAGAATGATCATTCTAGCTGAACAGAACTCATAATAAACAATTTTTCAATAGCCTAGATATGTCTAATAGACCCTTTTCGGTGGAACAACCTGTATACTCGATGAAACCAAAAATTTTATGGCTGTTATTATTGTGCAAGGTGAAGAAGGTGAGCCGTGTCGACAAATAGGTTTTGCCCCATCTGGGTGACAACGAAAAACCAGATGTAAAATAATTTCTGGTAGCATATTTAAGAGCTGCACCAGCCTACACTTCCCCATTCTGTTTTTTGAACCTTTGAGTGCGCTTACACTGTGTTACAATTACTATTGAGTTTTTTCGGTTATTCAAATCATGTTTTGTTTAGTGAGATTTGAAGATGGTGTTCTATTCGTGGTGAAAAAAAAAAATTTAAGAATATCCAAAAATAAAATTTTTGCGAGATACGATGACGGGCATTTCTATCTATGCCATTTGCTGTATAGTCACGGTAAGTCTGCTCAGTCTTATTGAGAATTTTATATATTTCTTTATGATGATGTTATTTTATGTTTTGTAGATTATGAATCTTGAATTCGGAAGCATACAAAATGTAACCCTAATTTTTCGCCCACTCATTTGTTTTATTTTTTTGTCAACAGACAAAATAGCCGTTATCCAAGATATGCTTCAGCAATTATCATCTGATTGTCAAGTTTCCACGAGAAGAGCTGAAAATCCCAACACCCTCGGTATGTAAAAAAAATGTTTTGCATCAGAATCGTTTTCTTTTTTATGCTTTGCCACTTTTTAGTCATTATTGTTTTTATTGTAACCAACATTCATTCATTTCTCCTTTCACTTACTCATTCATAGATACGAGTACAGTTCAAAAAAATACCTCTGTTAATCATATTTTAATATGATTTTATATTCAGGGAAAAATCTTTTGAAGTGTTATAATCTTTTTATTTGAATTCATTCAGATTCTTTCATTGCGAATTAATTATTCAAATCAATGTCACCGAGGAAGTGCTCATAATAAAATATTGGTCCGTGACTTTAAAACCATTATCGCAGAATAAACTGCAATTTTTTTTAATCCTTATAACTTTCTACTGAGTGCGCAACAATAATTGTATTTCATGTTTCTATAGAATTCAAATAACTTGTTCTGTTTTCAAAAGAATATTTGAGTCTGGGAAGAACTGAGGAAAAGTTATTTCGAAACTGTTATTAACTCACTCTTATTATTTTATCTTGAAGCCATATTCGCAACCCAAAGAAAGAGATATCTCTCGCGTAGAGTTAGTGAAAACTTAATGGAAAAAATTATGAAAGTTTATTCAATATTTAGTACTCAATTTCTTCTAATTTGTTCCGAAAATACTTTTTAAACTCCATCATAGTTTTTGGGTAATTAAGATTTCATGATTTGTTGCTGAGTGTGAAGTGAAAATTTTAATGCAAATTACTTTTTTGCTTTTCGTAAAGCTCGCCGAAGATTTTGAATTTTCAAACATTTTGCATATCTAACGTGGAAGTTATCGGGTTATTTGGTCAAATTTATAAGAATGATGTTAAAACCTCTTTATTGTCATATGACCTAGCTTACGGCGGATACTTCTGCCTTCTTCAGGGTTCTAAAAAACGGTAACAATAAGTAAAAAATTATTTTCACACAACCGAAATGAACTCACTACAATTTGTGAGTTAGCTCAATGTCAATACAATAATGGTAGCTGTCACAATATTGAGGATACATGAATGTAAGTCTCTTTCCAAAATGTCGTTAATATAAGATTTTTTTTTCAAATTCAATTAAAATGTCTGCTGAAAAGTGACATACGTCAAACATGAACGAATCGTTACAATTTAAAATGACAATTGACTTGTAATGACAGATGGCCTGTCATTACGAATCTTTTTCTTCTCATTGTGATATTTTATCAATTCAACCAGGAAACAATATAAATTGTTAATGCCGTTTTTTAGGACCCTGAAGAAGGTAGAATTATCCGCCGAAAGCTAGGTCATATGACAATAAAGAGGTTTTAACATTAGTGTTATAAATTTGAGCAAATAACGCGATAAATTTTGCATATCAATAACTGCAACGATCAATTTTACAGAACATCCAATAGGTAATGCTGATCGGGAGCAGGGTTCCGAAATTTCGTACGAGAATTTGTTCCCTGAAAATGTGGAACAGCCATTATCGAATGAATCTACGCATGATGGTCAGTCTTCTCTGATTAAATATTCTTCATCGATTGATAACAGTGATCCATTCAATACGGACGAAGATGAAGAATATCAACCCCCGATAGATAAAGAGGAAGATGAGGAGGATAAGACTTCAGACTTATCGAGTGACTTAAGTCATGAAATAACCGAAACCCTTCCTACTCAAAGAGATGATTCCTCAATGTTGGATATTTCAGTTAATGAAACTGTGGTCGGTGGAGCAATAAGGGATGCGAAAACAAAATTGGTGAAAGCCAGTGATTCCGGGACAAAAAAATACAGCTGTAAATATTGCAATAAGTTAGTAGCTAAATTAGCTCGTCATATCGAAACGGTGCATAAGGATGAAGAAGAGGTGAAAAAACTTTCTTTGATTAACAAAACCAAAAGAGAAAAGAATCAACCCTTGAGTGCAGCAGCACGCGAACGACTCGAGATGATAAAGAAAATAAGGGCGAAAGGAAACTTCGAGCACAATATGAAATGCTCAACCTACGACGAATTCATTCCTTGCAGACGACCCCGGCAAAATAAAGCACCTAAAACTGTGTCTGATTTTGCTGTATGTCCGCAGTGCAAAGAAACTTATTCAAAATCAACATTACACAAGCACTACAGAAGATGTACAGGACGATGCTCGAAGTATAATAAGAAAGTTCAAATGTTGAGTCGCCTAACAATGGGTGATATCCACGAAATGGCAGAGCCTCAGTTGAAAAAAATTATATGTCGAATGAGAGACGATGAAATTACGACTATAGTTCGATATGACGAATTAATAATTCTGTTTGGGAATTTGGAAAGCTACAAATACCGACATTCCCAACATCACGGAAAGATGATAAGAGCTAAATTGCGTCGTCTTGGACGTTTGCTCCTGGAGTTGAGGAAGATGAATGAAAATATCAGAGATTTCTCCAATTTGTACGACCCCGCTAATTTCACCTGTTTCTTGAAGGCCGTCAATACACTTGGGAATTTCAATGAAGAAAGTGATCTCTTCGATACTCCAGCGACAGCATCTGCATTGGGCATGCTCACCAAGGAACTGGGAGATATATGGATAGCACACTGCATCGAAAAAAAAAATCCAGATGCCAAACGAAATGCTGAAGAATTCCTGCATTTATATAATTTGAAATTTGGCAAGATTATAAATAAAACAGTTGCAGAGTCACAGACGGAAATGTGCATTAAGAAAAAAGTAATTCTTCCTTCGTTCAGTGACATTAAAATCTTACACAAATATCTGACGTGTAAGAGGAATAATGCATTGAACGAATTGAAAAAAAAATTTGATAAGAAGGTTTGGAGGGACCTCTTGGAAGCCACTCTTACATCTATACAACTTTTGAATAGAAGAAGGCCCGGAGAACTAGAGAGAATTAAATTAGTTCATTATAGTTCTTTAGAGAAGATCGACGAGAAAAGTAATTTGGATTTATACAAGAAGCTCAATCCACAATCAAAACAAATTGCGAATAAATATTCAAGAATATTATTGCGAGGGAAACTCAACAGAACTGTTCCAGTTTTGCTTGACAATGAAATGGTGGAATCTTTAAAAATGATTTTGAAGTATAGGAAAGAAGCGGGTGTGTCTGAATCAAATACATATTTATTTGGACTTCCGGGTGGAGCAGAAAAATGGCCTAGTGCATGCGACCTAATGAGAAAATTTTCGATTGCGTGCAAAGCAAATTTACCCTCCACATTAAGGGGTACTTTGTTGAGGAAGCATGTTGCTACGTGTTGCATATCGCTTAATCTTACGGATGGAGAAATTGAGGATTTATCAAATTTCATGGGCCATGACAAAAATATTCATTTGAATATTTATCGACAGCCCGTAGCAACGAAAGATATTCTGCAAATATCCCAACTTCTGGAAAAGGCTCAAGGGGATGACGATCCGAATGCTCCAGATATAGATTTGGAAGAAGTTGATGAGACCGGTGAGTGATTATAATATAAATACATAATAACATAATAACAAATCAATATTATTTTCAGAAAATTATGTTCCAGTGGTTCGGCCCCAAACGACTTCATTCCAAGAATGTGAGTAAAGTCAAAATATTCAATTGAAATGTCGCGCAGACAATTTTAGAAAATTTATTGCCATCATAGCACAAAAAATTCCTTTTGGGTTTTTTTAAACCTATACTTATCATGTTTCTATAATTTAATAATTCGGAATGAATTCAAATCTATGAAGACCGGATTACTGTACAAGTTCTTTTGTTATCTTAACATAAATACAGGGTGTCAACGGAATATGGAAACATGCTCGCGTTTGCAAATCCTTAGAGTTATCGAGTTCGATTTTTTTAATGTGAAATACGTTCCGATGAGCATAATTCGACTGAGAAAAAATGGCAGAAGTACTTCGGGAAGACCGGAAATGAAAGAGATTTTTGATTTGTAAATGGCACACTGGGTATAGGTATTTTTTCATATTTTCATTTTACACGTCATTATGAACACAACGATATGTCTTTCGTCAATTTTTGATATATCATGTGAATTATTTTGAACATTTCATTTTTATACCTAGATGGCTGAACATGGATCCAATCGTTCAATTTTCAGTTCCGCTAATTGTATCAAATTTAGCGGAAAGAAAAAACTTTTTTATTGTACTTTGTTTCCAGCATACATGCATTTGAAAAAACATATTTTTCATTGAAAGTTCATTTCAGAAACTGAAAATTGAACGATTGAATCCATTCTCAGCCATCTAGGTATAAAAATGAAATATTCAAAATAATTGACCTGATATGTCAAAAATTGACAGTTGATTCGTAATGACGTGCACAATGAAAATATGAAAAAATTATCATTTCCGGTCTTCCCGGAAGTACTTCTGACATTTTTTCTCAGTCGAATTATTCTCATCGAAATGTATTTTACATTAAAAAAATCGATAACACTAAGGATATTCAAACCCGAGCATGTTTCCATATTCCGTTGACACCTTTTATAGGTATTCAATTTCATGGAACATGTAGGTACGGCTAAATGAGAATCCATTGAGTAATGGCATTGAGTTTAAATATATTTAAACTCAATGGTAATGGTGAATTGAACTTCTGTGAATACTTCAACTCAAATCATTTCAGATATGAATTGAAATAGGCGGAAATAATTACAGATGCAGAATTCCATTTTTTTTCTCTTATGAAATTATTTTATGACTTGAGCAATATTTTTTAGTATTTTTTATCATTCTCTTCTGTAATAATTCAACATTGAAACGTTCCTACATTGGTGGCTCGATTAGTCGAAAGAAATAAGATTTTCAATTAATCTTTACACGGTTTCCTCGCTTTTCAATCTGTCATGCATTATGAGTGTATATTCAGATACCATGTTAAATAAAATTACGACAAATGGAAATATTTCAGATTAATTGATTTTTATTAGAAAAAAATATTGAATTATTCAAGAAATCTATTTTTCTGAATATGTATATTCCCTGATTTGCAGTCATAACTCCGAAGAACCAAAAAGCCAAATGGGATCCAGATTCGAGAGCAGCAGTTATGAACGCATTTGGAAATACGTTGGGAGAAGGAAAATTGCCGTCATCCCACCAAATACAGCAACTCATCAACAGCACACCATGCTTGCGAAAAAGAACAGTGCCGCAAATAAGAACATGGCTTCATTCTAAAAAAAAAATTCTTTTATCAGACAAAAGTGAAACCTCGACAAGCCATAGCCAACAGAGGAGGAATTCAATTCCAAATACAATTTACCTCTTATTTGCGGATAATATTGCTAAAAAAGTTGTTCCAACTCTTGAGGATTGCTATACCATGTACGCAAGATCACCGTCTCTGAATAGATATAATCCCAGTGAGATACTGAATTTAGTGAAGGAAGCTAGGGGAAGGTGGGGTAAGACGGGGTAGCGAGGTAAGATGGGGACCCTACCAAAATGGATAATGCAGTGCCACTAGAAAATTTATTTTAACGTCATCTGACGGTATTCATCAGTATTAGTTAGTGTTAGTAAAATTTAGGAGTAGAAGTGCAGGGACCCACTTGGTAAGTATGTTTTTTTAAAATTACGTGGTTTTATCTAATTATTGGCTGGTATAAAGTGCGTGACTGTTCATAATATATGTTATACAAGGTGCGTGATATATTTTTTATTAATGTTCGTTTATTTTACCATTCTTAACTCATTAATTCGTCCCGGTTTGCTTTGGTTTATAACCTCAAAAAATACAATATACCTTATCAGTCCAGTTTGGGAAAGATGGGGTACCTACTTCGGGGCAAGACGGTTGGGACCCCATCTTACCCGCTCCTTTGGTATTTTTTTTCGATTTAGATTCCATTCAAAATTATATTTATCGATAGCAGCAATCTCACAGCGAACACTGACAGTTCTACCAACAATAACTTCGTCACTTCCTGATACTCAATCGGCCACCTACACCACCATAAATTCTTCAGCAAACACTCTACCTCATCCGTCTGCTACGACCTCATATGTGCTACAACAAGCCTCAGTAAATGATTCTTTGGATGATGCAGCATTCCATCTGGTTAGCCCCAAACAGTTAATGCCTTATCCACGAATGGCCGAAAAAAAAAGAGGCGAAGTTTGGAGAAGAGGAAAAGCAGCTATTATCACTGCTTCTCCATATAAAACAGAATTAGAGGAAAAACAAAACAGTAGGAAACCGAAACCTGATGTCTCAAGCGAAAAGAAAATGAAAAAATCAAATAAGAGGAGATCTCGAAAAACTAAAAAAGCTGAAGAAGAAGCTCAGACATCAGAAGAAGAAGATACTGCATGTCTATACTGCCACGGCTTGTATTCCGAGTCTACCGAAGGATGGATCACTTGCCAGGTTTGTTCTTATTGGGCGCATTGTGGCTGTGCAGGAGTTGAAGACAACGATGATGAAGCTGTCCACATCTGCCCATTATGTGAAGATGAAGACTATTGAATATTCTATACCCCATCTTACCCAAGGGGGTACCCCGTCTTGCCCTATAGTTGGGGTAAGACGGTGAGATTTTGTTATTTTTTAAATTAGATATTTAAATGAAAAGAATAATTTTTTTTTTGTTTTGACTGATTGTTATTGAAAAAAGAAAAACTGATTATTTACTTAATAGAAGTTCCTACATTGTGCAATTATAAAGAAGGGTTTTATTCAAGAAATGCCTTAAGGTCCCCGTCATACCCCACCTTCCCCTATTAGCCGAAATTAAGAACCTTCGATGTGTATTATTTAATAAAATTCTGCATTTGTTTTGAATATGATATTTTACACTACCCCACCTGATCAATAAATAAAATGGGCTCTCATTTGAAAAAAAAAATTTTTGATTTCTGTCATAGCTAACTCTGACAATTAAATGTAAAGACCCGCCCGTATGTTCAATTAAATTTTTGAGTCGAAGGATGAGAAGCGATAAGCATTGATATGCGCCTTGTGATACAAGCTATAAAACATTGGAATATTTCTTATTGGGTGTGAAAATCACCTGTTTGTATTCCTTTGTTGATGAACAAACTACTATGGAAAAAAGCTCAAGTTGAGAAATTTTGTATTTTATTTAGATTTCAGACATATTTTTAGGGGAAAATATGCTACTGATACGTAAAAACAATTTAGAATTCAATAAGTAATGTGATTCTGAATAAAAATGTGGTGTCACGTTTAGAAAACGAAAGTATCATTTCCGGTGAAAACAGAGGTCGAACGATGTTTTTTCCAAGAATTAACATCTCCTAGCAAACTGTTAAAATTTTAATTGTGTATCACGAGTATTTCCTTCAAATGTTTTAACCTGCGGTCTTCTTGAAAAACCCTGTATCATGTATCAATGAGATTTATACTGATATCGGAGAGTAATGTTGAAATTTCGAAAACATACCTTGAAGTAGGTTTATTTCAATATTTCGAATCTTTGTTTTTTTATGAATATGGTACTTGCTGTTGGGATGACGATAATTGTACATAATTGATAGCGAGACGTTCATTAGTGAAAAAAAAACATTATTTAGTTTTATGCACTGTAATACAGTTCACCCAAGAAACCACATAATAGGTATGTCGAATTAATTCAAAAAAATAGTCATGAAGAATCAAATCTGCATGATAAGTTCTTTTTCATTTATGCGAACCTATATTGATTATTCATTCTCCATCTAGGAATCATAAATTAATCCTCTGGTTTATCACGTCATCGGTCATCATTGTCCTCATTATTTAGATCGAAAGAGCAGTTGCCAACCAAATTTTCAATGTACTCTTGCTTTCCGTTCTCTGTAAACGTAAAATGTACCACGTACCATCGACCGTGAAAAACCCTGTATTATTATTATGGAAAGATACTATTTCTAATTTCAGAAGGATAGAAAACATATTTATACAATAATCTATTCTTGCAAGTATTCAGAATCTCGTCAACGTGTTACTTGATAATATGAAAAGGAAGTTTTGTTGAGGCAATTATTCATTTCAATTCGTCACTGAAATATCGATTTCAAACTGATGAGATTTAACCAAATAATTACATAGTGTTATTGATAGCCCAAACGAGCTGTCATTCATTCTTTAAAATAGACCGGGAATTTAACAGGTAGAGAAAAGAAAGGGCGACAAAAGAATTGTAGATAAGAACGTTTGACCAATAAGATGTTGGTAATGCGCAAAACAAACCGATTTGGTTTATTTGTTTGTATTCTCTTATATTTGAACCATACTAATAAGAATAAATAGACCAAGCAAGTCATTCATTTAAGGGTTTGTTTTGGGAACAAACATATAGAAAAAGAGGCATACATGACATCCGTTAGAGAGAAACACAAATAAAAATGTCTGTTTCCTGGGCCATGCCATAGGCATGCCTAAGGGTGCTCAATTCACTTAGAAATTAGGTTCACTGTTTCGAATTCGAATAGCAGAATTAAGTTCGACTTTAAATTCAACGATTTTACTAAAATGAAGTTAGAAAATTGAGCGAATTGTTCAAAATGGTATAATTCCTGATCTAGTTGAATAAAATAACCAATTACACATTATAACTCGGATATATTATAATTCGTGATTTCGATTGATTCGACTACATGGCTTGATGAATAATTTATCATAGAATAAATGTTCTGACTATTCATCGAACAGATAGTAACTGCATCTTAGCAATGCAATTCACAGTGGGTACATTTCTGACCGAATTCAATTTCACTATTATTTCTATACACAGTATTCTATAATTCAAACTTTCGATATTTGATTCCATATACCTAATCACATAAATTATACAAGTGGACAATTTTGAGTAACACAATTTTCAAAAACTCAGCCCAAGAATTTGTATTCAACTTATGTATAAATAAACACTTATGAACAAAGAAATGGACTGGTAAAGACCATCATATGAATGACCATTGGAAACGAGCCATCATCAAGGTTGAGTAGTGACAGACCGGTTTCGCTCTTACTAGTCCATTTCTTTGTACATATGTACTTGCCTAAATAGGCATGATATTTTCTTATTAATAAACACTTATATATAAAAATCTTTATTAAGAACAAAAATGATGTTATATGATAAAAAAAAACACCAATGTCTCATTGTCAGTTAATAATTACCAAAATTTGAAAGATAATAAAAAGAAATAGCATACACAAATATTCTTTAACTCCCTGGCCAAACCACTCACAATCAATTTATATTTCAAACATTTTTGTTGAATGGAATGCGTGCAAAATAATTAGCTCTTGGGGATTAGAATGTCAAAGTAAATGATCTCAATGCAGGACTGTATATCTGTGTTGATAGGTCTTTCAACTTCCTCTCAAACATTTATTCCTTTACCAGAAAGAGGAGCCTACAAAGAGAACATAATTGATTCTTATACAGAATAATGTTTATTCATGAGGAAAATTAAAATATTTTTATGTTAGATTTTGTGAATACTACACCTTAGAAGCACTTATAGATGACTGTGATGAAAGGATTTACTCTGAAATATAGCAGATTATTCAAGTTCCATAGCTTCGACTACAGAATGAACATTACTCCGAAGCGAAAAATAGTTCTCCTCATGAATATGAAGTTTGGCCTTGTTTTATCCGAACTGAATTCTTCTTCAGCCATGTCCCAAACATAGGTTTTTCTAAAATAACAAAAACATATTTCAATAATGAATCTTTAAATGCCACACCTAGCTTACCTACTTCGTTTGATTGCAGAAACTTTAGGTTCAATGTTTTCTCTGTAAATATTTTCTCTGATTGAACAATTTCTTCTGATGCTTCTTTTCAAAAGGTTGGGGAGGGTCTGGAGGTCTTACTCATGTATATTGTATGTAGGTATCATAACAACAAAATAATTGGTAACTAATTTTGCCCTAGGTTTCCTCTTCGGAAAAGTGTCCTCTGATAAAGTACTCATACTTTTAATCAGAGAAGTGCTAAAATATGAATACAGTCTCAAGAAGTATTTTGAACAACAATGAAAATTCTCACCTTGAAGTCTTAGTCTCTTTGCTCTCAAATGTATGGAGTTGGAAGGGCAATGGGCTAACGTTTACTAATCTTATCACAAATTATATCCAGTTGAAGTGATTCGGGCATATATAAATGAATCTAGGATTTTTCCGATCAATTTCCAAACCTCAAAGAGAAAACCCATCATTTCGAATCTCGATTCGGTAAGCTATAACAAAAAAAATATTTATCCATTGAAACCATATAATTGAAACCAGTGGTATGAGTCGACACTGAAAACCAAAACAAGCATAAAGTTAACCTATACTTACGAATGTGTTCCATTTACAGAATCCTTCGGATTTAATTCATGAAATTATCCGTATCTTACCATTATGAAAACTTTCTTCGAATAAATTTCAGAAGTTTTAGACTGTGAAACACTGCCTGTAACGCTAATTTCGAAAATAATTACAAATTCATACAGATTCCAAAGGTAATCATTCCGATAGTACGGAGTTGCCAAATTGGGCTGAATCTCTGATGTTTATCTTTTCTAGTGCAATTTCAGGAAAAATATATTTACTCATTTTTGAATGAAAAGTATTCCTTTTACCAAATCAGAAATGAAAAGGTTTGCTTTATGAGTTTCGATCTCTGTCTCAGCAATTTTCTAGCCCAATTTCTTTAGTTTTTACATTTTTTAGTTAAAAAACATGCTCGTTACGGCTGACCCGAGGGTCAGCCGCGCAACAGCGCAAGTGAACAAATTTAAGGTGTGTTCCCAGTAAAATGTAAACATACTAACTTTCTTATTAGTCTAAGCTTTGAACAATAGGCGCCAAATTTCGAATTCACTGCTATTGCCGCGTTAGAGAAATACCTTGCTAAACAGTATACAAAATCACTTTCCACGGGATAGCAAACAATTTCGACTAGATTTTTCCGCTTCACAACGCTTACTAGAATTTTTTTTTTCATAAACCTTCTCATTCTCGAAAATTTCAGAAAAACCGTATATTTTCACGAATTTTTGAAAATTTTGACACCTGCATTTTTGTCCATATGTTTCTCTTTTCATAACAATTAACATATCAAAAATGCAGCTCTTTCCGAGAAAAAGTGATTTCAGCCCTTCCTTTACTGGCCCATTCTACCTGCTTTGGGAATTCGCATCTCGGTTCCGTCTTCCGTCTTTAAACTCATCCCCTAGCTAGAGGGGCTGGTCTGAGCAGCGTTGCCAGATAAATTTCATTACAGAATATTATGGCGATTTTCCTTGGGGGCATTGTGACTGCTCACCTTAATTCAAATGAATTTTTGTCACATTATTACATGAAATGATTATGGGACATAGTGGACATTCCTCGAAACGATGATACATATTATAAAATTATTAATGAATACATGCCAATTATTTGTTATCAAATAACTGCTACTCAGTATATCAATGGATGATTTGAATAATACAGTTCTTCGCTCAATAAATACATGCTCTACATAAGGTGATAAACTGCGATGGCCTATTAAGAAGTTCAATTTAATTATCATTATATCCTGAAAGCGAATCCAATCATTTTATGAAATATTGGTTATGATGATGTACAGGACTGAATTTTTACATGAATTTATTTCTTGACTTTTATTCCTTTAAATTCACAGCATATTGAGCATAAAATCGTTCAAAGAAGTGATTCACCATTGTAAAATCCAGCTTCAATATATGAAATTAAATAATGATTTAAATTTTTTTTTCGGTTGCTAAATATCATTTTTGTTTGTCAAGTGGTCAATACTATTAGTGAATCAACTCATTTTATTGCAAAAATATAAAAAGTAAGTCTACTACAACAAGGTACGAACCATGATATTCCAGGCGAAACCCAGAACTAGCTGTTCGGCTACGTGCGCCCCTTTCAAATTTTGGGTATATCAATTCTAATTGAAAAGCTAAAGTTTAACTTTTGAAGATCATTTCTAAGGAAGATCACCCCAAAAAAGTCTCATTCCAAAACGAATTCCCAAGATAATGCCCTCCTTGTGAGCCCCCCCCCCCCCAATAGCTCAGGACACCCCTAATTTTGCTGGTTTCCCTGAATTTGAAACATACTAAGACTAAAATAATTACAAGATCAGCAAAAATATCTAAAAGTTCTCCCGTAAAAAGTCGGGACTGGTTCCAGTGTATCCGCGCCTGAATCCTGGTGTGCTAATGTAAAATTTCTTCGAAAAGTATGAAAAGTGGTGTGTATTGCAATTCAGTACAAAGCTGAAGAAGAATACACCACCTTTATCCAAAAAAACACAAAAAAAAAATTTTTTTCGAGCGTCCCCAAATGGTCACATACATGCATTTTTCCCTATAGATAGCAAAAAAATTCACATATGGGCGAACGGATCGAATTATATGACCCAGAATTACAATGCGAACCTAACTATGTCATTATATTTGATATATGAGAAATATATGAAATGTCCTCAAAAAGACCGATTCGCATATATATATATATATACGCAGGGGGCTTCAGCCTTCGGGGGGTGACGTCCCCGCGTACCTGAGTCACCAGGCCTACAGGTTAGCTCCCTGAGGCACTGAGAAGAAACAGCTCCTGTAACGCCCCCTGCGTATATATATATATATATATATATATATATATATATATATATATATATATATATATATATATATATATATATATATATACGCAGGGGGCTTCAGCCTTCGGGGGGTGACGTCCCCGCGTACCTGAGTCACCAGGCCTACAGGTTAGCTCCCTGAGGCACTGAGAAGAAACAGCTCCTGTAACTAGAAGTAAAACTCAACAGGGCGGTGAGGGACTGCGGGCTGGTCCCTCTCGGAGCCGTCCAGAGGCTCAGCTCGATGGGGGTGACTGTGGTGCGAGCGGCGCAGCCCCCCGAGATGGTACCGCAAGATCCACGCTCGAAATGGAAGGTTTCTCCGGTTTGGATGAGAGGATCTCTCGTCCCGCCCAGGAGCCAAAACGAGACGGAAGAGCACGATGGACCGAAGACGAAAACGTCCTAATTATTCGCGCTCATTTCATAGCAAAAGCCCTAGAGCAAGCGTCAGAAAGAACGTACAGACAACTCCTGACTGAAACCTGGAATAACATCAAACCAGACAAACAACTCTACACTAACCTGCTAGCTAATCGAGTGAGATATCTGCTCGAAGGTGAAAAGCTCTCAAGTGTCGAACTAGCAGCGATTGAACAAAGCATGTGGCCTCATACAGCACCACCAGCCGAAGATCAGGAACAAGAGCTCCAACAACAGGAGGAACTATACGTAGAGCAACAGGAAGAAGACCAAGGTGACCAACTGACCATTAAAATAAAGCAAGCCTTCAAACGAAATGCCTTATTATATACGGGTATAAATCCTGAAATGAGGCCAAAAATCCCTAGGATGAAGGGATCGCGCATTATGTTGGAGAAGGTGAAGGTGGTAGATGAAATTATAAAGTATAACATCTCAAGCACAACAACACTGAGAGATGTGGTAGATCTGGTATACACGGGAGCAGTCACGGTGTGTGAGGAGATGGGGAAGTGTATAACGATAACGCAGCCACATAGAAGACCAAAGAGAGAGCAGCCTCCATGGAAAGCCCGCCTGGAACGAAAAATAATAAAGATTAGGAAAAATATCGGATTACTACATACTTACTTGAACACCGAGGTAGTTTCCAATAAAGTCCATAAAAGGGTCCACTGGATTGCATCTGAGGCCCGGATAGATCTTAGGGCAGCTGATTTCCGGTTGAAACTCGAAACCCTGAATGATAGCCTGAAACAAAAAATAAAGGCTTTAGGTAATCGTATAAAACGCTACACGGAGAGAACAATTAGGTACCAGAATAATCAGTTGTACTACAGAAATCAAAAACAATTCTTCAGGAACCTAGAAAACAACAACCACAGCAACAACGAACCTCCTAAAACAGAGGACATGTATACATATTGGCAGGCAATATGGGGTAAGAACAAACAACACGACGATGCGGCGCGTTGGATCAGGGAGGCAGAGGCCGAAAGCTCCAGTTACAACATGGAAGAAGTGAAGATTACCAAACTGGATATTGAGCAAGTGCTGAAAAAAACAAATAACTGGGCAGCACCGGGACCCGACAAGGTCCAGAATTATTGGTGGAAGCACTTCCCGAGCACCTATCAAATCCTTGCCACTCTGTTTCAGAAAGCATTGTCCAACCCAGCTGTTATCCCTCGCTTCTTCACACTGGGCACCACTGTTATGCTACCAAAGGGAAACACAACATCAGACCCAAAAAATTTTCGACCAATTACATGCCTACCCACCATATATAAAATACTAACTGGCACCATCACAACATACATATGGAAACACGTGAAGAAGGAAAACATATTAGCACGCGAACAAAACGGCTGCTGTAGGGACGCAAAAGGATGCAAAGAACTCCTTGTAGTCGACCAAATCATTACAGGCCAAGCAAAAGGTAAACTCCGCAATATATCCGTAGCCTGGGTCGATTATAAGAAGGCGTTTGACTCGGTGCCACACTCTTGGCTACTGAAGGTGCTGAGGTTGTACGGAGTATCAGAGAAGGTGATCAATCTGCTAGAACATCTTATGAGCACCTGGCGTACTACATTATTAGTCGAAAACGGGGGCAACAGCAGCATGTCTAATGAGATAGCCATCAAATGTGGAATTTTCCAGGGGGATACTTTGAGCCCGCTCTGGTTTTGCCTGGCTCTGAACCTCCTTAGTAAACTTCTCAATAAAACAAAATACGGATATATCATCAACAAGATCAGAAACGTGAAAATAAACCACCAACTATATATGGATGATCTTAAACTCTTCGCAGCCAATCGAGAAGAGATGAGAAGGTTACTGGAAATAGTGTCATCCTTCAGCCAGACGATCGGCATGGAGATGGGACTTGACAAGTGCGCGGTCCTGAATGTAAAAAGGGGCAGAGTTACCGAGGGTCAGGACATCAAATTATGGGACGAGTCAAGCATATCATGTCTAGGTCAACAGGAAACGTACAAATATCTCGGCATCAAACAAGCCCTCGACATAAGAAAGCCTGAAGTGAAAGATGATTTCAAGACCAAGTACTTTAGCAGGCTGAGGTGTCTCCTGAAAGCTAAACTCAACTCTAAGGCTCTGTTCACAGCTATTAATACTTGGGTCCTACCCTGTATTTCCTACTCATTCGGAGTAGTACGCTGGACAGCAACCGAACTTGAAGCAATAGACATCCAAACAAGAAAACTTCTCACTAGGTATGGAATCCATCACCCCCATGCCTCTGTGAATAGATTGTACATCAGCAGACATGAAGGTGGCAGAGGACTTCAGAACATCCTTATAACACACAACAGGATGGTATCACAAATGAGAGACTACTTCAGATCGAGAAACTTACCGTTCTTTAAGTCCGTTTGCCAAGCAGATGAGTACTCGGCCCTGCAGCTGGCAAAACCCTCGGTTAACCTCAAGGAACAGTCACTCGAACAGCTCACGGCAGAGTGGCACAGCAAGGCACTACATGGCAGATACCCTGGAAATTTGAAATCGGATAATATTATAAAAAATGAGTCGATAACTTACCTGAAAGCAGGATACCTTCACCCTGAAACCGAGGGAAGGCTTGTTGCAATCCAAGATCAGGTAGTGCCAACCAGAGCCTATATCAAGAGAATTACTGGCTGCAACATACCATCCGACCTTTGCAGAAGGTGCTCCAAGGCTCTGGAAACAATTCAGCACATCACATCCTCGTGTTCTATACTGGCACCAAAAGACTATACGGAACGTCACAACGCCATGGCCCGAGTCTACCATAGGGAAATTGCGTTAAAAACAGGTCTTCTGCAAAGTAAAGGCAACCTTTATACTTACCATCCACGAGATGTGCTAGAGAATGACAACTACAAGCTCTACTGGGACACAGCCATAATCACAGATAGGTCTATAGCACACAATCGGCCCGACATTGTATTGTTTGATAAAAGGGAGAAGTCTGTGCAGATAGTGGACGTTACGGTCCCTGCTGACGACAATATCACCAAGGCCTATACGGAGAAGGTGAGTAAGTACCACGACCTAGCTTTCGAATTGAAGGAGATTTATGGCCTCAGAAAGACGTCGACAGTGCCGCTCATAATATCGGTGAACGGCTTGGTAGAGGCTCACATGCTGGAGAACACAAAGAGGCTGCACCTGGACACTAGCTTGATTAGTCAAGCTCAACGGGAGGTGATACTAGGCACCACGCGGATAGTCAGGAGATTCTTGACCAGCTCCTGAGAACAATTTTGGCTGAAAAGTCAGCTCGGTTGTCTCACGCACCGACCCGCTAGACGGTGAAGGAGAAAAAAAAATATATATATATATATATATATATATATATATATATATATATATATATATATATATATATATATATATATATATATATATATATATATATATATATATATATATATATATATATGTTATATTTTAATACTTGCTTCACTCTGTATTTAATAAAAGAGATTCACAAGTTCGTAACTCTATTTATTCAGCAACATTTATTTTATATTTTTATTATTGACAGATGTCAAAAAGCAAACTTGATCTTTTTCTGAAAGCTGACCAAACTTCCTACTTGATTTATATTTTGTCATTATCGAATCTAATTCAACACTCTCCCTTATACAGGGTGATTCCGGAGGAGACCGTCAGATTTTAGGTGAAGTATACACTAGTTAAGGCAGTTTCGAAACAATGATTGGTTTATGGTTGGGGGCCTTCATTGAGAGTCTACAGGGTGATTTGTCCGATTCGACCGATTTTTCTTTCATTCATAACTTTGGTATGGCTTGATCAATCATGATGAAATTTTCAGTGTAGAACAATATGATTATCTTCTTTCAATAATTCCAACACTTTCCCAAAAATACATGGTGGGAATTATGATAAGTTCAGATTAAGTTTGCAGGTTGAAAAAACACCCTGTACATTCCGTTTTCAGAAATTTTCTACTTGCTTCAGATTCTACCATAAGTTTACATTACTGGAGCGTTTTTATTTTATTTGGCACACGTCCATTTTTCCTAGAAAAATTTTTCAAAGATGAACAATATCGTTTTTTCGCTCCAAGGCATTGAGAATATTCTGAACTAGATGGTAAAGCTGTATCGTCCAATAATACAAAGCTCTTCCTGAGTCCTAAAATAAATTTTCCAAATTCGAAATTCATTTTTGATCGCTCATATTCAGATGTATAAAATCATTTAATTCAAAAAATTTCTTTATACGTACGTCAAATTAGTACCGAATTAGAAATTTCGCAGAGCAAAGTGAGCAAGACTTTGAAGAAAGAACAATTCCACCCATACCACTACCAAAAGGTGCAAGATTAGCCCCAACGATTACAATTTTGTCGCTGGGTTATTAGTCACCAACGAACTATTTTTCGTATTCTATTCAGCGACGAGGCTATGTTCACTAAGAATGGAATTTTTAATATCCACAATTCCCACGAATGGGCAAGAGACAACCCGCATTTGAAGAAGAGTCATAATACACAACACATATTTTCTGCCAATATTTGGCTTGGAACAATAGACGGAACTTTAGTTGGCCCTCACATTTTTGCGGAAAGATTAAATGGTGAAATTTACCTAGATTTTTTGGAAAATATTTTACCAAATTTATTGGAAAATGTACATATCCGCTCTATGTACTTTCAGCATAACGGAGCACCACCTCACTTTGCATTGAATGTGAGAAATCACCTGGATGTAAATTATCCGAACAGATGGATTGGTCGTGGAGGCCCTATTGCTTGGCCACAAAGATCGCCTGATTTGAACACTTTAGACTATTTTGTGTGGGGATATCTGAAAACAAGAGTTTATAAGGTTGAAATTAGAAGTAGAGAACACCTAGTTAAAAGGATTTCCGAGCAAAATCAATCCCTCATTAGAAGGTCAATTGGAAATTTAATAAAAAGGTCTCGAATATGTATTCAAAAAAGGGGAAATCATTTCGAACATTCTATGTAAATTTTGTGTTATTCCTTAGTTTTGCCGTTCATGATGTGTTTCGAATGTTTATTCTGTATAAGTTGTAGATTTTTTGGTATAAGTAGGTAGGTATACAGATATTTTCTGGATTAAATGATTTTATACATCAGAATATGAGTGATTATGAATTTCGAATTTGAAAGAACTACTTTAGGAATCAGGAAGAGCTTTGTATCATTGGACGATACCGGTTTACATTCTAGTTCAGAATATTCTCAATGCCTTGGAGCGAAATAACGATATTGTTCATCCTTGAAAAATTTTTCTAGGAAAACTGGATGTGTGCCAAAAAAATTAGAAACGCTCCAGTAATGTAAACTTATGATAGAATCTGAAGCATGTGTAAAATTTTTGAAAACGGAATGTACAGGGTGTTTTTTCAACCTGCAAACTTAATCTGAACTTATCATAATTCCCACCCTGTATTTTTGGGAAAGTGTTAGAATTATTGAAAGAAGACATTCATATTGTTCTACACTGAAAATTTCATCAAGATTGATCAAGCCACACCAAAGTTATGAATAAAAGAAAAATCGGTCGAATCGGACAAATCACCCTGTAGACTCTCATTAAAGGCCCCCAGCCATAAACCAAACATTGTTTCGAAACTGCCTTAACTAGTGTATACTTCACCTAAAATCTGACGGTCTCCTCCGGAATCACCCTGTATATATATATCCTTTCAACCTTGTTCAATAAGTCTTTGACGGACTTCCACTCTACTTCACACAAGGCCTTACATACCTAATTCCGAAGGATGGAGACCCAAAAGATCCTAAAAACTATCGTCCCATAACATGCCTACCTACGATATATAAAATATTAACTGCTGTTATTACTAAATACATAAATAAACATCTCAGAGTGAACAACCTCATGGCTACGGAACAAGCAGGTGGACGTATTAAAAACAAGGGCTGCAAAGAACTACTAGTTGTTGACTACATCGTGACTAAGCAGACTCGTAAAAAGCTAAGGAACATCTCGGTAGCGTGGATTGACTATCGAAAAGCTTTTGACTCGGTACCCCATTCTTGGTTGCTAAATGTTCTGAAGATGCACGGAATTAATGAGCAAATAATCAATCTTTTAGAGCTCCTCATGAAAACTTGGAGAACTTCGCTTCTTATTAGAACTGGGGAAGAACTGAAAAAGTCTGGGAACATAAAGATTAACCGGGGAGTCTCTCAAGGCGACACACTTAGTTCAATATGGTTTTGTATGGCAGTCAATCCCTTAAGTATGCTACTGAGAAATACAGAATACGGATATATGATTGATAAATCAAGACTGATTCGGATAAATCACAGTTTACATATATCTATATGTAAACTTATACATACAACTTGAGGTCATCTGACCTCAAGTTGTATGGCGCCAATTTCGATCAGATCATAAGACTTTTATAAATAGTATCGTTGTTCAGCGATTCCATCGGTATGAGCTTTGGGGTAGAGAAGTGTGCAACACTTGAACACTAGAAGTGAGAAGGGGTAAAATTCAAAAAGCAAATCTCGGTACTACACTGATGAATCAGACCACTATGCCTTCCTTGAATATCCATGACTTATATAAATACCTTGAAATTAAACAGGCTTTGGATATAAAAATATCGGAAATGAAAAAACTGTATAAAGAGAGGCTGCTGAGGAGAGTCACCATCCTGTTGAAATCAAAATTGAATTCCAGATCCCTATTTACAGCCATTAACATCTGGGCTATACCAACGATAGCGAACTCTTTTGGTATCCTTTCTTAGTCGACAACTGACCTTCAGGAAATGGACAGAGCAATAAGATCTTTGCTCACAAAATATGGGCTCCATCACCCACACTCATCAATAGTGAGATTATACTTACCACGTCACCTGGGAGGTCGAGGCCTACTCAACTTGGAGAAAATCCACCAAGAAAATATTATTACAATTACTTTCTCAAAAAAAGCTCACCTTTCTTCCAGGCGAATCGTGCGGCGGACCAAGATATCTCGGCTTCAAAACTATCGAATGCAGATCCCCAGCAGACGACTCTTCGCACAACAGAAGAACTCATTGAGGACTGCATGGTGCTCTAGAGCCTTACACAGAAGGTACCTTAGCTGTCTCGAAAAAGAAGAAATTAATAGAAAGGAATCGCTTACTTACCTGAGAGCAGGGTATCTCTTTCCAGAGACGGAAGGCCGACTGATGGCTATAGAATAGGACCAAGTTGTGGCCGCTTGAATGTATCAGAAAAATATTGCCAAACTTGATATACCATCTGATTGCTGTCGAAAATGTTTCCGGGCACCTGAAACAATACAGCAGATGACTTCGTCTTGTCCTATCCTGGCTCCAAGAGACTACCTTCAGAGACATAACTCCATGGCAAAGATTTACCATCAACATATTGCGCTGAAACTGGGTCTGTTTCAAGAGGAACTTCCAGATCACCTATTTGCTCTTCGGAGCCCTACTACAAAATGCCCAATACAAACTTTATTGGCACTCCGCCCTGGTCACTGATAGAAGTGTGATGCATAACAGACCCGACATAACCTTTTTCGATACAGAGAAGAAAACTTGTATGCTCATAGAGTTCACTATCCCAGCAGACGATAACATCTCGAAAGCCTACACGGAAAAAATATCCAAATACAGCGACCTAGCATTTCAGCTGAAAGAGCTATATGGTCTGAAAACGATAAGTGTCTTTCCGATGATAATATCAGTTAACGGCCTCGTGGAGGCACGCTTGCCGGAGAATACCGGAAGATTATGCTTTGAACCTGCAGTCATCTCTGCATCTCAGAAGCAGGACATCCTTTCAACCACGAGGATCGTTCGAAAATTCCTGCAAGGATTCTGAGCGCCGATCTTGATCTTGAGAACTTTGTCCGGCTGAAATCGGATAGTACCCTAAACAAAACAAAAATATAAAAAAAAATATATATATACAGGGTGTCCCAAAACTAGCGAATCAAACGTCTCATCGCGGTAGGGTAGATCAAATACTATCGAATGACAAAAACATTAGTTGAGCGAAAATGTACCGTTTCCAAAAAATCTGGAAACGGAAAAGTCTGGGTTATCGAACATAGAAGTATTCATGCAGCAGCTTCCCAAATAATTATTTTATTTGCATGTCACATTGATTTTCGTAGTACCTAGCGGGTGAATTGAGAAGAGATGAATTGTGGAGGTTGCAGAAAAATTATGATGGTTAGGGAGTAATGAATATATCTATGTACTACAACTCCAGCTTCAACCAGCTCCACACATTCTTTATATATATTAACAGATATTATAGGGATGATACCAATGTGATTTACTCAAAATGTCACAACTCGAATATGCCCTATGGACTTCTCGAATTGTTCGATCGGCCCATAGACATAGAGACATGGACTGAGCAATGTCAGCATGAAATTGTCTTTTTTATAGAAAGAGAGAAATGATCGTCGGGCATTTACCTCTCTTTTTTTGTTTACATAGAGGTGAGTGTGGACCAATCAAAATTCTAGAAAAAGACAACTGCATGCCCGACGTGCGTTTCTCTGTCACTTTTTGACCGTATTTCATGCATAGATAGAAAGGGAAGGCACAGTCCATGTCTCTATGTCTATGGATCGGCCTCATAAATATCAACATTCCGATATGAACATAGAAAATTTATAAGGTATCAAATTTGACCAGGTATCGTTAGAAAATTTTTGCAAACAAGAATTCACATTCAATTCAAAATGTGGTCGACAGAAAAATCTTGTAATCAACTCGTTTATTATTTGAGCGATTAATGATCTCGAACATTTACGTGCGAGCGAAGCGAGAGAGAAATATCTCAATCATTAACCGCTTTCATTATTAACCTAGTTGATTAAAAAACTATTTTTCAATTGACGACGATCAATTGCATTCTATTATTCTATTTTTTGTAAATGTCAATTACTTTTGAACTGTACACCTACCTACTCGCCACATATTTTCTGCAGGAAAATTAATTTTTTCCACTATTTTAAACACATTCATAAAAAAACCGTAAACCTTGTGCGTAAACAAAACGATAGATGTATAATAAACATTTTTCCATGCAATTGGACTTGTTGAAAAATATGAATTCAAACGAATGAACAATAAAGGCAGTAGAATTTTTTTCTGGTATACGCCACGATCAGTTTTGTTTTGGTGAGTCAGATTAGCCTAATCTTATATTTTAGTTTAATGGACCCGAATTGACTCTGGGTAATTCAGCATTGTATCAAGTCCTTTTTTATCGATAACCATCGTTGGTAGGTATAATTGAATACTTATTTGCAAATCTGTGTGTTTCAATATTGGGCTTCGTTTATTACACTAGTTTAAATAAGTAGGGAATAAACATCTAAATAACTTGTTTATAGTCCATTTTTATCAGATCTTATACACTGATATGCACTTATGTGGAAAAAATGAAAGCTCTGGTACAGAACATCTGCTACCAATTTGAAATATAACCTCAATAAATACAAGGACATCCAAAATTCAATGGATCGCCATATTTGATGAAATACGTACTTATTTTGGGCAAAAACTGTACCAAAACGATAATTTATTGTTGCGCCTGATTGATTGTCAGTATTTATACGTGAGACTTCTTTAGTAACCTATGTCTACGATCCGTGGTTGTCTTCCGCTCCGACCTAAAATTCCTTCTCATTCCGGGCTCGAACCTGCTTACTTTTCGACCTCTTGTGTTCCCTCCAACCTATCTAGCTATGGAAACATGTGACAAATTCATATAAGTGCACCATATCAACTACATGGAATAAAAATTGATTCTTATACCAATGCAGAAACCAAATAAGTCTCAAAACTCGAACTAAAATCGCATTCTTTATATTTTAAACAATAACTCGAGTATTTGCTTTTCATTTGTCACACAAAATCATCAGATATACACAATATTGTGTCTCTGACGAATGGAATCAGGTTTACTATGCTTGTAAATATTATAAATTATAATATTGTAACGTTTTCTTCGCTTAATTGAAACGTCCAACTTATTGAAATTATTTATTTACACTCAATACACTTATACCTCACAAACTAACTATTACACTACTATTTATTTCCACTCTTGTTTATTTCCACTTGTATAAAAATATTCAGTGGTCTGATTTCGAACTCAAAAATAAAATGCGAATTCTGAAGGACCACTCGATTGCTCGAGAAGAGTTAGCGGAGTGTAATTTTGCTGTAATTGTAGGGCAACTGGAAATTGCTTGGGTGGAAAAAATGTAAAACAAAGCGGCAATTAAGATGCGACTTACCTCTATGGAGTGCTGTGAAGGGTTGAGCTCAGGTACGCGGGGACGTCACCCCCCGAAGGCTGAAGCCCCCTGCGTATATATATATATATATATATATATATATATATATATATATATATATATATATATATATATATATATATATATATATATATATATATATATATATATATATATATATATATATATATATATATATATATATATATATATATATACCAATACAACAACACAAGTCACAAAATAACAGTTCACTATGAACGATAGGCACAATCCCACTTCTGATGTTAGAAATGAAACTCAAGAATTCCAAACTTAATCATTTATTTTCGTAAACACAAGAAATATCGAGCGGCTTGTACATCCGAGCACGAAGGGATCTTCAAATCGAATTGCCTGAGTACCACAGCTTCAAATCTCGGCTGTCGTTTATGTTTACTCAGCGCTTATCCCCTTTGACCGGCAGCGGCTCACCATATTCGTGTATTCGATTTCTTACAATATATATATATATATATATATATATATATATATATATATATATATATATATATATATATATATATATTGTAAGAAATCGAATACACGAATATGGTGAGCCGCTGCCGGTCAAAGGGGATAAGCGCTGAGTAAACATAAACGACAGCCGAGATTTGAAGCTGTGGTACTCAGGCAATTCGATTTGAAGATCCCTTCGTGCTCGGATGTACAAGCCGCTCGATATTTCTTGTGTTTACGAAAATAAATGATTAAGTTTGGAATTCTTGAGTTTCATTTCTAACATCAGAAGTGGGATTGTGCCTATCGTTCATAGTGAACTGTTATTTTGTGACTTGTGTTGTTGTATTGGTACAAAAACGATAATTACTAAGACTGCTTTCGAGCTTTTATGGACATTTACGAATACTGAGTGGTTATTACGTCGTATCCTGAAATTTTATCCTGGACTGTGTGTTTACAAGACAAGTGAAAAAAAAAATGGCATCATCGGATGGCGATTCGACTCAAAGCTTACTGGCGGAGTTAGTCAAAGTTCTACAATCGCAGAGATCTGGTGAACAGGTAGATTTACCGTATTTCAAACCCGAAATTAATGAATCGAATAAATGGGTGAGTTATGTTGAGACTATTAAGCATGAAGTAGGGTGGTCTGATGTTCAAACCTTGGCAAGGATTGGTCGATTTTTATTGAATGAAGCGAAAAGATGGTTTGAACGTTGGAATCCCGACAACAGAGACTGGGCTACTTTCCGTATCGATTTCATCGAAGCATTTCCTCCGAAAAGGAATCTTGGCCGTGTGTTGGAAGAGGCAGTTAAATTCTCAAGTGCTTGTGTAAACACTTATGAAACTTATGTGCATGAGAAGTCGGCTTTATTAAATAATTTACGCGCTAACTGGAGTGAAGGAGATCGAGTAGAATTGATTGTTTATGGAATTTCAGAGCTTGAGATACGAAATGCCGCAATGAATGCTAACTGTCGCACTATTTCCGAGTTGTTAGTTTTCTTGTCATCGTTCGTTAAACCTTCACGATATAACGATGGACAGCAACGAATGATTGGTTATGAGTCATCTCTCAAAAGAAAATATCCTTTTTCCGACAAGAAAGGAAGCAGTTTCAAAATTTCTAAGAAGTGTTACCAATGTGGTAAAATGGGACATGTTCAAGCAAATTGTCGTGTTAAAGACAACAAATTTCAATCAGATAACAAAAGATTCCCTGTTAATGACCAAGGTGTTCCTTAGTACATCTCAAAATCACGAGAGTTGTAGTTTTTGTGCTAAGAAGGGTCACAATATTTCAAATTGTTTTACGAAAGCTGCCATCGAAAAACGTCGTAATATCAACTTGTGTTCCACAGGGAAACCTGCCGGATCAACAAAGATTTCCATCGATGGTCATCAATTTTGGGCCTTAATTGATACTGGGGCTGACCTTTCTCTTATTTCAGACAAGTACACTCATTTATTCCAAAATAAAGTAACCGGATGTAATATAATTCTGAAAGGACTTAGTAATGTAACCATTGAAGCAACAAAAAAATTCGTTGGTTTCACAAACATCTCTGATGTGAATATTCCAGTTACTTACGTTTTTGTATCTGCTAAGAGTCTTGATTACGATGTTTTGATTGGACGTAATATTTTCGAAGATCAGAGTCTTGTTACCATTACGGATCATGAAGGATCGCGCATCGTACGTCGTGAGTTGCCTGGAATCAACCGGATTTCTGAGAGTTTCGATTCTGAAATAACTGAGATTGATGTACCTGCTGAGTACCTGGATGATTTCCAAATTATTCTTCGAGATTTTAGTGGCATGATAACAACTGGAAATAAAGTAGGCGCGGTAAACAATGTGAGTCTTCAGATACGCCTATCAGAAGATACTGTAGTTGCTCGTAATCCTTATCGACTATCCGCTACCGAAAGGGAAGCTGTTCGTGAAATCACCAACGATTTGATGGCGAACAACATTATACGTCCTAGTGAATCACCCTTTGCAAGACCAATACTATTAGTGAGAAAAAAGGATACATCCTTCAGAATGTGCGTCGACTATCGTGAACTTAACCGAATTACTATTAAAGATCGATTTCCCATGCCATTAATTGAGGATCAGTTGGATAGGTTAGGAAAAGGATGTTATTTCACATCTTTGGATATGGCTTCCGGTTTCCACCAAATACCGATACATGAAGAATCCATTCCGAAGACTGCTTTTGTGACACCTGATGGTCATTTCGAATACCTTCGTATGCCCTTCGGTCTAACCAATGCACCGGCTGTATTCCAGAAGGCTGTCAATCGAGCCCTTGGAAATTTGAAAGATACTATTGCATTAGTTTATGTGGACGATATTCTCATTCCTAGTGCCACCCCGGAAGAAGGGCTTACCAACTTAAGACGCGTCTTGGAAGCACTTAGTTCTGCTGGTTTCTCTCTGAACATAAAAAAATGCCACTTCCTGCAACCAAGCTTAGAATACCTTGGGAGAGAAATATCAGGTGAAGGTGTAAGAACAGGGAAAGCCAAGGTCGAAGCGCTAATGAAGTCGCCAATTCCAACAAATGTCAAGCAAATTCGTCAATTTATGGGTCTACCAGGGTATTTCAGGAAATTTGTCCCAGAATTCGCTAGTAAAACGGCATGTATAACTCGCCTGACGAAACAAGGAATTCCCTTTCAATGGGGAGAAGAGCAGGAGGAAGCAAGAAAATATGTCATTGATCATCTGACATCAAGGCCTCTGCTCGTTGTTTATGATCCAGAAGCACCCACAGAGCTGCACACTGATGCTAGCAGTATTGGATATGGTGCCATACTTATACAAAAACATGAAAACCAGCCAAAGGTTGTAGCTTACTTTAGTAAAAGGACAACAGACAGTGAATCGAAGTATCACTCATACGAGTTAGAAACTCTGGCAATAGTGCAAGCACTCAAACACTTTCGAAATTATTTGCTTGGGATCAAATTCACCATAGTCACAGATTGCAATTCCGTTAAGGCAACAGCTACTAAAAAGGATCTTATTCCTCGAATAGCCCGCTGGTGGGTTTACCTTCAAGATTTCGATTTTGAGATAAAGTACCGTAAAGGAAGCAATCTTCCACATGTGGATTATCTGAGTAGAAATCCTGTAAACACAATACGCCGAGTTTCGCATAATAACTGGGCTTACATTGAACAGAAGGGAAACGAGGAAGTTCAAAACATGTTGGAACAGCTAAGGAATGGAGATCTCGACTCTAACCAATACACTGAAAAGGATGGAATGTTGTACCACAAGCACCACAACCCAGATGGAACAATGAATCTGCAGTGGTTTGTTCCTAGACAAAGTCGCTTAGGGTTACTCCGTATCTTCCATGACGAGCAGTGTCATATCGGCGATGATAAAACTTACCAGTCGATAGCTGCAAATTTTTGGTTTCCACGAATGAGACACTTCATCAAATGTTATGTTAGGCATTGTGTAATATGTGCAGTAAAAAAGACAAGAACAGGACCACTACAAGGTTTTGTACATCCAGTAGAGATTCCCAAAGAACCATTTCACACCTTACATTTGGATTGTTTAGGACCATTACCTGTGTCTACTGACGGTTACAAGCACATTTTGGTTATCGTTGATAGTTTTACGAAATATTGCATTTTGATGCCAATGAAAAGTGTGACCACCGCAGAAACTCGCGAAAAATTAGAAACTGTGTTATCATTATTTGGAACCCCTAAACGAGTTATAATGGATGCCGCTACGTCGTTCAAGAATACAACTTTTCCAAAGTATCTGGAGAATTGGAATATCGAGCATCATTATGTTACGCCAGACATACACAGAGGAAATGGACAGGTGGAACGCTATATGAGAACCATTAGGAATTTATTGAGAATTGAAACTCGAGTAAAGGCAGAATGGCCGAGTGGTTTATGGAAAATCCAGCTTGTTCTTAACACAACTGTGCAGAAATCAACTAATTCGACTCCACTGCAATTACTCTTGGGAATCCAAAGTTCGACACCATTGATACAGGCGTTATTGAAAAATGTGTCAAAGGATCTGTCTTCAATAAGAAACCGAGATTTGGATAGACAGCGAGTAGCAGAAAAATTGTCCTCGACACGTGATCTGAACGATGTTAATAAGAGAAGAAGAGATAACGTTCAGTACTCGCCTGGTGACTTTGTGCTGATGCACCGTGATTCTCAGATGCACATTAGTAAAAGCGATTATGAGTTTCTGGGTCCATACGAGGTGGTGAACTGCCTGGATAATGGACGCTATAAAATTAAGAAGGTTGGCACGAACATCGTGACGAAAGCAGCCAAGGAGCAGCTCAGACGATGGCCTACACAATGGGCTTTGAATGTTGACATGAATGAAGTATTGGATTTTCTGGAGTCAGAAAGTGACTCAGTTGAAAGAGAAGGTTAGTGTAGAAACATTAATGCTGTTATTGCATTGTCAGTCTCTGTCCCGTTAGTGGTAGAGCTGAGTGATGGCTGAGGTCATTACAGGTACAATTTTGATTTTTGTCAGTCTCTGTCCCGTTAGTGGTAGAGCTGAGAGATGGCTGAGGTCATTACAGGTACAATTTTGATTCTGTCAGTCTCTGTCCCCTTAGTGGTAGAGCTGAGTGATGGCTGAGGTCATTACAGGTATAATTTTGATTTTGTCAGTCTCTGTACCCTAAGTGGTAGAGCTGAGTGATGGCTGAGGTCATTACAGGTACAATTTTGATTTTTGTCAGTCTCTGTACCCTTAGTGGTAGAGCTGGGTGATGGCCGAGGTCATTACAGGTATGATCTTGATTTTTGTCAGTCTCTGTACCCTTAGTGGTAGAGCTGAGTGATGGCTGAGGTCATTACAGGTACAATTTTGATTTTGTCAGTCTCTGTCCCGTAAGTGGTAGAGCTGGGTGATGGCCGAGGTCATTACAGGTATAATTTTGATTGATGTTTGTCAGTCTCTGTACCCTTATTGGTAGAGCTGAGTGATGGCTGAGGTCATTACAGGTATAATTTTGATTTTTGTCAGTCTCTGTACCCTTGGTGGTAGAGCTGAGTGATGGCTGAGGTCATTACAGGTATAATTTTGATTTTTGTCAGTCTCTGTCCCGTTAGTGGTAGAGCTGAGAAATGACTGATGTCTTTACAGGTGTAATTTCGATATTTGTCTGTATCTGTATCGTAAGTGATAGAGCAGGGTAATGGCTGAGGTCATTACAGATATAATTTTGATTATGTGAGACTCTGACCAGCAAGTGGTACAGCTGATTGATAGCTGAGGTACTTACGAGTATAATTTGATAAGAGCAGAGTGATGATCGAGATTATCACTGAATTGTATGTCTCTGGGTCTCAGTCCCGTGAGTGGTTGAGCCAGGTGAAAGAAAAAATAATATTTCTTTTTCACAGATAGGTCTTCTGGAGAAAAATGCGTCGAGAGCGTCGCAGTTGTCAGGAAGGCCGTGTAAGAAATCGAATACACGAATATGGTGAGCCGCTGCCGGCAGTGGCGTACCGACATAGTTCGGGGCCTGGGGCGGCTTTTGATGAGGGGGCCCTATAGAATATATTTAAAGATGAAACTTTTCCTCAAAATTTTTTGAAGGTTAGTTTTAATGCATCGTGATGAACACCCCACATAGTAACACTAATAAGTCTTTTCACTGTCACTCAAACAGTTTCGATAACAAATATAAATTACTATCAAGCATTAACCGTTTTTGTCCGTGCGCATTGTACTTGCGCAAGCTTTGAGTGAAAGCTGCCCAGTGGACTGTATTTTGAATGTTGACGGAACAATAACTAACTAACCATTTGTATAATGTGGAGGTCTTTGCCGTCATGGGGCCTGATAAGTTATTTAAATTTTTTTTTAAAATATGTTTGGTTTTTTTTTGCCCATCATTTGGGGGCCTATGCTGGTGCGGGGCCTGGGGCGGACCGCCCCACCGCCCCCCCCTACGGTACGCTACTGGCTGCCGGTCAAAGGGGATAAGCGCTGAGTAAACATAAACGACAGCCGAGATTTGAAGCTGTGGTACTCAGGCAATTCGATTTGAAGATCCCTTCGTGCTCGGATGTACAAGCCGCTCGATATTTCTTGTGTTTACGAAAATAAATGATTAAGTTTGGAATTCTTGAGTTTCATTTCTAACAATATATATATATATATATATATATATATATATATATATATATATATATATATATATGCAGCGGGACATATGGGGACCGAATGTATATAACGTATGGACCGTATATATTGATATACATTTTGATTTGGAGGTGTACATTACTATTCATTTGTCTATGTATATTGTGGAAACGAAATTATATCGATATTTCTGTTCTGTATATGTTGCGTAACATATGGGGACCGACAGAAGTATATGCAGCGATACTTATTGGGACCGTATTGTGGGGAATGGCGTAGTAAAATAAACATAGCCCAAAAGATAATTACTGGGACCTCGTTGTGACCTTGTCATTATCGATTAAAATTGTGCAGTGGTATTCATGTTGAATTCAAGTTTTTATTGCACCAGAGACAACTTGGATATAGATCAGTTCGGATTCCAATTTAAAATTTCCTCAAGACAATTTGATTGGCATAAATGAAGAACTTATATCTGTATATTTGAATTTCAAATTATCGAGCATATGAAAAAAAGAAAAAAATTGTTTTTGTTTTAATGAATGAAAAAAATTTCACCGCCTCCGCGATAATCGAAATGGTTTCCATACCATTTGTTTCGGGAAACGAACGTAAAACACAGAATGTATTTCTTATTGAGAAATGCTTTTTTCGTAGTGAGAACTTTATGTCCATATTCAATAATATTTTGGAGAGAATATTCGGATTTATGCTATACATTACCATTCATTTGATTATGTATATTGTTGAAACGAAATTATATCGATATTTCTGTTCTGTATATGTTGCGTAACATATGGGGATCGACAGAAGTATATGCAGCGATACTTATTGGGACCGTATTGTGGGGAATGGCGTAGTAAAATAAACATAGCCCAAAACATAATTACTGGGACCTAGTTGTGACCTTGTCATTATCGATTAAAATTATGCAGTTGTATCCATGTTGACTTCAAGTTTTTTATTGCACCAGAGACAACTTGGATATGAATCAGTTCGGATTCCAATTTAAAATTTCCTCAAGACAATTTGGTTGACATGAATGAAGAACTCATATCTAAATATTTGAATTTCAAATGATCGGGCATATGATGGAAAAAAAATTTGATTTTGTTTTAATGAATGAAAAAAATTTCACCGCCTCCGAGATTACCGAAATGATCTCCATACCATTTGTTTCGGAAAACGAATGTAAAATGCAGAATGTATTTCTTGTTAAAAAATGCCTTTTTCGTAGTGATCAGCTTTTGTCCATATTCAATAATATTTTGGGGAGAATATTCGGATGTATGCTTTACATTATCATTCATTTGACTATGTATATTGTTGAAACGAAAAGATATTCTGATTTGGTAAGAATTCTACCGATGTGACGATTATTGAAGTCATTCAGAAATGCGAAATACATAACAAAATTATAATATTTTTTATTTGTTTTTATTGAACTAGGTAAATAGTATTGTCTTATTAATCATTATCAAAAGAATATATCTATATACAGAGAGATTAATTGGGAAATGCGGATAGATGGAGGAAACCGAAATGCTCCTAAATAACCCATATTTCATAGATCTATCATTCTTCAGTACCAATATGCAGGCTGATTTATCGATTTCCCTAATTTTTTCAATTAATCATAATTTATGAACCACCCTACACATTTTTGTAATATTTGATTCGTAAGCTTTTGTTCGGAGTGTTGTCGATCAGCATAATGAGAAAGCCGTATTCCAGGTCTGGCCTCAAAAAAATTGATAATTACATTTATAGTCTGAAGACCCAGTATGTCAATATTTTGTAATTTCATTTACAAAATTGGAAAGTGCCGAAAAAATGGGTAAAACTAAATTTGAATTTCCGAATACAACTTTCCCACTAGTTAGCTTCAGTCGAATGAAGAAGTTTCGAAAATTTGGTAGCATAAAATTTAAAACAATATTTTTTTTTTTCTCATATAGTTCTTCTCCAGGTTGAACCAATAATCTTATTCACCTAATTTCTGGACCTCTTTAAAAAAAAAGAGAGGGCATGTATTTGGGACAAATTTATTGATATCAATGGCTAAAGTTTCAAAAACTTTGTGTATTGTATGCGTGAATTAATTTTCACATCAGGCCACTTTTGAAGATAAATATAAAATTGAGGAAAATTGCTCAGTCACAGTAGCATAATATACTTTAAAAAAATAACGTCGCTGCAACAAACCTACATTTCAAAATTTGGAGGTTAAATATGATAATTTCTCAAGCCTTCTGATGTTTTTTTGATGAAAGAAATAAAATAAAGCAGTGTATACATACTGTTTGATTCAGTTAATAATTCTTACAAGGTTGAATATCCAATACTGTAATAATAATAAACCTCAAGTTATTATGCAGTGAATGGATGAATATGAACGGAATGCTGTATTTTATTATTACTTTTAGCGAGACGAAAATTAAAAAAAATCTGATTTCCTGTTTTGTTCATCCTTCAAATGCAGATTCATATTTTAGTGTGGACTATGTGGGTTTACTTCGTACGGATTGAACATAATTCTTATTTTCTATTTTTCTTCGATGTAGTGCAATGAACAAAAATGTGTCAATTTAGGGACGTATGGGATAGTTTTTATCTCGGTAATTTTCCATTTCGAGTTCATTCAGAACATCTGGTCTACCGAAATCGGCAGGGATACCAAGGCGGCAAATACAAAAGATAGAGGTGGAGAGTTGTGAAGCAATAAACTAGAAAGGGAAGCGGATATCAACCCATTATATTGCTCCTCTCTCAATGTTCCAATATGCTTGTCGAAATATGCATTTTGACGAAACTTTTTCCGATTCACAAATAACGGAGGAATAGAATTATTAGGTGAATCATATTTTTCCAATTTTATCATATAATTGACATCTGAATAAATTCTGATTTTGAAAAAGGGTAATTGAAATCCCCACAGTGTTTTGAGTTTTGCAAACACAAAAAAATATCGAACAATTACATATTAACTTTGAGTATTCAACACAATGAATTGATGTTACTCAAACTGCAAATTGAATACCTCAATAATAAGGGCGAATATTCTGGATTTTTTTTATCGTTTGCAATAAGAAACGATGCCAAGAATCATGATGTACCTACACTAACGTGATTTTTCTTCAGTGAATCAATTCAACACATGAATTTCTTCAATATTTAGCTCAATTTTCATTACAGTATATCTAGGAGAAAAATGAAAATAAAATTGAATTAAAAGTTATTGATCAATTAATCCACAATAAATGTTCAGTTGTGCATAAAAAATTAAAAATGCTACTGAAAATAATGTTGAAAATAATTGAATACAATAACTAGATATCTTTGGCAGGCAGACATTTTTGAAAAACCGGTAACGGGATGCTTTCCGACACATCTGCGACTAAAAAACTGCGTTGAAAAATACAAGGTGTCCCAGTTTAAAAAGAAGACTCTCCTCTATATCTTTGAAATTTTACGGATCCGTTACGAAAAATAAAAGTTACTGAAAAAAACGTATTGAAGTTTTTCGAATATCTCCAACAAAAAAGAAAATATGGCGAAATATTTGAAACGGTGAGATATATTTCCCAGAAAGGCCTTGTACCTCGAGAACGAATCAATATATCTATGATCTGCTTTCTGATATCTAATTATTTCGATGAAAGAGATCGGGGATACTTGGAGATTTTTCCTCTAGGCCTTATAGTTCTTGAGATGCTCTCCAGTTAACCTCGAATTTAGGACACCCTGTACTTCTATTGTGAACTGAAAATGAGTTGAAAAGTGCAGAAAATTTTCCTTAGCAACTTTGTAAATAAAATATGTGATACTGTACATCAATTTTCATTACGAATTAGGATCATCATATGTTATGATATATGACTTCAAAGTCCATTTGAGGCTAAATTCATTTATCTGTAGGGAAATTACTGCCTTCTCATTAGGCATTCTTTGCATTCGTTCGTAGCCATAATCACCAAAAACAATTGATCTAGGGTACCCATAGATGTGCGAGCAATATAAAATCTGTGATACTCCATTGAATTCCTATAGAGAATAAAGGCACATTGATGAGTCAGGAACCATAATGATTATAATGCTACAGATATACAGATTTTCGACAAAATGTGGATACAATTCATGGATAAGACGAAAAATATTTGTAATTTCGACAACCTAATACAGAAAATAATTTTGATTTCGATATTTCATTCGATATAATTAAATTTTTATTTCTACTTAAGACCGGAACACATGTATATTCTTAAAGAATTCCTCGAGGAATTCCATATAGAACAAACGAACGGAGTAATTGATTCATCGAAATCATTTGAGAAATGAGTCTTAAATATTTAATTCATCTGAATTTTCTTGAAATTTATTTCTCCCAAATTACAGTTTCCGAAAAATGTTTAAAATTCGGTTTGTCAAATTATGCAACGCCTTTCTGTTCACAAGGATCTTACCTATGGGTCGTTTATGGTATATAATCTTTATGATGTTTTGAAATATGGAATGCAAAAAAAACGTGTTTGCCATTTAGGTACTACTTACAGCCAAATTCAGTTGGAGGGGTGAGGGATGGTCCTCGAGCTGTTTCGCTGTTTGATATTTTTGAAAAAGTATTTGAAGAGTTTTTACGCCTGCGACAGTACAGTTCTAGTATTTTTTTGGTGACGGTTGAATATTCTTGCAACGACAAAAATTGATAATCATCATGTTCGCCTTAGTGCTGTTTTTAGATGGTGTTTATCACATTTGTAAACAGAAATAAGTGAAAAAATTGATTGGGAAGAAAAATGTGAGTGCTTCTTATAAAAGCTGTGGCCGTTTTGAGGCGGAACTAATTGCGGAAAGCAGTGAGTATATAATTTTCATAATTTTCAATTCTTGATTATGCTTGAGATAATTACAGATAATAGGAAGGAGATGTTAACTCTGAAGCAGAAGTTAGAGGCTGACGAAAAAAATTCATCTGAATCTACATCAAGTAGGTTTACTGCTGAAATCAAACATTATACCGATTTTTCTTTTTAATCATCGAGATGAATGATTTCTTTTTTTCGTTGTTGTATAAATAAAATGAAATTGAATACTTTTCATGTTTCAGAAACGACTGTGAATAGTGAAATCACAGTCATTTCAAGCAAAGATGATGAAAAATCCAATCAAAGACAAGGTAATTATGAAAAACTCATATCCTATGTTTGTATCTTGATGTTTATATAAAATTCGTTATTATTTACAAAAGACGATTTGGAAATCTTCAATGATGAAAATTCAATCAGGAATCCCGGGACAGCCATTGTATTTGAAGGTAGGAATTGAATATTAATCCATCATTGATTTTAAATAGATGCAATTGCAGTAATGCAACAAAAGTCAAGAATCTTTCAACCGAATATATTGAAAAATTTATTTTTTACCGCTCACCGATGATATAGATATAGCAGACATAATTTTTTTTCATTTGCAGAAAATATTGAATATTGGTGATACCACAACTACAACTTTTTTACTCAACGAGATAGAGGAAAATGAATGTGCCATTCATGTCGTCTTTTTTCGAGAAACTAATAATGCCATCAACTGCATTCCTCCATCTTCTTTTGTTATCCAATACATTTTTATCGGAACGGTACACCCGACGGAGAAAAATAGTATGTTTTTGTGTACGGGGTGGGCAAAATTGGTGATACCTGAACTACAACTTTTTTACCCAACGAAACAGAAGAAAATGAATGTGCCTTTCATGACGTCTTTTTTCGAGAAACTAATAATGCCATCGACTGCATTCCTCTATCTTCTTTTGTTATCCTATACATTTTTATCGAAACGGTACACCCGACGGAGAAAAACAGTATGTTTTTGTGTACGGGGTGGGCAAAATTGGTGATACCTGAACTACAACTTTTTAACCCAACGACATACAGGAAATTGAATGTGCCATTCATGTCGTCTTTTTTCGAGAAACTAATAATGCCATCAACTGCATTCCTCCATCTTCTTTTGTTATCCAATACATTTTTATCGGAACGGTACACCCGACGGAAAAAAATGGTATGTTTTTGTGTACGGGGTGGGCGAAATTGGTGATACCTGAACTACAACTTTTTTACCCAACGAAATAGAAGAAAATGAATGTGCCTTTCATGACGTCTTTTTTCGAGAAACTAATAATGCCATCGACTGCATTCCTCTTTCTTCTTTTGTTTTAGAGTTATAGGCCAAAATTTAAATTTGGGCGATTTTAACTTTGGTCATTATCTCCGTTCCTGTTCGTGCTAGGATGTTGAAATGAAAACATCATACAGACACTTTTTTGATAGCAATCCAGTGGCGTACTTTGATTTTTTCCAACAGGTATATTTGCTGAGCTATAATATCGTTGTGTTGTTTCTTATGGAAACAGTCGTTTGAAGTGAACCAGAAAGAATCGCTATTTTTTTTTCCGTTTCAGAAATATATCATACATCGCCCTCACATTCGTTCAGATATCATGAAAAATATAGTATGTGAATTTTAAATGATTGAGTATTAAGTAGGCTGAATCACAGAATAATATGTCTCTACGCATGGTCCAATTATTATATATATATAGGCTAAAAGGTAAGTCTTCTAAAGGTTTCGATGATATTCCTACATCTATATTGAAGAGGGTATTACCTGTTGTGATTGAACCACTCACATTTTTAGTAAATCTCTCATTTACATCGGGCTGCTTTCCTTCAATTCTTAAAATGGGTAAGGTCGTACCTGTTGTGAAATCAGGATGCCATTCACCAACCCTATAACGATTTCTTCTTGTTTCTCAAAGGTTTTTGAATTGCCCTTCCTTATAAGGCTAACTGATTTTTTGGAGAAGAAGAATGTAATTAATGCTAGCCAACATGGCTTCTGTTCAGGCCGGTCAACTGCTAGTAGTCCGGGAGGTGGCGTCACTTTTGAGCTAGTGATCGATCTTCACACGAATTTTTTAGGATGAGTAGTTCTTCACTTGTACATATGAGGTCCGCGCGTCAGTCAGTCCAATAGCGGTGGGCGTGGGCGTGGGAGGCGGTGAAACTCGCCGGAAAAATCTCAAAAAAAAGTGATTGATCTGCACGTGAAACTTTGTAATAAGGTAAATTATTCATGATTATGAGTGAAAATGGGCGTCAGTCACTTTCCCGATGGTGGAAACATCGTCAGTCAGGCGGTTGAAGATGGTCGGCAAAATCTGAAAATTGACAAGTGACCGATTCTCACTTGAAATATGTTTATTTTAATCAAGTTGAACGTAAAAATGGACGTCAGTCACGTTTATAGTGGTGGATTCTGCGTCAGTCAGGCTTCCAAAGTCAAGGGCAGTGACCAGCTTCCTTTGGCGCGCTGCACCTTTTGCAGTTCGAATAACGCATATTCCACCGGCATCGTGCCGGCTGACGACTATTTATCGAGTATACATAACAATTACTTGTTCATACAGGGTGTTTCATCATATAAATAAATAAATAAAATTTATTGATCCTTTTGGACCCTTAAGAAATGTATAGGACAAGTCATATATTATGACTAATACAAGAGAAAAAAAAATAACAAATTCAACAAATGAAGTCCTTAAGGAACTCCTCCATACTGTAGTGACAGCTGTTAAAAGGAACTTAACTTCTCTCTTGAAAGATTTTCCACTCATTGATTTCAAGCGACTGGGCAAATGGTTATATAATTTGATGCCTATATAACTCGGTGGGGACTCATATTTAACTGTATGATGCCTGGGGAAGGCTCTGGAATCAGTGTGTCATGTTTCGTACCCATGGAAATCAGAGCATTTCCTGTATTTTCCGATATTCAGGTGGATATAAACAAGACAATTAAGGATGAATTTACAAGGGAAGGGAAGAATACGAAACTAACTGAAAATCGGACGACATGAATCACGTTGCCGAAGTTTGAATATAAGCCTTATGACGCTTTTCTGAGAAATGAAAACTCGAAATTGTTGAAACGTTTCCTGAATGTAGAAAACTACAAGGAAATTGTTCGAAAATTGTGTTCATTCAGAAAATGGACATCGAAGATTTTCCGCGATTTTGAAATTTTTTTTCGGAGTTCTTCATCTTTAATGAATTGAGCACTCAAAAATACTCCGATGTGACCAGAAACCGTTACTTTGAGGTTTATACATAACTGAGCCCACTCAATAGAATATTGCTCAAATACGACGTTGAACACCTTATTTCTCGCTTATGCGTCGAAAACGGGGTATATGTCATAAGGAAAAGTGATTCTCCCGGTGTCATTTACCCACTATATATGTTTGTCCAGTTTATGATGAAACACCCTGTATAAACAAGTAATTGTTATGTACACTCGTACAGCCAGCACGATGCCGGTGGAATATGCGTCAGTCGAACTGCATAAGGTGCAGCGCGCCAAAGGAGGCTGGTCACTGCCCTTGAATTTGGAAGCCTGACTGACGCAGAATCCACCACTATAAACGTACTGACGGCCATTTTTACGTTCAATTTGATTAAAATAATCATTTTTCAAAATTTCAAGTGAAGATCGGTCACTTGTCAATTTTCAGATTTTTCCGACCATCTTCAACCGCCTGACTGACGATGTTTCCACCATCGGGAAAGTGACTGACGCCCATTTTTACTCATAATCATGAATAATTTACCTTATTACAAAGTTTCACGTGCAGATCGATCACTTTTTTTTGAGATTTTTCCGGCGAGTTTCAACGCCTCCCACGCCCACGCCCACCACGGTCGCGCTGACTGACTTTCGATTTCGAGTACAGTAATAGTGCAACTCTCTAATTAATCACATTTGAGTTGCAGATAAATCACTAATAAAAAAGTGACACCACCTCCCGGACTATAGTGCTATTGGTTCATTTGTGGATAGAATTGTGAGTTTCATTGAGGCAGGCGAGTGTCCTGCTGGAATCTCATGTGACTTGAGCAGGGCATTCGACTGTGTCAACCACGAGATTTTGTTGTCGAAATTGGATTCTTGTGGTGTCCGTGGGAAGGCCCATGACTGGATTGCCTCATTTTTGTCGGGTCGGAGTCAGTACGTGACGGTTCGTCATTCTGATGGCGCAGTTCTTAAAAATTATTCTTCTCAAAAAAGAGAGGTAAATATCGGGGTTCCCCAAGGTTCAATGTTGGGGCCTATTCTATTTGTCATCTACGTTAATGATCTAGATCAATTGCCACTTTTGGGAGCTGACCCAGTGGGGGTCTCTATGGTAAAGTATGCAGATGATGTTTCTTTTGTTGTCAGTGACGGGAGTGATAGCGGACTCAGTGATGTTTGTTCAGAAATAATGAAACACACATTGAATTGGTGTATAAAAAATAAATTGTGTCTCAATCCTAGAAAAACTCAAATTGTGCGATTTCACAATAGACAGAAACAAGTTCAACCGCTTGAGGTAAAATTAAATGATTATGATGAGCCGTTGCCTCAGACTGCTTCTGTTAAGTTTTTGGGAATGATTTTGGATGACACCCTTTGCTTTAGAGATCATTGTGAGTCTCTTTTAACGAAATTAAGCTCGCAGTGTTTTCTGTTTCGTAATTTAAAAACTGTGTTGGCTCCAGATCAGCTTGTATTAATGTACCATGCGCAGGTGGAGTCACGTTTGAGGTATGGCCTACTATATTGGGGCAATTCATCCTTGGCTCCGAGTCTGTTTATCGCGCAGAAGAGGATACTGCGAGTGATTGCTGGTGTCTCCCAATTCGTTTCCTGTAGACCACTTTTTGCAAGATATAGAATTCTACCTCTTGCATGTTTGTATATTTTTGAGATGTCTGTTTATGTCTTCAAGAATCGAGCTCTGTTTTCGACCAACGATCTTATGCGTGAAAGATCCACAAGGCAGGATAAATACCTCCATATTCCCTTCTATAAATATAATGTAACCCTCAATACGCCGAATTATATGGGAAAAAAAATTTTCAATTCACTACCTGATGACATTAAAAGTATCCGTAGTGAAGTAATTTTCAAGAGAAGTCTTAAGAGCTATCTCCTTGTCAACTGTTTTTATAAATTGAATGATTTTTTGAAATTAGTGTAATAGGGTGCACTGTTACTTGTTTGTCTTTTCTATGTACTTTATTAGTATAGTGTTCTTTGCTGTATACCCCAGCTGATTGTTTTACTGACAATTTTCTACACAATACATGTATGCATTGTCCATGAAAATAAAGTATATTATTATTATTATTATTACTTTGCGTTTGAATACTAGATTCAATCCTCCATGGTTTGATCTCGGTTTAAAACATTTAGTCATTACGGAAATATTCGAAAATTACGAGAACGTAATCAACCGAATGTTAGGTATTTCAAACAGTTGGCAGATAAGTTCGCTGTGTTTGGTTCTTTCAAGAGCCACGTTCGAGGAAATATTCGTTAATTCGTTTAGATATTATGAAAAATACAGTTTGTATCTATGTTAAAGTTAAAATGAAGAGTATTATGTAGGCTGAATTATAGATAGAGATCAAACCATGGAGGATGGAATCAAGTATTCAATCGTAAAATAATAATTAAACCATGCCTAGAGACATATTTTTCTGCGATTCAGCCTACTCAATCATTTAAAATTCACATACAAACTATATTTTTCATAGTATCTGAACGAATCTGAGGGCGATGTATGATGATGATATATTCCTGAAACGGGAAAGAAACGGCTATTCTTTCTAGATCATGCAGTATGCAGTATGCAGTATGATACGCCATAAGAGGAGGCTTTGGCAGAGGTTTACCAGGCGTGGAAGACCAGAGGACTATGCAGCTCATCGATCGTATTCGAACACTTTATCCAAAGCCATCAGCCAGACAAAAAGGAACTACGAGTCTGGGCTTGCTTCTTCGGGGAATGCCAAGAAGTTTCATAAATACGTTCGGTCATTTCTGAACACTAAAGTATCTGCCCCCTTGGTCAGAAATTCCTCCGGAACCGTCTGTACTGATTACCAAGAGTCGGCTGAGGTGTTGGCTGACACGTTTTCCTCATCGTTCACACTCGAGCCTGATGGGCCATTACCAGCTGTTAGATGTGCACGCTGCAGTTTTGACCTATGCAATATTTTATTCCGTAAGAAGATTGTTGAGAAAGAGCTGATGGCGTTGAAGGCGGATTCTTCACCCGGACCTGATGGTTTTGCACCTTTTATTTTCAAGACTTGCTCTGGCTCCCTCTCTGAACCTCTAGCACTTATTTTCGAGAAGTCCTTCGAGACTAATGCTCTACCCTCGTCTTGGCTGAAGGCGACAGTGACACCAATTTTCAAGAAAGGCGACAAACTTTCTCCAACTAATTATCGCCCAATAAGTCTGACTGCTGTGGCTTCATAGATCTGTGAGAGGGTGATACTTGGCCAGATGTTAGACTTTCTTCTGGCTAACAACATCATTCCACCGGAGCAGCATGGCTTCCTGCCAGGTAGATCAGTGATCACAAATCTACTGCGATGTGTGGATGATTGGACGAGAGCTCTCGACGCCGGTACCTCTGTCGATGTGGTCTACTTGGACTTCTCTAGGGCCTTTGACCGAGTACCTATAAAAAGACTCTTAATGAAACTTGAACATCTTGGTATTAGAGGTGGGCTACTGATGTGGATTAAAGCATTTTTGAGTGGCAGACAATTTTCAGTGCGCGTTTCCGGGGATATTTCGTGTCCACGACCAGTCATCAGTGGTGTTCCTCAAGGGTCGGTCCTTGGTCCGATTCTGTTTCTGTTATACACGGTCGATTTGCCACTTCTTTTGCAGTCTTCCTGTTCCCAGTTCGCCGATGATACCAAGCTTTATAATAAAACAGAAAATTCTTCAACTTTACAGAGCGATCTGGATGTTGTCTCCAAATGGTGTGAGGATTGGCTGCTTCCGCTCAACTTAGATAAGTGTACTGTGCTACATATTGGAAAAAAGAACCCCAGAAAACCTTACATGTTGAGCGGAGGAGTCCTGTCTGCAACTAAACACCACGATGACTTGGGTCTAACGGTCTCGGACGATCTCTCTTGGTCGATGCACGTCCAGAAGATAGCACACAGGACGAGGAGGGTGGCTTACATGATTTCAAAGGCCTTCCATGGTTGTAGCCTCGACGTTTGCTGCAGAATCTATAAATCCTATGTAAGGCCTATTTTGGAATTTGCGGGACCAGTATGGTTTCCAAACCTCAAGGGTGATATGGACAAGCTGGAGAGGCTTCAAAGATCTTTTACTCGTCTTTCATATAGCCTTAATCGCCCCAGTTATGACGAACGTCTCAAGATATTTGGCTTGACTACTTTTAAGGATCGAAGAGAGAGGGGAGACCTGATTGTGACCTACAGATCTCTGCATGGCAAGTTTGGAACCGATATGTCCTCTCTGTTCCCTCTCAATACTGGCAACCTGAGAGGCCATAGCTTAAAGTTGCAGAAGGAAAATTTTAGGACAACCCCTCGTCAGTCTTTCTTGTCTAATCGAGTGTTCGATGCCTGGAACCGTTTGCCTTCGGAGATCGTTGGTGCTTCCTCAGTGAACGTTTTCAAGAACTCTTATGACTATTTCGTGGAGGTCCGGAGGACTTGAGATGTGTGGTGTGAAATATGATTTCTGTCAATCGATTGTTTTTGTGATGTTCAGTTGGAAGTGTGCTGTCAACTTTATTTTTTTATAGAATGTCATTTAGAGCTACCTAAAGGCCTTGCCTCAGCTCCAATTTTTGTTTAATAATAATAATAATAATAATCATTTTAAACGACTGTTTCCATGAGAAAAACACAACTTGATGTTATAGCTAGGCAAATATACCTTTCGGAAAAAAACATAGTACGCCACTGGATTGCTATGGAAAAGTGTCTGTATAATGTTTTCATTTCAACATCCTAGTACAAACAGGAACGGAGATAATGACCAAAGTTGAAATCGCCCAAATTTCAATTTTGGTCTATAACTCTAAAACAAAAGGAGATAGAGGAATGCAGTTGATGGCATTATTAGTTTCTCGAAAAAAGACGACAAAAATGGCACATTCATTTTTATAGATTAGAACTATTTATTCCGGACAATATTATTCAGACTTCGAAACTCACATACGAATGACCTCATTTTTTTAGCTTAATAGACTGCATATCTCAAAAACAATAATGTATGAATATAACTGGTATTTTGTTTAAATTCATGAAAATAATATTTTACAGCTCCGTCCCCTAATGTCAAATGCCGTAGGATGCGTTCGTCTGAAGAAGAGAAACGAATAGCTTCAGAAGGCTTCAAAGAATACATTATGAATAATACATTGCCATCATTCCAAAAACATGCGCGAGGTCATGAATACAAATCCAGGTGTATTTCAAAGGAGTGTAGCCACTATTAAAACCTGGGTCAAAAATGAAAAGCTGAAAAAATCAAGAGGGAGAATTACATAATGGGATATTCAATATTTTGACTATATATGTATGATATCAAATTATATTTTTATTTTTTTTCTATATATGTTATTATTCTAACGTGTTTCTTATTAATAGGTATGTATTTTATATATATATTAAAATTATTTCACCAACTCCTAAATTTTCATTCACATAATTTTTTCATTAAATTTGAGTATTTTTCTTATATGTTGTATAAGTTTTCCTATATTCTCATGTGAATTGAATTGAATTCGTTGCAACATGGTAAATTAGAATTATTTTCAATTGCTTATCAACTAATATGATGAGTTTCATTTCAGTTTTGCATTTTTACCATATTTTCACACTTTTTGTAGGAAGATGTAGATATAAAATACAACTTATCAGTCGACCAAATCAATGAGCTATCCACAATTATATCATAGAGGAATTCATAATGAAACGGAACATTCAAATTTATATACACTGGTCCCAATAATTACCCTTGTATCTATTTTTGAAACGGTCCTCATATGTACCGATAGACTAACGAAAACTTATGGGGACCGGTCCCAATAAGTACCGCTGCATCTAAAAACATATGGGGACCGATCCAATAAGTACCGAAAGTCCCCATATGTACCGCGCGATCTCCGAAACGGTCCTCATATGTACCGCTGTACATAGATATATATATATATATATATATATATACGGCTTGGTAGAGGCTCACATGCTGGAGAACACAAAGAGGCTGCACCTGGACACTAGCTTGATTAGTCAAGCTCAACGGGAGGTGATACTAGGCACCACGCGGATAGTCAGGAGATTCTTGACCAGCTCCTGAGAACAATTTTGGCTGAAAAGTCAGCTCGGTTGTCTCTCTCACGCACCGACCCCCTAGACGGTGAAGGAGAAAAAAACAAAAATACAGGGTGTGGCGTAATGAATGGATAATATTGAGCCAGAGGGTAGAGGACTCTATGGCGGTTCAGAAAAATATATTTTACGTTTAGTAAAAGTGCCTTAGTTTTCGAGATATTGGAGATTTTCGAAAATTCAAGAGAATTACACCCTTCGCCACTCTTTTTGCAGGCAAGACTCCAAATGAAGGAATTTTTTCAAACTGTTTTTTAGATAGTATTCCTGGATAGATGATCTATCGAATGTAATTCATTATTTTTGAGGGGCATGAATAGTTCTTCATGAAAAAAAGATCTAACTCAACTTTTCCGTTTTGCTAATTTTTTTTCATAAGTTCAAACTAGCGCGGTGTAAAAAATAATATGGTTACCTAAGAGCCAATGCAAGAAAAAACATGCCAGTTTCATTGAGATTCCGAAATGGTATAACTCTCTGTATTCTCAGCATTTGATACAAAATAAATTCCTATTGCAATCAGTTGAGGCCTAGTTTAATGTAAACAGTGTTTCTAAAATTTTTAGCATCTAAAATGAGAAATGCAAGCAGAATGAAGCAATCGTCTATAAGAAGGTATAGAGCATTTACTGAAGCTCATAATGGCCTCTTAGAGATTCTTTTGTGATATTTAATTCAATGAAACGATACTCATTTTGAAATTGTTGATATCTATGCAATAAAGTTATGATTTATTAGAAAGTGTAGACTATAGAGTATGTATCAGAACTCATGGTGGTCAATTTAAGCATCATTCGTGATTTGTGAAACTTTATTCAATGAAACGATATTTTAAAATTGTTATTTTTTTCTCGTTTTCTTTTATTATTGAACCCCAACGTTGTGAAATCAATATTTTCAAGTTATGCATTAAATTTCAGCATTTTTGTAACAACGGTCTTGATTCAATGTAATAAAAATTGACTAATTTTCAGCTTTTTTTCTTAATTACAAAAGTGCTAAAATTCACTTCGTTACTTGAAATTCGCTTAACAACTATTAACTTTATAACTATAGGGCTTAATAATGAAAGAATACGAGGGAAAAAAACAATTTTAAAATATTGTTTAATTGAATCGAGTTTTACAAAAAGTGTTCAAAGTGTGCATCAGGAGCTGTACTAGATGCTCTACAACTTCTTATGAATAATTGCTTTATTCTGCTTGCAAGTCTCATTTCAGTTGCTAAAAATTACAGAAAAAGGCTTACGTCAAACTCTGCCTTGACTCATTGTAATAGAAATTTATTTTGTATTTAATGCTGAAAATAGAGTGAGTTATACCATTTCAGAATCTCAGTGAAACAGACATGTTTTCTCTCGCTTTGGCACTCAAGTAACCATATTATTTTTCACACCACGCTGGGTTGAACTTAGGAAAAAAAATAAGCAAAACGAAAAATTTGAGTTAATTCTTTTATTTATGAAAAACTATTCATGCGCCTCAAAAATAATAATTTACATTCGATAGCGCATCTATCCAGGAATACTATCCAAAAAACAGTTTGAAAACATCCCTTCATTTGGAGTCTTGCCTGCAAAAGGAGTGGCTAAGGGTGTGATTTTCTTGAATTTTCGAAAATCTCAAATATCTCGAAAACCAAAGCACTTTTACTAAACGTAAAATATATTTTTCTGAACCGCCATAGAGTCCTCTACCTGCAGGCTCCATATTATCCATTCATTACGCCACACCCTGTATATATATATATATATATATATATATATATTGATGTTCAGGGAATAGACTGATAATTGGTTTATTTAAACTCTTAATTCAATGCCTAGCTTTCAGAACTTTTTTATTCCTTCTTCAGGGCTTCTACAATAATAGTACAGGCTAGTTGCCAACAAAAATATTATAGTACGACACTTACAGAATATGAATTTTACCATATGTACTCATTTAACATGGAAATTGTCGAAGATTAAAATAAAATGATAATTGATTATTGACTAGACCTCTTTTTCCTTTTTCTGGAGCGTTCATCATGGAAGTAACAATTTTAGGTTAGAATGACATGCAATGACAAATCAAACACGACAGACCCCCTGTGATCACAGAGTCATCGTTCTTATTCTTCAGGTTACTTGGCAAGGGACATTAGATAGGTGTATATGTTACTCAGATTTTGAACATCAGATTTTTTGTTTACGGTGTTATTGTTGTTTTTTATGTGAATCATCTCTAAAATTAATCGTTTGTTATATTTTGAGCTTTTTTCTAAAATTCTTACATTATCCAGATCTATTTCATGTCTTTCTTCATGAGCGTGTTTTGTTAAGGCACATCTTGTGTTGTTTTTCTTGATATCACTCCTATGTAAACTTAATCTGCTCTTGAGCCATTGTGATGTCTGCCCAATATAGACGTCTTGACAATTCTTGCAACTTATCTCATACACAATGCCAGATTGAAACTGTTTTGGTGTGGTGTCCTTTAATCTAGAATACAGGGTGAACAAGGTTTTGGAATTATATGTGGCTATTTTCAGATCTTCCCCCTTAAAACAGTTCTTGATTCTACCAGAGAGGGTTTTTATTGATATTGGTTTATGGTTTTTGTCGTGGAATGAGACACCTTGCTTCCTTTTATTGATTTTATTAATTCCCAAGACTACATCGACTACACGTTGAATTTTTTACTCTTGTCACATAACCTTACTTTTTACCGACGCATCTTTCATACCATAGAGAAACAAATCATAGATGAATTCTTCATACACTTATATATATATCTTAACATCCTCCCTCGATTTGAAATGGTTAACAAACAAAAATGAAAATCGTCTAAATATTACATTATATACGAGCTATTTCTTAAATGAACAAATGTTTCCCTAGGTAATGCTTTAGTTAGAACATCTGCTAAATTTTGATCAGTTGATACATATTTGAGTTGTATTACATCACATGCTACTAATTCTTTTATAAAATGAACTTTAATATCAATGTGTTTGGCTCGTTTTGAGTTCTCATTGCTTTTAGCCATTAAGATAGAACTTCGATTATCGCAATAAAGTATTGTTTTATTGTCCAATTTAAAGTCACTTAAAAGTCCCTTCAAATTCACAAGTTCTTGAGAACATGCTGCTGCTGCTATATATTCGGCTTCTGCCGTCGACAAAGCTACACAGCTTTGCTTCTTCGAGAACCATGAAATTGGATTTTTACCATAAAATATCAGACATCCACTCACACTCTTCCTGTCTAGTTTGTCAGTAGCCCAATCTGCATCTGTATATCCATTCAATGTTGTGTTTAGCTCCTGATTCTTGAAGTATGTTAGCCCTATATCCTTGGTTCCCTTCAGATATCTTAGTATACGTTTTCCTGCTTTCCACAATTGTGCAGTTGGTTTATCTAAAAATCTGCTCAGATATCCAACTGCATATGATATGTCCGGTCTGCTTGTTGTACTCAGATACATGAGGCCTCCGATCAATTGTCTGTATGGTACATTTATTATCTCATCATCTGCATTATAAAATCCTTTCTCCATTGGTGTTTTGATAGCATTACATGATTCCATATTGAAATATGAAATTAGTTTTTCAACAAAATTAGTTTGTCGAATTTCGATTTTATCTTCAAATCTTTTCACTTCCATACCTAGAAAACGCTTAATTTGACCCAATTTCTTTGCTTTAAATTGGTTTTCCAGCAACAAACATATTTCTTCTATGTTCTCAGATTTTCCTACAATCAAAATATCATCAACATAAATTAACATCCATATTTTTCCATTTGTATATAAACAGCAATCGTGTTGTGATCTTTTGAAATTACTCTTCAAGGCAAATTCATTAAACGTCTCGTTCCATACTTTTGGTGACTCTTTCAGTCCATAAAGGGCTCTATTTAATCTTAATACTGGTGATTTGCATGTCAGGCCCTCTGGTTTTTGTATATAGATTTCTTTTTGCAATTTTCCGTTTAAAAATGCAGTAGGTATATCCAGTTGTATTATATCCCAGTTTTGCTGTAAGGCAATTGATAAAATTAACCTAATTGTCGACATTCTCGCGACCGGCGAATAAATGGTTTCAAATGGGTTGTTCTCCTTCATTTGGAATCCTTTAGCGACTAATCTGGCCTTTTTGGTTCCATCCTCTTTTGTTCGAAAGACCCATTTGGTTTGAATTGCATTCTTTTCTTTCGGTAAATCGGATTCGGTCCATGTCTGTAATTTTTCATGTGAAGATAACTCCTTCTCTATGGCTTGTTTCCATGATTCCACTTTGATTGCTTCTTCATACGTGGTCGGGTCATTTTCATTAGTCGTCAATAGGCAATAGGCTGTATATATTTCATATTCGTTTAGATATTTCGGTGCTGTAATTTTTCTTCCTCTACTTGAAGTCTCTATTCTTGATGGACATTCTTCTTCTGAGTTCCCTGAATGAATACTTTCTCTATCTTCTTCTTCATTATTTGTTTCTATATTGTGTTCTCTGGTTCTTTCAGTTTGTTCATTTTCTTCTTTAAAATCCATTGATCTTTGCTCTGTTTGTTTCTTCGTTATTTCTTCATAGTTTGCCTGTTTTTCATTGAACTTCACATCTCGAGAACAAATTATTTCATCTTTCTCGTAATCCCATAATCTGTACCCAGCTCCTGTATATCCTACCATTATGCATGGTTGTGCTCGTCTTTCCAATTTATTCTGTCTTGGTAAAATAACCGCCCATGCTTGGCTTCCAAAAACTCTTAACTTTGATAGGTCGTTCCTTTTGTACCATCTTGAGGCTGGGGTTTCTCCATTGTTAGCTGTAGTGGGTGTCCTATTAATCTCATATGCAGAGCATAATATAGCCTCACCCCACAATTTTCTGGGTAAATTTGTTTCAACAAATTTGGTACGTACTTTATCCAGTAAACTGAGGTTCATGCGTTCAGCTACGCCGTTTTCCTGAGGACTGTATGGCATTGTATATTCCACCACAATACCCTTCTTCCTACAAAAGTCTTTAAAATAATTTGAAGTAAATTCTCCTCCATTGTCAACTCTGATTCTTTTTGTTTTCATATTATGTTGTGTTTTGATCAGTTTTACAAAATCTATAATATTCTGATCACCTTCACTCTTATTTTTCAAAAGTTTAACTACCAAAAAATGAGAATAATCATCAATCAAAACCTGAAAGAATTTATGACCTTCTGGAGTTGGTGTAACTACAGGACCAGCAATGTCTGAGTGTATTAATTCTCCAATCTTTGAAGTTTGCTTATCCTTCTTATGAAAAGGATTTCTTTTACCTTTACCTTTCATACAAATTTCACAAATTTCTGTGCTATAAGGTAAATTTAATAATTTCAAGTTGTATCTATTAACATGTCCTAATCGTCTATGCCAAATATTCTCATCAGCATTGTCTGTCACTGAATAATTATCCATAATATTCTCAAGAGCATTTGAATTAACATTTCCACATTTGAATTGTATATTAAGCAAGAATAAATCATTTTTTGTGTAACAATGGAAGAAACAGTCATTTTTAAATATCATCGCATGTCTCTTGCCATGCTTATCTGCCTCGAAAGTAACACTAAAATTCTTCTTTAACAATTTTGAAACAGATAGTAAGTTGTGTGACATACCTGGGACTATGAGAACATCAATTTTTATTTGTTGATTTTGACAATATCCTCTCAGTGTACCTCGTTTGTTGGAGTATAATGTTTGATCACCTTTAGCTGTACCTATTCTAACTGTTGCTATTTCTACAATGTCTGTTACATATTTTTCTAGTTCTCCTGTAACCATATGTTGGGTACATCCAGAATCCAAAATGAAGTTCCCAATTTCATTTAATTCTGTAACTGTGCTCAGAGCTATGAATGCTATATCACCGGCTTTATTTGCTACTTCTGTGTATTGTCCTGGTTGCTGATGATTACCTCTAGATTGACCTCTTGTAGAGCCCCCATAATTTCCTCTTCCATTTCTTCTTCGGCCTCTGAAGTTACCTCTCATATTTTGCTTGCACTCGGAAAATTTGTGGCCATTTTTACCACATTTGAAACAGGTATAGAATGACATTTCATTATTATTTGTTTGACCTTGTTTTGTTTGCAGTTTTATCTCTTCATCTAGAAGTCGAGATTTAACAAAGTCCATTGTTATCCCTGTATTCATTGTTTCTATCGCTGTAATAACAGATTCATATTCTTCATTCAAGGAAAGTAAAAGATGACAGATCTTGTCCTCTTCTTCCATTTTTGATCCGGCATTTTCAAGATCTCTAATTATGGTATCAAAAATTGGCGAATCCAAAAATCTAAACGCCGCCTAGCGGCCAAATCACTAACCTAGAAAGTGAGTAATAACTTGAGTTTTACTTCTTTGGGTTAGATATTTTCATAACATATTCGGTTACCAGTGAACTATATTCACAAAACTTTTTGGATGTCTGACTAGAAAAATAGGTATTAAAATAATTTAGTGAGTATTTATATCAGTGTCATTCAGTTGAGAAACTATTTACCAATTTTCACTATAATTTTAGGTTAGGAGATATCTTTGTTCTAGATGAATTTTCTAGTGTTGGACGATTAAGAAAGGCAATGCGAATTTTCATTTCCATGATTTCAATAGTGCCGAGAAACCTGAGCAGAAGAAAGTATGAGATTAAATTTCTGACATAACTGAAGTTGTACATGCATTACTGGACTTGCAATCTTCAAGGGATAATACGTTGGGAACATTTTAAATGAAAAGTAGTGATTTGACTTGGAATTTTGCAAGCAGTTGAAAGTGATCAATAATTAAACCGTTCGACAAGAATTTCAAATTTCGTTAATGAAATTACAACTGTAGAATTAATTTTCAGGCGGTCTTGTTGAGTTGGTTGTAATTACTGGAAAATAATTTCTGTGTTGGCATTTTGAACTGCATAATATGTTTTCATCCAAATAAATTATCTCAAATATTTACATTCATTTATTTCCACAAATTACATAATTCATGTGAGTGTGATGATAGAATGAAATCTTCTGGATATAAGTTCTTGTAAAATCTTCCATCAAACGACACCAACATGTTCAGGAAAGTTCTGGAGGAACCCGAGCACAATCAATAATCCCATAATTATTCACTACCTTTACAAATATCTCTATAATCGAATAAAATCTACGATAACATTGCTTTCACAATAGAGTTTTCACGATGATTACTCATTTTCCGCCATGTTTGTTGACAAGTCGCAGCGCCCTCATCGGTAGTTGGATTCGCCTATAAGGAAATGGTCTTCCAGTTTATCTCCTTTCTTGACCTTAAGTGTAAGTAGTTTTCTTTTTAAAGTTAGTTTTGTGAAAACACTTTTCCTTTCGAAAACGTCTTGTAGAGCTTTCATCATGTTCCTTGCTGATTTAGCATCTTTAACCAAATCTAGATGTTTATCGGTGAGACACTGGACGATGACACTTTTGGCTTTGGCATCTCGTACCTTGAATTTGTTCAATTCATCGCCTGTAAAATTTTCTTCGTTGCTCACTAAAGCGTCCGCAATTTGTCGTTCCTCTAATAGTGTATTGACCCTGAATTTCCAATTATTGAAGTTGCTTGAACTCGTTAACTGTGGCAGATTCACTGTAGTGCTGGCCATCATTCACTTTGAAGTAACTTCCAATTTTCAAAATTTTACAATTGTTTTGAATCTTGTTCAAATACTAACTGGGCCCATAACCTGATATTGGTTTATGGTTTTTGTCGTGGAATGAGACACCTTGCTTCCTTTTATTGATTTTATTAATTCCCAAGACTACATCGACTACACGTTGAATTTTTTACTCTTGTCACATAACCTTACTTTTTACCGACGCATCTTTCATACCATAGAGAAACAAATCATAGATGAATTCTTCATACACATTATATATATATCTTAACATTTATGTTCATTATACTCCCATATTTTATCTCATCAATTTCATTGTTTTGTGATGGTACATTGACTTCTTCAACCTCATTCATTCTACTTGTGGCCGACTCAAAAAGTAGTTTTCTGAGCATACTCCTTGGATAACCATTTTCCACAAATATTTTGAAAAGCTTGTTACTATTTATCTGCCTGAAATCGGGATGGCAAATTCTATCTACCCTTGTTCTCATTCCTTTTATAGTATTTATTTTCGTCTTGATTGGGTGATCAGATAAGTAATGGATAAATTTGTCTGATGTTATGTCTTTTCTATACCAGTCTAATTTTATGGTGTTGTTTATTCGGCAGACCTTTGTGTCCAAAAATGGAACTGAGTGGTTTTCATCTTCTTCCTCTACAGTGAACTGGATGTGTTCATTAAAACTATTGCATGTGGTTTTGATGTTAGTGATTTCGTTAGCTGGAGCAATGAGTAGGAGATCATCTACGTACTTTTTTATAAGAAACAATTTAAATGGCAACTTGGCAACCGTGCCGTCCAGAAGATAATCCATCACATAAAGGGATATTATTGGACTCAGATCTGAGCCCATGGAACTTCCAAATATCTGCAGGTAAAATTTTCCTTGGAAGGAGAAATAACTGTTCTCCATCAGAAAGTTGAGGATATCCATAAAGAGTTGTTTAGGTATGTTCGTATATTCTTGGATCACATTCCATTTTTTACTTATTGCTTCGATTGCTAGTTCACTCTGGATGTTTCCGAACAAGTTGACCACATCCAACGATATGACAACGTGGTCAGGTGGTACCTTAAGATTGTTCACAAGATCAGCAAACTCAAAGGAATCCTTGATAAAATATTCATTGTCTTTATCATACGCCATACTCAATATCTCTGCTACATACCCAGAAAGATACCGGGTTGGTGCCTGTATACAAGATACTATTGGCCTCAAGGGAGTGTCCGGTTTATGTATCTTTGGATTGCCATATATTTTAGGTGTATTTGAGTTGTAGGTCCTCATTTGCCTTGCCTTTTCTCTTGTGATAACTTTGTGTGTCTCCAACAAGGAAACGAATTTGTTACATTTTGTTTGTATCTTTTGAGTCGGGTCCATGGGTAATTCTTTAAAACTATTAGAATTGATGATCGCTAGCATTTTTTGTACATAGTCTTGCTTCTCCATTATCACCGTTACCGATCCTTTGTCACTGTTAAGTACAATCAGCTCTTCATTGTCCCTCAAGAAGGATTTTGTCACGTTGAATAGTCTTTCTGTTGTGTAATTCTTGTTGCTGTTATTGTGTATAAAATTAGTAATTATGCTTGTTGTTTTTCCTCTCAGAAAATCCCTCCTCTCTGTTGGAACCTTCTGGATTAAATCCTCCACATCTGTGATAAGTTTGTATATGGGTATTTGATTTGCTGAAACTGGTATACTGAATTTTGAGCCCAGTGCCAACATATTCAGGCAGATAAATAGTAACAAGCTTTTCAAAATATTTGTGGAAAATGGTTATCCAAGGAGTATGCTCAGAAAACTACTTTTTGAGTCGGCCACAAGTAGAATGAATGAGGTTGAAGAAGTCAATGTACCATCACAAAACAATGAAATTGATGAGATAAAATATGGGAGTATAATGAACATAAAAACCCTCTCTGGTAGAATCAAGAACTGTTTTAAGGGGGAAGATCTGAAAATAGCCACATATAATTCCAAAACCTTGTTCACCCTGTATTCTAGATTAAAGGACACCACACCAAAACAGTTTCAATCTGGCATTGTGTATGAGATAAGTTGCAAGAATTGTCAAGACGTCTATATTTGGCAGACATCACAATGGCTCAAGAGCAGATTAAGTTTACATAGGAGTGATATCAAGAAAAACAACACAAGATGTGCCTTAACAAAACACGCTCATGAAGAAAGACATGAAATAGATCTGGATAATGTAAGAATTTTAGAAAAAAGCTCAAAATATAACAAACGATTAATTTTAGAGATGATTCACATAAAAAACAACAATAACACCGTAAACAAAAAATCTGATGTTCAAAATCTGAGTAACATATACACCTATCTAATGTCCCTTGCCAAGTAACCTGAAGAATAAGAACGATGACTCTGTGATCACAGGGGGTCTGTCGTGTTTGATTTGTCATTGCATGTCATTCTAACCTAAAATTGTTACTTCCATGATGAACGCTCCAGAAAAAGGAAAAAGAGGTCTAGTCAATAATCAATTATCATTTTATTTTAATCTTCGACAATTTCCATGTTAAATGAGTACATATGGTAAAATTCATATTCTGTAAGTGTCGTACTATAATATTTTTGTTGTCAACTAACCTGTACTATTATTGTAGAAGCCCTGAAGAAGGAATAAAAAAGTTCTGAAAGCTAGGCATTGAATTAAGAGTTTAAATAAACCAATTATCAGTCTATTCCCTGAACATCAATATATACACATATAGTAAGACTGTGATTTTATCAGAAAATATATATATATATATATATATATATATATATATATATATATATATATATATATATATATATATATATATATATATATATATATATATATGAACTCATAGTTCGTTGTGACCTCCGTTAAGTTCATTGGGCGACCTGACCTCCGGGTGAAGGAGTTATATAATTGCAATAATTTTTGTTTATATATGTAGAGGGGAAGGTAAATAACAGGGGTACCTGAAGAGGGGAAAAGATTTTTAGCGATAAATTTTTCTTCAAACGAATCAGACCTTACTACCTCCGCTTATATTTCTTATTAGTAGTGCGCTCTCACCTCCAGCAACGTTGCCAGATTTTAGGAGGACGGCAGGTAAGGCAGCTTGAATTCTACTCATATATAGAATACAGCTGCTTTTTCGATTCATTCACACATATTGAAACTTGTAAATAGTTCGAGAACGATACTAATATTAATAAACTTAATACGCTAATAATTGATTGATAAGGTTCGTGATCTCGGTGCCTTGGTTTTCGAGATATTGACATTTTTCATCATAGCGGATCAAAAGAAACTCCTTGATTTAATGGCATTTCTTAATTGCTCGAGGAGTCTTTTGAAATTTTTCAGTACACAGGGTGTTTCACAAGTAAACGGACAAACGAAAACCGTGAATAGAGGGCATTGAGCTGAGTTCAAAAACACCTTATATGTGTGTCTTAGGCATTCCGTTTCCGATATAGAAAGGAGTCTATTCAAATTTCCCTAAATTTCGGTCGGCTATAACTCCAAATATTTTAGTTGGATTCGGCTAAAAATTCATTATCCGCTTAAACTTCTAAGTTTCAATAAAACAGAACATTAAAAGTTGACGAACACAGGACCGGACTCATTGAGGATATATTCAAATTTAAACTCATGCAAAACACTCTGTTTGTAGTTTTTCTCGTCATAATTTTGAATTTTTCAGGTATCTTCATTGATTTTCTCAAAAATCAATGAAACTTCGGTATGCCTTATCAGATTATTTTTAATGAATAATTGTTTGATCGTGAAATGCCTCTGGAAAAAACAGCGCTGCATACTGACTTTTACTTCACATTAATTAATGGGATGTACATGATCGCCAATCAACTGAGGAAATCTAAAAATGGAATTGGAAATGTTCAACTGAATTTTTTCGTTCTCAATATATGTCTTGCATTTGTTTTTGATATTAATAGCATATCTGGTTATTCAGATAAGTCATTTACAGTGATAATAAGCTTTATTATTGATAATGAACAAAAATAGAAATAAAAAACTACTCTTTCATGATCATGAAAATAATAATTATAATTCGATATCTTCCGAATGAATCGTTTTTTATGGACAACGTGGAACGTAAGTAATTTTCCGAACTGATTTTCACCTCATTTGGTCTTTTAGTGAAGGTAATGATTGGCACTTCGAATAAGTATGATAAATGCACTTTCGAATTCTTCACTGATTCCGTTATAGTCATTATTGGATCTATGGAAATCTATGGATTGTTCTGGTCTTATTACAATTTGTTATTGAAACATGGATGATATTCATGCACCAGCAAAAGTATTTATCAGTATTTCAAGTCATTTCATAAGAAGGGTAGGACCCCAATATTGGACTGCTAGATCTCCAGATCTGACACCCCGCGATTTCTTTCTTTGTTTTTATTCACAAAACTAGTTGTCTATAGAAAAATAGATTCATTCTAATGATCAAGTTTTAAATTTTAGTTTCAAGATAGCGTAGTTTTTCCATCCATATTTGGATATTATCAATTTTGAAACATTTTATCCTTGTGAAAGAGTATTTTGAAGACCGAATATGGTATAATTGTTGAACACATCCAACAGAATATCCTTTGAAAAAAAAATCAATTAAGAATTTCTAAATACATTTTCATGGAGTTCCTTAGAGGCGTCTGAACAAAACAATTATTTCTAGAACATGATCAACAGGTGGGGCAACCCAAAAATCAATTCATTTTGAGACAATACTAATGCAAATAACAAAAAAATTAAAAAAATGATTAAAAAACTCCATACACGGTGTTTTCATGAGTTTGAAGTCAAGTAAAGCCTCACTGAGCCCGGTCCTGATTTTTGCCTGATTTTAATGCTCTGTTTCAATGAAATTTATAACAACAGTTATAGCCAAATTTCAAAAAAACCCGAAGAAACCTATATATAGGGTGCCCCAAAACTATTGAATCAAACGTCACACCACGATAGAGTAGATCAAATACTATCGAATGACACCAACATTAGTCGAGCGGAAATGTACCGTTTCTGAAAAAACCTAACCTAAAGTTGCCGATTTTCGAACTATTTTTTCAGTCACAAGGCCAATTTGTTATTAAGGATAACGTTTTTCTCCCATATCATCACCCCTGTTTATTCTGAGTATTAAAAATCATGTAGAAAAAACAATTGTTTTAATTTACATTTACTAAGGTTATGGTTATCGATTAACTACTTAGAATAATTTCAATTAGGGGAGATGAAACAATAATATTACTTCAATATAATTTAAAATCGATATCCTTTTTCACAAACTGGCCCTGTTATTAAGAAAAATAGTTCGAAAATCGGCAACTTTAGGTATTTTAATAAAATTCTAATTATTTTGGAAACGGTACATTTTCGTCGAACTAATGTTGGTGTCATTCGATAAATATTTGGTTTACTCTATCGTGGTGTGACGTTTGATTCACTAGTATTGGGACACCCTGTATATGGGATGATTCTGAACTCAGCTCAATGCCCTCTATTCACGGTTTTCATTTGTCTGTTTACTCGTGAAACACCCTGTATACTTCTTGTACTCTGAAAATTTTAAAACAAATGCCCTCACCGTCATATGAAAATTCAAATTCTTCTTGTTGTAAGAACGTTCATCCTTTCACCCAACGCCGACCCTAGTTACATGGCCCGTTGAAAATGAAATCGGCATCTGTTTACTGCAAAACACGTGTTAATGCTGATATGAATGGTTCAAAATTTTCTACCCGATTCGGGCTTTTTAGGAACGAATTGCTCAAGATGCCGAGTTCGAGTAACATTTCGTTTTGCGTGTTATATTGGATAAAATTGAATTTATTCCATGGATAATTCGAAAATTATTGATGTCCAGAATGCTCCAGAATGATGAAAATTTTCAGATTTCATTGAAATTCCTGCGAAAATTATCTCGAATATTATCAAGTTTAGATTTTAATTCATTCAGAACTTTGAAGTTCGGCAAATCATGATGTCAATGATAAAGATAACAGTCAATCACATTTCCTTCAGCACAGTTGTTGTTTTGAAGAAAAAGCAGTAGATTCTCGCAAAATCCGAAACTCTACACGAATAGGCCCAGTTGTTCAGTTCGGGATTAAAGTTTATCCTAAATTGATTTTGACATTTCAGTTCAGTTCTGTCAGGTTAATCTAGGATCATCTTAAATCTCGGCCTTATCCTGAACTGAACAACCGGGCCTTATAGTTATAGCAACGTAGCATTCATTAAGTCGCTATATTATTGTAATAATATTAATTTTTTATAGCGGAGAATAGTTGTTTTTAGCCTTGGTATTCACGATATTCATTTTATGATGTTTTTTTTAAGGTGAATCGGCCCGAAATCTTGGATCCCCCGACCTGCTAGTTTCGTACACTTCTTTGACAATAGCATAATAACTCAAATTTCAACATTTTAACAGAAATTTTTGAATTTAAGGGAGAGACACATTAAAAAAATCGATAGCAAGTTACCGCCTAAACTGCGAGCTTGCCGAAGTTGAAACTGGTACCAATCTACTCAGTGCTTCATAATATGTATAGTTTTATGACTCAGTGTTTTTCAGAACCTGTAAAAACAAAATTAAAAACTGTAGACTCGTCATCGCCTTCCAAGGCTGCATCTTGGAAGGGCTGTCGATTTGGAAAAAAATTTATAGGAACTAGCCCCGCTTATTTTCATTAAGGAATCATCTCCCTTAGTCCTTCGCATTTGTTTACAGATATCCTGTACATTTTATCTATGTACCTATTCATTTTGGATAGTAGAAGTTTAATCAATATGTGTTATTTTCGAAGACCAAAACAAAAATTTCAATTGCACCTTATTTGTTATTTATGAGAATCATCATTTATTTTGAATAATAAAACTGCATGCGAAAATACTTGAATTAACTTTTGTCATTCTCCTTTGATCATGCGTCCATCATAGTGTTCGCTTTTCATCATAGCTTTTGGGAATTCACCAATCAATCATCTGTATATCAATCATATGTATCCGAGTATGTATCTATATTATTAACTTCACTTTGTAGATTCATCATGTCTTGACAAAAATATGGTTGCAATTTCCAAATATGTTGACACGAGGCCTTCAAAAGACTTCAATTTTTCTTATTTTTTCCCTTACATCATATATGATCTATCGAAAAATGCAAATCTGTTTTGGATAATTTCTCATAAAATCTTGTTTCGATATAATTGGTAATTTTCTTTATGATATATCACTGAAATATTTAAACCAGAGATATGGTACAAGCTCTTCAAATTTTCGGGAAAATCCAATTTTTAAACATAATCGATAATAAAAGAGATGTTTCTGAGCAAAGGATTCCTCAAAATCATTGTGCAATCCGATTTAAGAAAAATATAAAGAGCGTTTCATTTGAAATAACACAATGTCCAACATTCGGTTTAGCCGACGTTGTTCATTTCTGTGATATTGTGAAATTTGTAGCATTTTTTCCTCCTGATTCTGAAATGAAAATTTTCGGATTGGCTCATTGTCCTTGAATATTCATCACCATTAACATCTGAATTTTCTTATCCAAAAAATGTTTTTCTCTGAACAGCTTATTTTATTATATGCAATGTAACAATACTGATTATTCGTTATACTAATAGGTAGTATTATCTATATGGATCATTTCCATAGAGAGAAGAAATATCATTATGGACAAGACTCAAATCGGTTCGTTTTCAGATAGGTAATGAAATAGTTCGCCAAATTCAGAATTATAGTGTTAGCTTGAGATGAAAGAAGTTCAACGGATGCATAGATATACGCACGATGAAATATAAACAGTCATAATCCCATTCGAGAGAGCCAAGATTGGTTTTCTTTCACGTGATTCTTTCCCCTACAGAAGAATGCGATAAAAAATCGTTAAGATATGTCGCCTGGCTTGCAATAATGGAGGAGAAAACGCGCCGCGCCTCTCTTTACTTAATTCCTCCGTATACTGATATTCCGCCTGTCTACATCTGCTTGCACAGAACTACGTTGCCATTTTTGGAGGTGCTAACGAGCAAAGAGTCTTTCAGAGCAATTCTCCGATATACAGCTCAGCACACTAGCGCCAGTGATATACACTCGAACTAAAAGATTGTTCAGTACATAAAGGGGGTGCGTTGTGACCTCAAAACGATTTTTTGATATGTTGGTCCCTGAAGCCTCGTGAATCTAACAAGCTAAAAAACAAGGCAAAACGTTGTCACCTCCGATTTCGGAGGTGACATCGATATATACGAGGTGAGAGCGTTAAACGAGTTACTATTTTGGAGGTGGTATTAACACTTTATAACTATATATATATATATATATATATATATATCCAGCATACTATGTTGCGTCCATACATTGTCTTTGGGCCATACACTATTGCGTCCTGAATAATACTGCGTCCGTATATATATATATATATATATATATATATATATATATATATATATATATATATATATATATATATATATATATATATATATATATATATATATATATATATATATATATATATATATATATATATATATATATATATATATATATATATATATATATATATATCCAGCATACTATGTTGCGTCCATACATTGTCTTTGGGCCATACACTATTGCGTCCTGAATAATACTGCGTCCGTATACCGGACGCAACATTGTTTTTCGAAGTTTTCTCTGGTATTTCGAGGGATTCAACGACAGGGGTGGTCGCAAATCGTGAAGGACGTCGAGAGCTATCTTTGAAACAACTATAGATTTCATTCATCTTTTGATAAAAGAGTTATTCCATGTTGAAAAACATATCTCCAGACGCAGTAAAGTGCGTCTCATGAAACCTAAAGTATATTTTTAGTTCACGCAAATTCCGCTTCGGGGGCGCTTCAAATGATGAAAACTGATATACAGTCAATATACGTCTTTCACACGACGCATAATGTTGCGTCCTAAATCTGGCAACTGTGTATACAAGTAAACCAAGTTGTATTTGCACAACTGAAATGATTTAGCTTCCTAGGCTCCAAGGTCATCTCGAAAGTCTGTTAGGTGAAGAATTGGATTCTTTCTCTAGAGCAATAGCAGCTCCGATTGAAGTGCCCTTATGGTGTTCTTTTAACTGATATTGTCATTATTATTTTTTCGAATGAAAAAAAAATATAACTCGCCTGAATTTTATTCCACTTCAATTAGAAATCAAACGATAACACTTTCCAGAGAATTATCGGATTTATAAATTGACATGAAAGGTATCGCTTTATCCGCTTATGCTTAGGTCATCTCATTTCACTTGTGTATTACAAATTTTTTCTGTAACAGTATGCATCTGAATTTATCCTCATTAAAAATTTTTCATTCCATTGGATGAATAAACGTCAACTTCCCTTGTTGCTAGAGGCAAGTGTATTTGCCTCTTCATTTCCTTTAGTTCCCGAGGGATCAGGAACCTAGCTATAGAGTCATACGGTCATACAGAGCAGTTTTTGTTGATCGGTCGTCCTGTAGGCCATCTGGCATTTGTGAATGGGTGTATTCTCCAGATTCTATGTTCTTATGTTGTTATCTACTACTTTCTTCATCGTCTTCAATAGAAATTAATTGTTCTTGAAGATTGTGGGTCCCCATTTTGGTGTGAAGGAAACTTTTGTCCTTCTCCATTTTCTGTGTATATGACACATTCTAAGCAGCTTCTGGTTATCTGGGAAGATGAAGACGAATCTCTTCTAGCATTTTTCTTTACACTTCTGGTGATCTATATAGATTGAAGGTGTTCATTGCCCACTCCAAACATCGTCTTTAAATATCCCAATCTTCCTTACGAGGATACTTGGTCTATATTGCTGTATCGATTCTAGTTATGGGTTTACTACCTGTGAAGGTTGTTTTGGGAAAACTGAAAGATCGTTCCTGTTCTCCTTCGGTGAATTATCCGTCTGGCTTATTGAGCGATATTGCGGGGTTGATTACTCCTTTTGCCATGACCTTTTGTATTCTGAGTGCTGTGGGATTAGAAGTGACATTGCCACAAAAATTAAAAAGGACTACAAATTATGTAAACTCTTGTATATATGTAGTGTCCTTGTAATATATTAATTAATTAGGACTGTCTGTCAAAGTGTATATCACAGAGATGCGAGATCTGATTGAATTTAGAACAAATCATATTGTACACAGATGACTGAAACAATATATTTGTTCTGGGCGTAGTAAGGTTGAACAAGCGTACGGGTCTAGAACTTGGGCGTCTTACATGAAATCCTACTCTAGCGAGTAGATGTGCCACCTCAAACAAACAACGCCCTTCCTGACATCTAGCTTAACTGCACCGAATTTATTCAACAAAACAGCATGATCTTACTCGAAAAAACTTCTCTGAACAGCCTCCATTAGTCCGAGAGCTGGCAACGAAATTCGGCAAAAGTTTTGTACTGGCGCATAATTTAATATGATTTAGTATTGAGGGTGTACATAAGTCAGCACCCACTCTCAAGGTCAGGAAGTGGAACACCTAGCGGCGACGCATTTTAATGTAGGTATATGAAATTACAACACACTCTACAAGTATTTTGTAATGATTGAAAATTATCACTAGTTCATAGAAGAGAAAATTTGAAAAAGTAGTCAGATCTCATTTTAGTGAAACGCGGTGTGTCAGTACACCACATAAGTTGCTGCCTTGAAGATGTTGTTTCAAAAGAATTGTATTGGCTGAAACTGCATTTACTGCTCAAATATCATATATTATTTGTGAATAAAATATTCAGACCACATATCAATAGAAGAGAGGCAGTCAGCAGTCACCCCAAAGTACGGATATTGTAATTTTATATAAATCAAAGAGCGTCGCCGTCAGATGTTTCACTACCTGATCTTTTAGCGGGTGCTGATTCATATACACCATCAAAACTAACTCATATTCAATTATGATCCATTACAATTTTCGTCGCCAGCTCTCTGAATATATGTCATTGTGATGTGTATGGCAATCGTATATTGGGTTCCAAGCAATGCATCCAAACTCCAGTTTGCTTGTCACAAATGTATTGAACAGCAAAATCATGGTATCCGGATCAGAAGATATTTGCCATTACGCACGATGAATTCATACATTCTTGGCCTCGTACCAAGTAAATGATTGACATTAGGAACAAATGTAAAGCTTTGATCAAAACAACGCCAAGATCTTTTATCTCCGTCTTTTTGCTCAGGACGCTGCTATCAAGACTATAACTATATAATAAATAGTTCTTTTTCCTGGTGTACGTGGCGACATTGCACTCAAAAATGTTCAATGGTATTTGATTTCTGGCACACCCAATCAAGAATGAGTCCACAAAGCACGCTGCAGGAAACGCAGTCTTCAATAGAGCCTATATCACCAAAGATTTTAGAATCGTTAGCATGAGCCCATGCACGAATAGGATTAATTAGATGCATTCTCACTTGTTCAAACTTCCAGGAGTGGATAACTGGAGTGGAAGGCCTCTAAATATCCCTGATCGACTTTTTGTTCCAGATCGTAATGCGAGAGGTTTGGCCAATTAGTTTCGAACTGTTGTAAGTTTTGCTTCAGATGGATCTTAATGGTGGATCAGTTCCTCTTCTGTTATTTTATATTCGATTATCCTATGGTCAGAGATTGATGGTTTGGTCACCATTTCCCAAGCTTTAACACTTCTTCTGGAAGCTGCGTTGACCATTGTCATGTCCAGAACCCCTTTTCTTGCCCTAGTGACAGAACCAGGTGTTGTCCCCACGTTCTTGAGATAGTTCTTCATTCTGCCAGAGTTCTGCAGGCCAGAATAATCTCCAATTCAGTAACGTTATTAGTTCTCAGATCTAAAAATTCATCAACCAGATTTACCATTCAAACTTTATGCCCTGGGTATGAAGCCCCCTGTTCGAACATTGATCCTTTGTATTTTTCACTTTTCTGTTCTTCGTTCACCACCACATTATTTTTGGCAGCGAAGGGAATACAACACAATCTTGGCATATGCCAAGTTGTTGAAAAAGCCTAATTGCAATATATGCGAGCTTTATCATTCTCAAAAACTGCTTTGGTCTTTGGAGGTACAAATGAGAGTTTTGGTTATTTGTCTATGCCATAAACTTCTCTCAGATGGAAGTAAGGAATTCGCATTGTGTCTCTCTATATACATTGACAAAGTATGAATTCCTCAAGCGGACAAGATGTGCATAAGAGTTTTCGTCGATCACGGCTAGCCCTGCAAGATGTTGAGGTGACCACTTGCATTATATTCTTCTTATACTACCTGATATTCTAGTATCTATAGTATCACTCCATCTTGATGAACGAATCCTCCCGTTTTCGACATCAGCTCAGCCGACTCCAGAAAAGCAGAAGAGGATTTTTATAGCAAGTCATGGTCTTTCAATCTCTTGAAATATATAAAGTATATGTTTACTCATATGATATTCGAATGAAAACTTCAGTTTTGCTTGTCTTATCTGGCTTTCTAATATCTTTTGTTCTGCTGGCGTGATAGATTTTCCTACTAGCTTAAGATCCATTCATATGTCGGATATTAGTTTCTCCAAAGCACTCCATCTCTTTGACTTCGATTTTATGATGAGCTACTATTCCCTTGAGTGGGTCTTGACCTCTCAATAATGTTATTTCATTTGCAACTTTTGTGTATAATGTTGGTATTGCAAACTTTGAAACCCCTGTCTTCCTGCATTCGAGGAAAGTATATCCTTTGTATCGAAGAGTTACAGTTACAGTTTGTTCGGCGCATCTGTCGAATCCCCCAGACCTGCTACCGCGACCAAAGCGGTTTATTGTGGCACACAAACAAGCTCAAAGAGCTAAACTTCTACCTCTAGTGCCATCTTCCAAAGGGAAGAGGTGATAACAGAGGAGGAGTAGTTCATGAGTTATCCTAGAACCAGCCTGAGCTAACCTTGTCTGCAGCTGGGCAGTCACTGAGGATATGCTCAATAGTTTCGTCCCCCTATAAGCAAAGGGAGTCCTTGTATATCGAAGAGCTAGGATGCAGGCTACGATTTATATTCAAACTCTTCTATCGAATTCGAGAATTTTATTCGCCGTCCATTTAACTACCCTGAGAGAGTAGTTGACTCTCCAGACTGCCAAATTGTTCGTAGGATAAACGTAGGATAAACTAACAACTGTGCAGTTAATGCATTCCTAATTTAAGTTATCTCCAGAGCACCACTCTCTCACATTCATTTGTTATTAAAAAAAAACGAAAATGAAATAAATAATGTTTTTAAAACTATTGCATAATCACTAAAGCTCTTCTTGACAAAAAGACACTTAAATAGTGTTCGAAACATTCTGAAATACGATTCCCCAAGTGAGCAGTCCACAAACTAAGGATGATAGCCATCATAAATATAGAGGTGTTTTGAAAGGTGAGAGTTGTAATAACTGGAGCCAATGTTATAATACCATCACGTCATCGAGTTCGAATAATCCTACTGTACCAGATTCTAAAACATATGTGGCAACTACGCTGGACGCAACAACATGCTAATGGTGAAAGATTGAATAAAATTCGGACGCAGCATTGTGCTACATATGAAAACAAAATATACGCCGGACGCACTAATGGTAGGACCATGAAAGGACGCAATAATGTGCGTATATCAACTTCTTTATTAATAAAGATATTTGAGATCTGAAACGACCAAACTACGTAATTTTTTGCGTAGATTAATATACTTCGATCAGATTCCACCTAGGTAGCGTATTTCTGGGAGACGCAATAAGGTTGCTTTTTGAAAGGACGCAATAAAGTATGCCAGATGTATATATATATATATATATATATATATATATATATATATATATATATATATATATATATATATATATATATATATATATATATATATATATCACTATAAAATCACAATATAAGTATGCATGCATACTTATATTGTGATTTTATATAAACATAAAAATCTTTCAGTCGAATTCTCTTATTTTCTCAAGATATATATATATATATATATATATATATATATATATATATATATATATGAACTCGTAGTTCGTTGTGACCTCCGTTACGTTCATTGGGCGACCTGACCTCCGGGTGAAGGCGTTATATAATTAGAATAATTTTTGTTTATATATGTAGAGGGGAAGGTAAATAACAGGGGTACCTAAAGAGGGGAAAAGATTTTCATCGAAAAATTTTTCTTCAAACGAATCAGACCTTACTACCTCCGCATATATTTCTTATCAGTAATGCGCTCTCACCTCCCGCAACGTTGCCACATTTTAGGAGGACAGAAAGTAAGGCAGCTTGAATTCTACTCATATATAGAATACAGCTGCTCTTTCGATTCATTCACACATATTGAAACCTGTAAATAGTTCGAGAACGATACTAATATTGATAAACTTCATACGCTAATAATTGATTGATAAGGTTCGTGATCTCGGCTTAAATGAATTTGGACAGAAATTATTATTTTTTCTTCATGAATATCAACAGATTTGTATAAATATGCTTATGTCTACGATACTTCGTCCGATAGGGTAGTTTAATACCATATAGGTCCCAAAATGAATGATACATGACAATGTAATTTTTCGTGACATATAAGATTGATTCCAAAGACAATTTTACCGAATTTGTTCTGGTATGAAATAGTAATCTAATTTTTGGGTATTATATTCAAGACATCAGGAACTCCATTGAAATGTTTTTCCCGAATGAATCAACAAAGATATACGTTTTACTTTCGGCTTCTATACTTCATTCACTTTCATTTTAGCACTGGATTGGCCATGGAAATTGGATACCTTTCACTCTGTATGGTACAAAAATGTTGGGTTAAGACGCTTGTCGAAACATTTTTGAGTTTTAAATCAGTGCTACGTAGTCCGTTCTACGTGAGTTTTTCAGTAATTACGTATTTCATCACAATGTGAAATCACTCCGGAAAATATTACGTCGAAAATATATAACGAACATAATTGACGTTTATACAAACTGATTGAAGACATACCAAATCTATTTATTTACATGGAAAATACAAGTGATCAGTAGCTTGAGGAGAGTTACTGTTGTTTATCTTCTTTGGCTGAAGGTTGAAGACGTTACATCAGTTGTAGGATTAAAAAAAATCAACCCGAAGATGAAATGCATTTGATGCAGTGTTAGCATTGAGTTGAATACTCAAAGGTGGTAGGGAATGGGTATCTCTTGAAGAAAAGAACGGATAATTACAAGAATGTTGAATTCTTCAACAAAAATCATCTTGCGTGAATGGTAGTCAAAATAAAAGAAGTTTGAAGCAAGAGGAGCTTCACCTTCAAACAAAACAACTGGCTCGTATTCATATCTGTTTATTTTCAATACATTGATATAATAATAATAATTATACAGGGTGTGGCGTAATGAATGTATAATATGGAGCCTGCTGGTAAAGGACTCTATGGCGGTTCAAATAAATATATTTTACGTTTGGTAAATGTGCCTTAGTTTTCGAGATATTGGGGATTTTCGATGAATCACCCCAATTTTCAATACATTGATATAATAATAATAATTATACAGGGTTTGGCGTAATGAATGTATAATATGGAGCCTGCTGGTAAAGGACTCTATGGCGGTTCAGATAAATATATTTTACGTTTGGTAAATGTGCCTTAGTTTTCGAGATATTGGGGATTTTCGATGAATCACCCCAAATATCAATAATAACTGGACATTGACATTTTTCATCATAGCGGATCAAAAGAAACTTGATTTAATGGCATTTCTTAATTGCTCGAGAAGTCTTTTGCGATTTTTCAGTACACAGGTTGTTTCACAAGTAAACGAACAAACGAAAACCGTGAATAGAGGGCATTGGGCTGAGTTCAAAAACACTTCATATTTGTGTCTTAGGCATTCCGTTTTCGATATACAGAGGAGTTTATTCAAATTTCCCGAATTTTCGTTCGGCTATAACTCCAAATATTGTAGTTGTATTCGGCTAAAAATTAATTATCCGCTTAAACTTGTAAGTTTCAATCAAACAGAATATTAAAAGTTGACGAACACAGGACCTAACTCATTGGGGCTATATTCAAATTTACACTCATGCAAAACACTCTGTTTGTAGTTTTTTTCGTCATAATTTTGAGTTTTTCAGGTATCTGCATTGATTTTCTCAAAATCAATGAAACTTTGGTATGCCTTATCAGTGGATTATTTTTAATGAATAATTGTTTGGTGGTGAAATGCCTCTGGAAAAAACAGAGCTGTATATTGGCTTTTGCTTCACATCAATTAATGGGATGAATATGTTCGCCAATCAAATGTGGAAATCTAAAAATGGAATTGGAAATGTTTTCTTTGTTCTTTTTTTCCTTCTTTGTTTTCATCCAAACAACTAGTTGTCCATAGAAAAATAGATTCATCCTGAAGATCAAGTTTTAATTTTTAGTTTCAAGATAGCGTTGTTTTTCCATCCATATTTGAGTATTATCAATTTTGAAACATTTTATCATTGTGAATGATTTTGAAGACCGAATATAGTATAATTGTTGAACACATTCAACAGAATATTCTTTGAAAAAAAAAAATCAATTAAGAATTTTTAAATACATTTTCATGAAGTGCTCTATTCCTTAGAGGCGTCTGACCAAAACAATTATTTCTAGAACATGATCAACAGGTGGGGCAACCCAAAAATCAATTCCTTTTAAGACAATAATAATGTAGATAAAAAAGTTAAAATTATGATTAAAAAACTACATACACTGTGTTTTTATGAGTTTGAAGGCAAGTAAAGCCTCACTGAGAAGGGTCCAGATTTTTGTCGAATTTTAATGCTCTGTTTCAATGAAATTAACAACTCAAGGCTAAATATAAATTTTCAGTCGACTTGATCGAGAATTTCAGGAATTATAGCCAAACGGAAATTCGAGAAATTTCAAAAAACCCCGAAGAAATATTGAATCAAACGTCACACCACAATACAGTAGATCAAATACTATCGAATGACAACAACATTAGTTGAGCGAAAATGTACCGTTTCTGAGAAAATCTAACCTAAAGTTGCTGATTTTCGAATCACAAGGCCAATTTGTGATTAAGAATAGCGTTTTTCTTCCATATTATTACCCCTGTTTATTCTGAGTATTAAAAATGTAGAAAAAACAATAGTTTGAATTTACATTTACTTAGGTTATGGTTATCGATTAACTACTTAAAATAATTTCAATTAGGGGAGATAAAACAGTAATCTTAGTTCAATATAATTTAAAATCGATATCCTTTTTCACAAACTGGCCCTGTTATTAAGAAAAATAGTTCGAAAATCGGCAACTTTAGGTATTTTAAAAAAATTCTGATTATTTTGGAAACGCTACATTTTCGTCGAACTAATGTTGGTGTCATTCGGTAATATTTGGTTTACTCTATCGTGGTGTGACGTTTGATTCACTAGTTTTGGGACACCCTGTATATGGGGCGATTTTGAACTCAGCGCAATGCCCTCTATTCACGGTTTTCATTTGTCTGTTTACTCGTGAAACACCCTGTATACTTCTTGTACTCTGAAAATTTTGAAACAAATGCCCTCACCGTCATATAAAAATTTAAATTCTTCTTGTTGTGAGAAACGTTCATCCAGAGTTTCTGTTTCATCCCTTTACCCAACGCCGACGTTGGTTACATTGGGCATCTGTTTACTGCAAAACACGTGATACTGATACGAAGGGTTCAAACTTTTCTACCTGATTCGAGCTTTTTAGGAACGAATTGCTCAAGATGCCGAGTTCGAGTAACATTTCGTTTTGCGTGTTATATTGGATAAAATTGAATTTATTCCATGGATGATTCGAGAATTATTGATGTCCAGAATGCTCCAGAATGATGGAAATTTTCAGATTTCGTTGAAACTCTTGCGAAAATTATCTCGTATATTGTCAAGTTTAGATTTTAATTCATTCAGAACTTTGAAGTTCGGCAAATAATGATGTAAATAATTCAATATTATATTTGCCTCAAGACTCGAAACTTTTCGAGAAACGATTTATTTAATGATTTGATGACGAATAAATCAAAAATGATGTGTGTTGATATTATACTTCCATTCACTGAAGAATATTTAGAATAATGAAGTAGGAATCACGTCCTTGGTTATTCATGCTGAGTATTTTAATAGGAATTAGGACAGGTAGTGAAGAACAAGACTGCTGAACTAAATGCCGACGTTTCGTCCGTATATTCGAACTTTTTCAAGGCTACAATGGAGATACAAGAAATTAATCAGTACAATCCAGTAAAAAACAAGAATAATGACGGCTAACAAACAACGATAAATTGCATAATTAAATACTAAAAACTTATGTGATATAGATGAAAACATTATACACAAAATAATAAATATCGAATAATAAATACGATGACTAGACAAACATTTATTCAATATACAAAGGCAACAAACAAAAAATTGGGTAGAAAAAACTGTGGTACAAAAACTTACCAAGTTCAATTTGTCTGATATAAAAGTTGTTGTTAACATTAAGATTCGGAAAAATTGCATCCAAGCTTTGTCAAATTTCATCCCAAACATGGAAAAACAGCTACAACTACCATCGAAATTAATTGATTAAACAATCGAGAACAGGTGTTATTACGCGCAGACACTATAGACATATGAATAATTTTCATATCGGAATACGGGAATCACGACAAAGAAACAATAAATTTGTGTATAATTGACTCAAATCTTGGGTGTCAGTTCTGTGGTTTACCGTGTTATTTAAATATATAATTTAGATTAAATAACACGGTAAACCACAGAACTGACACCCAAGATTTGAGTCAATTATACACAAATTTATTGTTTCTTTGTCGTGATTCCCGTATTCCGATATGAAAATTATTCATATGTCTATAGTGTCTGCGCGTAATAACACCTGTTCTCGATTGTTTAATCAATTAATTTCGATGGTAGTTGTAGCTGTTTTTCCATGTTTGGGATGAAATTTGACAAAGCTTGGATGCAATTTTTCCGAATCTTAATGTTAACAACAACTTTTATATCAGACAAATTGAACTTGGTAAGTTTTTGTACCACAGTTTTTTCTACCCAATTTTTTGTTTGTTGCCTTTGTATATTGAATAAATGTTTGTCTAGTCATCGTATTTATCATTCGATATTTATTATTTTGTGTATAATGTTTTCATCTATATCACATAAGTTTTTAGTATTTAATTATGCAATTTATCGTTGTTTGTTAGCCGTCATTATTCTTGTTTTTTACTGGATTGTACTGATTAATTTCTTGTATCTCCATTGTAGCCTTGAAAAAGTTCGAATATACGGACGAAACGTCGGCATTTAGTTCAGCAGTCTTGTTCTTCACTACCTGTCCTAATTCCTATTAAAATACTCAGCATTTAGAATAATGAGGTTCAACAAATGATACGAACAAGATACTTATTCAATTAGCCTCATGATCCGAAACATGTCAGAATTTATTTCGTGTTTAGATAATCCGCTGCATATCGTTGTTCACAATACGACTGTCAATTTAGGACTAATTATAGAACGATTTAATTAATAGAACAATAGCTTTAGAAAATGTTGGTCAGTCTATAAACTGACAACTCATTTTATCAAATGACGGATTTCAGTATCAGACTGCTACATACAGGGTTGGGATAAAGTTTGGCACCAAATTAATATCTTTAAAACAAAACGGGCGATATTTTTGAAATTTGGCAGCTGAGTGTAATGGACCACAATGCATCTGATGAGCATATTTTCATTAATGAGATACTTCCGGTTTAACCGAAAATGACAAAACTTTTCATTTAAATGGGACACCCTGTATATTTCTGCAGATTCTGAAAGTGCACCTTGTTTCGGATCTGTCCATATCGGGTTCAATGTAAAAATTATCTGTAAAAAGAAGAAATTCAGTCTTTTTGTACATTGGAGAAAAAAATCCATTCAGATGAATAAATTGTTGTTATTTGTATCAATAGTGAGAAATAAAACGAAATACTTTGTATTAGATAACTCTTTCTGCTTTTCATGACGTATTTTTTATGAAAATCTATAAAAAGAAGAAATATTTCCGTCCGTTCCGTTTTAAATATATTAATTTGGTGCCAAACTTTATCCCAATCCTGTAGTATAACGAGATTTCAAAGAAATTTGTATAGACTACAGAATTTAGATGGTTGATATTATGTGTCGCTAACAGTCAATCACATTTCCTTCAGCGCAGTTGTTGTTTCGAAGAAAAAGTAGTAGATTCTCGCAAAATCCGAAACCCTACATGAATAGGCCCAGTTGTTCAGTTCGGGATTAAAATTTATCTTAGATTGATTTTGACATTTCAGTTCAATTCTGTCAGGTTAATCTAGGATGATCTTAAATCTCGGCCCAATCCTGAACTGAACAACCGGGCCTTATATTTATAGCAACGTAGCATTCCTTAAGTCTTTATATTATGGGAATAATACTAATTTTTTATAGCGGAGAATAGTGGTTTTTAGCCTCGGTATTCGCGCAAATCATTTTATTATGTTTTTTTGAGGTGAATCGGCCCGAAATTTTGGATCCCCCGACCTGCTAGTTTCGTACACTCTTAAGACAATAGCATAATAACTCAAATTTCAAAATTTTAACAGAAATTTTTGAATTTAAGGGAGAGACACATTAAAAAAATCGATAGCAAGTTACTGCCTAACTGGTACCAATCTACTCAGTGCTTCATAATATGTATAGTTTTATGACTCAGTGTTTTTTAGAACCTGTAAAAAAAATTAAAAACTGTAAACTCGTCGTCGCCTTCCAAAAGCTGTATCTTGGAAGGGCTGTCGATTTAGAAAAAAAATTTATAGTAACTACCCCCGCTTATTTTTATTAAGGAATCATCTCCCTTAGTCCTTCGCATTTGTTTACAGATATCCTGTATACAGATATAATTCTATATCTATGTCCCTATTTATTTTGGATAGTAGGAGTTCAATCAATATATGTAATTTTTGAAGACCAAAACAAAAATTTCAATTGCACCTTATTTGTTAATTATAAGAATCATCATTTATTTTGAATAATGAAACTGCATGCGAAAATACTTAAATTAACTTTTGTCTTTCTCCTTTCATCATGCGCCCATCATAGCTTTTGGGAATTTACCAATCAATCATCTGTATATCAATCATATGTATCCGAGTATGTATCTATATTATTAACTTCATTTTGTAGATTCATCATGTCTTGACAAAAATATGGTTGGAATTTCAAAATAAGTTGACTCAAGGCCTTCAATAGACTTCAATTCTGTTTATTTTTTCCCTTACATCCAGTATGATCTATCGAAAAATGCAAATCTGTTTTGGATAATTCTTCATAAAATCTTACTTGTTTCGATATAATTGGTAATTTTCTTTACGATACATTACTAAAAAATTTAAACCAGAGAGATGGTACAAGCTCTTTAAATTTTCGGGAAAATCCAATATTTAAACATAATCGATAATAAAAGAGATGTTTCTGAGCAAAGGATTTCTCAAAATCATTGAGCAATCCGATTTAAGAAAAATATATAGATCGTTCCATTTGAAATAACATAACAATGTCCAACATTCGGTTTAGCAGACGTTGTTCATTTCTGTGATATTGTAGAATTTGTAGCATTTTTTCTCTTGATTCTGAAATGAAAATTTTCGGAATGGCCAATTGTCCTTGAATATTCATCACCATTCATCTGAATATTCTTTTCCGGAAAATTTTTTTTTCGCTGAACAGCTCATTTTATTATATGCAATGTAACAATACTGATTATTCGTTATTCTAATAGGCAGTTTTATCTATATAGATCATTTCCATAGAGAGAAGCAATATTATTATGGACAAGACTCAAATCGATTTGTTTTCAGATAGGTAATGAAATAGTTCGCCAAATTCAGAATTATAGTGTTAGCTTGAGATGAAAGAAGTTCAACGGATGCATAGATACATACGATGAAATATAAACAGTCATAATCCCATTCGAGAGAGCCAAGATTAGTTTTCTTTCACGTGATTCTTTCCCCTACAAAAGAATGCGATAAAAAATCGTTGAGATATGCCGCCTGGATTGCAATAATGGAGGAAATAACGCGCTGCGCCTCTCTTCACTTAATTCCTCCGTATACTGATATTCCGCCTGTCTACATCTGCTTGCACAGTACAACGTTGCCATTTTCGGAGGTGCTAACGAGCAAAGAGTTTTCCAGAGCAATTCTTCGATATACAGCTCAGCACACTAGCGCCAGTGATATACACTCGAACTAAAAGATTGTTCAGTACATAAAGGGGGTGCGTTGTGACCTCAAAACGATTTTTTGATATGTTGATCCCTGAAGCCTCCTGAATCTAACAAGCTAAAAAACAAGGCAAAACGTTGTCACCTCCGATTTCGGAGGTGACAGCGATATATATGAGGTGAGAGCGTTAAACGAGTTACTATTTTGGAGGTGGTATTAACACTTTATAACTATATATATATATATATATATATATATATATATATATATATATATATATGAATCCGTAGTGCGTTGTTACCTCCGTTAAGTTCATTGGGCGACCTGACCTCCGGGTGAAGGAGTTTTATAATTGGAATAATTTTTGTTTATATATGTAGAGGGGAAGGTAAATAGCAGGGGTACCTAAAGAGGGGAAAAGATTTTTATCGAAAAATTTTTCTTCAAACGAATCAGACCTTACTACCTCCGCATATATTTCTTATTAGTAGTGAGCTCTCACCTCCCGCAACGTTGTCAGATTTTAGGAGGACAGAAAGTAAGACAGCTCGAATTCTACTCATATATAGAATACAGCTGCTCTTCCGATTCATTCACAAATATTGAAACCTGTAAATAGTTCGAGAACGATACTAGATAATATTAATAAACTTCATACGCTGATAATTGATTGATAAGGTTCGTGATCTCGGTGTAAATGAATTTGGACAGTTTTGAATAAATATGCTTATGTCTACGATACTTCGTCCGATAGGGGAGTTTAATACCATATAGGTCCCAAAATGAATGATGCATGAAAATGAAATTTTTCGTGACATATAGGATTAATTCAAAAGACAATTTTACCGAATTTGTTCTGGTATGAAATAGTAGTCTAATTTTTGGGCATTATATTCACGACATTATGAACTCCAAATAAATGTTTTTCCTGAATGAATCAATAAAGATATACGTTTTACTTTCAGCTTCTATACTTCATTCACTTTCATTTTAGCACTGGATTGGCCATGGAAATTGGATGCCTTTCACTCTGTATGGTACGAAAATGTTGGGTTAAGACGCTTGTCGAAACATTCTTGAGTTTTAAATCAGTGCTACATAGTCCGTTCTACGTGAGTCTCTCAGTAATTACGTATTTCATCACAATGTCAAATCACTTCGGAAAATATTGAGTCGAAAATATGTAACGAACATAATTGACGTTTATACAAACTGATTGAAGACATACCAAATCTAGTTATTTATATGGAAAATACAAGTGATCAGTAGCTGTAGTAGATCAGTAGTTGTTTATCTTCTTTGGCTGGAGGTTGAAGACGTTACATCAGTTGTAGAATTCAAAAAAATCAACCCGAAGATGAAATGCATTCGATGCAGTGTTAGCATGGAGTTGAATAATCAAAGGTGGTAGGGAATGGGTATCTCTTGAAGAAATGAACGGATAATTACAAGAATGTTAAATTCTTCAACAAAAATCATCTTGCGTTAATAGTAGTCAAAATAATTAAAAGAAGTTTGAAGCAAGAGGAGCTTCAACTTCAAACAAAACAACTGGCTCGTATTCGTGTCTGTTTATTTTCAATACATTGATATAATAATAATAATTATACAGGGTATGGCGTAATGAATGGATAATATAGAACCTGCGGTTAGAGGACTCTATGGCGGTTCAGATAGATATATTTTACGTTTTGTAAAAGTGCCTTGATTTTCTAGATATTGGGGATTTTCGATGAATCACCCCAAATAATAATTATATCTGGATATTGACATTTTCCATCATAGCGGATCAAAAGAAACTCCTCGATTGAATGGCATTTCTTAATTGCTCGAGGTGTCTTTTGCGATTTTTCAGTACACAGGTTGTTTCACAAGTAAACGGACAAACGAAAACCGTGAATAGAGGGCATTGAGCTGAGTACAAAAACACCTCATATGTGTGTCTTGTGCATTCCGTTTCCGATATACAGAGGAGTTTATTCAAATTTCCCGAATTTTCGTTCAGCTACAACTCCAAATAATTCAGTTGTATTCGGCTAAAAACTCATTATCCGCTTAAGCTTGTAAGTTTCAATAAAACAGAACATTAAAAGTTGGCGAACACAGGACCGGACTCATTGAGGCCATATTCAAACTTAAACTCATGCAAAACACTCTGTAGTTTTTTTCGTCATAATTTTGAATTTTTCAGGTATCTGCATAGATTTTCTCAAAATCAACGAAATTTTGGTATGCTTTATCAGTGGATAATTTTTAATGAAAAATTATTTGGTGGTGAAATGCCTCTAGAAAAAACAGCGCTGCATATTGACTTTTAATTCACAATAATTAATGGTATGAATATGATCGCCAATCAGATGTGGAAATCTAAAAATGGAATTGGAAATGTTCAACTGAATTTTTTCGTTTTTGATATTTTAGCATATCTGGTTATTCAGATAAATCATTCACAGTGATAATAAGCTTTATTATTGATAATGAACAAAAATAGCAATAAAAAACTACGCTATCATGAAAATAATAATTATAACTTGATATCTTCCGAATGAATCGCTTTTTATGGCTAACGTGGACCTGAAGTAATTTTTCGAATTGATTTGCACCTCATTTGGTCTTTTAGTGAAGGTAATGATTGGCACTTCGAATAAGTATGATAAATGCACTTTCGAATTCTTCACTTATTCCGTTATATTCATTATTGGATCTATGGAAATCTATGGATTGGTCTGGTCTTATTACAATTTGTTATTGAAACATTGATGATATTCATGCACCAGCAAAAGTATTTATCAGTATTTCAGGTCATTTCATTTGAAGGGTAGGACCCCAACATTGGACTGCTAGATCTCCAGATCTGACACCCCGCGATTTCTTTCTTTGTTTTCATTCACACAACTAGTTGTCCATAGAAAAATAGATTAATTCTGAAGATCAAGTTTTAATATTTAGTTTCAAGTTAGCGTAGTTCTTCCATCCATATTTGTGCATTATCAATTTTGAAACATTTCATCATTGTGAATGACTATTTTGAAGACCAAATATGGTATAATTGTTGAACACATTCATTTCATTTCTTTGAAAAAAATCAATTAAGAATTTCTATTTTTCATGAAGTCCTCTATTCCTTAGAGGCGTCTGACCAAAACAATTTTTTCTAGAACATGATCAACAGGTAGGGCAACCCAAAAATCAATTCATTTTGAGACAATAAAAATGCAGATGACAAAAAAGTTCAAATTATTATTAAAAAACTACATACACGGTGTTTTTATGAGTTTGAAGTTAAGTAAAGCCTCACTGAGCCCGGTCCTGATTTTTGTCGAATTTAAATGCTCTGTTTCAATGAAGTTAACAACTCAAGGCTAAATATAAATTTTCAGTCGACTTGATAGAGAATTTCAGGAGTTATAGCCGAACGGAAGTTCGAGAAATTTCAAAAAAACACTGAAGAAACCTATATATAGGGTGCCTCAAAACTATCGAAACAAACGTCACACCACGATAGAGTAGATCAAATACTATAGAATGACACCAACATTAGTTGAGCGAAAATGTACGGTTTCTGAGGAAACCTAACCTAAAGTTGCCGATTTTCGAACTATTTTTCAATTACAAGGCAAATCTGTGATAAAGGATAGCGTTTTTCTCCCATATTATCACCCCTGTTTAATCTGAGTATTAAAAATCATGTAGAAAAAACAATTGTTTCAATTAACATCAACTTAGGTCGAGACTTAGGTTATGGTTATCGATTAACTACTTAAAATAATTTCAATTAGGGGAGATAAAACAATAATCTTAGTTCAATATAATTTAAAATCGATATCCTTCTTCACAAACTGGCCCTGTTATTAAGAAAAATAGTTCGAAAATCGGAAACTTTAGGTATTTTAATAAAATTCTGATTATTTTGGAAACGGTACGTTTTCGTCGAACTAATTTTGGTGTCATTCGATAATATTTGGTTTACTCTATCGTGGTGTGACGTTTGATTCACTAGTTTTGGGACACCCTGTATATGGGGTGATTTTGAACTCAACGCAATGCCCTCTATTCACGGTTTTCATTTGTCTGTTTACTCGTGAAACACCCTGTATACTCCTTGTACTCTGAAAATTTTGAAACAAATGCCCTCACCTTCATATGAAAATTCAAATTCTTCTTGTTGTGAGAAACGATCATCCAGAGACTCTGGTTCATCCCCCCGACCCTGGTTACATTGCCCGTTGAAAATGAAATCGGCATCTGTTTACTGCAAAACACGTGTTAATGCTGATACGAAGGGTTCAAACTTTTCTACCTGATTCGAGCTTTTCAGGAGAGAATTGCTCAAGATGAGTTCGAGTAACATTTCGTTTTGCGTGTTATATTGGATAAAATTGAATTTATGCCATGGATGATTCGAGAATTATTGATGTCTAGAATGCTCCAGAATGATGAAAATATTCAGATTTCATTGAAACTCTTGCGAAAACTATCTCTTATATTGTCAAGTTTAGATTTTAATTCATTCAGAACTTTGAAGTTCGACAAATAATGATGTAAATAATTCAATATTATATTTGCCCCAAGACTCGAAACTTTTCGAGAAACGATTTATTTAATGATTTGATGACGAATAAATCAAAAAATTATGTGTGTTGATATTATATTTTCATTCATTGAAGAATATTTAGAATAATGAAGTTCAACAAATGATACGAACAAGATACTTATTCAATTACCCTTATGATCCGAAACATTTCAGAATTTATTTCGTGTTTAGATAATCCGCTGCAGATCGTTTTTCACAATACGACTGTCAATTTAGGACCAATTATAGAACGATTTAATTAATAGATCAATAGCTTTCGAAAATGTTGGTCAGTCTCTGAACTGACAACTCATTTTGATAAATGACGGATTTCAGTATCCGACTGCTATATAGTATGATGAGAGTTCAAAAAAATTTGTATGGACTACAGAATTTAGATGGTTGATATTCCGCGTCGCTAACAGTCAATCACATTTTCTTCAGCGCAGTTGTTGTTTTGAAGAAAAAGTAGTAGATTCTCGCAAAATCCGAAACTCTACATGTATAGCAGTTGTGATGAGAGTTCAAAAAAATTTGTATAGACTACAGAATTTAGATGGTTGATATTCCGCGTCGCTAACAGTCAATCACATTTTCTTCAGCGCAGTTGTTGTTTTGAAGAAAAAGTAGTAGATTCTCGCAAAATCCGAAACTCTACATGTATAGCAGTTGTTCAGTTCGGGATTAAAGTTTATCCTAGATTGATTTTGACATTTCAGTTCAGTTCTGTCAGATTATCTAGGATCATCTTAAATCTCTGCCTCATCCTGAACTGAACAACCGGGCCTTATAGTAATAGCAACGTAGCATTCATTAAGTCGGTATATTATTGGAATAATACTAATTTTTTATAGCGGAGAATAGTGGTTTTCAGCCTCGGTAGGTATTCACGAAATTCATTTTATTATTTTTTTTTAAGGTGAATCGGCCCGAAATCTTGGATCCCCCGACCTGCTAGTTTCGTATACTTCTATGACAATAGCATAATAACTCAAATTTCAACATTTTCACAGAAATTTTTGAATTTAAGGGAGAGACACATTGAAAAAATCGATAGCAATTTACCGCCTAAACTACGAGTTTGCCGAAGTTGAAACTGGTAACAATCTACTCAGTGCTTCATAATATGTATAGTTTTATGACTCAGTGTTTTTTAGAACCTGTAAAAAAAATTAAAAACTGTAAACTCGTCATCGCCTTCCAAAGGCTGTATCTTGGAAGGTCTGTCGATTTGGAAAATTTACAGGAAATACCCCCGCTTATTTTCATTAAGGAATCATCTCCCTTATTCCTTCGCATTTGTTTACAGATATCCTGTATATAGCTATATTTTATCTATGTACCTTTTTATTTTAGATAGTAGAAGTTAATCAATCATCTGTATCTCAATCATATGTATCCGAGTATGTATCTATATTATTAACTTCATTTTGAAGATTCATTATATCTTGACAAAAATATGGTTGCAATTTCAAAATATGTTGACTCGAGGCCTTCCAAAGACTTCAATATTGTTTATTTTTTCCCTTACACCCTGTATGATCTATCGAAAAATGCAAATCTGTTTTGGCGAATTCTTCATAAAATCTTACTTGTTTCGATATAATTGGTAATTTTCTTTATGATACATCACTGAAATATTTAAACCAGAGAGATGCTACAAGCTCTTCAAATTTTTGGGAAAATCCAATATTTAAACATAATCGATAATAAAAGAGATGTTTCTGAGCAAAGGATTCCTCAAAATCTTTGAGAAATCTGATTCAAGAAAAATATAAAGAGCGTTCCATTTGAAATAACACAATGTCAAACATTCGGTTTAGCCGACGTTGTTCATTTCTGTGATATTGTGAAATTTGTAGCATTTTTTTCTCCTGATTCTGAAATGAAAATTTTCGGATTGGCTCATTGTCCTTGAATATTCATCACCATTAACATCTGAATTTTCTTATCCAAAAAATGTTTTTCTCTGAACAGGTTATTTTATTATATGCAATGATACAATACTGATAATTCGTTATACTAATAGGTAGTATTATCTATATGGATCATTTCCATAGAGAGAAGAAATATCATTATGGACAAGACTCAAATCGATTCGTTTTCAGATAGGTAATGAAATAGTTCGCCAAATTCAGAATTATAGTGTAAGCTTGAGATGAAAGAAGTTCAACGGATGCATAGATATAGGCACGATGAAATATAAACAGTCATAATCCCATTCGAGAGAGCCAAGATTGGTTCTCTTTCACGTGATTCTTTCCCCTACAAAGGAATGCGATAAAAAATCGTTGAGATATGCCGCCTGGCTTGCAATAATGGAGGAGAAAACGCGCTGCGCCTCTCATTACTTAATTCCTCCGTATACTGATATTCCGCCTGTCTACATCTGCTTGCACAGTACAACGTTGCCATTTTCGGAGGTGCAAACGAGCAAAGAGTCTTTCAGAGTAATTCTCCGATATACAGCTCAGCACACTAGCGCCAGTGATATACACTCGAACTAAAAGATTGTTCAGTACATAAAGGGGGTGCGTTGTGACCTCAAAACGATTTTTTGATATGTTGGTCCCTGAAGCCTCCTGAATCTAACAAGCTAAAAAACAAGGCAAAACGATGTCACCTCCGAAATCGGAGGTGACATCGATATATATGAGGTGAGAGCGTTAAACGAGTTACTATTTTGGAGGTGGTATTAACACTCCGATTTCGGAGGTGACATCGTTTTGCCTTGTTTTTTAGCTTGTTAGATTCAGGAGGCTTCAGGGATCAACATATCAAAAAATCGTTTTGAGGTCACAACGCACCCCGTTTATGTACTGAACAATCTTTTAGTTCGAGTGTATATCACTGGCGCTAGTGTGCCGAGCTGTATATAGAAGAATTGCTCTGCGGGACTCTTTGCTGGTTAGCACCTCCGAAAATGGCAACGTTGTACCGTACAAGCAGATGTAGACAGGCGGAATATCAGTATACGGAGGAATTAAGTAAATAGAGGCGCAGCGCGCTATCTCCTCCATAATTGCAATCCAGGCGGCATATCTCAACAATTGTTATCGCATTCTTTTGTAGGGGAAAGAATCACGTGAAAGAAAACCAATCTTAGCTCTCTCGAATGGGATTATGACTGTATACATTTCATCGTGTGTATCTATGCATCCGTTGAACTTCTTTCATCTCAAGCTAACACCATAATTCTGAATTTGGCGATTTAATTACTTACTTGAAAACAAATCGATTTGAATCTCGTACATAATAGTGATTCTTTCTATGAAAATGATCTATATAGATAATACCACTCATTAGAATAACGAATAAATCAGTAATGTTCTTAGAACATAGAATAACAGGAAGGAGCTTTTCTACGTACACCTAGAGGTAAAATATATCTATATATACTATGAAGAACTTTCTTTCAGCTCGAACTTTCGATATTCATTTATATCAACATCGATAGCACTACAAAAAGTGTATCACTCACAAGAGCGTAATGCTCTATGTAGGGAAACGGCTTAAATGGATGATACCAGATAGGTTTTTGTTAAGAATGTACAACTACCTGCAAGATAACACAACAGGAGAAAAATTATTCATTGTTTCAAACACTTGTTAAAATACATATTGGGCTAAAAACCCTGAATCTACGCCAACACGAATCACGAATTTGTACAATTGGAGATATTTCAAGCTATTCCGTCTCTGGTTTCTGCATGATTTTATCGGGCCAAATGTTGCCTTGTTTCGGCCGGTTTGATAACCACTGATAGGAAATATTGACGAATTTTCAATGAAGTGTGAGAAATTTTTGAATTTCTTTTTCCTATTTTCTAATGAATAACCACTGATATATCTATGGGAGATGATTCCCCAACATGAGGGTTCCTCAAACAACTGAAGAACAGAAGAATCTTCACTTGGAAGGCCGAACCTAGTCGAAAGACCTTCATGGTCATAAGCAAGATTTGGAATACTATTAATTCCACTACTGGGTAAACTGAGCTTACCTTCACCCACCTGAAGATGTTATTGTTTCGTGGTTCAAAACTAATTTTGTCAAATCGTATTATCTATTTTGAGTTCAATTGTGGATCTTCATCCAGTATCAGTCACATCAATTCAATATATCTCTATAATTCTGAATTTGGCGAAATAATTCATTACCTACCTGAAATAAAACCATAATAATATTGATTCTTTCTATGAAAATTATTTATATAGATAATACTTCCTATTAGAATAACGAATAATCAGAAATGTTACATTGCATATAAAAAAATGAGCTGTTCAGAGAAAGGAGAATACTTTTTGGAAAAGAATATTCAGAAGTACAGGCCGATCCTAAGGCGTGCCGAATTCCTTATGTGCCGCTCCGCCCGCTCCAAAGACAAAAAATATACTTTTTTTTACATATATACGGTGTCCCAGATAAGATGAAAAACATTTTAATGTGAGATAGAGAACACCTCGAGGATTACGAAGAACCCCCACATGTAGTATCTAAGAGTTCTAGATTCTGATTTACAGGGTGTTTTTCAAATTTAAATGGAAATTGAAACCACTCTATCTCCTGAACGGAGATATTCATCCGAAATTTGATATGAAGATAGCTTCTATGAGGTTCCAGAAACAGATTTTTCGTCTTGATAGCGACAATAATTTTTTCTATCGTGTCGATATTCAACATCCTATTGATCTCATAACGAAGTGAATTTTGAATTTTTATGGATTTAATCAATTGAATCACTATTGAATGTTAATTTTAGTTTTCATTTGATCGACTACTTAGATCAGTTTTCTGAAGAGTAACTCGAGGATGGTTCTTCAACAATTATTTATTTTTAAGTAATTTAATTGGTAAAAATAAAATATAAAGTGATCGTTTTCATCCCATGATGAAGTGAATTTTATATCTTAATGAATTGCATTAAAGAATTAATTGTTCCTACATCTTTGGTTGCAGAGATGATTTTATTTGATGTTATTTTATAGAACGCACCGCACCTTTGATTTTTTTTTGTATTGGATCAAATGAAAATTGGAATAAACAATCAATAATGTATATTTAATTGATTAAATTCGTAAAGATTCAAAATTCATTTCGGTATGAGAAGAATAGAATGTTAAATATCAACACGAGAAAAAACTTATTGTCACTATCAAGAAATTGAATAAATAAATTTTATAGTTTACGCAGATATCGAGAAATCATGAAATTCATTGGGTGATTTCGCGAAATTTTAACGACAACGACTGTCCAAATTTACTGTCCTGCAAATAGAATGATATTGATTGCAGTTTTCTGGAACCTCATGGAAACTATCTCCATTCCAAATTTCGGATGAATAGGCGATTCCGTTCAGGAGATAGAGTTGTTTTAATTTCCACTCCACTCAAACTTTAAAAACACCCTGTAAATGAGAATCTATAATCTCCCATTTGGATGATGATGTCCCTGCCCTCCGACATCTTCTCTACAGATTTTTATGTTATCTAATCTACACAATAAAAATGCAATTTACATTTTTAAGTACACGCATGCAGTAACTGTAGGAAGCATCATAATTGAACCCTAGCCGTTTTTGTTTTTACGACCACGCGATTCTATTTCAAAATCTGGTAATTTTTACAAACCCTAGACATTCCTATCTCGAGTCCCTATCGATAACGATAATTGCTCTCAGATGGTGGTTTGTTCGATCTTTACATCACGTTCTTCTGAAGCAAGCATTCTTTTGTTTTTCTTTTTTTCGGTGAAAGGGAACAAGGAATATTCGATTTGACAAGATTGAAAAATTCAGTTTCATTTAATATTTTTCGTCGTCTCATTCAGAATTTGGATAATTGGAGTTAGAAAGTAATACTCAATAATTGACACTGACTGACAAATGAAGGTGGCTGTCTGAGGCCATCCCTTTTATTTGGGCGACCGCGTGCCGGACAAGCGCTGCATACCTGCTAGGATCGGCACTACCGTAATAGATAGTGATGAATATTCAATGAGAATAAGCGATTCCGAACATTTTCAGATTAATTCAAATTATTTCAGAATCGAGAGAAAAAATGCGATAAATTTTACAATATAAAAGAAATGAACGTCGGCTGAACCCAATGTTGGACCATTGTGTATTATTTCAAATGGAACGCTCTATATATTTTTCTTGAATCGGATTGCTAAATGATTTTGAGGAATCCTTTGCTCAGAAGCATCTATTTTATTATAGATTATGTTTAAATATTGGATTTTCCCGAAAATTTAAAGAACTTGTACCATCTCTCTGGTTTGAATTTTTTAGTGATGTATCATAAAGAAAATTATCAATTATATCGAAACAAGTGAGATTTTATGAAGAATTATTCAAAACAGATTTCATTTTTCGATAGATCATAAAGGATGTAAGGGAAAAATTAAACAGAATTGAAGTCTTTAGAAGGCCTCGAGTCAACATATTTTGAAATTGCAACCATGTTTTTGTCAAGACATGATGAATCTACAAAATGAAGTTAATAATATAAATACATACTCGGATACATATGATTGATATACAGATGATTGGTTGGTAAATTCCCAAAAGCTATGATGAACAGCGGACACTATGATGGAGGCATGATGAAAGGAGAAAGACAAAAGTTAATTTAAGTATTTTCGCATGCTGTTTTATTATTCAAAATAAATGATTCTTATAATCAACAAATCAGGTGCAATTGACATTTTTGTTTTGGTCTTCGAAACTAAACTTCTACTATCCAAAATAAGTAGGTACATAGATAAAATATATCTATATACAGGATATCTGTGAACAAATGCGAAGAACTAAGGGAGATGATTCCTTAATGAAAATAAGCGGGGGTAGTTCCTATAAATTTTTTTCCAAATCGACAGCCCTTCTAAAATACAGCCTTTGGAAGGCGATGACGAGTTCACAGGTTTTAATTTTTTTTACAGAAGCACTGAGTAGATTGTTACCAGTTTCAACTTCGGCAAGCTCGTAGTTTAGGCGGTAAATTGCTAACGATTTTTTCAATGTGTCTCTCCCTTAAATTCAAAAATTTCTGTGAAAATGTTGAAATTTGAGTTTTTATGCTATTGTAATAGAAGTATACGAAACTAGCAGGTCGGGGGGATCCAAGATTTCGGGCCGATTCACCTTAAAAAAACATAATAAAATGAATTTCGTGAATAACTACCGAGGAGAATCCACTATTCTCCACTATAAAAAATTAGTATTATTCCAATAATATACCGACTTAATGAATGCTACGTTGCTATTACTATAAGGCCCGGTTGATCACTTCAGGATTAGGCCGAGATTTAAGATGATCCTAGATTGATCTGACAGAACTGAACTGAAATGTCAAAATCAATCTAGGACAAACTTTAATCCCGAACTGAACAACTGCTATACATGTAGAGTTTCGGATTTTGCGAGAATCTACTACTTTTTCTTCAAAACAACAACTACGCTGAAGGAAATGTGATTGACTGTTAGCGACACGGAATATCAACCATCTGAATTCTGTAGTCCATACAAATTTTTTTGAACTCTCATCATACTAATATAGCAGTCTGATACTGAAATCCGTCATTTGACAAAATGAGTTGTCAGTCATAGACTGACCAACATTTTCGAAAGCTATTGATCTATTAATTAAATCGTTCTATAATTGGTCTTAAATTGACAGTCGTATTGTGAACAACGATATGCAGCGGATTATCTAAACACGAAATAAATTCTGAAATGTTTCGGATCATGAGGTTAATTGAATAAGTATCTTGTTCGTATCATTTGTTGAACTTCATTATTCTAAATATTCTTCAATGAATGAAAATATAATATCAACACACATAATTGATTTATTCGTCATCAAATAATTAAATAAATCGTTTCTCGAAAAGTTTCGAGTCTTGAGGCAAATATAATATTGAATTATTTACATCGTTATTTGTCGAACTTCAAAGTTCTGAATGAATTAAAATCTAAACTTGACAATATACGAGACAGTTTTCGCAAGAGTTTCAATGAAATCTGAAAATTTTCATCATTCTAGAGCATTCTGGACATCAATAATTCTCGAATCGTCCATGGCATAAATTCAATTTTATCCAATATAACACGCAAAACGAAATGTTACTCGAACTCATCTTGAGCAATTCGTTCCTAAAAAGCTCGAATCAGGTAGCGAAGTTTGAACCCTTCGTATCAGCATTAACACGTGTTTTGCAGTAAACAGATGCCGATTTCATTTTCAACGGGCAATGTAACCAGGGTCGGGGGGATGAACCAGAGTCTCTGGATGAACGTTTCTCACAACAAGAAGAATTTGAATTTTCATATGAGGGTGAGGCATTTGTTTCAAAATTTTCAGAGTACAAGGAGTATACAGGGTGTTTCACGAGTAAACAGACAAATGAAAACCGTGAATTGAGGGCATTGCGCGGAGTTCAAAATCACCCCATATACAGGGTGTCCCAAAACTAGTGAATCAAACGTCACACCACGATAGAGTAAACCAAATATTATCGAATGACACCAACATTAGTTCAACGAAAACGTACCGTTTCCAAAATAATCAGAATTTTATTAAAACACCTAAAGTTCCCGATTTTCGAACTATTTTTCTTAATAACAGGGCCAGTTTGTGAAGAAGGATATCGATTCTAAATTATATTGAATTAAGATTATTGTTTTATCTCCCCTAATTGAAATTATTTTAAGTAGTTAATCGATAACTGTAATAAATAGGAATATTGAAGAGATATATATGCTGGTAGAATATTGGGCTAGGAAATTCTTTCTCGGGCTCTCAACGTTCAAGATAATTGAAAATAAAGGTTTCGATGACAAGCGTATGAATGATATTTTTCCAGTAAGAAGATAAGTATCGAAGAAGTAGAGTTTCATGTCGGACTTGAGGCTGATTTTAAGTTAAAAGGAAAACGGTTTAGTTTAGATAATAACTCGCCCATAAGAGCTTATATATCAATTCAATATTCGAAGATAATTGATTCGGCGTTGTAAGAATTAGCAGGCTCTTGAGTTTTAACCGGCTAATTCAATTAGTTCAGAAAAATGCAAGGTTAGCGCGTCGTAGAATAATTCTGGATACACCCACGAGAGGTGGAGAGGAAATTTGGGTTTTTGGTCTAAGAAGGGGAATGATAAAAAGGAACCAAAATAGGGAAGGGAGTCAGTGGGAAGTTGGTCGAAGAAAATATACGTCGGGAAGACGGAAGTAGAATCCGGGATTCTAATAGAGTAGATTTGGAAGTCCGAAAGTAAGTTCGGCAGTCCGAGAAATTTAGAAGTATTTTTTTTTCGGAGTTAGGTCTCAAAAAGGGAGACGGGTACAAGCTATTCGGGGAATAGTGTAAGAGATTTAGTACCGTGGTTAAAGTCAGTCAGGGCGTAATAATTGCTTTTATTTGTGATATAGATCGGATATAGGATTTTAGGAATTTTGGATAGAGTCGAAACGAATAGCGTTAATCGTTGACGACGGAAAAGTGCGGGAAGTGCGGTTGAGTGTAAAGAATTCGCCGTACTGTGCGAGGAAAGTCTGGTGATCGAAAAGTTCACCAGCAACCATAGGCGAACGACGGTCGCTGGTCGCAGAAAAAGGTAGAAGGTTCCAATTTTTGTTTGTCCAGAGTCCTGAAAGCTCCTCTAAAATTCATCTGATTTTTGATCATATTTTTATTGTTGTTGTGAAATTGAGAAAAGAGAATTTTTTAATCCAAGATTTTTATCGATGAAATTTTAATGATTATTGCTTTGCGCACTTTGCATGTGTGAAAGAAATTGAGATTTTTATTGTGGTCGTTATCGACCAAATACGTGCTTGTATTCAAATTTCTGCAATAGATTTATTCGTTAAATTTAACAGATTTTCATTTAAATTTTCTCCCCAGAAAATATAGAAAAACATCAAAGACCTGTCCTTCGCGCGACGGGCCGAATCCACCATTTTTGCCCTTAAGGGGGCCTTCAATTTTGTGTAGTTAACATCTTAAAAATAATCACCCCTTGTTCAGTGGAAAGCCGCTCTTCCATTGATTCCAGGTAAGGGGTGTTTTATTTCATAACCATAACCTAAGTCTCGACCTAAGTTGATGTTAATTGAAACAATTGTTTTTTCTACATGATTTTCAATACTCAGATTAAACAGGGGTGATAATATGGGGTAAAAACGCTATCCTTAATCACAAATTTGCCTTGTGATTGAAAAAATAGTTCGAAAATCGGCAACGTTAGGTTAGGTTTTCTCAGAAACCGTACATTTTCGCTCAACTAATGTTGGTGTCATTCGATAGTATTTGATCTACTCTATCGTGGTGTGACGTTTGTTTCAATAGTTTTGGGGCACCCTATATATAGGTTTCTTCAGTGTTTTTTGAAATTTCTCGAATTTCCGTTCGGCTATAAGTCCTGAAATTCTCTATCAAGTCGACTGAAAATTTATATTTAGCCTTGAGTTGTTAATTTCATTGAAACAGAGCATTTAAATTCGACAAAAATCAGGACCGGGCTCAGTGAGGCTTTACTTAACTTCAAACTCATAAAAACAACGTGTATGTAGTTTTTTAATCATAATTTGAACTTTTTTGTTATCTGCATTATTATTGTCTCAAAATGAATTGATTTTTGGGTTGCGCCACCTGTTGATCATGTTTTAGAAGTAATTGTTTTGGTCAGACGCCTTCAAGGAATAGAGCACTTCATGAAAAATAGAAATTCTTAATTGATTTTTTTTTCAAAGAAATGAAATGAATGTGTTCAACAATTATACCATATTCGGTCTTCAAAATAGTCATTCACAATGATAAAATGTTTCAAAATTGATAATGCACAAATATGGATGGAAAAACTACGCTATCTTCAAACTAAATATTAAAACTTGATCTTCAGAATTAATCTATTTTTCTTTGGACAACTAGTTGTGTGAATGAAAACAAAGAAAGAAATCGCGGGGTGTCAGATCTGGAGATCTAGCAGTCCAATGTTGGGGTCCTACCCTTCTAATGAAATGACCTGAAATACTGATAAATACTTTTGCTAGTGCATGAATATCATCAATGTTTCAATAACAAATTGTAATAAAAGACCAGACCAATCCATAGATTTCCATAGATCCAATAATGAATATAACGGAATAAGTGAAGAACTCGAAAGTGCATTTATCATACTTATTCGAAGTGCCAATCATTACCTTCACTAAAAGACCAAATGAGGTGAAAATCAATTCGGAAAATTACTTCAGGTCCACGTTGTCCATAAAAAGCGATTCATTCGGAAGATATCAAGTTATAATTATTATTTTCATGATAGCGTAGTTTTTTATTGCTATTTTTGTTCATTATCAATAATAAAGCTTATTATCACTGTGAATGATTTATCTGAATAACCAGATATGCTAAAATATCAAAAACGAAAAAATTCAGTTGAACATTTCCAATTCCATTTTTAGATTTCCACATCTGATTGGCGATCATATTCATACCATTAATTATTGTGAAGTAAAAGTCAATATGCTGCGCTGGTTTTTTCTAGAGGCATTTCACCACCAAACAATTATTCATTAAAAATTATCCACTGATAAAGCATACCAAACTTTCATTGATTTTGAGAAAATAAATGCAGATACCTGAAAAATTGAAAATTATGACGAAAAAAACTACAAACAGAGTGTTTTGCATGAGTTTAAGTTTGAATATAGCCTCAATGAGTCCGGTGCTGTGTTCGTCAACTTTTAATGTTCTGTTTTATTGAAACTTACAAGCTTAAGCGGATAATGAGTTTTTAGCCGAATACAACTAAATTATTTGGAGTTATAGCTGAACGAAAATTCGGGAAATTTGAATAAACTCCTCTGTATATCGGAAACGGAATGCCCAAGACACACATATGAGGTGTTTTTGAACTCAGCTCAATGCCCTCTATTCACGGTTTTCGTTTGTCCGTTTACTTGTGAAACACCCTGTGTACTGAAAAATCGCAAAAGACTCCTCGAGCAATTAAGAAATGCCATTAAATCAAGGAGTTTCTTTTGATGCGCTATGATGAAAAATGTCAATATCCAGTTATTATTATTATTTATATAATTATATCTCGAAAACCAAGGCACTTTTACCAAACGTAAAATATATTTATCTGAAGCGCCATAGAGTCCTCTATCCCCAGGATCCATATTATCCATTCATTACGCCACACCCTGTATAATTATTATCATTATATCAATGTATTGAAAATAAACAGACATGAATACGAGCCAGTTGTTTTGTGAGGTGAAGCTCCTCTTGCTTCAAACTTCTTCTAATTATTTTGACTACCATTCACGCAAGATGATTTTTGTTGAAGAATTCAACATTCTTGTAATTATCCGTTCATTTCTTCAAGAGATACCCATTTCCTACCACCTTTGATTATTCAACTCAATGCTAACACTGCATCAAATGCATTTCATCTTCGGGTTGATTTTTTTGAATTCTACAACTGATGTAACGTCTTCAACCTCCAGCCAAAGAAGATAAACAACAGTAACTCTCCTCAAGCTACTGATCACTTGTATTTTCCATATAAATAAATAGATTTGGTATGTCTTCAATCAGTTTGTATGAACGTCAATTATGTTCGTTACATATTTTCGACTCCATATTTTCCGAAGTGATTTGACATTGTGATGAAATACGTAATTACTGAGAGACTCACGTAGAACGGACTACGTAGCACTGATTTAAAACTCAAAAATGTTTCGACAAGCGTCTTAACCCAACATTTTCGTATCATACAGAGTGAAAGGTATCCAATTTTCATGACCAATCCAGTGCTAAAATGAAAGGGAATGAAGTATAGAAGCTGAAAGTAAAACGTATATCTTTATCGATTCATTCGGGAAAAACATTTATATGGAGTTCCTGATGTCGTGAATATAATGCCCAAAAATTAGACTACTATTTCATACCAGAACAAATTCGGTAAAATTGTCTTTTGAATTAATCTTATATGTCACGAAAAATTTCATTTTCATGCATCATTCATTTTGGGACCTATATGGTAATAAACTCCCCTATCGGACGAAGTATCGTAGACATAAGCATTATTATTCAAAACTGTCCAAATTCATTCACACCGAGATCACGAACCTTATCAATCAATTATCAGCGTATGAAGTTTATCAATATTAGTATCGTTCTCGAACTATTTACAGGTTTCAATATGTGTGAATGAATCGGAAGAGCAGCTGTATTCTATATATGAGTAGAATTCGAGCTGTCTTACTTTCTGTCCTCCTAAAATCTGGCAACGTAGCGGGAGGTGAGAGCGCACTACTAATAAGAAATATATGCGGAGGTAGTAAGGTCTGATTCGTTTGAAGAAAAATTTGTCGATAAAAATCTTTTCCCCTCTTTAGGTACCCCTGTTATTTACCTTCCCCTCTACATATATAAACAAAAATTATTCCAATTATATAACTGCTTCACCCGGAGGTCAGGTCGCCCAATGAACTTAACGGAGGTAGCAGCGCACTACGGGTTCATATATATATATATATATATATATATATATATATATATATATATATATATATATACGCAGGGGGCTTCAGCCTTCGGGGGGTGACGTCCCCGCGTACCTGAGTCACCAGGCCTACAGGTTAGCTCCCTGAGGCACTGAGAAGAAACAGCTCCTGTAACTAGAAGTAAAACTCAACAGGGCGGTGAGGGACTGCGGGCTGGTCCCTCTCGGAGCCGTCCAGAGGCTCAGCTCGATGGGGGTGACTGTGGTGCGAGCGGCGCAGCCCCCCGAGATGGTACCGCAAGATCCACGCTCGAAATGGAAGGTTTCTCCGGTTTGGATGAGAGGATCTCTCGTCCCGCCCAGGAGCCAAAACGAGACGGAAGAGCACGATGGACCGAAGACGAAAACGTCCTAATTATTCGCGCTCATTTCATAGCAAAAGCCCTAGAGCAAGCGTCAGAAAGAACGTACAGACAACTCCTGACTGAAACCTGGAATAACATCAAACCAGACAAACAACTCTACACTAACCTGCTAGCTAATCGAGTGAGATATCTGCTCGAAGGTGAAAAGCTCTCAAGTGTCGAACTAGCAGCGATTGAACAAAGCATGTGGCCTCATACAGCACCACCAGCCGAAGATCAGGAACAAGAGCTCCAACAACAGGAGGAACTATACGTAGAGCAACAGGAAGAAGACCAAGGTGACCAACTGACCATTAAAATAAAGCAAGCCTTCAAACGAAATGCCTTATTATATACGGGTATAAATCCTGAAATGAGGCCAAAAATCCCTAGGATGAAGGGATCGCGCATTATGTTGGAGAAGGTGAAGGTGGTAGATGAAATTATAAAGTATAACATCTCAAGCACAACAACACTGAGAGATGTGGTAGATCTGGTATACACGGGAGCAGTCACGGTGTGTGAGGAGATGGGGAAGTGTATAACGATAACGCAGCCACATAGAAGACCAAAGAGAGAGCAGCCTCCATGGAAAGCCCGCCTGGAACGAAAAATAATAAAGATTAGGAAAAATATCGGATTACTACATACTTACTTGAACACCGAGGTAGTTTCCAATAAAGTCCATAAAAGGGTCCACTGGATTGCATCTGAGGCCCGGATAGATCTTAGGGCAGCTGATTTCCGGTTGAAACTCGAAACCCTGAATGATAGCCTGAAACAAAAAATAAAGGCTTTAGGTAATCGTATAAAACGCTACACGGAGAGAACAATTAGGTACCAGAATAATCAGTTGTACTACAGAAATCAAAAACAATTCTTCAGGAACCTAGAAAACAACAACCACAGCAACAACGAACCTCCTAAAACAGAGGACATGTATACATATTGGCAGGCAATATGGGGTAAGAACAAACAACACGACGATGCGGCGCGTTGGATCAGGGAGGCAGAGGCCGAAAGCTCCAGTTACAACATGGAAGAAGTGAAGATTACCAAACTGGATATTGAGCAAGTGCTGAAAAAAACAAATAACTGGGCAGCACCGGGACCCGACAAGGTCCAGAATTATTGGTGGAAGCACTTCCCGAGCACCTATCAAATCCTTGCCACTCTGTTTCAGAAAGCATTGTCCAACCCAGCTGTTATCCCTCGCTTCTTCACACTGGGCACCACTGTTATGCTACCAAAGGGAAACACAACATCAGACCCAAAAAATTTTCGACCAATTACATGCCTACCCACCATATATAAAATACTAACTGGCACCATCACAACATACATATGGAAACACGTGAAGAAGGAAAACATATTAGCACGCGAACAAAACGGCTGCTGTAGGGACGCAAAAGGATGCAAAGAACTCCTTGTAGTCGACCAAATCATTACAGGCCAAGCAAAAGGTAAACTCCGCAATATATCCGTAGCCTGGGTCGATTATAAGAAGGCGTTTGACTCGGTGCCACACTCTTGGCTACTGAAGGTGCTGAGGTTGTACGGAGTATCAGAGAAGGTGATCAATCTGCTAGAACATCTTATGAGCACCTGGCGTACTACATTATTAGTCGAAAACGGGGGCAACAGCAGCATGTCTAATGAGATAGCCATCAAATGTGGAATTTTCCAGGGGGATACTTTGAGCCCGCTCTGGTTTTGCCTGGCTCTGAACCTCCTTAGTAAACTTCTCAATAAAACAAAATACGGATATATCATCAACAAGATCAGAAACGTGAAAATAAACCACCAACTATATATGGATGATCTTAAACTCTTCGCAGCCAATCGAGAAGAGATGAGAAGGTTACTGGAAATAGTGTCATCCTTCAGCCAGACGATCGGCATGGAGATGGGACTTGACAAGTGCGCGGTCCTGAATGTAAAAAGGGGCAGAGTTACCGAGGGTCAGGACATCAAATTATGGGACGAGTCAAGCATATCATGTCTAGGTCAACAGGAAACGTACAAATATCTCGGCATCAAACAAGCCCTCGACATAAGAAAGCCTGAAGTGAAAGATGATTTCAAGACCAAGTACTTTAGCAGGCTGAGGTGTCTCCTGAAAGCTAAACTCAACTCTAAGGCTCTGTTCACAGCTATTAATACTTGGGTCCTACCCTGTATTTCCTACTCATTCGGAGTAGTACGCTGGACAGCAACCGAACTTGAAGCAATAGACATCCAAACAAGAAAACTTCTCACTAGGTATGGAATCCATCACCCCCATGCCTCTGTGAATAGATTGTACATCAGCAGACATGAAGGTGGCAGAGGACTTCAGAACATCCTTATAACACACAACAGGATGGTATCACAAATGAGAGACTACTTCAGATCGAGAAACTTACCGTTCTTTAAGTCCGTTTGCCAAGCAGATGAGTACTCGGCCCTGCAGCTGGCAAAACCCTCGGTTAACCTCAAGGAACAGTCACTCGAACAGCTCACGGCAGAGTGGCACAGCAAGGCACTACATGGCAGATACCCTGGAAATTTGAAATCGGATAATATTATAAAAAATGAGTCGATAACTTACCTGAAAGCAGGATACCTTCACCCTGAAACCGAGGGAAGGCTTGTTGCAATCCAAGATCAGGTAGTGCCAACCAGAGCCTATATCAAGAGAATTACTGGCTGCAACATACCATCCGACCTTTGCAGAAGGTGCTCCAAGGCTCTGGAAACAATTCAGCACATCACATCCTCGTGTTCTATACTGGCACCAAAAGACTATACGGAACGTCACAACGCCATGGCCCGAGTCTACCATAGGGAAATTGCGTTAAAAACAGGTCTTCTGCAAAGTAAAGGCAACCTTTATACTTACCATCCACGAGATGTGCTAGAGAATGACAACTACAAGCTCTACTGGGACACAGCCATAATCACAGATAGGTCTATAGCACACAATCGGCCCGACATTGTATTGTTTGATAAAAGGGAGAAGTCTGTGCAGATAGTGGACGTTACGGTCCCTGCTGACGACAATATCACCAAGGCCTATACGGAGAAGGTGAGTAAGTACCACGACCTAGCTTTCGAATTGAAGGAGATTTATGGCCTCAGAAAGACGTCGACAGTGCCGCTCATAATATCGGTGAACGGCTTGGTAGAGGCTCACATGCTGGAGAACACAAAGAGGCTGCACCTGGACACTAGCTTGATTAGTCAAGCTCAACGGGAGGTGATACTAGGCACCACGCGGATAGTCAGCTCCTGAGAACAATTTTGGCTGAAAAGTCAGCTCGGTTGTCTCACGCACCGACCCGCTAGACGGTGAAGGAGAAAAAAAAAAATATATATATATATATATATATATATATATATATATATATATATATATATATATATATATATATATATATATATATATATATATATATATATATATATATATATATATATATATATATATATATATATATATATATATATATATATATATATATATATATATATATGTTATATTTTAATACTTGCTTCACTCTGTATTTAATAAAAGAGATTCACAAGTTCGTAACTCTATTTATTCAGCAACATTTATTTTATATTTTTATTATTGACAGATGTCAAAAAGCAAACTTGATCTTTTTCTGAAAGCTGACCAAACTTCCTACTTGATTTATATTTTGTCATTATCGAATCTAATTCAACACTCTCCCTTATACAGGGTGATTCCGGAGGAGACCGTCAGATTTTAGGTGAAGTATACACTAGTTAAGGCAGTTTCGAAACAATGATTGGTTTATGGTTGGGGGCCTTCATTGAGAGTCTACAGGGTGATTTGTCCGATTCGACCGATTTTTCTTTCATTCATAACTTTGGTATGGCTTGATCAATCATGATGAAATTTTCAGTGTAGAACAATATGATTATCTTCTTTCAATAATTCCAACACTTTCCCAAAAATACATGGTGGGAATTATGATAAGTTCAGATTAAGTTTGCAGGTTGAAAAAACACCCTGTACATTCCGTTTTCAGAAATTTTCTACTTGCTTCAGATTCTACCATAAGTTTACATTACTGGAGCGTTTTTATTTTATTTGGCACACGTCCATTTTTCCTAGAAAAATTTTTCAAAGATGAACAATATCGTTTTTTCGCTCCAAGGCATTGAGAATATTCTGAACTAGATGGTAAAGCTGTATCGTCCAATAATACAAAGCTCTTCCTGAGTCCTAAAATAAATTTTCCAAATTCGAAATTCATTTTTGATCGCTCATATTCAGATGTATAAAATCATTTAATTCAAAAAATTTCTTTATACGTACGTCAAATTAGTACCGAATTAGAAATTTCGCAGAGCAAAGTGAGCAAGACTTTGAAGAAAGAACAATTCCACCCATACCACTACCAAAAGGTGCAAGATTAGCCCCAACGATTACAATTTTGTCGCTGGGTTATTAGTCACCAACGAACTATTTTTCGTATTCTATTCAGCGACGAGGCTATGTTCACTAAGAATGGAATTTTTAATATCCACAATTCCCACGAATGGGCAAGAGACAACCCGCATTTGAAGAAGAGTCATAATACACAACACATATTTTCTGCCAATATTTGGCTTGGAACAATAGACGGAACTTTAGTTGGCCCTCACATTTTTGCGGAAAGATTAAATGGTGAAATTTACCTAGATTTTTTGGAAAATATTTTACCAAATTTATTGGAAAATGTACATATCCGCTCTATGTACTTTCAGCATAACGGAGCACCACCTCACTTTGCATTGAATGTGAGAAATCACCTGGATGTAAATTATCCGAACAGATGGATTGGTCGTGGAGGCCCTATTGCTTGGCCACAAAGATCGCCTGATTTGAACACTTTAGACTATTTTGTGTGGGGATATCTGAAAACAAGAGTTTATAAGGTTGAAATTAGAAGTAGAGAACACCTAGTTAAAAGGATTTCCGAGCAAAATCAATCCCTCATTAGAAGGTCAATTGGAAATTTAATAAAAAGGTCTCGAATATGTATTCAAAAAAGGGGAAATCATTTCGAACATTCTATGTAAATTTTGTGTTATTCCTTAGTTTTGCCGTTCATGATGTGTTTCGAATGTTTATTCTGTATAAGTTGAAGATTTTTTGGTATAAGTAGGTAGGTATACAGATATTTTCTGGATTAAATGATTTTATACATCAGAATATGAGTGATTATGAATTTCGAATTTGAAAGAACTACTTTAGGAATCAGGAAGAGCTTTGTATCATTGGACGATACCGGTTTACATTCTAGTTCAGAATATTCTCAATGCCTTGGAGCGAAATAACGATATTGTTCATCCTTGAAAAATTTTTCTAGGAAAACTGGATGTGTGCCAAAAAAATTAGAAACGCTCCAGTAATGTAAACTTATGATAGAATCTGAAGCATGTGTAAAATTTTTGAAAACGGAATGTACAGGGTGTTTTTTCAACCTGCAAACTTAATCTGAACTTATCATAATTCCCACCCTGTATTTTTGGGAAAGTGTTAGAATTATTGAAAGAAGACATTCATATTGTTCTACACTGAAAATTTCATCAAGATTGATCAAGCCACACCAAAGTTATGAATAAAAGAAAAATCGGTCGAATCGGACAAATCACCCTGTAGACTCTCATTAAAGGCCCCCAGCCATAAACCAAACATTGTTTCGAAACTGCCTTAACTAGTGTATACTTCACCTAAAATCTGACGGTCTCCTCCGGAATCACCCTGTATATATATATCCTTTCAACCTTGTTCAATAAGTCTTTGACGGACTTCCACTCTACTTCACACAAGGCCTTACATACCTAATTCCGAAGGATGGAGACCCAAAAGATCCTAAAAACTATCGTCCCATAACATGCCTACCTACGATATATAAAATATTAACTGCTGTTATTACTAAATACATAAATAAACATCTCAGAGTGAACAACCTCATGGCTACGGAACAAGCAGGTGGACGTATTAAAAACAAGGGCTGCAAAGAACTACTAGTTGTTGACTACATCGTGACTAAGCAGACTCGTAAAAAGCTAAGGAACATCTCGGTAGCGTGGATTGACTATCGAAAAGCTTTTGACTCGGTACCCCATTCTTGGTTGCTAAATGTTCTGAAGATGCACGGAATTAATGAGCAAATAATCAATCTTTTAGAGCTCCTCATGAAAACTTGGAGAACTTCGCTTCTTATTAGAACTGGGGAAGAACTGAAAAAGTCTGGGAACATAAAGATTAACCGGGGAGTCTCTCAAGGCGACACACTTAGTTCAATATGGTTTTGTATGGCAGTCAATCCCTTAAGTATGCTACTGAGAAATACAGAATACGGATATATGATTGATAAATCAAGACTGATTCGGATAAATCACAGTTTACATATATCTATATGTAAACTTATACATACAACTTGAGGTCATCTGACCTCAAGTTGTATGGCGCCAATTTCGATCAGATCATAAGACTTTTATAAATAGTATCGTTGTTCAGCGATTCCATCGGTATGAGCTTTGGGGTAGAGAAGTGTGCAACACTTGAACACTAGAAGTGAGAAGGGGTAAAATTCAAAAAGCAAATCTCGGTACTACACTGATGAATCAGACCACTATGCCTTCCTTGAATATCCATGACTTATATAAATACCTTGAAATTAAACAGGCTTTGGATATAAAAATATCGGAAATGAAAAAACTGTATAAAGAGAGGCTGCTGAGGAGAGTCACCATCCTGTTGAAATCAAAATTGAATTCCAGATCCCTATTTACAGCCATTAACATCTGGGCTATACCAACGATAGCGAACTCTTTTGGTATCCTTTCTTAGTCGACAACTGACCTTCAGGAAATGGACAGAGCAATAAGATCTTTGCTCACAAAATATGGGGTCCATCACCCACACTCATCAATAGTGAGATTATACTTACCACGTCACCTGGGAGGTCGAGGCCTACTCAACTTGGAGAAAATCCACCAAGAAAATATTATTACAATTACTTTCTCAAAAAAAGCTCACCTTTCTTCCAGGCGAATCGTGCGGCGGACCAAGATATCTCGGCTTCAAAACTATCGAATGCAGATCCCCAGCAGACGACTCTTCGCACAACAGAAGAACTCATTGAGGACTGCATGGTGCTCTAGAGCCTTACACAGAAGGTACCTTAGCTGTCTCGAAAAAGAAGAAATTAATAGAAAGGAATCGCTTACTTACCTGAGAGCAGGGTATCTCTTTCCAGAGACGGAAGGCCGACTGATGGCTATAGAATAGGACCAAGTTGTGGCCGCTTGAATGTATCAGAAAAATATTGCCAAACTTGATATACCATCTGATTGCTGTCGAAAATGTTTCCGGGCACCTGAAACAATACAGCAGATGACTTCGTCTTGTCCTATCCTGGCTCCAAGAGACTACCTTCAGAGACATAACTCCATGGCAAAGATTTACCATCAACATATTGCGCTGAAACTGGGTCTGTTTCAAGAGGAACTTCCAGATCACCTATTTGCTCTTCGGAGCCCTACTACAAAATGCCCAATACAAACTTTATTGGCACTCCGCCCTGGTCACTGATAGAAGTGTGATGCATAACAGACCCGACATAACCTTTTTCGATACAGAGAAGAAAACTTGTATGCTCATAGAGTTCACTATCCCAGCAGACGATAACATCTCGAAAGCCTACACGGAAAAAATATCCAAATACAGCGACCTAGCATTTCAGCTGAAAGAGCTATATGGTCTGAAAACGATAAGTGTCTTTCCGATGATAATATCAGTTAACGGCCTCGTGGAGGCACGCTTGCCGGAGAATACCGGAAGATTATGCTTTGAACCTGCAGTCATCTCTGCATCTCAGAAGCAGGACATCCTTTCAACCACGAGGATCGTTCGAAAATTCCTGCAAGGATTCTGAGCGCCGATCTTGATCTTGAGAACTTTGTCCGGCTGAAATCGGATAGTACCCTAAACAAAACAAAAATATAAAAAAAAATATATATATACAGGGTGTCCCAAAACTAGCGAATCAAACGTCTCATCGCGGTAGGGTAGATCAAATACTATCGAATGACAAAAACATTAGTTGAGCGAAAATGTACCGTTTCCAAAAAATCTGGAAACGGAAAAGTCTGGGTTATCGAACATAGAAGTATTCATGCAGCAGCTTCCCAAATAATTATTTTATTTGCATGTCACATTGATTTTCGTAGTACCTAGCGGGTGAATTGAGAAGAGATGAATTGTGGAGGTTGCAGAAAAATTATGATGGTTAGGGAGTAATGAATATATCTATGTACTACAACTCCAGCTTCAACCAGCTCCACACATTCTTTATATATATTAACAGATATTATAGGGATGATACCAATGTGATTTACTCAAAATGTCACAACTCGAATATGCCCTATGGACTTCTCGAATTGTTCGATCGGCCCATAGACATAGAGACATGGACTGAGCAATGTCAGCATGAAATTGTCTTTTTTATAGAAAGAGAGAAATGATCGTCGGGCATTTACCTCTCTTTTTTTGTTTACATAGAGGTGAGTGTGGACCAATCAAAATTCTAGAAAAAGACAACTGCATGCCCGACGTGCGTTTCTCTGTCACTTTTTGACCGTATTTCATGCATAGATAGAAAGGGAAGGCACAGTCCATGTCTCTATGTCTATGGATCGGCCTCATAAATATCAACATTCCGATATGAACATAGAAAATTTATAAGGTATCAAATTTGACCAGGTATCGTTAGAAAATTTTTGCAAACAAGAATTCACATTCAATTCAAAATGTGGTCGACAGAAAAATCTTGTAATCAACTCGTTTATTATTTGAGCGATTAATGATCTCGAACATTTACGTGCGAGCGAAGCGAGAGAGAAATATCTCAATCATTAACCGCTTTCATTATTAACCTAGTTGATTAAAAAACTATTTTTCAATTGACGACGATCAATTGCATTCTATTATTCTATTTTTTGTAAATGTCAATTACTTTTGAACTGTACACCTACCTACTCGCCACATATTTTCTGCAGGAAAATTAATTTTTTCCACTATTTTAAACACATTCATAAAAAAACCGTAAACCTTGTGCGTAAACAAAACGATAGATGTATAATAAACATTTTTCCATGCAATTGGACTTGTTGAAAAATATGAATTCAAACGAATGAACAATAAAGGCAGTAGAATTTTTTTCTGGTATACGCCACGATCAGTTTTGTTTTGGTGAGTCAGATTAGCCTAATCTTATATTTTAGTTTAATGGACCCGAATTGACTCTGGGTAATTCAGCATTGTATCAAGTCCTTTTTTATCGATAACCATCGTTGGTAGGTATAATTGAATACTTATTTGCAAATCTGTGTGTTTCAATATTGGGCTTCGTTTATTACACTAGTTTAAATAAGTAGGGAATAAACATCTAAATAACTTGTTTATAGTCCATTTTTATCAGATCTTATACACTGATATGCACTTATGTGGAAAAAATGAAAGCTCTGGTACAGAACATCTGCTACCAATTTGAAATATAACCTCAATAAATACAAGGACATCCAAAATTCAATGGATCGCCATATTTGATGAAATACGTACTTATTTTGGGCAAAAACTGTACCAAAACGATAATTTATTGTTGCGCCTGATTGATTGTCAGTATTTATACGTGAGACTTCTTTAGTAACCTATGTCTACGATCCGTGGTTGTCTTCCGCTCCGACCTAAAATTCCTTCTCATTCCGGGCTCGAACCTGCTTACTTTTCGACCTCTTGTGTTCCCTCCAACCTATCTAGCTATGGAAACATGTGACAAATTCATATAAGTGCACCATATCAACTACATGGAATAAAAATTGATTCTTATACCAATGCAGAAACCAAATAAGTCTCAAAACTCGAACTAAAATCGCATTCTTTATATTTTAAACAATAACTCGAGTATTTGCTTTTCATTTGTCACACAAAATCATCAGATATACACAATATTGTGTCTCTGACGAATGGAATCAGGTTTACTATGCTTGTAAATATTATAAATTATAATATTGTAACGTTTTCTTCGCTTAATTGAAACGTCCAACTTATTGAAATTATTTATTTACACTCAATACACTTATACCTCACAAACTAACTATTACACTACTATTTATTTCCACTCTTGTTTATTTCCACTTGTATAAAAATATTCAGTGGTCTGATTTCGAACTCAAAAATAAAATGCGAATTCTGAAGGACCACTCGATTGCTCGAGAAGAGTTAGCGGAGTGTAATTTTGCTGTAATTGTAGGGCAACTGGAAATTGCTTGGGTGGAAAAAATGTAAAACAAAGCGGCAATTAAGATGCGACTTACCTCTATGGAGTGCTGTGAAGGGTTGAGCTGGCCAGCGTTAAGTAGCGAAAACCAATTGCTCCACACTTGAATTTGTTTTCATTAGCGAGAAATTTAGATCAGCGTAATTTTTAAAGAACAGCGAAATAAATCGAACACACTTTCTTGGCTAAGTCAGCGGCGATACTGCCACATATGTCCATAATTCCATCTCAAGACACTGTCGCACCTTTATCTCATAAGATGCGAAAATAACAATAAAAAACCATTTAGTAATTTATAATTTCCAATTACCCTAAGAAAAAATAAACATTGGTAATACTGCCAAAAGGAAAAATGCACATAGATGCACAAACTTGAATATTAATTTTATATTATATTTACAAAAAATTAAAGGAGCATAAAACTTGTTCACCACTAGTCGCTTGCACTGTAACTGTACTTGTACTAGCCTACCTGCTCCTCGTCTGGGCTTATATAGGCTTATTCAGGTACCTTCGCGGTTGTTCTAGAACCTCGCGACCGCTCTGGTTCTCGAATGGTCCGACCGCAAGGGCCGGACTGGTTACACTGTCCCCTCCTTAAGCCTGTTCTGTCCCAGAACAGATTTAGTGAATTTCTCCAAGGACCGTGGCGAAACCTGCACTCATCACCATTCCTACAGTAGCCATTCTGATAGAAGTAGCACTCCACAGTTTTTCCAGGCTCCCTGGCCTGCTTCGGGTTGAAACTGCACACCAGGATCCGTATACCAGTCCCCTGAAATACAACCTCAGGCATGCTTCGCATAACCCGCCAATTCAGCTGGTCCAAACCACAACCGAGCTTGGGAACAGCTAATTTCCTAACTCCAAAGCGTTGAAGATCTTCCTTCAAGCTATGTAGTGCCGTCCATAGGTTCTGATAGGTTGGCTTCTGATGAGAATGTTGCTTGGTGACAAGGTAATAAATGATTCGACCTTCAGCCTTCAATTTCAAAGCTTTTCCGATTCTTTGCTGCTGTCGCAATAGCTCTTCCTGCCGTCCAAATTTATTTCTGAATACTCTTGCTATTCCTTTGCTCATACGAAGGTCTTTCGCTACGCAATGAACGAGAGAGTATTCCTCAGACACGGTAAAGAGGTTTTGATGTACTTCCTGTGTGACGCCGAACCGTGCAACGCGTGTCTCACCATAGCAATCTATAAACCTCTGGTAATCGCTGCTTCCTTGCATCGGAGCTTCCAAAAAGATGAACCTGTTCTTCGTCTTGCGCGTACGGGGCTAATCGGTTGAAATGGACGACCTTTGTTTTCCTCTTGATTACTTCATACGGTCCCTCCCACTGCCTCTGCAGCTTTGGTGAAAAACCTTTCCTCCTTTGTGGATTATGTAGCCACACCAGATCTCTAGCGGTGAATCCACCTTCAATAGCCTTGATGTCGTAGCGCATTTTCATTCGGTCACTTGCTTGCTCCATTTGATTGCGCACCTTGTCATGAATTAAATCAAGCTTGTTCCTTAATTTACTAACGTAGTCCTACCCAGCTACGTCTTATCCAGGCTTACATCCAAACTCTAAGTCGCAAGGCAGCCTTATTTCTCGGCCGAACATTATACTGGATGGAGTTTCCTTGGTAGATTCTTGAACCGAAGATCTATATGCCATGGTGAATCGATGTAAATATTCATCCCAATCCCGCTGGTGATCAGAAACTACTTTGGCTAGATGTTTTCCCATGGTCCGATTCATTCGTTCGACCATGCCATCTGATTGTGGATGAAGAGGTGTAGTCCTTGTTTTATGAATCCCCAATTTGCCGCATACTTCTTGGAATAATTTTGATTCAAAATTTCGGCCTTGATCACAATGCAGCTCTAGAGGAATTCCAAATCTGCAGAAGAATTCTCTGACCAATTTATCAGCTACCGTAGTTGCCTCTTCTTTAGGAATACCGTAGGCTTCCACCCATTTTGTGAAATAGTCCATCGCTACCAAAATGTACTTGTTTCCATGGTCTGTTTTGGGAAAGGGGCCAGCGATGTCGATAGCTACTCGTTATACGACGTTATATTGCTTCATTGGTGCTTTTCCTTTACCATAAGGTCCGTTAGCAGCAGCACAAACCTAGCATCTTCTACACCAATCTTTAACGTTCCTCTTACAATTTAGCGAATAAAATCGCTGGCTGACTTTTTCCAACGTCTTAGTTATCCCGAAATGTCCACCTGAAGTTCCATTATGTAGTCTGGTCAGAATGTCTGTCACACGGCTCTTCGGCACAATCAACTGAAGTCTCTGCTCAGTTCCATCTTCATTTTCCCAACAACGTTTCAGAAGACCTCCATCAATCTTCAACGTTTCCCATTGTGCCCAATACGACTTTATATTCTGACTCAGTCTGAATACTTCTTCCCAAGTAGGTCGTTTACCGCTCTTCTTCCAACTCAGGATTACTTTCAAGTCGTTATCTTCCTCTTGTTCTCCTTGAATTTCTTCAGGTAGCCAGTCGTCTTCGATTACGGTGGACCGCCTTAAATCGATCTTTTCTTCCAGGCGGGAAAAATGGCTGGAATTCTGGGGACACTCGATGGTTTTGGTCGAGCCATTGTCTACCACAGCGGCTCCTTTTATTTTCCCAGCTGCAGCCCTCTCAAATTCTGTACGATTTTGCTTGAAATGCCTCCTTTTGTTGCAGTTCCAGCACACAGCATCCTTTTTCCTAGCAAGCAATATTCTGCGGACTTTTTCTCTGACAATCTCGTCAACAGATCGATCTGTTTTTTGCACGAAGGTGTCCCCTATGCGACGCTTGCTTCGCTGCTTCGATTTCCAAAGCCTGGGCTAAGGCATCATCTAGGGCGTGCTAGTCTCAGGGCTTGTTGTATTTCACTATCCTTTATCCCATCCACGAATATCTGGATTGATAGCTGTTCCAGGAAGCTATCTGGTGCAGATGGATAAGCCAGCCTGATTAATCTCGACACATCAACTTCAAACTCCTGGGGATTTTCCCCTGTTTTCTGCACTCGGTTCTTTATTTGTGCCTGGTAGACTTGTTGTAGATGAGCATCGCCATATCTTATCTGAAGTTTCGATGTGAGAACTTCGTAACAGGCTTGTTGACTCTCCGGAATCGTTTGCAGAATGTTGAATGCCTCTCCTCGTAGAGCTATAATTACTGCCGTGGCTTTTTCGTTGTCGTTCCAATTGTTCACCAGCGCAGCAGCTTCAAACTGTTTTTGATATGTCGACCAGGGTATTTTTCCATCAAAAGTTGGAGGCTTGATCTTCATTCTACTGCCTTCGCCGTCATTTTCCGCTTTCGCTGTGCTGTAGAGTGTTTAAGCCAGAATATATGTTCTGTTTGACATTCTTTTCAAGGAATCTATCAACTTGGAATGATGTTCAATTATTCCTGCCATTTCTTCAAATTTTCCGTTAACCTTGTCAAACTTTTCATCAACTTCGTCAAATTTTCCACTCACTATATCGAATCTCTCGTCCACTTTATCGAATTTTTCATTTATGGTTTCTAGTTTCTCATCCAATTTTTCTGTAAGTTGACTCACTACATCATTACAATTTTCCTTAATCTGGTCCATTTTCTTATTCAATTTTTGAAAATTTTCTTCCATTTGGACCATTTGTTCGTTCAACTTACAAGAGTTCTCGTCCATTTTCTTATTCAATTTTCGAGAATTTTCTTCCATTCTTTCGTTCATCTTACTCAAAAAGTCCATTACTGCTTGGGTCTCCATTGCGTTCTGTAATCTTGTGGTCACTGGCATGAACAAATAACCGAAAATATTCATTTAATTCGAGCGATGTTGAACCTCACACGTGACACCAATGTAACGTTTTCTTCGCTTAATTATTATTATTATTATTATTATCATCATAATTACAGTTGAGGATAACCTATATAACTGACAATAAAAAAAATTACAATAGGCTCATGCTTGTGAATTCGGAAAAAAATAGATTAAATTAAATTAACGAAATACTGTCCATATAAAAGAAAACTAAGTCCACCACTGAAAATGAAACACGCACTTCTAACTGGTCACAAGTATCTACCGGAGCTCCATGAGTCCCATCTGTTTTTGAAGCTGTTGACACTAGGGGCGTTGACGACACTGTGTAAGCATCTCGACGAAGGGTGGACGGGGAAGATAGATGCAGCCAACACTGAGTGATAAGTTATTCGATTTTATATCGACAAAAATATTGTCTATAAGAGGCGTATTGAGGGAGTATTCCGATACACTATAAAAGGAAAATGTTGACTCCAAGAGGTATATACACACACCAGCATAACCCGGAGTTGTAACACTATCACAACGATATAAAGAATTGTAATGTTCTCTACTCTTCGAAGGAAAACTCTTATGTATTTTTATCAAACTTTATTCCGTCCGTCACAATCGACGCTAAATTCATATATTATCATCTCCATGGAAAATAGAACAATCACCATAATCTACGTGCATTAGTGCTCTGTGATAATAGCTCAATAATATTCTTTGTCTAACATGGGTAGGTCCACTACAAACCCTTTTTTACGTTTAAGTTAAAAAAAAAAACAAATGAACAGAATAAACAAAACAGAAAATGATTATGACAAATCATAATCTTTCTGCCAAACTGGTTTCTGCTTATTGCGAACTGGACGTGACGAAACTGCTGCAGGTGGTGAACCTTCTCCACTTTTGATCGCTTCAGGTAATGTATCCTCTCTTAACTTCTCAGTTGGACGATGATCATACCATTCCACTTGATTTTTATGACGTTGAATTGAACGCGTAGGTGTATTAACCGAGACCAATGGACCATCTACTGATGTAACTGTTCCTGTATCCCCTTCAAACTTGGAATCGGATTTAAGATGACTAAAAGGTCTTTTCACCAAAACTTCGTCTCCAACTTCAAATGCTTTGTCAGGAACTGAGTCATATTTGAGTCTTTCTGATGACAACGCCTTTTGGTATGCATCACGTTCTCGAACACCTGGAACTTCGATCCGTTCTCTCATCGTTGGAATGTTGTCTCGAAGTTTGCGATTGAACATGAGTTCTGCCGGACTAATACCAGTTACAGAATGAGGAGTTGAATGATACATCAGGAGATAATTGTTTAACTCCCGCTTGTAGTTTTTATCTTTCAGCATAGCAATTTTGATAATCTTGTTAATACTGCGATTTTGTCTTTCTACCTCTCCATTGGCTTGAGCCCAATAAGGTGGAGTGGTGTAATGAATGATACCTAACTCTTTACAGAAATTTGAAAACTCTTCAGAATTGAAAGGAGGACCATTGTCGGATGTTATTGAATAACAATAGCCAAACCTCGCAAAAACTTCTTGCAGGAATGCCGTCGTGGCTTCAGCTGTGGTCTTCTTCATGACCTTGCACTCGATGAATTTGCTGAAGTAATCTACTACAACACATAAGTGTTTGTTTGATGGCAATGATTTAAAATCAATGGCTAAGTCCTGCCAAGGTCCATCAGGGAGAGTACGACGAGACATCTCTTGCAAAGTGATTGACTTACCAACCTTCTGACACTCGTCGCAGGTGCGAACAAATGTATCTGCTTCCCTATCAATCCCAGGCCACCACACCTTGCTTCTGAGGCGTTCTTTCATCTTTATAATACCTGGATGACCTTCATGTGCATTCTCTAATACCTGTCTCCGTAGTAATGCTGGAATGACAATGCGAGAACCCCGTAGAAGAATGTTGTTGACAATGCATAATTCTTCGACTAATGCAGAATATGGCTTCTCAGTGACTCGTCGATTTGAACGAAGGCTTTCACAAACAGACTTTAAAATTTCATCTGCTCCTAATACAGTACGAATCTCTTTCAAGGTAATAGCTCTTGGAACTAAACTGTGTACAACCATTACTAAATTCTTCTCGTACATATCATTTTCTGTTACGATATTTGTAGGTGGAACTAAGCGTGACAATGGATCCGCAGTTCTTCTGCTGTTCGTGGTGCACGGAACTCCTTAATTGCACTTACCTTGTCAAGCATTGGACGAATAGAATTATTGTTGATGATGTGTCCAAGGAAAGTTACTTCATTTCTTCGAAACTGGCATTTTCCAGGGTTGATTACGAAACCAACATCTGATAAGCGTTGAAGGACTGCTTTAAGATTAGCATCGTGTTCTTCCAGTGTGCGTCCAAAAATGAGAAGATCGTCTAAGTAATTGAAGACACCTTTCAGCCCTGATAAGATATTCTCTAAAATGCGTTGAAACATCTCGGGAGCACATTTTAATCCAAACATTAGTCGCTTATAACGAAACAGCCCCAAATGTGTACCAAAAGTTGTAATTTCTCTTGATTGGAGTGCTAACTCGATCTGATGATACGCTTGCTTAAGATCAACCTTACTGAAGACAGTAGCATCCTTCAACAACGGTGCAATATCATGGATCACTGGAATTGGATGTTTTTCATGTAGTACAGCTTCATTTGCACGACGCATGTCAACGCAAAGACGAATTTTATTTGGTCCTTTTGGAACCGGAACAATGGGAGAAAACCCAAGGAGATGCACCTTCGACGCGCTCAATGATATCCAATCGAAGCAACTCATTAATTTGCTCTTCTATACGGGTGCGTAATGCGAAAGGTATCCTTCGAAAGGGCTGGATGACTGGACGAACGGATTTGTCGATTGGAATCTGGAGCTGAAACTCTTTCAATTTGGATAAGGGCTTTTTTATTGATGTCGAAACTACTCGAACGTAAAGGTCCTTGGTTGCATTCAGACCAACTCGAAGAACTCCGAGGGCCTTAGCATCGACACGGCCAAGAAGTGTTTAGATCGATATCATGTCGTCGAGCAAGAAAGGTGTCAGCGAGTCTCTGCAGATATCGATTCCTGAATGCGGTATCTGTAAGCGATCTATAGCTAAAAATATTGTGAAGTGCAAAATCTGTACTAAAGTTTATCACCCTGGTTGTGCCAACAGAATTAAAAGATGTTGCGACGAAGTCATAGCAAATCAAAGTGAATCCAGTACCTGTGACGTATCCCCAATGTCGGATACAATTGGTAGGTGTATTACGAATGAATCTACGCATCAAGAACTTCTACTCAAGATAATTATGGAATTGGAAGCAGAGAAATCATTATTGATTGAGAAAAATTGTTTACTCAAATTCAAAATTTCTTCCCTCGAATCTATTGTTATCGATAAGAACAATGAAATCGAACACCTTAAGAAAGAAATCAACACGATTTCATCTGGTAACAATGCAGATAATGAAGTACCTACATATATTCCACCTTTGAGTACGGGAGACAAGAGCGTAATTAGTAGATCCAAATTGAATTCGGCCAACTCCAAAACTTCAAATTCGAGAACCTTTTTGAATACCCTAACCGATTCATCCCATGGTAATTTACAACGAGTTTCTGATGCGAATACCTATTCTGATGTTGTTAAAATTAATAATGTATCGAACTCGCAGAGTTCAGAGAGTAGGGGAGATGACTGGAAGCTTGTTTCTCGTCGGAAGTTTACTAAGCGAAACCGTTCTCTGGTTATCGGTAGTGGATCTGGTGATTCTTCTGTGGAAGGCATAGAAAAATTTAAGGCTCTCCATGTTTCTAATCTGAAACCGGAAACCACGGCTGAAGATCTTCAAAAGTTCCTAAAAGGTAATTTCTCAGAAGTAAAATGTGAGAAACTCAAGTCTAAATTTCCGGATAGCTACTCCTCGTTCAAAGTTCTCATTCCAAGCTCAGAGTATGAGAAAGCACTCGATGGTTCGAATTGGCCAAACAAGGCTAGTATAAATCGATTTTTTCAACCAAGGAAAGCCTATCGTCCAACGGACCGAATGGTACAGAAAAACTTGCTGTCCCCACACGAATTAGAGAAGAACTAGCGATATCTCAAATCAACGTTCAGTGTCTGTCCAATAAACTGGATATTCTTGAGGTTCTCTTCAAGGAAAAGGAGCCGGACATTGTCAGTATTGCTGAGCATTGGTGTGTTCCTGAAAGTGTTGGAACAATGATCATTCCCGGATATGTTCAAGCTGACTCATATTGCCGTCCCAACAGGTTACATGGAGGATCGTTGATCTATGTAAAAGAGAATATACCTACAAAGTCATTATCTGTGTCAAGATACTCTGAAGAAATGGTGTTCGAAGTATGTGGAACTATAGTAGAGACTAAAAAGTGTAGATATGTTATTCTTAGTATATATCGACCTTGTGCAGGTAATTTTGAATCTTTCATCAAGCATTTTTCGTACACACTTGATCACATTTCAAAATCAGGTGACATATTACTTGTTTGCGGAGATCTGAATGTAGATTTTTTGGATGAGGAATGTCCAAATCGCATTTTATTTTTAGATTTACTTCAATGTTATAACCTATATATCTCATCGGATGCTCCCACTAGAGTTTTTAAAAATGTTACTGGCCACACATCCATTTCTAAGATTGATTACATCTTGACCAGTGTGGATTCTCCTAAATCTGCTGAGGTTTATGAGGCTCACATCAGCGACCATAGAGTTCTGTCACTCAAGTTACCGATGACTTTCATGCCTAAAAATTCTATCTCAAACAAATTGGTCAGGGATCTGAGCCCGCAAAATCTCGACAATTTAAATCATTTTATCAAAAATTGTGATTTTCGTCATGTTTATTCTTCGCTTGATGTGGATGTATGCTTTGGTGTATTCATGTCACTTATTGAGGATGGTTTCCAGAGATTTTGCCCATCAATTGAATGTTCATATCGTGCTAATTATGACAAATTATGGATCACTCCTGCTGTACACTTGGCAAAACGTAATTTGAATAATCTTTATTGGCTGTATACTCAAATGAAATGTCAAGCCACTTATGAAAATTATAGGAAAGCCAAATCCTCATACAAGTCACTAATCAGGAAAACAAAATTCAGATATTATAGTAACCTTCTTGAAACTTCTGACAACCGAAACAAAACAGTGTGGAGTATCGTGAATTCCCACACTGGCCGGACAATGAAAACCTGTAAACCTATTGAGTTGATTATTGATGGAACAACTCATGCTGACACTGAAGATCTGGCGGTTATTTTTGCTGAGTTTTTTTCCTCAGTTACTGAGAATGCCCTGCGCGAATATTATCGCTCTAGCTTGTCCAGTGCTTGCACAACCTCATCAATCCTGAACTTTAACTTCTTCTTTCAACCAATTCTGGATCATGAGGTGATTGATGTGATTAATAATTTAAAAAATAGCAAGTGTTCTGGAATAGATAATATTTCTGCGCGTGTACTGAAGAAGATAGGAACTGAAATCGCACCCCATTTCGCCCATATAATGAATCTGTCAATAAGCTCAGGCGTATTTCCCAATCTTTTGAAGAAAGCCATAGTTTTGCCCATTTACAAAAAAAATGATGTACATGATATTGCTAATTACCGACCAATCTCCATCCTTAGCGTCTTCTCGAAGGTTTTTGAGAGAATTGTTTTCAGTCGAATGATGAACTATTTAGACAAATACAATATATTGGACACCGCCCAACACGGCTTCAGATCAGGTCGCTCGACTCACACGGCAGCTTTATCTTTCGTCGAGTTTGTACATGGTTGCCTCGACAAAGACTTATTCGTAGCCGGACTTTTTTTTGATTTATCAAGGGCTTTCGATAGCCTCTCCGTCGAGTTCATCATTGATAAATGTTATAACATTGGTTTCAGAGGCATATTTCTAACATGGCTTCGAAGTTATCTAGTAAGTAGAATCATACTTGTCAAGGTTAACGAATCTTTTTCGCAAGAAGAGAATATTAATCTAGGTGTACCACAGGGGTCCGTACTCGGACCACTTCTTTTTTTGTTATTTATTAATGATTTACCTGTAAATTTGAAGAACATGCTATTTTTGTTATCAGGTCATACAGATTTCAATTTATTCCTGAACATTTTAAGATTGGTCTTGTTTGCTGATGATACCTCAGTTGTGATCAGTGCCAAGACGTTCGAAGAATTACAGAAATTATGTCAACTCTTGCTGCAGTGTTTTGTAGACTGGTGCCGTAAAAATAATATAATAATTAATATCAGCAAAACTGAATGCATCCACTTCCAAAATAGAACTGATGGTCTCAATAAATTAACTTTACGGTTTTCGGATTATGTTATAGAAGCTAAAGAAAGTGCAAGATTTTTGGGAATCTATCTTGATCAGAACTTGAAGTGGTGCTCGCATGTACATTCTGTTTGCAAAAAGCTGAATAGCTCCTTTTATGCTATGAGTAGAGTTAGAAACTTAATTCCCCTACAGTCTTTGATGAATGTATACTACAGCCTTGTGTACAGTCACATTTCTTACAATATAATGTTATGGGGCAATTCATCTGATGTTTGTAGAGTGTTTATAGCCCAAAAACGGATTCTGCGCATGATGTTCAACATTCCACCTCGAACTTCATGCAGACCTTACTTTAAGGATAACAATATTTTGACTGTTGCATCTATATTCATCTTCCGGTGTCTTTTGTATGCGAAAGAAAATGAAAATCATATCACAAAACTCACAACATTTCATAGTTATAACACCAGAAATTTTAGAATTATGTCTTTACCCAAGCACAGAACTGCTAAGTTTGAAATGTCACCCTTGTATATGAGTATGAAGCTTTTTAATCACCTTCCAAGTGGTGTACAGTCGCTTAGTCTCAAGGAATTTAGGAAAGCAATTAAAGATACACTTTATGTAAAATGTTATTACACTGTCGGTGAATACTTTTCCGACAGATTGTAAATGTTCAATCATTATATATTTTGACTTGTCCTATGCATGTATAATGTCTTACAGGATGAATAAATTTATTATTATTATTATTATTATTATGTTCTTTGACAACGATTACTTCTGCTGTCTGGATACTTTCACCAATCTGCAGTTCTATATGAACCGTTTGAAGCACTGTATATTTCACTAGACCAGAAGCATCCAAGAAATTGACATCTGGGTTTGGGACGTAACTCAAGAATCGAACACCCTTACGATACAACATGTTCCATGTTTTTTTTGACATCATTGTCCACTTTGTTCCAGAGTCAATGAAGGTTTCAGTAGGAACTCCACCGAAGTGACAAGTAACCAATTCGTCATTTGGCTCAATAAGATTTCGTACGCAAAAAACGTTTTCATCACAAACTACTTTGACGGAGGATGAAGATGGCTGTGACTCCTTTGCTTTCGACTCATTAAGCTGGGAACGAGACTTGCAAACTTTTGCGAAGTGACCTTTCTTCTTGCACTTGTTGCAGATTACACTTCGAGCAGGGCATTGAGGATCCCGTGACCGATGTCCTTCATTTCCACAACAAAAACAAGTAAACCTTGTGGATGAACCGAAAGACTGCGAATTATCAGACTCCTTCTTACCACTCTTTTGTGAATTTGTATGAGGAGTGCGGCAAACTGAGGAAGAATTTTGAGATGGAGAGACAGAATGTCCTGTTATAGCATTGGACTGCTGAGTAACACTTTCCAAGGTTCTGGCTAGCTTTTCGACTTGATCTAGCGTCATATCCTCCTTTTCTAGTAAACGGTTACGAAGTTCCATAGAAAGGCAACCTTCAATAATCTGCATGTGAATGGCTTCATCGAGAGCCGAGGAATCTCGGAACGAACAATTCTTTGCTTGCTTACGAACCCGTGTTAGGAAGGTAGTAATGGACTCGCCATTTTCTTGACGAATATGGTTCAATATATGGCGGTCATACCATTTGGTACTCTTTGGCTTAATTTGGCTTCAAGACATTCCACTGTGTAAGAATATGCATCATAGTTTTCTGGATATTCAGTCACCGTTGGCAACGAAAAAAATAAATCCTGAATTTCTGGACCACCTAGCAACAGTAATTTTGCTTGTTTTACTTTGGCATCATCAATTTTCTCGGCCGTGAAGTAGAACTCCAGAGTTTGCCTCCAACGATCCCAGTCATTTACAGAAGTTGCATTTCGCACGGAAAATGGAGAAAACGGAGACTTATAACTCTCCATGGCTTGAAAACTCTTGTGTGTTCTCAGTAAAATCTATTGGAAGAAACTGCCACCTTTCCACAATTCAACACCACGTTTTTTTCACCTCGTCGCCATTTGTAATGTTCTCTACTCTTCGAAGGAAAACTCTTATGTATTTTTATCAAACTTTATTCCGTCCGTCACAATCGACGCTAAATTCATATATTTTCATCTCCATGGAAAATAGAACAATCACCATAATCTACGTGCATTAGTGCTCTGTGATAATAGCTCAATAATATTCTTTGTCTAACATGGGTAGGTCCACTACAAGAATAACCAGGAATAGAATAGCAGCCATCAGGAATTCCAGGGTGGAGCCAAGTTTCTGCAAGGAATATCGTCATCGGCATTAAAACGTCCAACTTATTACAATAATTTATTCACACTTAATACACTTATACCCCACAAACTAACTATTACACTACTATTTATTTCCACTAGTCGCTTGCACTGTAACTGTATTTGTACTTGCCTACCTGCTCCACGTCTGGGTTTATATAGGCTTATTCAGGTACCTTCGCGGTTGTTCTAGAACCTCGCGACCGCTCTGGTTCTCGAATGGTCCGACCGCAAGGGCCGGACTGGTTACAATATATATCATAAATTTGTCATAATGATGCATCAATGTGAATATTCAGCATAATCACACAACCCTTCTTTTTCCTCCGAACGTCAATAATTGATGTTATGAAAGTCGAGTTATCAAAATTCATTTATAATTCGCCTATTTTGGCGGATTCTATCCATTAGTAGTAAGAAATTGAATAAAACAGTTTCGATATCAGCTACTTTCAGAACTGATGTTTGTACTTTTTTAAGATTCAATAAATCATACTGTAAGCTTTATTGTCGGGATGACTGATGAAAAATTAATATAAGTATATGTTATGTATATACTCTCATATCGGAATAATATGGATTTAATGCTATGATTGCTACATGAAATTAACAGAACATTTGAATGAAAATTGTGCATTTATGAATAAATATATCATATACATAACATTCTCATTCAAAATGATACGTATACTTTGCATGAAAAACATAACAAATTAATATATATGATACATAAATATTATATTATGTTCAATATGTATCATGTGAAATGAGAACGTTATGTGTATGGAATATTTATTTATAAATCCACAGTTATGTTTCAAATGTTCTGTTTATGTTATGTAGCACCCTCATGCATGTAACATGTTGGTTTGCTGAGATATTTTGGTGAATATTCGAATCTGGTTGTCTTGTGTTTGGAGATATGGAATAATCCCCATTTCTAGTTTTAAAGCTAGAGAGTTTTATGAAGTTCTCATTTTCCTTAAAATAAACACTTAAAGATGTATAAACAGGCCACTGTTAGAATCCCACTCTCAACAAATATCGGACGACAAGAGGTTCTGGGATGAATATGATCATTCGTATGATTCTTTTCTAAATTAAGAATACTCTATCAACATCAGTGGAGTTTCCCCAGAGCATGATGTTTTAGGATAGATGGCTGTAGACTAGACTATAATAAACGTTGATAGTAGCTCTTAGAGGAAGTGAGTTTTTGACTCAGCTTATTGCATAGTGAGAACTATAAAGTTTCTTACAAATGGAATCGATATGTGCAACCCATTTAAGATTCGAATCGATGTAAACACCAAGAAATTTTGAGTGCTCCGCCGACGAAATGATGTCATCCAGATGAAGTATAACAATTCCCTGATCACCACCCCTCAGAGTGAAATGGACACATTGTATTTTCTCAATGTTTATTATGAAAGAATTTGAACGACGCCAATCAACAAAGCATTTCACCAACTTACAACACAGTTCCTGTAGGTCATCAAAAGTCTGAGCAGTAACCAACATAGAGGTATCATCAGCAAACAAAATTATTCTGATGAACTTGGTTAGCGAAAGTAGATATGAAAAATTATTTGAATTAGCCATCATTTTTCTCAAATAGACAGGTGGGTCGTTAATGAACAGTGGGAAAAGGAGCGGTCCTAGGACAGAACCTTGAGGGACTCCAAGGTTCAGCTCTCGTTCGGTTGAAATGAAATCAGCCACCTTGACGGACATTGTTCGACCCTTAAGATAACTTGATAGCCAATTAAGAAACACACCTCTGAAACCCAAATTGTAGCACTTGTCGAGAAGAACTGAAAAAGATAGACTGTCGAATGCCCGCGAAAGGTCAAAAAATAACCCCGCAACGAACTGGCCCTAATCGAGATACTCGTACACAAATTCAACAAAATAAAGTGCTCCTGACTGAGTTGGGCGACCTGATCGAAACCCATGCTGAGAGATATCAAGTATATGATATTTGTCCAAGTAGTTCATCATTCTATTGAACACAATTCGCTCAAAAACGATCTGGGGTTTCGGGGCGTATTTTTGGAATGGCTCCGCAGCTATCTGGAAGGTAGAGCCATGTGTGTAAAAGTTCAAGATTTTGTATCAACAGAGCACGAATCAAATCTGGGTGTACCACAAGGAACCGTTCTTGGACCCCTTCTATTTCTGATTTTCATTAACGATCTTCCTGTTAACTTACGTAGGATGCTCGTTAGTTTGTTAACCGTTCGAAATCTGACGAATATTATGAAAGGTTTTTTATTGGGTTTATTCGCTGATGATGCCTCGGTAGCAGTTGCGGCTCCATCGTTGGATGAGCTACGAACTTTATGTGAGACACTATTGGGGTGCTTTATTAATTTTGAAAAAACTGAGTGTGTACATTTTTCAATTAGGCAGGATGATCGTGAATTCGTCATTCGTTACCTAGATATTGCCGTCCGGTCTAAGGAAAGTACCAAGTTTCTTGGCATCAGTCTGGATAGTGGTTTGAGATGGTGTACACATGTCGACATGTTGTGCAAGAAATTGAACAGCTCATATTATGCCATAAAAAGGATAAGAAAACCTGTTCCCTTAGATTCCCTAATTAACATTGTAACGTGACAATTGCCCTGAAGGGCGTTCGAGCATGAAACTCTACTTCTAATTTCTCAAGGGGGGCTTGATTACCCCAGCAACAAAATTCCCAGTCAGGTTTTTCACAATATATTATTTAAAATAATTACAATGTACAATCTGAAAATCACTCGTAATGACAGGAATTTAAAGTTTACAGTCTCTCAAAATTTCACAACTTAGATCTACTTAGCTTAAGTGAGTTCAAGCAACAGATCTGTCCCTGTTGGACGCGGGTTTCCTGTAGTATTCGATAACGTGCAGCCTAGAGTTGAATTTCAGCCCAAGGTTGATGATTCTGCTTTAAACCAAAATCGTACTTTCACAGTCAGACACCTGTATTTCAGTCCAAATTCTATTAAGCCTCAAGCTCCGTTCAAATGCTGTGCTTCAAGCCAAAGTTGCATTCCAAATTCTTGTCAAACACATAAGCACCCAGCTCCGGTACAGAAATTGGAGCTCCAGTCCAAAAATTTGAGCTCCCGTCCAAAAATTTGAGCTCCGGACCAAAAAGCTATGCGAAATAAACAAGAATGAAAATATGCAGAAAAATTTAACAGAACTCCTTCTCAACTCTTCATGAGAAAACAAAGATTTTCATGAACAAGATAATATAATTATTAAATAAACCTGAGAAGGAATCCTGCTCTGGGGAAATGAAAAGCAGTACAAGAACATGTGCTGTAAAACAAAATGAAGGCAAGCAATAAATCTAGAACCAGCAAATTTACCTAATCAAATATTCCTAGTGAGATCCCTGTTTAAATTAAAGGAATTATGAACTTACCGAGACAATATTGTTAACCTCGCCAACTTAAAATTCATTAATTTCAGTCAATCAATAATCAATCGATGAGTTCCGATACGATATTTCGACAGATAACCTTCTTCCTTGAGGGAAAAAGCGGAAAAGAAAGAACCTTCGAGAGATTTTCAATGCGCAGACAAATGAAAGATCACAGAGGCGCGAGACACAGAGTTAATGTGTGTCAACGTAAAGATGTAGTTCGCGAAAATCAGCGGCGTTGCAACAATAAGATGTTAAGCATGGGCGTGCAAGTCGTTGCAACATCTATATTAGCTTGGTTTTTAGTCATTTGAACTATAATATTCTACTCTGGGGAAAATCTTCGGATGCTGGTAGAGCTTTTATTTTGCAAAAACGTATTTTACGCATGATATTTGGTGTACCTCCGCGTTCCACATGTAGACCTGTTTTTGTAGAAAATAGCATTCTTACATTGTCCTCTATTTACATATTGAGACTAGCTGGCCCGGCGAACTTTGTTCCGCCTCAGAGATACATAAAGTTGTATTAACTAACCATTGGTATTTTTTCAAGTAGGAGATATATTAGGCGAAATTAAAGTAGATACAAAATATACAAATAATTTAATTACATTGAAAAAGGTATGTACATTTTTATTTACATGAAAAGACTCAACTTTATTGAAGCGTAACATTATTGTTGTGCATATTTAATTTAACTTTTTGTTTTCAATGTTTCAAAAATTCTCTCATTGTAGTACCTTATGATGAACCACATTTTCAGTTTTTTCCGAGGTGCGAGAATAAATAGAGCAGAAGGTGAAGACGCAACATACAACTGGCCATGAAAAAAACCACACACACTCAAGGGCTGGTCTTGTGATTTGTTAATTTTCATGGCAACGACATACGTTGTTTTGTACTAACCTACACAAGTCCTACTTTTTTTATATACTCAGTGAATAAGCTGTAATGCTTATTGATGAAAATTTTTATTGAAAAGTACAAATTACATATTATACTGTTGCTACAATACAACCTATCCGTAGTGTTAATAGGTACAATATGAGGAAATTGGAATGTAGCAGCTGTGTTGAATAAAGAGTTACATTGGCATCAATTGAAGGTTATAAAGTTGAAACTCGAAATATTTTATAACATTTGTATATTTTCAATTAACAAAAAGTTCAACTAACTTAGTGCCATTTCATGTACAATATTTTTGGTTACTCCTTGAGGAATATACACAAACAAATTGGATGGTTTGCCAACCCTTGAACATGCAACGTACAATTGGCCGTTAGAAAAGCACGGATTTTCCAAATCCAATCCACAAATCGTCATTGTTTGACCTTGTGACTTATTAATTGTCATAGCAAATACCAAGCGTATTGGAAATTGTAGACGTTTGAATGGGATAGGTGAATCTGAAAGAACCATTGGGATTCGTGGTAACAGTACAACTTCACCTTGAAATTTGCCACTCAATATAGTGGCTTCAAGAATATTACCCATGATTTTTTTTATAACCAACCGCGTACCATTACATAATTTTGGTGCATTCAAATTTCGAAGCAAAATTATTGGTGAGCCAATCTTCAATCGCAAGTTGTGTGGTGGCATTCCAGGTAAATCAAGTGAATTTAAAAATTCTACAGGATAGTTGACAATTTCATCTGCATCAACAACAGTGTCAATTGATTTGAATGTAATTTCATCACCAGGCAATGACTGTTGTATTTTGAAATTGATTGCGTCAACATCTAAATTTTTTGCGGCTAAAATAGCTCGCTCACGTAGCCATGCATGATTAGTGAAATTTCTCCTTAAATCTGGAAAGATACTATTTATTAAATCATCCTTAGTACCCACTATGTTACAAAAATTTTCCGGGAGTTTAATACATTGCGTATTTTCGTACAATTGAATTCTACCATTACCAATATCTAGCAATTGTTCGGAGAATCTCGAAACTAATGGATCATTTTGAATTTGAACTCGCATATTTATGATAAGGCATAATTAAGTGACACTTCGCCATAGATATGACGCCTTCAAACATGCGTTCATTTCGTCCGCATATGTAGCACGTGGAATGACAGGCAATGTCTGTCTGAAATCCCCAGATAACAGTACTAAAGCACTGGGTAAAGGTAAAGCAAAAGGTATAAAACTGAATTGAGATGAAAACGTAGGTACTGTAAGAAAGTACATAACTTATGTAAAAAAGGTATACAACTGAATTGAGAAACTGGATTGAGATGAAATTTGAATTTAGTAACAGGTCTGAAAAGTTTTTCTGTACCACATTTTATGAATAATGCATAATTTAATTTTTGATCATCACTCCCTATTATTTTCGAATAGTCAATATTTGAAATAAAAACGATTGAAAATAAATATTATGAAATCATTGAATGAATAAATTAGTATGTTCGAATATTTATTGATTATCTTGCGAGTAAAATTGATGAAAAATCATGTAAAATACTCACTGTGATATCACACTTAATTTGCAAAACGTATAGTTTTTTACGTATACTTCAAAAACTTTAACACTTTCACAATTAGAATGTCACTTATCCAAACACAATGATAACACTAAATTTTTCTGAATCCGTTCGCAGCTCACCCTCTCACACGGCCTCTTTGCAATGACACATTTTTATTGCCCCTAGCCCGACGGCGACGCACGTTTGTATTTAGTGAAATGTGCAAACAAAGAGCAATAAAACGAATGCAGATTTCAGAACAGACCCAAGATTCGTTTGAAGAAGAAATGCCGAAGTATGGAAAAACCTTCAATTTGTACCAGTTAACATTGGGGCACAATAGGCCACTCCAACAAAAAATATGGCCGCTGGGGACGTGCAGGTCGCAAAACAAAGGATAACAGGAATTCACACTCGTAATCTACCACACAAAACAACTAAAATATGCCTATATCGTTTGAAAATCAATAAAATATCTGCGATGGTATTGATTCCAAGCCTCTGTGAAGACTTAGAAATCGGTTTGTTTACGTCGGTCCACAAGGCTCAGCAGGCAATCAGCTAACCGTGACAGATCGTTGGACTGCCCTAAAGAGAACTATTATCACGTACACCTCACAGCTAAACAGCTTCATGAAAAAAGGATAAAACACCCCAAATATTAAATAAGGTCCTCTATCTCTCCACTTTTTTCCAATAAAATAAGAAATCAATGCGATGCGATATTAGACAAAAAAAAACTGATATCTTTCCGTACGGGAAGCGGGTATTTGTGTAGAGGGCTCTACTAAATTCGAATAATATTAGAATAATTTGAATAATTCGAAAATTCGAATAAATTCGAATATTCGAAAAAAGCATGAAACGAATATTCGAATTGACTCATCCCGAAAATTCCGAGCCCTTGTCTGTAGCCGGTTTCTCACTGACGTCTTTATTAAATAATTGTGATGAATAGCTTATTTATTTGAATCAGGATTGATACCGTATTCATAAAAACCTCCTCTGAAATAAGGCAATATTTTGGTAAAATTTTTATTACAGTCAGAGGGTTTTTTTTCAGTTAACCTTGAGAGATAGACATATGCTCTCGCGGACTTTTTTGTAGAACTGTTGAAGAGCCACATTTTTGTCATACATTGTATCAATGTAAGTCATCAGGTTTTCGCAGCGTACGCAACAATAGCTTGAAAATTGCAAATTTTCGTACATTTTTGGAATTTTTGTAGATGTCTGAATTTTTTTCAGTGAAAAATATAGCAAATGCCACTCGGGAATGATGAAGCATTCTGAGAGTGAAAAAATTTCTGAAATCGGTCCAGTAGTTTTTGAATTAACCAACAAAAATATAAAATTTTCCCCTTAAAAGTATAAAATTTCCAAGGAAAATATTTTCCATTGGACTAAATTGTGATTCTAAACCATCCTCGAGTTCACTGGAATATACACAAAAAATTTCATCAAAATCGGCCCAGCCGTTTAGGAGGAGTTGTGTGACAAAGCCACGAACAGAAGAATTATATATATTAAGATGTCTTATATATGTGAAAGAGAATGAAGGGGGCGTGGCAAAGCTGTCTAGTTTTCATAACTACAACACAAGAAGTGAGAGAACTTTAAACATCCCCAAACACAAAACAACCAAGTTTGAGAAGTCTCTATGTATCAGTGTATCAAACTGTACAACCATTTGCCGCGTGCCATTCAGTTTCTGAATTGTAATTCTTTCAAGAAAGCTGTTAAAACATTATTGTTAAAAAAATGTTATTACTCAGTAGATAATTATCTATGCGATGTTGTAACGTGGTTACTCGGAGAAACCTAATCTCGAGCGCCAGCTATTCTTTTCAATAGGAAGAATAGCAAACCTACCAGAGTAGCTGCTAGCCGGAGACAGAGCACGCTGTTGTCTAGGGTGGTAGCGACAACGAAGAAGTCAAAATCGAATTATGTAAAAGTTTATTCACACCTTCGGAAACTAATTATATGTACAAGGGAGATATGTGTGATATAAAATATGAGTGATTCTATAAGCGAACATACATTCGGGAAATCCTATCCGGTCACGAGCAATTTATAATGTTTATACCGGGTGCAGTGAAAAAAATTAAAGGTTCAATAAAAATGCGCCAACCAGAATTGACGGAACGAATGCTAAGGACTTGCTATACGGTATCGGTATGTAGTTGTATTTCTCCGGAAATGCAACACAACAAGGGCGGATCTGTTCGAGACTTTCATTCGCTACCCCAAGGGCTATAACGCACCATGACTGATAGCGAAGAAAAGGTCTATTTTAGCGCAACTACGGAATTTCACTGACTACGAGCGGTATCTCCTATTCTCTGCCCCAAGGGCTATAACGCGCCATGACTGACAGAAAAGAAGAGATTTCGGATTCAACACTTATGACGCGGAACGGGGGGGTTGACGGGACTTTCCCTTCAGTACCCCAAGGGCTTACGCGCCATGACTGATAGCGAAGGGAAAAGTCAGACTCGCGAAACAGGGTAAAGAACGATAAAATACAACAGAAAGCGACACAGTACAGCAGTTTCAAAGTTAAAGAAGTAACGGCGTAGGTCTAACAAAGAAACTGAACGGTACAGACAGGGACCTACCTCCTTTGTTTCAAGCACTCGCGGAACTCAAAGGAAAGAAAAGAAAACTAAAAAAATTAATTCTAAATAGCACTGATGCAAACACAAAAAAATTATTCTTCAACGGCGAAAATACGGAAAATTAACTGAATTAAAAGAACTGAATTTAAAACAGAATTCACCACGTTAAAAAGCGAAAATCGAAATACTGAAATACTGAAGTAATGTCAAAGAGTAAGTCGAAGAACTGAAGTAAAAGTGACCGTCGCGGGGGAAAATCTGCTTTTACAGGCATATCCCCTCTCACGGTGAAAATCTGAAAACTCCAGAATGCGACAAGAATGAAAAACGTCGTCAGCTCCGGTTTATCGCATATCAACAGATGAAAAACGTCGAAATCCCCAACGGCATGCAAGAAAAACAACGCGAAACACAGATAAGCGGTTTTTTACATTTACTCTGCCTATCGGAATAAACGTACGGAATATTCGAGAATTAAAATATTTTCAAAGACGGAAATCTAAAACGAAAGAAGGGCACTAAAATGAATTCCAATTTTCCTCAGAAAACTGGACTTCATTACAATGTATTGACAAATTGTTGATTTTTATTGTCTATTTTCTCATTTTTGTTTGACTTGTCCCATACAAATATGAACTTGTCAGAGGGGATCAATAAATATTATTATTATTATGACTTTAGCCTTGCGGCTTTCACACTCCTCTCCAGAGGAAAATTCACTTATCCCAGATATCTCAGATATCAAAAGGATTAAGCTCTGTTGGAGCCCTTTCAGGTTTTCGGGCTCGTGGTGGTGGTCGGGTCCGGGTCGCTCCTCGCCTCCCTGCTGTAGGTTGGATTCCTGCTCCACCCGTACTTCCTGTCGGCGCAGACGGTGTTCCTCTGCATTCCCCATGTACTTGCGTACAGTTCTCGCCGTTCCGAGCAGTACCGCCTTCTGCATGACTCTATAGATATTTTCGTCCAACTGAAGTTTCCTCAAGTTCTCCAGTAGTTTCTTCGGTATTAGTATCGGTCGTGATATATTTCAGCTTCCACTGTCTTCTGGTTTGTTCCTCGAGATGTCTGTATTTTGAAATTTTTTCAGTGTGCCTATCTAGAAGATTGTTATTATTTGGAATCGCCACATCGATGAATAGTGCTCTGTCCTCATCCTTATTGAGCAATATGTGGTCTGGTCTATTGTGGGTTATTTTCCGGTCTGTTAGAACCGTGCTATCCCAGTAGAGCTTGTGATGTTCATTTTCCAACACAGCATCCGGATGGTAATTGTAATAAGGAACCTTTTTCGAAGTTAGAAGTTGGTGTTTTAGTGCCAATTCTTGGTGAAGAATCTTGGCAACAGCATCATGTCTATTTTTGTACACCGTGCCCGCGAACTTCTGACAGCCATAACGACAGCTATCGTCCGCCACTGAGGCATCCTTGGCGATGTATTTCATGTAATTTCTTGTTGGAATCACCTGATCCTGGATGGCGAGCATGAAGCCCTCCGTCTCAGGAAACAACCTTCCGGAAGTCAACCAGTAGTTCGACGCAGATATGTCAACGTTATCATGGTTGACCTCGTTCTGGTGCCTTCCATGCAAAGGTTTGCCAATCAATTTTTGCATTTAACTTTCTGCAGTGTTCGACGGTTTCCAAGTGATCCTGTTGTAGCTTTAAAGGTGTAGAGCTATCAGCAATGCAAACTACTCGGTGGAGTTCTGACGAAGCTGCTTTGCTCAGGAAATATTTTCGAAGTCCTTCAATTTCCTGGGACATACGGTTGGACAAATCAACAATTCCTCTACCCCCAAGATGTCGTGGCAGCTCTGTCCGTTCTATTGAGCTTTTGGGGTGATGTTTATTGTGTTTCGTCAGCATCGTCCTTATTTTTCTCTGTAAGGCTGCTAAATCGGTGGTCGTCCAAGAGATGATACCGAATGAATAGCTCAGCGAAGGTGTTAATCGCTTTTCTGAGATTCTTGCTGTTAAGACCAGTTCTCATTATCCTTCTCAATCTTCGGGTGAACTCCTCCGTTAAATCTTTCTTCATCTGGGTCTGATTGATTTTTCTTGCCTGTTTTATGCCTAGATACTTGTATGTGTCTCCTACCTTCAATGCTTCAATTTCTGAACCTTCCTTGAGTTTGAACGTACCATCTTCTATTTTCCCTCTCGTTAAGTTCAGCAGTCGACATTTTTCTAATCCGAACTTCATTTTGATGTCTTCCGAGAATCCTTCCACCATTTTCAGCATCTGTTGCATTTGTTTTTTGGTAGATGCGAAGAGTTTCAAATCGTCCACGTAAAGTAGATGATTCAGTTTCATCATAGTTCTACTGCCGCTCTTGATGGAAAATCCGTAGTCCGTAGAATTCAATCTATGAGACAAAGGATTCAGGGCCATGCAGAACCACAGAGGGCTCAGCGAGTCTCCTTGGAAAATTCCGCGTCTTATTGGAATAGGTCCTGTTGTAACGGAGCAATCTGCTGCTTTCATTTGAAGACTAGTACGCCAGGTTGACATGGCATTTTTCAGGAACTTAACAATATTGGGATCCACCTTGTAAATCTTCAAGATCGTCAAGAGCCATTCGTGAGATATAGAATCGAAATAATATTATTATTATAATTATTATTGGATTTTCTTGGCAACATCTTAACTTCAGTAGGCGAAATATTCGAAGCCTTTGAAGTTTCAGCAGGTACCTCGATACCCTTTTTCGTTTTTCTGTTTTTGGAAACGAGTTTCCAAGCGCAAGATCCCTCGTTGTCCGAAGGTGGATTCCCGCTCAATTCCTCGATGTGTCTCGGAAAATTCAAATGTGAATCACCTGATATGGAGTATTATACAGGGTGTCCGTGGAATAACTGTACATACTCTTACCAGAGATAGAGTTGGACTAGCTGGTTACGGATTGACTATAAAAAATTAATTTCTGGATTTCCCTAGAATACTACAGGGTGATTTCCCAACTTCATTTAAATACTTAGACCATCATAAAATCCAAACTTATTGACGGATATTATTGAAACTTGGGAGGTTATTGACACATGCTAAGGTCAAGTCAGAAAGATATCAATTATTTCATTATTCTAGGGCCGGACTCATTAATATTCATTTAAAGTGTTCAGGGCAAAAAAAACACTTTGTATTTCAAATGGCAAATAATTGATTCGTTTTTTAGGAAGAATCTAAATTATGCTTCAATTCTCGGTATCACTCAAAGTTGTCACATCAAGAATCATTTTTTTATGAATTTTTGAATTTGGATAAAGTTCGAAAATTTGAATTTTTCACCATGAGGAGAACTGAAAATGTCATGTTTGAATATAAAATGCGAATGTATTAGTAGAAAATTTAAAAAAAAGTTCGGAGCTTTAATAGGCACTTCAATAACGAAACAATAACAAATGAAAAAAACTAAAATACAGTAAAGAGTACCTAATAAAAATAAAAATAGGAACGAATGAATTGCTGAGTCAACGATATTTCAAAAGTAGTTCGAGATGAAAACCATTAGCTTGTATACATTTCTCTTGCCGAATTTTCAAATTGGTTACAGCCTTTCGAATCATATCACCATTATTTCTTAAAATATCGCAACAGTTAATCAACTGTTGCGATATTTTAAGAACAGAATAATCATTCTGTTCATCAGCTGTTCTCTTCACTGGAAGAAGTGTAACTTTGGTGTATATCATTGTTGTCGAACAACCAGTATACATAAGAATAATTTTGAAATATGCTTCTGTATACCCTATCACCTATCACCAATTTTTTTTTTCAAAATACCTTCATTTACTCCCTCAATGTGAAATCCGCGTCTGGGGTGGCCACCCAGTATATCAACAAATTATTATAGTCTTCTTCACCTTCAGTTACTTTTTTAAGAAAATTTATTATTTATTTTCGGCCTGCACAAGATGACTATGTCCTGTTCAGGTAAAAAAATTGCAATTTTCGAACTTTATCCAAATTAAAAAATTCATAAAAAAATAATTGTTGATGTGACAACTTCGAGCGGTACCAAAAATTGAAGCATAATTTAGCTTCTTTCAAAAAAGCTAATCAGTTATTTGTAATTCGAAATACAAAGTGTTTTTTTACCCTGAACACTTTAAATGGAGATTAATGAGTCCGGCCCTGGAATAATGGAATAATTGATAACTTTCTGACTCAACCTTAGCATGTGTCAAGAACCTCCTAAGTTTCAATAATATCTGTCAATAAGTTTGGATTTTATGATGGTCTAAGTATTTCCATGAAGTTGGAAAATCACCCTGTAGCTTTATAGGGAAATCCAGAAATTAATTTTTTATAGTCAATCCGTAATCAGCTAGTCCAACTCTATCTCTGGTATGAGTATGTACAGTTACTCCCCGGACACCCTGTATATATATAATATATATATATTATATTTTATATATATAAAAATATATAATATATAAAATACAAGAGGCTTGAGATCCACCATTGATTATGCCATAATAGGACAAAAAACAAGATGGCATGTTAAAGACACCAGAGTATACAGAGGTATAGAGTGTGGATCAGATCACCACATCCTCATATCAAGATTAAAAATTCCGTTCAAAACTAACAGTTGTAGGATAGAGAATCAACCACACGATCAAAAATTGGTCAAATCAAATACAACCTCTGTGGTCTGTATGACGAGAGTACCAGGAAGCTTTACCAGTCTAGACTTGATGATAAACTGAAGGACGAGTATCTTACGCAGGAGACTGAACGTCTGTACAAGCACATAACTGAGTCGATACACTCTGCGGCATGCGAAGCTATTGGCCAAAAGAGTAGACACCATACAACACAGAATAGTAATATCATATGGAATGCAAGTCTTGAAGAACATAGAACAAAAAAACAGGAAGCATATAAACTGTGGCTAAGTAGTAAAAACCCAAACGATAAACTCTTATATAAAAAGTTGCAAACAGACTATAAGAAATTAATTAATCATAGTAAAAACGAGACTTGGGTAAATAAACTGAGAGAACTGGATTCCTTCATAGGCGGTACAAGATCCTCCGAGGCGTGGAAAATAATAAAATCGCTTAGATCTAATTCATAAATAAAACCCGAATATCGCCAATTCGGATGGATGCTTGGCTAAAACACTACTCCAAAGAACTTGCAGAAGATAGGCAAGAATACACAAGCACTTCTCCAAAAAAGTACAGCATACAGGGACAACACATAGATGTTACTGAGGATATGATAAGAAAAGCTATAAAATCCCTGAAAAATAAAAAAGCTGCAGGACCGGAGAGTCTACCTGCTGAGCTTTTGAAAAGCGGAACAAATAAATTAATCAAACACCTCCAAGAGCTTCTCACTCGATACGTGAACGGAGACAAAATTCCACCATGTTGGAAGGAAGCCTGGATAACACCCATCTATAAAAAAGGGCCACGCGACAACTGAGAACTATAGAGGTATATCAGTCACGAGTACCATGAGTCGCCTGTACGGAAAGGTCTTGAGAAATATTGTTGAGGAAGAATATGGTCCTCAAGAAATAGAACAGCATGCTGGATTCCGTGCTGGTAGATCCTGCATTGATCATATATTTAGCTTGATGCAGTTGAATGAGAAAAAAGTAGCGACTAATAGGGAAGTTCATCTACTCTTCGTGGACTTGACCAAAGCCTATGATACGGTACCGATTCAGAGGCTCTGGGGTGTCTTGGAACGTTCTCCTATAGATAATACCATATTAAAAGCTATAAAACAACTCTACGATGGCTCTGTGTCTCTGGTAAAGGTGGGAGATAGGCAGTCAGAGAAGTTTAGAACAACTAAAGGACTTAGACAGGGATGTTGCCTTTCCCCAACATTGTTCAAAATATACCTGAACGAGGTCCTGAAGAATTGGAGGAGAGCATGCAATGGAATGGGAATACCACTGACCGATGATACGACTCTTTATACATTGCATTTCGCAGACGACCAGGTAGAAGTGGCTCAGGACGCAGAGGATTTGGGCTTTATGGCCAGAAGATTATTTGCAGAATATGAGAGGTGGGGTTTGTCGGTCAACAGAAAGAAGACGCAGTATCTGTGTGTTGGCGGCGATAGTGTAGAAGATCTTCAAGTCGACCAACACACTATTATCCACTCGTGCAAAGAATACACCTACTTTGGAGCAAAAATAGATAAAGGGGGTCGAACAGAAAAAGAGATCGAAAATCGTATCGTGAAAGGAAGGCAGGTCATCGGATGTCTGAATTCCATACTGTGGGCTAAACAAATATCTAGACAGCGAAAGCAACAGATATTTGATGCCGTATTCAAAAGTATAGTGCTCTATGGCTGCGAGACATGGCAGATGAATAAAAATCTAGAACGTCGTCTGATGGCCCTGGAGATGGATTACTGGCGTAGATCAGCTGGTAGGTCGAGATTATAACGAGTGAGAAACGAGGAAATAAGGAAGATCATGGGTGTAGAAAGCACAATAGTGGAAGAGGTACAAAGAAGGCAGTTAGTATGGTACGGCCATGTAGAAAGGAAAAAAGGAAAAGAGGGCGACCTAAACAAACATGGATTGGCGGAGTGCACAGAGCGATGTCTGAACGGACATTATTTATGTCAATGTCATATATGTCAATGTCAGGGGTTAATGGAATGTTGGTTGTCTTGTCTTCTTCTTTCTATCGGTGGTCTTCTCAGTATTGGCATGTATATTTGACTGAGATTTTTCGTGTCTTGTTTGTTGTTCCCTACATTTTCATTGTTTACTTGTATGTGAATCATTTCCAATATTTCCCTTCGTCGTTGTTGGGGTTCTATTCCTAAAATTTTCAAAAAAAAATCACAGGTCATATATAGTATACCCTGCAAGGACTGTGACAAACAATACAAAGGACAGACTTCACAAAGACTAAAAGACAAACTAAACGCACATAAATATGCAAAAAACGCAACTACAGCACTTAATAAACATAAAAAAAATCAAAAACATGATTTTAATTACGATGACACGAAAATTTTAGGAATAGAACCCCAACAACGACGAAGGGAAATATTGGAAATGATTCACATACAAGTAAACAATGAAAATGTAGTGAACAACAAACAAGCCACGAAAAATCTCAGTCAAATATACATGCCAATACTGAGAAGACCACCGATAGAAAGAAGAAGACAAGACAACCAACATTCCATTGACCCCTGACATTGACATATATGACATTGACATAAACAACACAACAATACCGACCAGAAAAGAGCAAAAATGAAGAGTGAGATATTTTAATGATTATATTATTCTATTTTTATATTATATATGTACTTTTTAGATGTCGATTTATGATTTATGTATACTGAAGAAGGCGGATGCGCCGAAACGTTTATACAAAATAAAATTGTTTACAACTTTTTTGAAGACCTAGATGCCCAATCAATTCAAACTCAACATATATATATATATAACATATATATATATAACATATATATATATATATATATATATATATTTTGGAGGTGGTATTAACACTTTATAACTATATATATATATATATATATATATATATATATATATATATATATATATATATATATATATATATATATATATATATATATATATATATATAGTTATAAAGTGTTAATATCACCTCCAAAATAGTGACTCGTTTAACGCTCTCACCTCATATATATCGCTGTCACCTCCGAAATCGGAGGTGACAACGTTTTGCCTTGTTTTTTAGCTTGTTAGATTCAGGAGGCTTCAGGGACCAACATATCAAAAAATCGTTTTGAGGTCACAACGCACCCCGTTTATGTACTGAACAATCTTTTAGTTCGAGTGTATATCACTGGCGCTAGTGTGCTGAGCTGTATATCGAAGAATTGCTGTGGGGGACTCTTTGCTCGTTAGCACCTCCGAAAATGGCAACGTATTTTCAAAGCAGATGTAGACAGGCGGAATATAATATACGGATGAATTAACTGTAGAGAGGCGCAGCGCGCTATCTCCTTCATAATTGCAATCCAGGCGGCATATCTCAACGATTTTTTATCGCATTTATCTGTAGGGGAAAGAATCACGTGGAAGAAAACCAATCTTGGCTCTCTCGAATGGAATTATGACTGTTTATAATTCATCGTGTGTATCTATGCATCCGTTGAACTTCTTTCATCTCAAGCTAAATATTCAGATGTAAATGGTGATGAATATTCAAGGACAATGAGCCATTTCGAAAATTTTCATTTCAGAATCAAGAGAAAAAATGCTACAAATTTTACAATATCACAGAAATGAACAACGTCGGCTAAACCGAATGTTGGACATTGTTGTGTTATTTCAAATGGAACGCTCTATATATTTTTCTTAAATCGGATTGCTCAATGATTTTGAGGAATCCTTTGCTCAGAAACATCTGTTTTATTATCGATTATGTTTAATTATTGGATTTTTCCAAAAATTTGAATAGCTTGTACCATCTCTCTGGTTTGAAATACTGGAACTAGCAATCTGCACTCAACTAGTAGAAGAAAAGATCCTTTTACCCACACAACATGGTTATGTAAGAGGTAGATCAACTCAGATAGCAGTGTTTGAGTTCATTTCAGGAATGATTAATGCCTTGGAGGATTCTAATATAACAGTGGGTCTAATGCTGGATCTATCAAAGGCATTCGATACTCTGTCCCACGATCTTATTCTCCATAAACTTTCTGCATATGGCATAAACAAGCTAGACTGGTTTCAATCATATTCAGCAAACCGCAGGCAGAGAGTGGTGATCTCTCAGAACGGAAAAACAACAGTTTCGGAAGAAGAACTCACAGAGTTCCGCAGGGTAGCATATTGGGCCCTATCATTTTCATCATTTTTCTAAATGACCTAAGTACCATATTCGATGAAACCATGGTTAGGACAGTGAATTATGCAGATGACACAAACTTCACTGTATTGGCCAAGCACGATTTAGAGTTGAGTTTACCATTTCACACTCAACTCTAACTCTAAATCGTGCTAGCCAGTGGTTTGAAGCAAACGGTTTGTGCATGAATTCTGAAAAAACAAGTGCCATCCTATTCAGGACAGCTCATTCCGGTCCCCAAGTGCCTACCAGCATCTCACTGTCTAACTCCACATTAGAACTGACTAAATCTTGTCGCTTCCTAGGCCTCACTATTGAGGTAACCCTTGATTGGGGAGAGCACATTCCCAACATTTGCAATCAACTGGGTATCATCTGCTACACTTTGGGAGTCCTCAATAAATATCTGGACATAACCTCACTGAGAACAATATACCAGGCAGTGTTTAGGTGTGGCATCATGTTCTATGGTAGTTCATACAACCTACATAGAGTGCTGAAAATGAAGAAGAGAGCCTTCAGAATGATCTGGAGGATGAGGAGGACGGAATCATGCAGGGGAGTCTTCAGAAGGAATGGTCTTTTGACTGCTCCTGCTGTACACATCCAAGAAAGCCTGATATTTACATTCAAGAACTAGCACTACTTCGAAGAGAAAACAGTAAGTAATTACAATACGAGGACAACTGCACTAAAATATCCAAGACACAGATTAAGCCTCACTGAAAAGGGACCTGAATATAGATATATTCGTTATTACAATAAGATAGCTCACAAACTAAGAGGACAATGGACTCTACAACAGTTCAAGAAATTTATCTTCAAACTCCTACTTGAAATCGAACCCTACAGTGTGGAAGACACAGACTATAAAGCAGAAAATGACCCTGTTTCACTTCAAGTGTTCAATGTCATGTGTACACTTTACCTGAAATAAAGCACATTATTTATTTATTTATTTATTTATTTATTTAAATTTTTTAGTGATGTATCATAAAGAAAATTACAAATTATATCGAAACAAGTAAAATTTCATGAAGAATTATCCAAAACAGATTCGCAATTTTCGATAGATCATACAGGATGTAAGGGAAAAAATAAACAAAACTGAAGTCTTTTGAAGGCCTCGAGTCAACATATTTTGAAATTGCAACCATATTTTTGTCAAGACATGATGAATCTACAAAATGAAGGTAATTATATAGATACATACTCGGATACATATGATTGATTGGTAATTCCCAAAAGCTATGATGAACAGCGGACACTATGATGGACGCATGATGAAAGGAGAAAGACAAGAGTTAATTTAAGTATGTTCGCATGAAGTTTTATTATACAAAATAAATGATGATTCTTATAATTAACAAATCAGGTGCAATTAAAATTTTTGTTCTGGTCTTCGAAAATAACACATATTGATTAAACTTCTACTATCCAAAATGAATAGGTACATAGATAAAATGTATCTATATACAGGATATCTGTAAACAAATGCGAAGGAATAAGGGAGATGATTCCTTAATGAAAATAAGCGGGGCTAGTTCCTATAAATTTTTTTCCATATAGACAGCTCTTCCAAGATGCAGCCTTGGAAGGCGATGACGAGTCTACAGTTTTTAATTTTTTTTTACAGGTTCTGAAAAACACTGAGTCATAAAACTATATATATTATGAAGCACTGAGTAGATTGGTACCAGTTTCAACTTCGGCAAGCTCGCAGTTTAGGCGGTAACTTGCTATCGATTTTTTTAATGTGTCTCTCCCTTAAATTCAAAAATTTCTGTGAAAATGTTGAAATTTGAGTTATTATGCTATTGTCATAGAAGTATACGAAACTATCAGGTCGGGGGATCCAAGGTTTCGGGCCGATTCACATGAAAAAAAAACATAATAAAATGAATTTCGTGAATACCGAGGCTGAAAACCACTATTCTCCGCTATAAAAATTTAATATTATTCCAATAATATACCGAGTTAATTAATGCTACGTTGCTATTACTATAAGGCCTGGTTGTTCAGTTCAGGATAAGGCCGAGATTTAAGATGATCCTAGATTAACCTGACAGAACTGAACTGAAATATCAAAATCAATTTAGGATAAACATTAATCCCGAACTGAACAACTGGGCCTATTCATGTAGAGTTTCGGATTTTGCGAGAATCTACTGCTTTTTCTTCAAAACAACAACTGCGCTGAAGGAAATGTGATTGACTGTTATCTATATCATTTACATCATTATTTGCCGAACTTAAAAGTTCTGAATGAATTAAAATCTAAACTTGAAAATATACGAGATAATTTTCGCAAGAATTTCAATGAAATCTGAAAATTTTCATCATTCTGGAGCATTCTGGACATCAATAATTCTCGAATCATCCATTCAATAAATTCAATTTTATCCAATATAACACGCAAAACGAAATGTTATTCGAACTCGGCATCTTGAGCAATTCGTTCCTAAAAAGCCCGAATCAGGTAGAAAATTTTGAACCCTTATATCAGCGTTAACACGTGTTTTGCAGTAAACAGATGCCGATTTCGTTTTCAACGGGCCATGTAACTAGGGTCGGCGTTGGGTGAAAGGATGAACGGTTCTTACAACAAGAAGAATTTGAATTTTCATATGACGGTGAGGGCATTCGTTTTATAATTTTCAGAGTACAAGAAGTATACAGGGTGTTTCACGAGTAAACAGACAAATGAAAACCGTGAATAGAGGGCATTGAGCTGAGTTCAGAATCATACCATATACAAGGTGTTCCAAAACTAGTGAATCAAACGTCACACCACGATAGAGTAAACCAAATATTATCGAATGACACCAACATTAGTTCGACGAAAATGTACCGTTTCCAAAATAATCAGAATTTTATTAAAATACATAAAGTTGCCGATTTTCGAACTATTTTTCTTAATAACAGGGCCAGTTTGTGAAAAAGGATATCGATTTTAAATTATATTGAAGTAATATTATTGTTTTATCTCCCCTAATTGAAATTATTTTAAGTAGTTAATCGATAACCATAACCTAAGTAAATGTAAATTAAAACAATTGTTTTTTCTACATAATTTTTAATACTCAGAATAAACAGGGGTGATAATATGGGAGAAAAACGCTATTCTTAATAACAAATTGGCCTTGTGACTGAAAAAATGGTTCGAAAATCGGCAACGTTAGGTTAGGTTTTTTTAGAAACGGTACATTTTCGCTCAACTAATGTTGGTGTCATTCGATAGTATTTGATCTACTCTATCGTGGTGTGACGTTTGATTCAATAGTTTTGGGGCACCCTATATATAGGTTTCTTCGGGGTTTTTTGAAATTTCTCGAATTTCCGTTTGGCTATAACTCCTGAAATTCTGATCAAGTCGACTGAAAATTCATAATTAGCCTTGAGTTGTTAATTTCATTGAAACAGAGCATTAAAATTCGACAAAAATCTGGACCGGGCTCAGTGAGGCTTTACTTAACTTCAAACTCATAAAAACACCGTGTATGTAGTTTTTTAATCATAATTTCAACTTTTTTGTTATCTGCATTATTATTGTCTCAAAATGAATTGATTTTTGGGTTGCCCCACCTGTTGATCATGTTCTAGAAATAATTGTTTTGGTCAGACACCTCTAAGGAATAGAGCACTTCATGAAAATGTATTTAGAAATCCTTAATTGATTTTTTTTCGAAGAATATTCTGTTGAATGTGTTCAACAATTATACCATATTCGGTCTTCAAAATACTCTTTCACAAGGATAAAATGTTTCAAAATTGATAATATCCAAATATGGATGGAAAAACTACGCTATCTTGAAACTAAAATTTAAAACTTGATATTCAGAATGAATCTATTTTTCTATGGACAACTAGTTGTGTGAATAAAAACAAAGAAAGAAATCGCGGGGTGTCAGATCTGGAGATCTAGCAGTCCAATATTGTGGTCCTACGCTTCTAATAAAATGACCTGAAATACTGATAAATACTTTTGCTTGTGCATGAATATCATCAATGTTTCAATAACAAATTGTAATAAGACCAGAACAATCCATAGATTTCCATAGATCCAATAATGACTATAACGGAATCAGTGAAGAATTCGAAAGTGCATTTATCACACTTATTCGAAGTGCCAATCATTACCTTCACTAAAAGACCAAATGAGGTGAAAATCAGTTCGGAAAATTACTTCAGTTCCACGTTGTCCATAAAAAGCGATTCATTCGGAAGATATCGAATTATAATTATTATTTTCATGATCATGATAGCGTAGTTTTTTCAATTTTTGTTCATTATCAATAATAAAGCTTATTATCACTGTTAATGACTTATCTGAATAACCAGATATGCTATAAATATCAAAAACAAATGCAAGACATATATTGAGAACGAAAAAATTCAGTTGAACATTTCCAATTCCATTTTTAGATTTCCTCAGTTGATTGGCGATCATATTCATCCCATTAATTAATGTGAAGTAAAAGTCAATATGCAGCGCTGTTTTTTCCAGACATTTCACGATCAAACAATTATTCATTAGAAATAATCTGAAAAGGCATACCAAAGTTTCATTGATTTTGAGAAAATCAATGAAGATACCTGAAAAATTCAAAATTATGACGAGAAAAACTACAAACAGAGTGTTTTGTTTAAATTTGAATATATCCTCAATGAGTCCGGTCCTGTGTTCGTCAACTTTTAATGTTCTGTTTTATTGAAACTTAGAAGTTTAAGCGGATAATGAATTTTTAGCCGAATCCAACTAAAATATTTGGAGTTATGGCCGAACAAAAATTAGGGAAATTTAAATAAACTCCTCTCTATATCGGGAACGGAATGCCTAAGACACACATATGAGGTGTTTTTGAACTAAGCTCAATGCCCTCTATTCACGGTTTTCGTTTGTCCGTTTACTTGTGAAACACCCTGTGTACTGAAAAATTTCAAAAGACTCCTCGAGCAATTAAGAAATGCCATTAAATCAAGGAGTTTCTTTTGAACCGCTATGATGAAAAATGTCAATATCCAGTTATTATTATTATTTGGGGTGATTCATCGAAAATCCCCAATATCTCGAAAACCAAGGCACTTTTGCCAAACGTAAAATATATTCATTTGAACCGCCATAGAGTACTCTACCCGCAGGCTCCATATTATCCATTCATTACGCCACACCCTGTATAATTATTATTATTATATCAATGTATTGAAAATAAACAGACATGAATACTAGGCAGTTGTTTTGTTTGAAGGTGAAGCTCCTGTTGCTTCAAACTTCTTTTAATTATTTTGACTACCATTCACGCAAGATGATTTTTGTTGAGGAATTCAACATTCTCGTAATTATCCGTTCATTTCTTCAAGAGATACCCATGCCCTACCACCTATGAGTATTCAATTCAATGCTAACACTGCATCAAATGCATTTCATCTTCGGGTTGATTTTTTTGAATTCTACAACTGATGTAACGTCTTCAGCCTTCAGCCAAAGAAAATAAACAACAGTAACTCTCCTCAAGCTACTGATTACTTCTATTTTCCATGTAAATAAATAGATTTGGTATGTCTTCAATCAGTTTGTATGAATGTCAATTATGTTCGTTACATATTTTCGACGCAATATTTTCCGAAGTGATTTGACATTGTGATGAAATACGTAATTACTGAGAGTCTCACGTAGAACGGACTACGTAGCATTTATTCAAAACTCAAAAATGTCAACATTTTCGTACCATACAGAGTGAAAGGTATTCAATTTCCATGGCCAATCCTGTGCTAAAATGAAAGTGAATGAAGTATAGAAGCTGAAAGTAAAACGTATATCTTTGTTGATTCATTCGGGAAAAACATTTCAATGGAGTTCCTCATGTCGTGAATATAATGCCCAAAATTTAGATAACTATTTCATACCAGAACAAATTCGGTAAAATTGTCTTTGGAATTAATCTCATATGTAACGAAAAATTTCATTGTCATGTATCATTCATTTTAGGACCTATACGGTATTAAACCCCCCTATCGGACGAAGTATCGTAGACATAGCATACTTATTCAAAACTGTTGATATTCATGAAGAAAAAATAATAATTTCTGTCCAAATTCATTTACTCCGAATCCTTATCAATCAATTATTAGCGTATGAAGTTTATTAATATCAGTATCGTTCTCGAACTATTTACAGGTTTCAGTATGTGTGAATGAATCGGAAGAGCAGCTGTATATGAGTAGAATTCAAGCTGCCCTACTTTCTGTCCTCCTGAAATCTGACAACGTTGCGGGAGGTGAGAGCGCACTACTAATAAGAAATATATGCGGAGGTAGTAAGGTCTGATTCGTCTAAAGAAAAATTTTTCAATGAAAATCTTTTCCCCTCTTTAGGTACCCCTGTTATTTACCTTCCCCTCTACATATATAAGCAAAAATTATTCCAATTAAAAAACTCCTTCACCCGGAGGTCAGGTCGCCCAATGAACTTAACGGAGGTAACAACGAACTACGGGTTCATATATATATATATATATATATATATATATATATATATATATATATATATATATATTTACATCTGGCATACTTTATTGCGTCCTTTCATAAAGCAACCTTATTGCGTCTCCCAGAAATACGCTACCTAGGTGGAATCTGATCGAAGTATATTAATCTACTCAAAAAATTACGTCGTTTGGTCGTTTCAGATCTCAAATATCTTCATTAATAACGAAGTTGATATACGCACATTATTGCGTCCTTTCATGGTCCTACCATTAGTGCGTCCGGTGTATATTTTGTTTTCATATGCAGAACAATGCTGCGTCCGAATTTTATTCAATCTTTCACCATTAGCATGATATGGCGTCCAGCGTAGTTGCCACATATATTCTTGAATCTGGTGCAGTAGGATTATTCGAACTCGATGACGTGATCGTATTATAATAATGGATCAAATAGGGAATGCATTAACTGTACAGTTGTAAGTTTATCCCACGAACAATTTGGCAGTCTGGAGAGTCAACTACTCTTTCAGGGTAGTCAAATGGGTGGCAAATGAAATTCTCGAGTTCAATAGATCGATGAGGAGAGTGATGAATATGAATCGTAGCCTGCATCCTAGCACTTCGATATACAAGGACCTTGTTGGTTTTCTGTACAACCTCGGCGTTTATTGGCCCAGAACCTGTGGTAGTGCGCCACTAGCACAGGGCAATATCTTTACCTCCCGGTAAACACACCAATCACTGGCTAAGATTTTCCAGATCTATGGCTGATTTCAGGGTCATTGTAGATTCCGGAGCTCTATTACACAAACTCTACATCATCAATGAAACACTCGCTTTGCTTATAGACGGACGAAACCATTGAGCATATCCTCAGTGACTGCCCGGCGGCATACAAGGATCGCTCTGGCTGGTTCTAGGGGAACTCATGAACTACTCCTCCTGTGACATCATCTTTTCCCTAAGGAAGATGGCACTGGAGGTAGAAGTTTAGCTCTCTGAGCTTTTGTGTGTGCCACAATAGACCGCTTTGGTCGCGGTAGCAGTTCAGGGGGATTCGACCGATATGCCCAACAAACTGTAACTCTCCGATACAAAGGATTTACTTTGCTCGAATGCAGGAAGATGGGGGTTCAAAGATTGCAATAACAACATAATTCGCAAAAGTTGGAAATGGAATAATATTATTGAGAAGTCAAGACCCACTCAAGGGAATAGTGGCTCATCATGAAATCAGTAGTCAAAGATATTAGAAAGCCAGATAAGAAAAGCAAAGTTTTCAGTTGAATATCATATGAGTACACATCAGCACTTTATATATTTCTAGAGATTGAAGGACCATGAATTGCTCGAAAAACCATCTTCCGCTTTTTGGAGTCGGCTGAGCTGATGTCGGAAACTGGCTGCAGAATGCAGAAAGCAGTGTTGCTCGGGTCACTTGGTTTCATCAAGTCCCTTGAACAGTATGAACCTCTTGCAGCTCATTTCCTCGGTTAAGAGACGCTGTAAGGGCAGGATAAAGAAATATTTCAAGAACTTGGGGACATTCATTCATTCATTCATCATTGCTGTATCCCGTTACCGGGAATTAATCTACAAAAATACATAAAAAAAGAACGGACTTATAATTTTTCGGGGCTAATCGCGACTTTGTGCCCTCCTGTGACTGAAGAGACCCAACCGTGACCTACAGATCCTTCCACACTCCGGGCATGGATAGTCACCAACCAGATCTGGCCGCCGCTGAATTCTTCTCGAGTCTCCATTATATCTGTGCACCATAGATCTCCACTGTGACCTGTCTAACGCTAGTTGTTTCCAGTTATGATTGGCATTAATTGATTTTAGGGATTGATGTAGTGTATCCCCAAACCGCTCATACTGGCCTCCTGGTTTCCGGGTTCCCTCTGCCATACAGAGCTATTTTGGGGAGTCTTCTGTCTTGCATCCACAGAATGTGGCCGCTCCATCTGAGTCGGCCCTCGTTACTTGAGTCTCAATCGTAGTACAACTCGCGCGTTGCAAGACTTCTGCATTCGAAACTTTGTGGAACCATCTGATGTGCATTATCTATCTTAGATGACGTTGTTGCGTTTGTTCAAGCTGTTTAATATGTCGCCTGTAGGGCGTCCAGCTTTCGCTTCCGTAAAAAAGCGTTGGGAGGACGACTGCTTTGCAAACAGCTGTCTTGGTCTTCAGATTGAGGTCGTGATTTTGAAACACTCTGACGTTTAGCTCCTAAAATGCCCGTGATGCCGAATCGATACGGTTGTGTATTTCCGTGTCTAGGCTAGCCCTAGTATTTATGAAGCTTCCCAAGTATTTGAACTGCTCGACCTTTTCTAGGGTTTCATTCTTCAGGCTGATATGTGTTGGAAGGCTTTCTGGGGGATTTACCAGGATTTTGGTTTTGTCGATATTGAGTCTAAGGCCTAAAGCTTCGTATATATGTTTATAGGTGTCCAGCATTATCTGTAAATTCTCTGGGCTGCTAGCGATAAGTGCGCAGTCGTCTACATATTGAAGTTCCGTAATAACCTTTGAAAGGGTTTTTGCTCTGAGGCGCTCCAGGTTAAATAGGCCTTCATCAAATCTGAATCTTATTCCAACACCTCTTACAGGCATACTCATGTCAGCAATTATCGAGACAGCTATGGCGAAAATATTGAACAGGCGCTAACACGCAGCCTTGTTTGATTCCAGAGTTGGTTAAGAAATGGTCGGTTGTAGAACCATTATGCTGTATTCTAGCGGTGTTGTTGGTATGAAGGCTTTTACACACTGCTAAGAATTTTTCGGGTATAACTCCAAAGCGGGCCATGATTTTCCATAGCGCTCTGCGATTCACCGAGTCGAAGGCCTTACTTAAATCGATGTAGGCTGTATAGATCTTTGATTGTTGTTCACGGGCCTTCTCTTGCAGCTGTCGCAATGTGAAAATTAGGTCCACCGTACCTCGATTTGGTCGAAAGCCGCACTGGGATTCAGGTAAAATCTTTTCTAAGAGTGGAATCAGACGATTAGCCATAATCTTCGAGAGAATTTTGCCGGCCACGCTAAGTTACGATATGCTCCTGTAATTGTTGCAATTTGACGTATCGCCTTTGTTCTTATAGAGGTTGATAACTATAGCGTCTATGAAGTCTTTTGGCACATATCCTTGTTCTTGAGGAATAGTGCTAGGAGACTATTGACCATGTCTTCATCCAGGGCCTTGAATACCTCCGCTGGAATACCGCCTAGACCTGGTGACTTATCATTTTTCATAATTTTTATCGCACTTATGATTTCCGACATTGAGATTTCGTCATCAAGCGATGTCATCGGACTATAGGCGGGGAGCAGGTCTAAAATGTATAAATCCGAGTCGTTATTTTGATTCAAGACCTGTGAGTAATGCTCCTTCCATCTTTCGAGAATTTTTCTATCATCAGTTAGTAAAGCTCCATGAGCATCTCTTATAGGAAAGCTAGCTTTTCTGCTTGGACCGTAAACAGTTTTAATAGCTTCGAAAAAACGCCTGTAGTCATGGTTATCGGCGTAAGCTTGTATTTCCCAGCTTTTTCTTTCCACCAGCTATCCTTGATTTTTCTTATTTCTTGACGGACCTTGCGTTTTATGTTTGTAAGACTCTTTTGGGCTGCAACATCGCCAGGCTTGTTAATTGCCGTTTTCATCGCTTTGTGTTTTGCTTCCAAAAGAGGTGCGATATGAGTTTCGCTGTCGGCGAAACAGTCAGGGGAATTTCGGGAGCGTTCTGTGCCCAGTATTTCTTTTGCTGTATTGATAGAAGATGTCTTGAAGCGGAGCCAATGACATTCAATGTCGTCATTATAATCCGGTGGTTGTAGGCTATCTTTGACGGCAGATGTGAATATTTCTTTTGTAGAAGGTTTTCGTAGTTTGGAGATTTGAAGGCGCTCTCTTAGATACTTTGGCTTGCGTTGGTATTTTGGGAGCATTGAGATTTTCATTCTCTAGATTACCAGCTTATGATCAGTCCAACACTCCAGATCTGCTCTGGGTTTAGTGACCAACACCTCTTTCAGATCTTTTCTTCTCACGATCACAAAGTCGAGAGTATGCCAATGTCCTGAGCGCGGGTGGCGCCAGGTCCCCCTTGAATTAGGTCTCGTAATAAAATAGGTGTTCGTTATACAAAAATTATGTTCTCCACAAAGAGCCAGCAGACGTTTTCCGTTCGAATTGATGCTGTCTGTGCCTTGTTTCCCTATTATTCCTGATCTGCCATCAGCTAAACCATAAATGTAATGCATATCGGCCAACTCCGCATTAGTAAACTCGACCATTATTTTTCAAAATAACCCTGCTCGAATAGTATTTTAAACACAAAATTAATAAGACGCGAAGAACTGAATCTAAAGACTGATGAACTGGTACACGGAATGATGACGACCGCCTTGAAAACAGAAATATCCATTCTTGGCCATAGCCTACTACGATAATTAACAATTCTCTTTTACTTACATACATAATTTAATTTATTTCAATGCAGAGAAACGGTTTTTATTTTTTTGAACGGAAACCGTGAATCGGATCGAAAAATGTCAAGTGATCAACTTTGGTAAGAAATGATTGGGGGGACCATTGAGCATTTCTGAGTGCAATGTCGTTACGTACACCAGAAAAAAGAACTATCTATTGTATAGTTATAGTCTTGATGGCAGCGTCCTGAGCAGAAAAACGGAGAAAAGAGATCTTGGCATTATTTTGATCAAAGTTTTACATTTTTTCTTCATGTTAATCATTTACTTGGTACGACGCCAAGAATGTATGGATTCATCGTGCGTAATAGCAGATATTTTTCTGATTCGGAAACCATGATTTTGCTGTTCAATACATTTGTGGGGAGAAAACTGGAGTTTGGATGCATTGCTTGGAACCCAATATACTTTTTTTGGTATCTTTAACACTGCGAGATTTCAGAAGTATCTGGATATTAGCAGGTATTTGCTATATCTTCTTACGATATTCCATATTACAGGGCGTTGTCGCCTCAGGAAGTAATTAATGAAAATGGGTCTATCGGGAACTCTCAAGTGTAGTTTCTTTAGGGAGGAAGATTGAACTCCAGATCACCTTGTACACAGAATGCCATAGCCATCCCAGATACTGGAGCTTACTAGAACTCTAGTCGGCACAATAGATCTTACGGTCACAGTGCAACGCAACTTGTAGTCAATCAATTACTAAAATTATATTTGGAAATGAAATATCGGGAAATTGGACTATTTTCTTAACTTTTATTTCTCAACTATGCCGACGTTTCGAGGAAGTTTACCTCTTTTTCAAGGCTAAAAAATTTTTTTTTTTTTTCTTTTTTTTTTTTTTTCATACAATAATTAATGGGAGAGTTTATACAATATTACCAGCACCTACCTAGTCAATTCCTTAAAAGTTGAAGTCATATAAATTATTTAAAGGTAGAGTTATATGTTTCATAAACATACCGATTAGATTCAATCAGAATCTGAGAGCTTAAGATTCTGTTTTATTCCAGCAGTTATTGTACGAAGAATTGGGTTTTCAAGAGAATTTCATAGTAACCGGAGTTAAGGCTTTTCCTGACTAAACAAGTGGAGAAAAATCTGAAATGATTAACTGCGATCTATTAGGTATATCTGATTAAATTTAAAGACAACATGATTCAACCTATAACAACAAGGGTAGGATGACGTTCATTCATCCAGTAGAATAAAAAATTTTTAATTCACAAGTGAATGAAATGACATAAGCATCGGATAAAGCGATACCTTTCATGTCATTTCATAAATCCGATAATTCTCTGGAAAGTGTTATCGTTTGATTTCTAATTTAAATGGTATAAAATTCTGTATACAACACGTGAGTAATGAATGTTTATTTATTCGAAAAAATAATAATGACAATATCAGTTAAAAGAACACCATAGGGGCACTTCAATCGGACCTGCTATGGCTCGAAAGACAGAATCCAATTCATTCACATAACAGAGTGTCGAGATGACCTTGGAGCCTAGGAAGCTAAATCATTTCAGTTGTGCAAATGCAACTTGGTTTACTCGTATCCACTGTTGCCAGATTTAGGACGCAACATTATGCGTCGTGTGAAAGATGTATATTGACTGTATATCAGTTTACATCATTTGAAGCGCCCCCGAAGCGGAATTTGCGTGAACTAAAAATATACTTCAGGTTTCATGAGAAGCACTTTACTGCGTCTGGAGATATGTTTTTCAACATAGAATAACTCTTTTATCAAAAGATGAATGGAATCTATAATTGTTCCAAAGATAGCTCTTGACGTCCTTAACAAATTGCGACCACCCCTGTCGTTGAATCCCTCGAAATACGAGAGAAAATGTTGAAAAACAATGCTGCGTCCGGTATACGGACGCAGTATTATTCAGGACGCAATAGTGTATGGCCCAAAGACAATGTATGGACGCAACATAGTATGCTGGATATATATATATATATATATATATATATATATATATATATATATATATATATATATATATATATATATATATATATATATATATATATATATATATATATATATATATATATATATATATATATATATATATATATATATATATATATATATATATATATATATATATATATATATATATATATATATATATATATACTCAAAAAGTAATTTAACTCCCAATATATATATATCGTACAATTAGAATAAGGGGTTATGATATATATATATATATATATATATACAGGGTGTCTCAAGTTCGAGTGCCTATTAGACGTTTCTGGAGAACTAGACATATTTGAAATCTGAAAATTGAGATTATGATATTGTTCGAAGTTCTCTACAGAGCTAAAATATTTTCGAAGCCCAAAAACTTCCGGTTATACAGGGAGTGAAAATAAATTCGACGAAAAAATTTTTTTTCGAGTTTTCCATTCCTGGTATGATTGAGTATTCAATAGTGAATACATTTCTGTTAAAACCATTGTATTAAATCGAATAGTTTTCAAAATATCCTGAAGAAACTGGAAAAAAAGTCAAATATGTTCAGTCAGTAATATGTTCATTATTCTTATTTTAAATATCCTGAGGGTAAACCGTTTTTACAACATCGACGAGGAAGGATGTGAAAAGGTCATGCATCTTTTGGATTTCAAAAATATCATCACAGGGTGTTTCAAATTTTGTGTTAAAAATTGTGATCTTAAATTGGCCATCACTTCTGTTTTTCAAATTAGAACCCTATTTTTTTATAATTGTGTTGGATTCTGCGGTCGAAAATAATGATAGTTTTCTCACATGATTATGCTCCTAAATTCAATAATTTCTGAGTTATTTGAGATTTTCTGGATTTATGGTGTACGTACAGTCAAATTCTTCGAATCTGATTCATAAGGAAATTCTGTGAGCATAGAAGATAAATCATCCCATTTATAATTCACAAGTGTCAGACAGGTCTTATTGTTAGTCGTTATGAAATTTTTTGATTGCACAAAATGAATCATTGCTATTCTAATAATGAGATTTTGTATTTATTTCTTATATTTTATTTTTTCAATTGTATACGCAATATACATTCAAATGCACTTAATGATATTGTTTATTTCAAATCCATGGTGGATGACACAAAATGTTGAGTATCCAATGAGAAGTATCCCCATTTTTTTTACAATTTCTGAAAAGATGTTTCAAACTTTCCAAATTTTGGAATGTAAGAGCCCCTAAAGAATACAAAAAAGGGCTGTTGATGAAATTAGTATTTCGACTTATTTCGAAGCGAATGAGAATTCATCTCTTCAATAGGAAACACATTAAATAGATTCGCTACTTCAGTACACCGAATTGTGATTATAAATAAATTATGATAATAAAAACAAAAATACGTTTCAAAACTCAAATTAACAAAATAAATGATCAGGTAAGAGTTTCAATATGGTAACCATTTTGTTCCACACACTTTCGAATACGTCTTGAAACACCTCGGTTAGTCGCTCGCTCAATTTCCTCCCCCTTTAGCGAGTGGAAAGCATCCTCCACACGCCGTTTCAAATCTTCTTTGCTTTCAATAGGAGATTCATAGACTATGTTTTTTATTCTACCCCATAAATAAAAATCTAAGGGAGTAAGATCGGGAGATCGTGGGGGCCAAAACAGTGAAGAACGGCGTCCGATCCACCTATTACCAAACATTGCATTCAGTTCTTCAGACACCTCGTGCGAACTAAATATGTGCCGGAGCCCCATCCAACTGATAATATGCGGTAGTCGACATACTCAACGGCAGTTCATCCAAAAACTCAGAAACAAAATTTCTCAGGATTTCCAAATATTCTTCTGTATTTAAATTTTCTTCATAAATGTAGTACCGCACTTTATTGTTCATCAAAAGAACAAACACATTAAAACTAAATTTCTTCTGGGGGTTTCTTTGTCTTTTTCTATGAGGATTTTCACTTCTCCAAATGTGGCAATTCTTTCTATTAAATAGTCCTGCATTATTGAATTTTGCATCGTCTGTCCAAATGAACTTTTTCAAAAAATTTTCATCATTTTCAAGTTTTTCTAATATTCCTCTACAAAAATTTAACCTTTTTATGTAGTCACCTGGTTCTAATGCATGAACTTTCTCATATTTGTAGTCATGCATGTTGTGTTTTTTCAAAATTCGGTGCACTGAATTTCTGTCTAAATCGATTTCATGAGCTGCACTTCGAATAGATGCATTTTCATTCGCTTCGAAATAAGTCAAAACACTAATTTCATTTTCCTCATCATCAACTACCCTTCTTTTGTATTCTTTAGGGGCTCTTACACATCCAAAACTTTGAAAGTTTGAAACGTTATTTCTAAAGATCTTCTCCGTCATGGAAGGTAAATGGGGAACTTCTCGTTGAAGGCCCAGCAGGTTCTACTAATAATTCTATCACATTCACCATGTATATAAAATAGATCCAGAATTTCGTAATTAGAATAACGGTTCATTTTGTTAAATCGAGAAATGAAGATAACGAATAACAATAACACCTGACACTTGTGAATTATTAACAGATAATTTATCTTCTATGGGTACAGAGTGTTCCCATGGTTTCGAAAGAATATTCATTGAATTTTTTTAGATGCAATCAATTTGACTCTACGTACACCATAAATCCAGAAAATCTCAAATAACTCAGAAATTATTGAATTTAGGAGCATAATCCTGTGAGAAAACTATCATTATTTTTGACCGCAGAATCCAACACAATTATAAAAAATAGGGTTCTAATTTGAAAAACAGAAGTTATGGCCAATTTAAGATCACAATTTTCAACACAAAATTTGAAACACTCTGTGATGATATTTTTGAAATCCAAAAGATGCATGACCTTTTCACATCCTTCCTCTTCGATGTTGTAAAAACGGTTTACGCTCAGGATATTTAAAATAAGAAAAATGAACATATTACTGACTGAACATATTTGACTTTTTTTCCAGTTTTTTTAGGATATTTTGAAAACTATTCGATTTAATACAATGGTTTTAACAGAAATGTATTCACTATTGAATACTCGATCATACCAGGAATGGAAAACTTGAAAAAAAAAATTCCGTCGAATTTATTTTCACTCCCTGTATAACCGGAAATTTTTGGGCTTCGAAAATATTTCAGCTCTGTAGAGAACTTCGAACAATATCATAATCCCAATTTTCAGATTTCAAATATGTCTAGTTCGAGCTTTCAGAGAAGAAAAAAATTTTTTTTTTAACCTATCTTGTGAGATATCTTCTCACAAGATAATCACAAAATAAATGTGAATCATTATTTTCGATATCAATCTGGACCACTTTCTCAGAATCCGGTGGTCTATCGAGAATTTTCCCAACCAACTGGCTCTTGCAATATCGGCAAGAGCCAGTGAATTTTATGCACCCACTACAATTATCAGCTGATATACATATATTATAACCTTCAAATGAAAAACAACAAGGAAACTTTGCTTCACTGTAGAACTTCTGACTGATGCGATCAGATCATCCCTTCTTTGAAAGAACTAGTGGACTTCTAGTACCTAGTCGTTTATATTTTCAAGTGAACTTAAACATCATTAAATTTTACACCTAAATGGCACTCTTAATGAAACTCATTACTGTGAACCGATTTGGAATATTTTGATTTAAAATATATGAAGAAATATCCCATGCTGGTATAAAGTAATGGTCGGTAATGGTGAAGCTATTAATTATTATTTTTATGAATTATAATATGCATTATGTGAATCAAAATGTTAAAAAATTGGGATGTAGGGCTCAACAGTCAGACTCATCGGGAAGCTGAGTCGAGTCACATGGACTGACAGGAGACTAGTCTATATCAAATATCTGAAAAAAAAGTCATTAAATCCAAATCAATTTACAGATTTAAATATGTAGTATAGATTTGTTTTTAAGGAGCAATCTGAAATCCCTTGTTTTCACTTGTGATTTTTTTTGTTATCCGTTGAGGTAATAATACACTATCAGGGCACTTCTATTTGTCCATAGCTTAATAGGTGAAAAAAAAACTGAATGGTGAGCTTTCGATCGGGATCAATATTGGAAAGATCCGTTGAGGTGCCCTACTAGTGTGATATTACACTAGCAGCGCACTTTGAATTACCTGTATCTGATTACTGATTACTGATCGCTGGGTGTGTTGGACGGATAAACCCAAACCTGCCACTTCGACCAAGCGGTCTATTGTAGCACACAGGCAAGCTCATTGAGCTAGATCTCTCCCTCCAGTCCCATCCTGCCCAAAAAGGAGATTATGTCGGAGGGGGAGTGATTCTTAAGTTCCTCTAGGATCATCTTCGGAGAGCCAAAAACTCCATATCTGACCCTGTCTGCCGCCGGGCAGTCACAGAGGATATGCTCAATTGTTTTGTCCTCCTCTAAGCAGAGTCTGCAGAGCGGGCCATTGACGATGCTAAGTTTTTTGAGGTGGGCGTTGAGTCTGCAGTGTCCTGTGAAAACCGCTATTATAGATATCAGATTAGTTCTAGAAAATCCTAGCCAACGACTGGTGTATGGGCTGGGAGGCACTGAAATAGCCCTATGCGAGTGACGCAGTCCAGGACGGTTGAGCCAGTGCTCCAGGACCTTTTGCCTTATCCAGCTGTTTTTTTGGGTCCCTGATTAAGGAATTAGAAATTCCTATACTGGGTTCCGGGTCAATAAGCGTTGATGTTGCGCCTTCTCTGGCTAGAGCATCCGATACATCGTTGCCACTGAAGCCAGAGTGTCCAGGTATCCAAATCAGTTGCAGTCTGTTTGAACTTCCCAATTTGGTGAGTTTAGATCTGCATTCAAATACCTTTGCCGAGTTGCATTTGTCTGCCGCGAGAGACTTAATCGCAGCTTGACTATCCGTTCGGATTTTTATTGATCTGCCCGCCCAACCACTGTCAAGTAAATGGCTTGCGCACAGATCAATGGCGAAGATTTCTGCCTGAAAAGCTGTCGCCGACTTTCCCAGACTGGCACTGAGTTAAGTCAGCGGTCTAGGGCTGTAGACTCCGGCTCCAGATCCCTGACTGGTTCTGGAGCCATCAGTAAACCAGCAAGGTCCTTGTAGATAGAATTCCTTGTGACGGAGCCATTCGTCTCTGCTTGGAATCAGAGAAATGAAGGCTCCATCAGTGCTGGTTCTAGTGATTATTTGATCAGTTCTCATGCCCATCACCTCGTCAGTCTCCAGTTGGACTGACAGACGACTGGGAACGAAAGTGAGTTTGTCAGGCTCATTTACGGTAAGGTGGTGGAGCCTGTGGGTTGCTAATCTTGCCTCTCCCTGGACAAAAATGTGAAGGGGAGGGAGGTCTAATAGCATCTCCATGGACGCAGTTGGAGTAGAGCGGAATGCCCCCGAAATCATGAGGCAAGCCGTTCTCTGGAGTTTTGAAAGTTTATTTTGGGTTAGAACGCGTTCAGTGCAGGACCACCAGGCGACACAGCTATAGATGATCAATGGTCTGATCACCGTGACGAACAGCCAGCGGAGCTGCTTCGGCGCTATCCCCCAACTCTTTCCACAAATCATTTGGCAGGCCCATAGGGAGTGCCTGGCTTTGTGGATGACTTTTTCCACATGGAATTCCATTAAAGCTTCCTATCTAGGGTGGTGCCTAGATATTTGGCCTCCTCTACGAGTGGAATGGTCTTGCCGTAGAAAGTCGGAGGAGAGATTTGAAATTTTTCTTCTCCTAGTAAAGGGAACAATCAGGGTTTTGCAGGGGTTCACACCTAACTGCTCCCCATCACACCAACCCTGAATTACTGTTAGTGTTTCCTGAAGAGCATCTGAGATGATTACATCGTCATTGCCCACCAGCAAAACAACTATATCGTCAGCGTAAGCCTGAACATATACGTCAAGCGAGCTGATGATTGCAATTAGATCATCAACTAGAAGGGATCAGAGAAGGGGTGATAATACACAGCCTTGCGGGCAACCTCTGCCTGCTTTGAATCTAAGTGCTTCACAACAAAGCGTGGTTATGATGTTTCTGGAGCTCAGCATTGTGCTAATCCAATTCGATATGGTAGGAGGGACACCCCTTACCTTGGCAGCTCTCACCAGAGATTCAGTAAGGGCAGCATTAAAGGCTCCCTCAATATCCAGAAAGGAAGCCACTGAAATCTCCCTGGAGTTGAGAGATTCATTGATCCTGCCGACAAGATTATTGAGGGCAAGATCCGTGGATTTGCCTTTCTGGTAGGCATACTGATGAGCACTCAGGGCATGCTTCCGTAGAATCACCTCTCTGATGTGCTCATCTAGTATCTTTTCAAGGGTTTTCATCACGAACGAAATTGAACTGATCGGTCGGAATGATTTAGGCTGTGAGTCCGTTATTCCCGCCTTGGGAATATAAACGACTTTAACCTTCCTCCAGTTGGATGGTATGAAATTCCATGCCAAACTGGATCTGAAGAGCCTAATGAGGTAGTGATGTCCAGTACCTCAGCCCGATTTTTCGTAACAAAGGTTGGAACAGAGCCTCGGTTCAATACAAAAAGCGCTTCTTCTAGAATGAAGTCGAATAGGTACTCACCTCTTTCGTTGATGGCCGTGCTGCCCCACGTGGTGTGGTGGGAGTTGGCATCACACGCAACGAGGGGTTGAAGGTTTTTCCCCCTGCAGTAGGCAACTAATTTTCGCACTTCGTTTGGCGGGGGAAACATGGTGTCACCAGGGAAGTAGGCAGAACAGATAACCAGTTCTATTGTGCCCGTTTCCATGGAAAGTTTTACCAGGATGGAAGTTACATCTCTGGAACAGAATCCTGTAAGTAAAAAAATTTTCCTGACAAAGATACAGGACCTAGGTGATTCCCCAGATCCAAGTGATATTACCTTGCCAGGAAGGTTACTGAGGCCGTTGATTCTGCCTCGGGAAGTAACCCAAGGTTCCTGGATGAGGGCGATATCTATCCCCTCATCCAGAATGCGTTTTCCAAGGGGGTAGGATCCAGCCTCGGAATGTTGTACATTAGCCTACAGGCATTTGAAGAGCTGCGCCATCGCTAGATGTTACAGCTTACTTCTTCCTCCCCACCACCGGACCTTTCCTGGCCGTTTCACCAGCCTTGGGAAGTGGAAAGGGATGCCTGCGGCGCTTTGCTCGTAGAGGGAGCAGAGTCAGACCCCCCTCCCTCAGCAGGCTCACATTTGGAGGTGCCGGCGGAGGTGGAGGGATTAGCCCCTCCTTCCTCTTTCCTCGTTTGGGTGTCCGACTCTTTGTCGGCACAAATGCCCTTCTCTTTGGTCCGGAAGGTAACCCTTCCGAACCCATAGTAGGGCATCATGTCCAGGGCTTTAAGCCTAGACATGGAGCTCTCATCTACAGAGAAGGTCCATGCCCGGCCCGGCCCTGAAACCTGGTGGTGTAACACCCCCCAGTTCTCTGCTTCCAGGTCTGGGTTCATCACACTCAGACCTGTCAGCACCTCATCCTGTGAGGCTCGAACTCCTAGTGGAGGGTCAGGAATGTATGCTACGCATACGTAGGGCTTTGGCAGCTCCGTTCCCTGGACAATGCGGAGGTTGGCCCCATCCCACGGCTTGATCTGCAACAAGCAGTTGCCAAGCCACGAGACGGTAGCCTCGTCCGCACATCTGATCATAAGCCAACCCGGCTTATGAGTGCAGCTCAAGAAGCGGATCCCCACTCCTTTTTCCTCCTTCCTGAGGGTATGCCTCAGGATGGCGACCTGGAGCAGGTCCAGCTGCTCGGCCGACAGCTTGGTTCCAGGGTCCTTGTCGACAATGCCGACCTTGATCCCCTCCACCATCTCCTTATAGGTCACCCCCTTACTGACGGTTCCCCCAGGACAGTGCTTTTTCGCACTGGCGCTAGGGGTGCTGCCATCAGAGCGCAACCTCTTTGGAGTTTTGGCAGCAGGTGTTGGGAGGTTTGGTTCCCTCTCCTTTTCTGCTGCCTTTTCGGCGCCGTCACGTAGCACTGTCGCAAGTGCCGACTTGTAGTCGACACCCGATTGCAGTAGCCGTTTCAGGCGCCTTTTGGCTGCCCCCGCCATTCGTCTGCGTTTGGAGGTGAGATTAATTTTCTCAACCTCCTTAGCGGCTACAGCGATCGCAGCCTCGGGGATACCCTCCCCTAGTGCGGTTCCGGATTTCTCCTCCGCGCCTGGGGTTGGGTTGATAATGGCAGAATCAGGTTTCACCCCGATTTCTGCACATTCTTTTTTCGAGGTTCCGGACGTCGAGATAGGATTGATCCCCGTCTCGACTGGTTTTGGTGATACGTTAGTTTCATTGTCGGTTTCCATAAGCGGTCCCACGAGAAGGGAAGAAATAAAAGTCCGCCAGGGCAGTGCTCCCTTACCCTGGTAAGCCATATTGAAACCGGAGGGCGGCAGGTGTCCGGAGTTCGCCTATTAGGAACTCATCTTAACCCAATGAGCTACTCAAAGAGGAAGTTCTTCGGCATAGGATGTTCCACCTTGAACTAGGGGGTTTTTGATGAGGTTGTCTCCTCTCGATCCGGCCAATTAAGGCAGGATCCCCCGCAAACAAGTTTGCATGGTTTGTCAACTGCCGCCAGTCTTTGACTGTGCGGCCAAGTTGGCGCCGTTAATCCTGTGCAGGCCCTTAGCCACGACACTACAGCTGGGCAGGAGAAGGTGGTCCGCAGTGGGATTTTGGAAGGCTACCAGTAGTGTTTTTAAGACTACGAGCCAACTTATAGTCCCACAGTCCTCAGCTTCATTTGTAATCATTAGCAGAAGGACCCCTCCTATCCGCCACCTGGAGACGCGTCTGGTTGGTACTTCACCCCAATGCCAGGGAATTACCTGTATCTCGGTAACGGTAACTGGTTAAAAAAAACCCTTCGCGTGATGCAGGTTCATTTGCACTACTCTCGTAAGGACACAGTAACAAAGCCTACACAGAACACAACTAGTTCTCCGACCTCGCACAAGCTAAGGGGTACTTGGGTACCTACGGATAATCAGGATAATATAGTATATAGTATAGTATAGTATAGTTGTTTTGGGGTGAGGGACACGTTGGTTACCCAGTCCCTTCACATCCCCTCCTCCATCTACTCCTGTTTCTCCTCAGATTCCTTATGGTGTACTTTCCTTTCGGAATCCGATCAGGCACTCACGGACGGCTGACAACCACGCCCAGCCGCCCGGGTGGCAGAGGGAATCTCCGCCCCCATAGGCGCCCCGGCAGAGCCAACAGCTTGACCCAGACTTGACTCTGCCCCTTCTCCCTGCATCTCGGGTTCCCGGGATGTTGAGGGCATCTCCACATCCACCGAACCCTCCACGGGGACATCCTTACTCTTTTACCCTGAGACTGGGATTCCTTCCTTCAGGGTACCTTCTGTTTGGGGATCAATCCCAATCGTGAGGACTGTTCCGTTGCCCCCTACCTGGAGTTTAGAATTCTCCATGCCTCAGTATTGAGGCTGGAGTTCTGAACTTCCACGTGTCTGAGAATCTTTTCAGGCTCCATTTCTTGACTTCTTGGGAAGAATACCGTAATGTTGGTGGGCTTGAGGATGTCGTCTTCCTTCAGCACCACCAACTCGGTTCCCCTCCAAGATTTCAGCTGCGAAACAGATCTTATGATCCATTCCGCAGAGCCGTGGGATCCACAATCGACCAGCATCATTCCAAAGAAGGTACTTCAAAAATTTTCTTTGTATATCTTCAAGTCGTCTCTTATGGCATTCATATATCGGGCTCCAAACAACACTTGCATATTCAAGTTTTGATCGAACAATTGCGTTATACAGTTGCCTAAGACAATTCAACTCTGTGAAACCACAACAATTTCTAACAAGAAATCCATATCCTTTAGCAACATCTAGTACCACCCGTGATATGTGTTCGATAAATGAGAGCTCTGCATCAAATAAAACACCCAAATCCCTAATAACATCACACTTTTCAAGTTTTGTTGCAACACATTCATACTCATAAAGACATATTTCTGTTTTTATAGAGTAGCTCATAATCTTACATTTTTGGATATTCAGACCAAGTCTGTATTTTTCGCACCAGCTCTGCACCATCAACAACTGCACCTGAAGGTTGATGCAATCGACAACATTCCTAATGATGGCAAACAACTTCAAGTCATTTGCAAAACAAAGCTTTCTACAAGAGATTACCTCAAGTAGATCATTTATGAATAATATAAATAAAAGTGGTCCAATATTCGATCCTTGCGGTATACCTGACGTTGGAAATAACTGACTGAAGAATATCCATTATAGCTAACAAAATCAGTGGCGGCTCGTGTTCTAGTTCACTAGGGGGCTACTTTTAGAATAATGATAAAAATATGAAATTTTAAAACCAATTTTCCGCAAAATTTGACGCAATTTATAATTCTTTTCAAAATATACTTGTTCTTAGCTACTTGCACGTTGTGCTTAATAATATTATTCCGGTAAGCTGAATCTAATTGAGCAGCGATATTAGTCGTAACCAGAAAAGCTAATTCTGTCGAACAATTTACATGCTTGGCAGATAGCTCATGCTTCTTAATTTTTTCATTAAGTTGCTTCAAATCTCTAAATCCTGCCTTTGCCCATACGTTATCACTTGTTATATACTTGTCTTGAGAATCGTCTTGCATTTTTGGAGTTTTATCTGCCTGGGCTAAATTTAAATCGGGAGTCGGTCTACCCAGCAGTTTAATACGGCTTTTTTTACGCCAGCGAAAGCCTCGCGAAATCAGTTTTTAAAATATTTTGAACACTATTGTCCGCCACGCTAGGTTGTCTATACGCTAGCGGGCAGCGGCTAGACTGAAGCGAATAGGGGCGACTTTTATCGTAGCCCTTTTACTCCTTAAAACGACCGACACGAAGAGTTGCGGCTGGAGCCAAATGACTGTCCGAATGAAAGAATTCGGGGCTATACGACTCATCGCCCATGCAGGAACGAACTGCTAGATTTTGATTGAAATAAACAAAACTGCAGGAGTCGCATGAAAGTTTTACATTAATAAATTATATAAATAACTGTGGAATGTAATATTTTCATTAAAAATCGTATGGGAAGGTAAATAGCATAAAAGGATTGATTTCTTGTGATTTATTGTATGGGGGGCTGTAGCCCTATAGCCCTCACAGACCAGCCGCAACTGAACAAAATGCTCCCTTTTGGTTAGATATGAATCCAAGAGTCTAACAGGTACGACATCCAAACCGTAATTTGACAACTTGTGCAACAACACATCATGCTGGATTATGTCGAAAAATTTTGCAACATCGGTATAAATAACATTAACTTGGCCATTATTATCCAATATCTCAGAGACAAACTGTGTGAAAGCTACAAGATTAGTTATTGTTGATTTTTTACGGAAAAAACCATGCTGAAAGGGTGATATGAAGGATAGCAAATAACGGATAATTTTAAATTCTATTATAGAGGACAATCTCGAAAATCTTGGAAAAAATACTCCATAGATATAGGCCTGTAATTTTCAACAACCGATTTACATTGTGATTTGAAGACAGGACACACTTTAGTCTTCTTCCAACAGTCAGGAAACGTTCCAGTAAATAGAGACAACTAAAATATAATCGTAAGGGGCCTGATCAAAAATTCAGAACAATTCTTTATTAGAAATGCGGGAATTCCATCTACACCAGAGGTCATTTTACTCTTCAAACTGATGATGTCTGTAGAGATCTACGTTTCCTCTATGTTTTCAAAAGAAGTAATAGGCAAACTCACCTTGGGCTCATCACCAGGAACAAAGGGCTCATCAAAACTTGAATAAACACTTTTGAAGAACTATTGGGAATAAGTTTTTTAATTTTAGTAGAGACACTTTGCATTACAATTGTTAACGCTGGATGATGTGAATCCTCCACCACTAGTGGCAAATTATCACGATAAACTACACATTCTAACCCAGCAAATACAAGATCAAGAGTTCTACCTAATGCATTATGAACATTGTTAAAGTGAGTCAGATTACAACAGTTAATAATTGATAGTAATGATAAAGATTTACTATCAGAAACATTAGTTTCTGAGAATTTGGGGGTGCTGAAGTCACCCACAATAAATACATTGTCTAGTCTACCGCGTACCGAAACAATCCTCTGCACGAAGGCATTCAAAAAAATATTCAAAAGCCCATATGAATTGTGGAGGCAAGGCTGGCAATCGAAGCCGCTTCATGGACGGTTTTATGCGAGTCTACATCAACCAGAAGTTGATATACAGAATTCAACAACTTACCTGAAACAAGGATACCTTTCTCCCCAGACGGAAGGAACAATTTTGGCCATACAAGATCAGGTAGTTTCGACAAGAGTTTACACAAAACACATATTGAAACAGAGTGTCGAAACCACAAAATGTAGACTCTGCAATCAAGAAGAGGAGTCCGTGCAACACTTTTCATCGGGTTGTTCGGCTATAGCCGGAACAAAATACCTCAGCCGACACAATAATATGGGTAAGGTTGTGCACCAGTTGCTTTGCCTAAAGGAGGGGCTTGTCCAGCACTTCATCCCGCACCACGTTTACAATCCACAAGCTCTGCTGGAGAGCAAGGACATCAAGGTGTACTGGGACTTACCGATTGCGACTGACCAGGGAGTGGAACACAACCGACCTGACATGCTGGTAAGAGATAGGAGGAAGAACAAAGGCATCATTATCGACTTGTCAGTGCCTTTTGATCAGAATCTAGCGAAAGCCTACAGAGAAAAAATCACAAGGTACGAGGCGCTGTCACGAGAAATCAGGAACATCTGGAAACTGCAACGGGTGGAAATAAAGCCGCTTATCATCAGCTGCAATGGGCTTGTCCATGAGAAAACTGTCCAGCATCTGCAGGAACTCCAACTGCCAGCAAACACAATATGCTGGATACAGAAAGCTGGTATCCTGGGTACGGTGAACATCGTACGTCAGGTGGTCTATCCCTATTGACGGAAGATTGATTCCTTGGCACCTGTGCCCGGACAATCTAGTGCAACAGCGAAAGTGTGAAAATGAAATGTGTGAAATGTTTGAGTGAATTAATGAGAAAAGTTGACTACAGGATTTTCGATGAATGTCATCGTAGAAGAAGTTCCCGAATATTGATTTTTCCAATTTTTCATTTGACTTGTCCTCACATTGTAAATGTTTTAAGGTACCAATAAATACCTAATTATTATTATTATATCAATGTATTAAGATGAACAGCCACAAATACGCGCCAATTGTCCTGTTAATTGTTTATTCATGTGAAATTTTTGTACGAAGGTGAAGTTCATCTTTTTCTAATAAACTTTTTAGGAATTTCACTTCCAATCTCTGAAACAAAATCAATTAAAAAATAAAATAAACGATTTGCTCCTGCGTAAATTCTTGCACTAATTTGTCAGAAGCAAATCAACAAGAAGAAGGAACTGTCATCCGGTAACTTCTCTTGGATGTTAAGAGGAAAAGGCATTTTAGCGCATACTTTAGAAAGGTCGTCATATAGTTTCCTGCATTCGTGATCTTTGAGAGAACATGAAAAGAAAATGTGCTGCAAATCTCCTCTCTCTCCACATTCACAAAGGTCACTGTCTTTGACCTGGATCTTAGCTAAGTGGGCAGGTGAACAGCAGTGGTTTGCCCTGAGTCTATTCATTGTTGTCAGATTGCCTCTAGGGAGATCAATTGAGTGGAACCATGGTTTTTTATGGAAGTGGGTCATGTTAATCATGGTATAGTAGAGATGACCCCTAAGGAGCGAAGATCGTTTCCATTTCGACCTCCACTTCTCCCATATGTTTCGTTTGAATGAGGGCCAATTTTCTCTTATGTCTCCTTTGATAGGAAGGGGACTAGGGAGTTTGCTACCTTCTTTAGCCAAACGGTCTGCATGATCATTGCCTGAAATGTTTGTATGGCTGGGAACCCAGACAAATTCAATATTACGGTTGGACTGAGAGAGTGTAGAAAGTCGGTTTCGGATTGAAAGGGTTATAGTATCATTATTGGAGTGGGGTAGCCAGATTTTTATCTTTTCAAGGGCGGACTTGGAGTCTGAAATGATGATAGTATTAGTGTTAGACGTTTCTTCAACTATAGACAGAGCTTTATCGATCGCAAGGAGTTCAGCGGATGAGATGTAGAAGTACGAGGGCGGTACGACTCACTCGCCCGAAAACTCTTTGAATCGAAAGATCAGTGCCCAGAAAATGTATTGCCCCGAAGGATCACTCGCCAGAAAATACCGCCCACTACCTCCTGATTGGCCGACTGACCAAAAGACAATTGTCTGTCATCTTTGTCTAACCATTTATGAAGTTTGACAGAAGTTAGGCACAGATTTTTGATATGATTGTACAAGTTGGGGATTTAATTTTAAATTTTGTATTTGTACAGCTGACAGCTGACCATAGATAACCTAACCTGTTTGTTTATATTTACATAACCGTTACAGTCGGAGCCGGAAACTTTCTGATTTTTATTCGACTTATTACACTAATAAATGAGACCATTGATATTGATACTTTGAAAGCAATCTGATGATTACATGCATTAAGAGTTCTTCTTTTGGGTACATCAAACTTTCCATTTTCCAAAAATAAAAGTAGGTATCGAATGAATTGTACAGAACAAGTACCATTCTATTCAGTTATATATATATTTTTTTAGGTAATATTAGATGATCGAAATACTCGAAAATCTGGAGCATTCTCAAATAACAAAACTAAAATTTTAAATGATAATCAAATGTGATTTAAACCAATACATTTTATCGAGGAGTAGAATGAGTATCTGTTTTTGAAGTGGTCAGTGAGAGTCGGCAATCTCAAGTTCCCGATACTTATCACTTTCAATCCCTCAAGAAAATGCAGAATTTTCTTGAATTGAATAAATTTTATGGATTACAAGAGACAATGTATGAAAACGTTATAACATTCTCCTCAAATATGATTTCCCAAAGAAGATAATATATGAATACTGATGGAAGAATCAATTTCGGCCCGAAAAATGCCTTTTAATATAAAATATTTCAGCTTATTTTGTGAAAAGTTATTATTCGTACAATTCACTGCTAGGGAGAAAGGGTCTTTTACTGGAGCTCTTTTATCATACACCAGATTGTGTGGTATCCCGTCACATTAAACTCTACTAAAACTTTATCTCATACTGTTGCTTTACTCATTGTTGGATGTTGAACATTGTTATGCTTATTATCAAAAAAATATATCGTGGGCAAACAATCAAAACCCACTAAATCCCTTTTTTTTTTGGTAAAATGCCATTTTATCACCTGTAAAAGATCTTTAACTCCAAAACCATCTTTCCAAGCAATCTATAACCTTCATAATTTACATCAAGCCCTCAATAGTCTAACATTCAACAGTAAAAACCTATCAAGTCCACTTAGGGGAATTCTCAGAATGCAATGGGTTATGATTGTATGCTCACGATATATAGATAGATGTAATCAATCAATCAATCAATGATCGAAGTAACATTTCATTTATGTCAACATTACACATTAAGCATGGATTTCACAAAACTACCATTGTCCGATCAACAATATGACAGTCCCTCGGTTTCCTAAACCAAATCACTGTTACTTTTGCATTTCTGAATATTTGGAAGGAGTATCAATTGAGAATCATTGAATGGAGGTGTATATAGATCATAATTGGATGCCAGAATGATATTCTGAATGCTCATGACTGAATTATCAATTGCAAAGAAATTGACGTTTATATGTCAAGCAAGCTTTGACTCCCAGATCAAGCTTTGTGAAACCGGGGATAAGGCTTACATTAATTGTGAATGAGCTGTAAACAGTGAATTATTGATTTGAGACTGTAGGCTTCACAGTTTCATTTTTTCCGAGTACATTCTTGATATATCATTTCATATTTCATGTATTTTCAAGTGAAATAGAAATTTTTCATATCTCTTTTCTTTCATTTCACAAATCCTATCACTATTTCAATATTATAATATCTTTGAAAATGGAGATTTAGCAGAGTGGGAATGGGATTGAAGAGCAACAGAGAGCAAATTTTTCTTGGGATGTGCCAGAATTATTTTTTCTTCAGAGTTATGGGTATATAATAATAATGAGGAAAATTTTTCTTGATTGAAATGTTCATTAAGGTTTCATAAAAAAACTATGCTATAATGAGTTTTAATTAATTGAGGGAATAATAGAAAACAGTGTGTAATTGTAACATTAAGATACGAAAAAGAAGAAATTAAGAATAATACAAATAATTATCAGATACAAACAAATAAATTGTATGATGACTGTAAGTTTCAATTTTTACAATGGCTTGGACCAGGTGCGTCAAAGCTTCGGCGGGCCTTGGTACATAAAGAAATTACAGGCCCCCCGTTGGTTTTAGGTGTTAGCATTGTATAAAATACAGGCCGATTCTTCCGAATCGGCTCGGTTTAAAATATTCAGTAAGGGCGATCCTACGGGAGGGGGGATAAAGAGGGTAATTACCCCTCCAGAGCCCACAACGATTTCGATTTCATTTATGAAAAAACTGAGAAAAAACAATATTATATAATGAAATGAAAAGAAGAGATTCCTTGTACAATTTTAAGAGAAAAATATGCCAGCTCTGGACACTTGCAAATAATGTATTCAGCTGTTTCTGCTTCTGATCGACAGAGACTACAAATCTCATCTCCTGACTCACCCATACGGTGCAAATGATATTTGTACCGACAGTGCCCTGTCAGCAGTCCCACCATCACCCGAGGCTCAGCTCGTGACAAGTTTAGCAGTTTTCTGGTGTAGAGGTCGATGAAATCATCATGAATTTCTTTGACTGAGTAAGTCCAGGAGTGTTTCTCCAGAGGGTTAGTCTGTTGTTCAACTCCCATTGTTGGATCCCATTTGTATTGGTACTTTCCGAGCCCACAGAAAGGCTAAGGTCCAGCAGGATGCTCTTTTTGCAAGTTCATCGGCTTTCTCGTTTCCTTCAACAACACTATATAGTGCCCTGGGTACCCATATATAGTAGAGTCACTTTGTTGTCTCTGGCCAGTTGCTTTATGGTATTACGGCACTCCCATGTCAACAGAGATCTCTGGCAGTGTGATTCCAGGGACCTCGGCGTGGCCTGGCTGTCCTTGGTGATATAGATATGCGCACCTTTGAAGTTCATTTTAAGACACTCCTGAGCGCATACGTAAACAGCCAGTGTCTAGGTCTTCAAAATAGAGGGTTCACCTCCCAGGGCTTTGGAGATCCTCAATTTAGGTCCATATTCGCCAATGCCAATGCCTATTTTTGATCCATCAGTAAACCACGTGGATGACTTTTTGTCCAAACGATTTAGAAAAGTTATATTGCACTAGGACGGTCAGCTTTAATCGTTTCAAAGGGCGTTTCGAAATCGAAAATGATTGGTATAAACATCCCATGGTTTTTCCAAGAGGTTTGAGTCCAGTGGATTCAATATCCTCATATGTCCAACCCAGTTTTCGTGTAGGAGATTCCCGTTAAGGGATGTTCTTATTGCTTCTAGAAGGCTACTGTAATGAGAAAATGGGTTTTCAAACCTATTCCCTCATTTTAGAATAATTATTTTAGTTTTCATTTTTAAATAATTTTGTTTCGAATTAATTTCCGAAAAATATCTTTTCGAATTTCCAATTCAGGATTCCGACATCGTTTGGAATTGTAAACATACCGTACCGTTTTTATTCCGTTTTTATTTCCTAAAAACGATGTCGCACCGTATAAAACATCCTGAATTGGAAGATAACCGAGGTTTTTTTGTTCGCTAGCACAGATAAGTCGAAATTAAGACGTTTTCATCGACGCAAATTTACCGAATTTCGACTGTCGGGCACATCTGATTTCCGCACCCCCCCCTGTGGGTATAAAATCAGATGTTCCCCCGCAGGCCACTTCACTTACGATTTATTTTCCTGGTTGTTATAACTTACGACTTTCGCTTGACTTCCGATTTTCACTCTTACCTTACGCCGTTGAGTTTTAGCATAAGATTTCTTTTGAGTTTTGGGTTCATTTTTTGCCGTTCAGAATATAAATTTTTAGTTTTGTTTTCTCTCAGTAATTACCGTGTACCATTCGGGTGAATTCGAGAGTTGTGAGTGTAAGTGGCCGAATATAGCCCAGAGGTAAGACGACACTCCGTTAGTTTTTTTTTTATTGGAACTTCAGTTTTCCGTCGACATCCCTCTTATACCCGAGTCTGAGTTCCACCCCTATTGTCATTAACGTACCCTGCTGGTGTGGATACCCGGGGGGTAGGCGAAGGCACTTTGGGGTGGCTCACCCTTTCCCGAAATTTCCCGTCTTATCTAGTTCCACCCCTACTGTCGTTAAAATACCCTGCTGGTGTGGATACCCGGGGGGTACCGAGGACACTTTGGGGTGGCGCACCCTTTCCTCAGTTCCCGTCCTTTTTACCCCGTTCCTGTGTTCACCTCTACGGTTAGGGAGGCATTCTGCTGGTGTGGATATCCGGGGAGTGCCGAACGAGCCTAAGGGTGAGCCGTCGTATTTCTGTGCTGTCTTTCATCCCCTAACCTGGCTGAAGTCCAATATCTGTCCGTCAAGTGTACGTCTCAGGTTCTGGCTGGCGAACAAGTCCGTTAACCCCCGTATAACGTTTGAGATCGGATCCAGTGTTATTCCGTCCGTTTTGCCCTGTAAATTTCACTGATTTCGAGTCACTGAATTCTGTAATAGTGTTATTTGTGTTCCCCTTTTACGAATCGACAAATAAAAGTTGTAGGTATACGTTGATTCTGCCCATCATTGTGCGTCGCTAACACCCTAGACACCAGGGAACCCTGTCTCCGGCTAGTAGCTGCCAGGGTAGGTTTGCTATTCTCCCTTAAAGAAAAGCTGGCGCTCGAGTCAGCCGAGGAAAACCCCGTTACACTACATTTCCTCACATGTAAGTGTAGGGAAGGCAGATCAAGTGTGGCCTCAAGCGCTGCTGTAGGAGATGTATGGATAGCTCCCCTAGCACCAACACAGGCCAGCCTTTGCTGTTTCTGCAGCAGGAATGGAACAATAGGGTGGAAAATACCAACGGGAGAAGACTAAAGATTTATGCTGAAAAACTTAATGCAGTTGTGATAGGACCTGATATACCGACCTACATACCAAGAGTAAATGGACTACCCGATGTACTGGACATTGTCGTAATGAAAGACATCACTGAAGAAATCAGCATTGATACAATAGAAGACGGAACTTCAGACCCCATTCCCATAGAATTCATAGTGGGACATGGCCCAAGAAACGAAGAAGAGACACAAACCAAGGATCGCACAGACTGGGAGAAATATAAGAATTTACTTCAGGAGAAAATCACGGAAATTCCCCGAATAAACACCCGAGATGAATTAGATGAAGCAGTTGAAAAATTGGAAAATCAAATAAAAGAAGCCTATGAAGAAAGCACCAAGAGAATAAGGAAACCAATTCCGAAACATTCACATGGAGATACGCCAAGGGATATAAAGGAACTTATAAAAAAGAACAGAAGACTCTACAGAACAACAAAAAGAGAAGAAGACAAGAAGAAACTGAAAAAGCATAGTCAGATATTGAAAAATGCTTTAACAGAACTGCGTAATAAAAGATGGCACCAGAGATTAAGTGAACTGAACACAAAAGATCACTCGGCTTGGAAAATGCAAAAACGCTTACGACGAGAACGGACAGTTATACCTCCACTGCAAGGAGCAAACGGAATGGTATATACGAGACTTGAAAAAGCCGAGGCACTTGCCGACTCAATTGAGAGAGAAGCCAGAATAAACTACAGAAATTATGATGACAATGAAGATCTAGAAGAAGAATAACTGATGATGGAACCACCGGATACCGAAATCATTCCAAAACCGGCTTCACCAACAGAAATCAGAGAGATCATAATGAAACTGAAAAACCGGAAAGCACCGGGAGAAGATAGGATAACGAATTATATGTTGAAGAAATTGCCTAGAAAAGGAATAGCAGCCTTGACGAATATAAAAAATGGAGTGATGAGGACCGAATTCTACCCAAAGAGATGGAAAACTGCAGAAATGATAGTTTTCAATAAGCCTGGAAAGGAACGGAAATTTCCTCAAAATTATAGACCAATCAGCCTACTATCAGCACTAGGAAAAATCGTCGAGAGGGTTATCGCCAAAAGGCTGAATGAGGAAACAGAAATGTTGAAGATAATTCCACCCGAACAATTTGGATTTCGACGAGAACATTCGACTGAACTCCAAATACTACGGCTCATAGAATACGTCACCGAAGGAATGCAGACCAAACAGGCCACAGGATTAGTTCTGATGGATATCGAGAGAGCTTTTGATAGAGTATGGCACGAAGGCCTAATCTACAAGATGAAAAAAGCAGGATATTCGACCAAGCTATGCAAGATTATAAGGAACTATTTATTCCGAAGACCGAGAGATCAGTTCAGGATTTAAATGTAATGAAAGAAGAGCTTAGCCTATAAAAGCTATAGGCAGCATACAACTATCAACACGACTATGATCGTGTGAGAGTCCAGAAACCATAAGAGTCAACTGGTTAATAGGCAAAATGCCCGGAACCTATGAAGAAGCAGTTAAGGGTTTTTAGTGGGTCTCGAGCTCAGAGAGTGAGAATACCCACACTGTTCCCCCTCAGGAGAGGATGTATTCGTCTGTTTTGCAGATTTTCCTCCTGCTACACCAAGAAAAAAAAAAAGCTTGCCTCTCACAGTCACCACTATGTCATCGGCGTATGCCAGGGCTATAAGAGCCACCTGCCGTTAGCCTCTTCAGAAGATCGTCCATGACCAGACTCCACAGCAGAGGTGATAGTGAATTGGTAATTTTTCATTTTATCTGGCCCTCCCCTCAAAAAGTTTGCCCATGTCTAACCTAGACATTGGCTGTTTACGTATGCGCTCAGGAGTGTCTTAAAATGAACTTCAAAGGTGCGCATATCTATATCACCAAGGACAGCCAGGCCACGCCGAGGTCCCTGGAATCACACTGCCAGAGATCTCTGTTGACATGGGAGTGCCGTAATACCATAAAGCAACTGGCCAGAGACAACAAAGTGACTCTACTATATATGGGTACCCAGGGCACTATATAGTGTTGTTGAAGGAAACGAGAAAGCCGATGAACTTGCAAAAAGAGCATCCTGCTGGACCTTAGCCTTTCTGTGGGCTCGGAAAGTACCAATACAAATGGGATCCAACAATGGGAGTTGAACAACAGACTAACCCTCTGGAGAAACACTCCTGGACTTACTCAGTCAAAGAAATTCATGATGATTATTTCATCGACCTACACCAGAAAACTGCTAAAGTTGTCACGAGCTGAGCCTCGGGTGATGGTGGGACTGCTGACAGGGCACTGTCGGTACAAATATCATTTGCACCGTATGGGTGAGTCAGGAGATGAGATTTGTAGTCTCTGTCGATCAGAAGCAGAAACAGCTGAATACATTATTTGCAAGTGTCCAGAGCTGGCATATTTTTCTCTTAAAATTGTACAAGGAATCTCTTCTTTTCATTTCATTATATAATATTGTTTTTTCTCAGTTTTTTCATAAATGAAATCGAAATCGTTGTGGGCTCTGGAGGGGTAATTACCCTCTTTATCCCCCCTCCCGTAGGATCGCCCTTACTGAATATTTTAAACCGAGCCGATTCGGAAGAATCGGCCTGTATTTTATACAATGCTAACACCTAAAACCAACGGGGGGCCTGTAATTTCTTTATGTACCAAGGCCCGCCGAAGCTTTGACGCACCTGGTCCAAGCCATTGTAAAAATTGAAACTTACAGTCATCATACAATTTATTTGTTTGTATCTGATAATTATTTGTATTATTCTTAATTTCTTCTTTTTCGTATCTTAATGTTACAATTACACACTGTTTTCTATTATTCCCTCAATTAATTAAAACTCATTATAGCATAGTTTTTTTATGAAACCTTAATGAACATTTCAATCAAGAAAAATTTTCCTCATTATTATTATATACCCATAACTCTGAAGAAAAAATAATTCTGGCACATCCCAAGAAAAATTTGCTCTCTGTTGCTCTTCAATCCCATTCCCACTCTGCTAAATCTCCATTTTCAAAGATATTATAATATTGAAATAGTGATAGGATTTGTGAAATGAAAGAAAAGAGATATGAAAAATTTCTATTTCACTTGAAAATACATGAAATATGAAATGATATATCAAGAATGTACTCGGAAAAAATGAAACTGTGAAGCCTACAGTCTCAAATCAATAATTCACTGTTTACAGCTCATTCACAATTAATGTAAGCCTTATCCCCGGTTTCACAAAGCTTGATCTGGGAATCAAAGCTTGCTTGACATATAAACGTCAATTTCTTTGCAATTGATAATTCAGTCATGAGCATTCAGAATATCATTCTGGCATCCAATTATGATCTATATACACCTCCATTCAATGATTCTCAATTGATACTCCTTCCAAATATTCAGAAATGCAAAAGTAACAGTGATTTGGTTTAGGAAACCGAGGGACTGTCATATTGTTGATCGGACAATGGGAGTTTTGTGAAATCCATGCTTAATGTGTAATGTTGACATAAATGAAATGTTACTTCGATCATTGATTGATTGATTGATTGCATCTATCTATATATCGTGAGCATACAATCATAACCCATTGCATTCTGAGAATTCCCCTAAGTGGACTTGATAGGTTTTTACTGTTGAATGTTAGACTATTGAGGGCTTGATGTAAATTATGAAGGTTATAGATTGCTTGGAAAGATGGTTTTGGAGTTAAAGATCTTTTACAGGTGATAAAATGGCATTTTACCAAAAAAAAAGGGATTTAGTGGGTTTTGATTGTTTGCCCACGATATATTTTTATGATAATAAGCATAACAATGTTCAACATCCAACAATGAGTAAAGCAACAGTATGAGATAAAGTTTTAGTAGAGTTTAATGTGACGGGATACCACACAATCTGGTGTATGATAAAAGAGCTCCAGTAAAAGACCCTTTCTCCCTAGCAGTGAATTGTACGAATAATAACTTTTCACGAAATAAGCTGAAATATTTTATATTAAAAGGCATTTTTCGGGCCGAAATTGATTCTTCCATCAGTATTCATATATTATCTTCTTTGGGAAATCATATTTGAGGAGAATGTTATAACGTTTTCATACATTGTCTCTTGTAATCCATAAAATTTATTCAATTCAAGAAAATTCTGCATTTTCTTGAGGGATTGAAAGTGATAAGTATCGGGAACTTGAGATTGCAGACTCTCACTGACTACTTCGAAAACAGATACTCATTCTACTCCTCGATAAAATGTATTGGTTTAAATCACATTTGATTATCATTTAAAATTTTAGTTTTGTTATTTGAGAATGCTCCAGATTTTTGAGTATTTCGATCATCTAATATTACCTAAAAAAATATATATATAACTGAATAGAATGGTACTTGTTCTGTACAATTCATTCGATACCTACTTTTATTTTTGGAAAATGGAAAGTTTGATGTACCCAAAAGAAGAACTCTTAATGCATGTAATCATCAGATTGCTTTCAAAGTATCAATATCAATGGTCTCATTTAATTAGTGTAATAAGTCGAATAAAAATCAGAAAGTTTCCGGCACCGACTGTAACGGTTATGTAAATATAAACAAACAGGTTAGGTTATCTATGGTCAGCTGTCAGCTGTACAAAATTTAAAATTAAATCCCCAACTTGTACAATCATATCAAAAATCTGTGCCTAACTTCTGTCAAACTTCATAAATGGTTAGACAAAGATGACAGACAATTGTCCTTTGGTCAGTCGGCCAATCAGGAGATAGTGGGCGGTATTTTCTGGCGAGTGATCCTTCGGGGCAATATATTTTCTGGGCACTGATCTTTCGATTCAAAGAGTTTTCGGGCGACCGATCCCTACTCTACGAGGGGACGCACCCTCTGAGCTGAAAACACCTATACCAACCTGGTCCCGAATTTTTGAGGCATCTGTGAATAGCCGGGAGTGATGGGGAAACCTCTCTTCGCATCTCTTAACAAACAAATGTGAGTTGTCCAAGTCCTCCTTCCGAAGGTTTAAAGAGCAATAGTCGACATCAAGGTAGTGGACGGACAAAGGAAACTGAAAACAAGGAAGACGGCAAGAGGAGAAAAAACAATCTGTCTCAGGTAGCAAACTGAGAGCCTCTAATAGAGGTGGTGCAGATCGACCACCCCCATGCATGGCGCCAAGATGACAGCAGTGACATCTTCTGAAGGAGGGGGTTGGGGGATATTCTAGCTACCCTAGAAACAAATTTGGCAGCCAACCAGATACGACGGTGGGAAAGAGGAAGTTGTTTACTCTCAGCCAGAAGGACATTTATTGGGGTGGACTTCATGTATCCGAAAGCCACCCGGATGGCAGAAAATTGGACCCTATCAAGTCGAGACAGAATGGGCTTGGTACATCTTCCCAAGAAAATAGACCCATAGTCAAGAAAGGGAAGAACTATGGCTTTGTAGATAGTTAACATGGTTTGAGGGTGTGAACCCCACCATGTACGACATAGGGCTTTCATGACGTTAATGTTTCGGTTGGCTTTCGAACACATGTTTTCGATATGAAGGGACCAGTTCATATTGACATGTAAGGTTACTCCGGAGATTGACCAAAGTTTTTCTCTTGTGGAAGCACATAGCAGCAGACTTCTCTGCCGAGACAGTGAGTCTCCTACTCTAAGTCCATTGCTCAATCAATGTTAGTGCCTGGGTCATTCTTTCAAAGGCGTCTTTGAAGGATTTTCCATACGATATTATTGTGGTATCATCCGCATATTGGATTACCTCAATGCCTGGGACGTTCAAGAAGGAGGACAGTCCTTTAACGAAAAAATTAAAGAGATTGCAGCTATCAGGAGAACCCTGGGCTAGGCCTAGAAAAGATGTTTTTGGGCCAATAAGTTTGTTAAAACAAGGGTCTACCAAGAAAACCTTCCTTCCCACGGTTAGTTTTTGCAGGACATAATCAACGTTCCTACGCAGTCTCTGTTTCTATGAATTGACAATTAATGTCAAACAAAAGATAGAATTCAGAAGATTTTCGAAAATTGATTTCGAAAATTGATTTTCGTCTGATGAAGGATTTTGATATAGACTCCGAAACGTTACAATATAAAATTATAATTTAAACATTCTTTATTTTCAGTTCATTGTCAGGCAAAAATTTTTTCTAGATGATTTGCTCCTGACAAATTAGTGCAAGAATTTACGCAGGAGCAAATCGTTTATTTCATTTTTTAATTGATTTTCTTTCAGAGATTGGGAGTGAAAACCCTAAAAAGTTTATTAGGAAATGCAGAATCCTCCCAGAATAAATTTCAATCGATATCTGAAGTTCATCTTGAATTGAAACTTCCTTTAATTCCTTTTACTTATATTGATGCAAGATGATTTTTATTGAAGATTTGAATATTCTTGTAATTATCATATAATTCCCAACCACTGCATCATATGCTTTTCATCTTCGGGTTAATATTTTTGAAATCTATCTAACTTATCAATTAATGTTAATTCCTAACTTATCTGTTAATTCTAACTTATCTGTTAATTCCTTCGAGAGATACCTATTCCCAACCTTTTATCTTCGGGTTAATATTTTTGAAATCTACAACTGATTTAACGTATTCAAACCTTAGCCAAAAAAGATAACGAATATTAACTCTCCTCAAGCTAGTGCATATTATGATATTATACTGATCTTTTGTATTTTCCATGCAAATAACTGGATTTGGTGTGCCTTCAATCAGTTCGTATAAACTTCAATGATGTTCGTCCCATATTTTCCGGAGAGATTCGATATTGTGATAAAAAAACGTAATAATAGAAACTTTTACTTAGAACGGGCAACATAGCGTTGATTTAAAACCCAAAAATGTTTTGACAAGCTTCATTACCATACATTTTCCTACTATACAGAGTGAAATGTGTCAAATTTCCATGGCCAACCGAGTGCTAAAATAAAAAAAACACAGATTCTTATATTTCCATTCGGTTTCTGCACAACTACCAACGGACTCACAAAATCTGAAAGGGAATCTTCACTAGGTTTGATTATCCGCTCTTGAATCATAGACTCAAGTTCATCTTTTACCTTTTCTCTCCAAGCATAGGGAAATTTTCTACGACATGGTATAGAAAACGGAGTGTTATCTCTTTTCAATTGAATATGTACCGGTTTACCGGTCATGGCTTTCAATTCACCTTCACTACCAAAGACATCTGAATATTCTTTAATCAATTTCTCAAGAATTATTTCGATTTCTTTATGGCTCAGGAAAGTTTTTATGCAGAATTCCTAAATCAATCATAGCTCGCCTGTTGATTAAAATTTCCCTCACATTCCGGCAAATATATAAAATTATTTTTGATGTTCTTGATCCATAAGTAACCTCAAATTCAACGAAATCTAAAACTATTATTATTGAACCATCAGCGAAATTAAGTTCAATTTTAAACGATTCCATTTGATATCTTGATATTTTCATTCGTTCAAGAAATTTTCACCTGCAACACAAACTTCAGCACCTGTATCAGGCGTCATTTTAGGTACATCTTATTTTTTTTTAAATCCTATAACTTGAATTAAAATCTCAATTTGACAATTCATTTCATAGCTTTGTTTCATCTTTGATATAGATATAAAAGTTAAATTTATTCGTTCATCATTTTTAGTATCGACATTTGAAATATTCTTTTTACCACAGCACTCCGAATAATGACCTTTGTAGCCGCATTTTTCGCAAATTGCATTATATGCTGGACATAAACGTAGGTGCTGGTGCCATTTTTTAGAACATCTAGGGTATTTTTTTCGAACAAATATTACTTATTTTACATAATTGAGATTGTTTTTCTTTCCTCTGCGCAATTTCAATTTCACCTCGGGATCATACAACCAAGGGCGGCTCGTCAGAGGAGGCAAGGGAGGCTAAGCCTCCTCATAAAGCTTAGAGCTAAAATACATTCACTTCGAGCATGTCCTCATTTTCAGAAAGTAATTTCTATATAAATTTACCGAACACCTGAACTAGATATTCAGATAAAAATTATTTCATTTTTCGGTCCTCCGCTCATAAAAATCCAGCATAACAATCATACAATCCACCGGCTGCGTACGCGTCCGCCGCGTCGAATGTGAATATTTCCTAGTACTGCCTATTCGGACGGAGGCTGTTGGGCCTGCTGCCTCCGTTGATAGTGTAACTCACGCATACGTTCTCTGGACTCGCATACTAGCCGAACAAGAATTCAGCTGACTTACTGTACCATATTCGCCCGTAAAATGTACCAGAGGAGGCTCAGCTCCCCTGTTCTCCATTGATTCTTTCGTGCCGTCTTCGACTATATTCGCTTGATCTCCGACGGTAGGGGCGTTGTCCGGCGGTAGTTGTTATGATTTCAATTTTTAATTTGAATGTAACGACTTCGTGGAGAACTGGAACTTCGGGAAATTTGTGATATATTCTTGTTAAGATAGGTTGTTTTGTTAGGGCGTTAGGGGTAAGTACTGATACGGATAAAAAAATAAAATGGAATTGAATATTGAGGATTAACTGTACACGTTGTTAAAACCTTTACAAGACCTCCACCAAATTTAATTACACTAAAGTCTACCGAAAGCGTCAGAATAGAAGTTTCAGTGTTGTTTGGTAGTTTTGGTACGATAAATGTGATTGGTTAACTGGATCGATCAAACGGGAAAAATTATTTTGCTGGCCATATTTACTATTTCCTCATCAAACAGAATATACTTCATGGTTCAAAACGGGGTTTTCCGAATTGAAAAATTTACCGCGATCTATCGAAAGGCATAACAAGTAAAAGGAGCATATAGCATCCTCTTGCATTCAAAATTAATCTTAGAACTGACAACTTTTCATTATGTTGAAGAAGTATACTTTATTGACTGATAAGAGTTTGTTCCAACACTCCTCGAAAACTATTAGCCTCCTCAGCTCTCATGACCACGAGCCGCCACTGCATACAACACTTCAATAATATGATCAGTTAGTGTTGTGCATCAATAATTCTATTAATTGATATTCCGGGATGTCGTCCAAAGCTTGAAATGTCAAGTCATTTTCAAATTTTGTTCTTCAATCTTTGAACTCTGCATATGTTAGCGAATCGATTAGTTTCTCAGGACCTGATACAGCAGGGGATAAGCATAATCTTGCACGATTCTGTTCAGTTCTATCATTACCAATACTCATGACTTCACTTGACTTATCAGCTTCATGAATTTTTTGATTGTCTTCACTTGACTTGACTTAGTTTTTTCCATAAATGCTTTCATTTTCTCCATATTTTCTGAGAAATTCTTATTCATTTCAAGCACATTATTTTCCAATAATCTTATTGAATTCTGTGTTGTAGCAATGGATTCTTCCATGAACTTCATCTTGTCAGTTGTTGAATTTGTCTCATTTAATGAATTCTTCCTCTTGGGCATGTTTCCACAATACAAATCCCTTTTTTTCATTATTTAGTGACTATTATTAAATTCGTAATACCGACTGCGCCATGTTATAATAATAAATGATATGGGAACTTATGAGACTTTTATTTGACTGTTCTCTATCTCATGACAACTATGAATCATCTTATACTAACCAAAGATTATAGAGTAGAAAGATAGGAAACGAAGCGACTAGAGTGATGTGAGCGCCATCTGTGTTTCAAATGTGTTTTTAAGGCCCTAAGACTGGTTAAAATTTTAATTCGAAGGACATATGAAATTTTGCGAGATGTCAGAGTCAGATGGCCATTATGATCAAAACGGTTTTGAATGTTTTGATTCTCGTATCCATAGAGAACCTCGTATCGCCTTTTGTTTTTCGAGCCCGTTCTAGTTGCTGATTATTGAAATTGTTGTCTAATTTCTTGGCGAAAACCTCAGAATATCGTTCGAAAATTATTGTATGGTGAAGAAAATGGGAATGTTAGTATTAACTGGTAACATGTGACTCGGTCATTCATTGATTTTTGTTTTCAGTGCTACGAAGTGGATAAAATTTTCAGGGCGTAAAGGCCTGCAAACACTACTGGTTACATCATGTGCAATGAACATTTTACTGCAAGTCGATTGGGAACTGTTTATCCACGTGAATTGTTGTATGCATGAAGCATCCCTTAATGAAGGGCTCATTTAGGGGAAATTATGACTTTTACACGTCCATTCAAAGATTCTCAATTGCCTTCAATATATTCAGAAATGCAAAAGTTTTATGGATTTCGATTTGGGAATCGGGGACTGTTAAATTGTTGTTTGCAAAGTCAAAGTTTTATGAAACCTTCCGTGAGTGTTCATTCGTCAATCAATTTGTATATTGTGTCATAAAGAGACCATACCATGAAGAAATCATGAAAAAGCATGAAGAAATTATACTGACGGGCTTGAATACAAGGCTTGTATACCTCTGTAAGGTTGTTTTCAATTGTGGTTCAGAAAATTTTGTAAATAATATGTAAGTAACGGAAATATGTATCCTATGACGGTAAATTGAATATTGGTTCATATCTATTTCTGATATAAATTGTAAAAATTCAACTCAGTTTATTAATTCGAAACTTTTTCACAGAAAATCACCTTTCAAGTAACTATAGCAGATAACCATGTACTCTTGTATCCTAGTCAAAGCTCTATTCGTTGTCCATAATTTCAAATTTTTGTAAATTTTTTATAGATTGCAAATAAAAATTTATCACATCCAACAGCGTATTTCATTGATACCAATCGATTCCAAAAAATGTTCAGATGAAAACCAACATCCTGGTCACAAAACAAACCATCCTTTCGTTTTGTCGCTCAGGGATGTTTGTTTTCTGGTCTCAACAAGGTCAATATTGAAATTGAATACAAGGAATAGAATTCGAATTTCGCGCCCCTCAATTATAAAAGAGAAAACTGTTATTAAACAGTTTTTCTGTATTGATAATACGTTTTCAGCGCCATCTCATTGTCAAATGTGTTTTCACTGGCCAAAATGTAGTCGGTTTTTAGTACTAGCGATATGAGGGCGTTTCCTATCTTTCTACTCTATAATCTTTGATACTAACTCGATGACTCATAATATAACAACAAGGAATGAACAGATTTGTATTTGGATCAATCTGTGATAATTTCAAGTAATTATTATTCCAATGAACACTATAATAACATTTATATTTATTAGATAAGACCTTTGCTTTCGTAGTTTTTCACTTTTGTGGCCCAAAAAATTCAATTGAATTGTAAAATTAATAAATACCGAATGAGATTCATTTTTTATCAGTTTTTTCTAGGCCGAAACTGAAATAAAATTTCACTTACCATATCAGTATCATAGACTTACTACCCCTTGATAATATATGTCTATGGTCAGTATGAACTAGTTGTTGCGGATAAGATGTCTAAAACTCTGGTGTATTCACTGATTCGATTTTGTTTTCAATTTCGTGGGGATATCGGATCAGTTTCATTTTTCCCAATGTAGGTAGCGCTGTTCAGAATTTGACAGAGCATTGTCAACTGATATTTGAAAATTATTTGAATACTTTCGTACGACTTACGAATATGTTGTATTTATAAGCGATTATTGGTGTGTGAAAATGTATATATAGTTTCGAGAAAGGGATGTAGAACATTCATTTACTCAACAATACAATCAAGAACTACAGCTAAGAATTCGGTGTTGTTGGAATTTGAGGCAGAACCAAATCAGGGGCGGATATAGCTAGGTTTATGGCAACTTCAGCAATTTTTCAAAGATATTGTATTGTAAATACGTAATGTGAATTGCGGGCATGTATTGAGAAACAGAAATACATGAATCTATTCTAGTCTGTTCTTCAAATATTCTTCATGAGTAGATATAGTGAAAATTTCCTTTCCGTCAACTGAATATATTGGACATTTGACCAATCAACTCTGTTCTATTAAAATCACATTGAATTACCCCCCTCATGATTTCAATTTGTGAAACGGAAATTATATTGAAGAAGAATAGTAAATACTCCAAGATGATTCTTAAAATTTTCGTTCCAATATAAATATTAAGAATGTTGATATCGGTTGAAGGAACAATAAAAACCTAGATCTCTATGGCGACGTTTCGGTGGTTTATTTCTCACCTTTCTCACCGGCCTGAGAAAGGTGAGAAATAAACCACCGAAACGTCGCCATAGAGATCTAGGTTTTTATTGTTCCTTCAACCGATATCAACATTCTTAATAGTAAATACTCTCATTCAATAGTGTTGAAATATTGATAGTTGTTTTTGCAACAGCTGACAAAATGAGCCTGTTCATATTTTGAATTCGTTGATCGATGTTTGATATTAACGCAAAACAAAACGAGAGAGTATCATTGGACTTCCTTAGGTAGAACAAGGATAGAACAAAGCAAATGACATGGTGGCGCCGCCACGAAACTGATCCCATATCCCCGATTTTCTGAAATGTTGATGCTCGCAAAAAGTGACAAGTGCATACACCAGTGTTTTAGACATCTTAGTTGCGGACAATAAACGCATCCAAATATATGGGGGATGTGTGGTTCAAAAGTGTAATTGAAGAAATCGACAAAATCAATAAAACATTCTGTGCATCTTGATTATAGAGACATAGACCCTTTAAATATAGGTATCGAACTCACGTCAATCTCACCTTAGATTTCGCCCATTTATTACCAATGATTCACCTAGTACATATAAACCTACGTTTCAATATTTTCGACGAAGATGAATCATAATTTAATTTTTTTCAGGTGAAATGGTTTCCCTCATGTACAAGTTCCTAGTGACGACTTCTATTTCAGTAATATTCACTACAACACTACTCATTTTCTCACAGAAAAAAATAATTTATAAGCCAGAACCTTTAGAAGAATTAAGCTGTTCAAAACTTAATATGGAAGATGTTAATTACATAGTGGAATACACAGAAAAAAATCCCGAAATTTGTAATGCCAGTGAAAACCGTTTGAAACTTTTGATTATTGTAACTTCTGCCCCTTCACATAAAAACTTGAGGTTAGCTATCAGGGATACTTGGGGTAGTGCAACTCTAACAAGAGAAATAGATATCGCCTTTTTACTAGGTTATACCCATAATAAATCCATTGAAGAATCATTACTAATGGAGCAAACTATTTATGGAGATCTTATAAGAGCAAGCTTCATCGATACTTATGACAATATGACGCTGAAAACAATCACAATGCTCCATTGGGCAAATAAATTTTGTAGCAATGCGAAATTTTTGTTGAAAGCAGACGACGATACATTCATTAATATTAATAGATTGATGCTCTATATGGGGTATATTCCTGAAGGAAAGGATGCTCTCTATGGGCATCTGCTCGAAGATCAACCACCTTGTAGAGATGTTTCTTCAAAATATTATTTATCTTTCGAACAATACGAATATGAAATTCTACCAACATTTCTATCTGGATCTTCATATTTATTACCCATGCATGTTACAGAAAAATTGCTTTTGAATGCACAAAGGCGTCCTCTTTTTAAACTGGAGGATATATTCCTTAGCGGCTTTATTGCAGGCGACTTGGGCATACCACTAATTCACACGTCAATGTTTAATCACTTAGAATTATCAAAAAAATCTTATTGCTACTTGAGATCCTTCATAAGTGTTCATTATGTGGATGTTAAACAGCAATACGATCTTTGGCAAATTCTTCTTTATCCCGAAAAATATTGCTATCACAATATATTATTGGAATTACCACAGTAAGAATAAATGAGAATCTTATGAGAAATTGGCTTTTTCACTGCATATCCATATCCTTTCAAGTAATCACTTTCTCAGATTTTTAACTCAAACTCGATTAAATATATTCAGCACATAAAAATTTTTTTTTGGATTATTATTCAAATCAAATCTTTATTTTTCATACGAAATGCTTTTTCAAATACCCAACATACCTACACATATTTATACTATATATTAATAAAATCTGTAACAAATCTGCCGACCCTGCATGAGTATTCAACCAACATAAAGGAGTATAACTTTGACGTTATTGAAGAAGGTAGGAAACTAATTAAGAACCATGTACGAGTATACGTTATTTATGGAATGCAATACATAACATATGAGAGGTACATACATCTAGGATAAGTCATTATGGTCTCCTTATGATATAGAATATATCGGATGTTCAGTACAGAAGAAAAAGCATAAATAAGACATAACTGGTTAATTCAATTAATGCAAGGTGCATGCAGAGGTGAGGCTTTTTTTTGACAGAAGGTACAGCTCATCAAAAGTAAAATTTCACCAAAAATCGTAGGTATATATGGAACATTCATGATGGCGCAGATGGCGGAGCTATCGTCCCATAGATTTGAAAAAAATTCAATGAAATTTCGAATACGGTACTCATAACTGGGGTGAAAACTGTGGAAGAATAGAGACATCGAATAAAATGTGCTTGTGAAGTTATTTGAGAACATACTGATCTTATGGTTGGTGATTTTGCTCATTGCTAATTATTAAGCAAGGTGCGCACATCGTACATCCAGTACGCACATCCAATTTATGTTGACAAATTACTTCTGTGAATAATTAGATTCAATCAATATTTTATTGGTGCGTTTTTCAAACTTGGATACTATAGATTTTTTATTCAAACGTGCCTGTTCAGCCATTTGCTAGTTGCAAAGAGTCACTTTCCCAAACAGTGCGGAAAAAACGTCTGCTATTTCTTTCCCGCACGCAGACGTTTTTTCTAAACGCAAATGTTAAAAAGTGAAAATTAGGATGATAGTTTAGTGTCTGAAAATTAAATATTATGGAAGTTTTTGACGGCATGTAGACAAGAATTGAATTCTGAAAAAAGTACCTGCCACAGCAGGACTCGAACCTACGACTGATTGCCGGTCAGGTGCTCTCCCAACTGATAGCGTTTTCTATTGGAAAAACTAGTGCTGCACTGGATCACAGATGCTCAAATATGAATTATGGTATCTTTAAATATATGCTCTATTTTTATAATATGCACTCAATGAGCACTAGTTTCACTAATGGAATATTGTATTACAGTGAATTCCATTGAAAGAACTAGCTTCATATCCTTTGGAATGATTCTAGTGACATCAAAATATGCACTCGCACTGCACTAGTTTTACCAATAGAAAACGCTATGAGCTACCTGAGAGCCGTGAGTAATATTAGAGAGTTGAAGTGCGCACAGTATACGTTAGCCTGAACGTAAACTTGTTGTCATGAAATTTGAGTTGAAGCCCTGAGTATTCACCCCCCAGGGCTTGATTACTCAAAGATTAAAGTTATGGAGCGTAGAGAAAAGGAGAACAAACTAGTGTAACGAAAAGTGTCCCCGAAAAACTCGAAATAGGCCAGGTGGCGCTGTGAAGCATTAAAAAATTGACAGAGGCAAATTGTGTTGGCGGCTTTTTCGAAGAGAAGATAATGGAACATCTTGATGAATATAATTCATATTTCATTGATTAATTCATGGTGAATTAATTGATGCAACTTCAACAGTTATTTTCAACAAAGTTAAATTTGACGATTTTGGTGGTGGGCGAGTAGCTCATGCTAAACTTCGCCCCAAGTGTATTTTTATTTATTTTTGGTTTTCCTCAATAAAGACACTTTTAATTTTAAAAACAATTCATCCAAAATGTAAATAATGTAGATATGATTTTTGATGGATTTTCAAGTTATTTTCAACTAAGTTAAATTTGACGATTTTGGTGATCAATTTTATGAAAACAATTCATCAAAAACTAATATGATGTATAACTTTTGATTAATTTTCTTCCCCAACATATGAAACAAGAAGAATACAACACTGTTGTTGAATGAAATTGCCGCTTTCCTTTGTAGAAGTTATAAAACATAATGACTTTAGCCTTGCGGCTTTCACACTCCTCTCCAGAGGAAAATTCACTCATCCCAGATATCTCAGATATCAAAAGGATTAAGCTCTGTTGGAGCCCATTCCAGGTTTTCGGGCTCGTGGTGGTGGTCGGGTCCAGGTCGCTCCTTGGCTCCCTGCTGTAGGTTGGATTCCTGCTCCACCCGCACTTCCTGTCGGAGCAGACGGTGTTTCTCTGCATTCTCCATGTACTTGCGTACAGATCTCGCCGTTCTGGGCAGAACCGCCTTCTGCATGACTTTATAAATATTTTCGTCCAAGTGAAGTTTCCTCAAGTTCTCTAGTAGATTCTTCGGTATCAGGCCTGTAGATGAAATGACAATAGGGATGGTCTTGATATCTTTCAGCTTCCACTGTCTTCTGGTTTGTTCTTCGAGATCTCTGTATTTTGAAATTTTTTCAGTGTGCCTATCTAGAAGATTGTTATTATTTGGAATTGCCACGTCGATGAATAGTGCTGTGTCCTCATCCTTATTGAGCAATATGAGGTCTGGTCTATTGTGGGTTATTTTCCGGTCTGTTAGAACCGTGCGATCCCAGTAGAGCTTGTGATGTTCATTTTCCAACACAGCATCCGGATGGTAATTGTAATATTATTATTATATATTATATATTATTATTATATATGACTTTAGCCTTGCGGCTTTCACACTCCTCTCCAGAGGAAAATTCACTTATCCCAGATATCTCAGATATCAAAAGGATTAAGCTCTGTTGGAGCCCATTCCAGGTTTTCGGGCTCGTGGTGGTGGTCGGGTCCAGGTCGCTCCTTGGCTCCCTGCTGTAGGTTGGATTCCTGCTCCACCCGCACTTCCTGTCGGAGCAGACGGTGTTTCTCTGCATTCCCCATGTACTTGCGTATAGATCTCGCCGTTCTGGACAGAACCGCCTTCTGCATGACTTTATAAATATTTTCGTCCAAGTGAAGTTTCCTCAAGTTCTCTAGTAGATTCTTCGGTATCAGGCCTGTAGATGAAATGACAATAGGGATGGTCTTGATATCTTTCAGCTTCCACTGTCTTCTGGTCTGTTCCTCGAGATCTCTGTATTTTGAAATTTTTTCAGTGTGCCTATCTAGAAGATTGTTATTATTTGGAAATGCACGTCGATGAATAGTGCTCTGTCCTCATCCTTATTGAGCAATATGAGGTCTGGTCTATTGTGGGTTATTTTTCGGTCTGTGAGAACCGTGCGATCCCAGTGGAGCTTGTGATGTTCGTTTTCCAGCACAACATCCGGATGGTAATTGTAATAAGGGACCTTTTTCGAAGTTAGAAGTTGGTGTTTTAATGCCAATTCTTGGTGAAGAATCTTGGCAACAGCATCATGTCTATTTTTGTACTCCGTGCCCGCGAACTTCTGACATCCCCCGGTGATGTGCTGGATAGTTTCATGTGTCGCACAGCCATAACGACAGCTATCGTCCGCCACTGAGGCATCCTTGGCGATGTACTTCATGTAATTTCTTGTTGGAATCACCTGATCCTGGATGGCGAGCATGAAGCCCTCTGTCTCAGGAAACAACCTTCCGGAAGTCAATCAGTAGTTCGACGCAGATATGTCGACGTAATCATGGTTGACCTCGTTCTGGTGCCTCCCGTGCAAAGGTTTGCCAATCAGTTTCTGCATTTTACTTTCTGCAGAGTGTTCGACGGTTTCCAAGTGATATATTATTATTATTATTATTATTATTATTATTATATTACTATTTTACTAGGTTATACCCATAATAAATCCATTAGGAATGATAAGAGCAAGCTTCATTGATACTTATGACAATATGACGCTGAAAAAAATCACAATGTTCCATTGGGCAAATAAATTTTGTAGCAATGCGAAATTTTTGTTGAAAGCAGACGACGATACATTCATTAATATTGATAGACTGATGCTCTATATGGGGTATATTCCCGAAGTAAAGGATGCTCTCTATGGGCATCGGCTCGAAGATCAACCACCTTGTAGAGATGTTTCTTCAAAATATTATTTATCTTTCGAACAATTCGAATATGAAATTCTACCAGCATTTCTATCTGGATCTTCATATTTATTACCAATGTATGTTACAGAAAAATTACTTTTGAATGCACAAAGGCGTCATCTTTTAAAACTGGAGGATATATTCCTTAGCGGCTTTATTGCAGGCTACTTAGGAATACCACTAATTCACACGTCAATGTTCAATCACTTAGAATTATCAAGAAGATGTTATTGCTACTTGATATCCTTCATAAGTGTTCATTATGTGGATGTCTGTTAGGGATATTAATTAAAAACAATTTAAATTATGTTGGTATCGAAATTCTATTGACATGACATGTAATCGTAGATCATAGACATAGAGACATGGACTGTGCCTTCCCTTTATATCTATGCATGAAATACGGTCAAAAAAAGTGACAGAGAGAAAAACACGTCGGGAATGCAGTTGTCTTTTTCTAGAATTTTGATTGGTCTACACTCACCTCTATGTGAACAAAAAAGAGAAAGGTATATCCCGACGAGCTTTTCTCTCTTTCTAATAAATAGCCAATTTCATGCTGGCATTGCTCAGTCCATGTCTCTATGTCTATGTCGTAGATACTAGAAAGTTCTGTGGTCCAGGGTAACCTGAAAAACTTCACTTGAAAATGTCGCTTTTTGGAATATAGATGAACGAAACAAAATCTAGTTTATTTAATTATTAGTGCTTGATAATTGCCTAAAAATACTCATCAGGTTATGGGCCCAGATCACAGCAAATAGCGCTCCATAAATATTTTTGGGTAATTATCAGTGAAACTTTTCAAATTCAAAGAAGTAAAAAGCTAACCTCAAAAAGAAAAGGCGAAATGGCTCAATTGGAGCACCAATAATCGCAAAACTGTTGGGAAGGAAAAACTTCAGCAGCTGGAAATTTGCGATGCAAGCATTATTGGAGCACGAAGATTTATGGGGTTGTGTGGTGATAACACAACAGCTTGGGAAAAACTCAGTAATGCATTCGAAGATTTCAGACTAACTCGGAAAGTTGGATTATTACGCACTCTAGTGACCACCCGTTTAGAAAATTGCACTTCCGTTGATGATTATGTAAACACAATCATTACGACGGCCCATAAAATGAATGGATAAAATTTCAAAGTTGAAGATGAATGGATTGGTACCCTATTATTGGATGGTCTTCCCGATGAGTATAGACCAATGATTATGGGACTGGAGGGTTCTGGTATGGCTATAACCAGTGATTCGATCAAGATGAAGTTACTTCAAGAGGTGAAGTCTGACGTAAAATTCCAAACTAGTGACTCTGGAACTGCACTAGTTGCCAAGTCGAATCATAAGTACAAGTTTAAGAAGAAAGGTCCTAGATGCTACCAATGTAACCAGTTTCATCACTATCCTAATAACTGTTCTGGAAAGAAAAATTCAAAATCAGGAGAAGGAAATTCAAAAGCCTTTTTTGCCATGGCTGCATTGGGCGAGGCAACAGAAGATTCAAAATGGTATCTGAATTCATGTGCATCATCACATATGACGTCGAATTCAAAGTGGTTGGAGCAAAGTAGGCAGTCTGAAGGTGTCCAAATTTCAACAGCTGATAACAGCAAAACGAAAGCCAAAATGATTGGCAATATGAAAGTTCCAGTTTTGGCTAATGGTTGTCCTGATGAAGTTATAGCTAAAGACATTTTATATGTGCCAAAATCGCCGCTATTCTCTTGTCTGTAAGTAAAATTGTGGACAAAGGCAATTCAGTTATTTTTAGCTCAAATGGTTGTAAAATAATATCTGAAAATGGTGATGTACTTGCAACTGCCAAAAAATCTAATGGAGTTTTTGAATTGGACTCGCCTCCCATTAATGTGGCCTTGAAGTTTCCAATGGTGAGCTATGGCACAAACTCATGAAGAAAAATCTGGTTTTAGGTTATGATCTTGAGCAGTGTAGTGACCTTCCATGTAAAACATTTTAATATGACTCCAACAATTTATGTTTTTTAAAGATAGCATTAAGGATGTTTTTTGTATTGTGAGATGTTCTATACAACAATTTGTATTATTTTTTTGACGTGTCAATGCTACTTTTGTAGTTTTTTATGGCAAAATAAATACTTAGGTACTTACTTACTTACTTACTAACATGCATAAAAGGCAAACACCAAAGGTCTGTTTTAAAGTCAAGTAACAAGCGGGCCAAAAATGTTTTGAATTTAATACATTCCGATGTGTGTGGCCCAATGGAAATGGGTTCAATTGGTGGTGCTAATTATTTTATAACATTCATCGATGATCACTCCAGAAAGGTATTTATATATTTTTTGAAAAATAAAAGTGATGTTCCAGCAGTAATAGAGAACTTCAAAAGTTATGTCGAAAATCAAACTGGAAAAAAAATGAGATGTTTCCGTAGTGACAATGGCACCGAGTATGTCAATAGGCAAGTCAGTTCGTTACTACAAAAATCTGGTATCCGTAATGAGACAAGCACACTCCATATACTCCACAGCAAAATGGTTTGGCTGAGAGGATGAACCGAACCATTGTGGAAAAAGCGAAAAGTATAATGTCAGAGGCTGGTTTGACGAAGAAATATTGGGCTGAAGCGGTTTCAATTGCTGTCTATATTATAAACTATGGTCGGATATAAAGCCAAATGTTGGAAACCTGGGAGTTTTAGGCTGTAAAGCATTTGTCCTTGTCCCATCTGAAAAAAGGAAAAAATGGGATGAGAAGTCCAAAGAAATGCTTTTTATGGGTTATTGTGAAACTACTAAAGCCTACCGTGTAATTGATCCTGAATCGGAAGTCATTACAAAATCTAGAGATGTGGTGTTTTTTGAAAACGAATTTTACCACAAAAGTGACAGTTTGGCCAAGATACCTGAACAAGTAGTAGTCATTTTTCAGGATAAAAACGAAAATACAAATGAAGTAGAACATTCTGAGGCAGAATCAAGCTCTGATGTTACCGGTGAAAATGAGTCTTCAACCAGTGAGGCATTCGCAAATAACACTGATGATAGTGATTACCATTTAGTGGATACCTTATATGGGGTTCACCCCGTTTGGATCCCAATTGTACAGAGATAAATAAATAAATAAATAAAGATCCAGATGACACACTAGACGAAGAAGGTGACGAAGGACCACATAGATCGGCCCGAGTACCAAAACCAAAAAATTATGATGATTACGTCAGTTATTTCGCTCCAGAGAGTTCATCTGATCCGAGTACTGTTGAAGAAGCCTTAAATAGTCCTGAAAAGGTGAAATGGAAGAAAGCTATGGATGCTGAGCATAGATCCTTGCTGGAAAATGACACCTGGGAATTGGTCGATCTCCCCAAAGGCAAGAAACCATTGAGAACGAGATGGAAAAAGAGATGCTGATGGAAATATTGAGAGATATAAGGCCAGATTATTCGTGAAAGGTTGTGCACAAGTCAAGGGTATTGATTATTCCGAGACCTTTTCTCCAGTTGTTCGATATACTTCAATTCGTTTTCTGCTTGCCTTGGCAGTGAAGTATAACTTATTTATAGATCAAATGGATGTCACGACTGCATATTTGCAAGGAGATCTGGAGTGAGGAGATCTATATCCAACAACCTGACTACCTAGAAAATGAAAAATCTGTTAAAGTTTATAGATTGAAGAAGGCAATGTATGGACTCAAACAAAGTGGTCGAGCCTGGAATAAACGTTTACATGAAGTACCGAGCAAGTTGGGTTTCAAGCAGTCTCAATCCGATCAATGTATTTATACCAAAATCAATGAAAAGGAAGTCCAAATAATTGCAGATTATGTTGACGATTTGTTTTTTTTTTTGAGTAATGATGAAAATTTGATGAAGAATACCAAAGCAAATATGTTCCAAGAATCTACTTTGTATAAGAATATCCAGGAATGAAGAGGTTTTGTGTGTCGATCAGAGTACATATATCCAAGAGATTTTGGAAAAATTTAATATGTCTAATTGTAATCCAATAAGTACCCCGTTCGACCCGAATACAAAGTTAAGTCGAGAAATGTCTCCAAAAACGTAGAAGTAGACGAAATGGAAGCCTTATCAAGAAGCTGTAGGAAGTCTTCTCTTTGTAAGTCAATTTACCAGGCCTGATATTGCCTATGCAACAAACCATGTCAGCCGTTTCAATCAGAATCCTGGAAGAGCTTACTGGGCAGCCGTAAAGCGTATTTTACGCTATTTAAAAGGAACCATTGATTTTAAGTTAACCTTTAAGAAAAATTTAACATGCTCTTTTGACTGTTTCAGTGATTCCGATTGGGCAAATCAAATTGATGACAGACATTCTGTAACTGGGCATGTCATTGTTTTTAGAGGAGCCGCCATTTCATGGGCTAGTAGAAGGCAGAAAACCGTCGCCTTGTCGTCTACAGAAGCTGAGTACATGGCGCTAGCAGCAACAGCGCAAGAGGTTATATGGTTGCGAGCCTTGGCAAGGGAAGTGGACAAAATTGAAGTCACCAAACCAACAACAATTTATTGTGACAACAAAACCGCAATCGATCTTGCTCTCACAAGTGGTTACCGACAAAGGACTAAACACATCGACATTCGCCATCATTTTCTCAGAGAAAAAATTGGAAATGGCGAAATTTTGATCAAGCAAAATCCGACAGAGGAGATGGTTGCTGATTCACTTACAAAGCCACTATTCAGAGATAAATTTAAGTCCCTATGCTTGGAGAGAAAAGGTAAAAGATGAACTTGAGTCTATGATTCAAGAGCGGATAATCAAACCTAGTGAAGATTCCCTCTCAGATTTTGTGAGTCCGTTGGTAGTTGTGCAGAAACCGAATGGAAATATAAGAATCTGTGTTTTTTTTATTTTAGCATTCGGTTGGCCATGGAAATTTGACACATTTCACTCTGTATAGTAGGAAAATGTGGGGTTATGAAGCTTGTCAAAACATTTTTGGGTTTTAAATCAACGCTATGTTGCCCGTTCTACGTAAAAGTTTCTGTTATCACGTATTTTATCACAATGTCGAATCTCTTCGGAAAATATGTGACAAATATAATTGAAGTTTATACAAAATGTTTGAAGACATACCAAATCCAGTTATTCGCATGGAAAATACAAGAGATCAGTATAATATCATAATATGCACTAGCTTGAGGAGAGTTAATGTTCGTTATCTTCTTTGGCTTACATCATTTGTAGATTTCAAAAATATTAACCCGAAGATGAAATGCATATGATGCAGTGGTTGGGAATGGGTATCTCCCGAAGGAATTAACAGATAATTACAAAATATTAAATTCTTCAACAAAAATCATCTTGCAACAATATATAAGTAAAAAGAATTAAAGGAAGTTTCAAGTTAAGATGCAACTTCACCGTTGAACAAAAATTTCATATGAATAAAAAAGTAACAGGGCAACTTGCGCGTATTTGTGGCTATTCATCTTAATACATTGATGTAATAATAATAATTAGGTATTTATTAGTACCTTAAGACATTTACATTGTATAGGACAAGTCAAATGAAAAATAGAAAAATCCATTTTAGGGAACTTATTCTCCGATGACATTTATCGAAAATCCTATAGTAAACTTTTCGCATTAATTCACTCAAACATAAAATTCTCAAATGCCACCACTTTTTTGGGTCTCCCAATAGAAGGAAATTCTATGTCATCCTCTTCATTCACAATCTTTCTGATTGAGGAAATATTCAGCTGAAATATAAGTCGTTTAGATTCAGATGAAACATTATATAAATTCTCTTACATTGAATATGTTCGCTACGTCTGACGTATTGTGGATTTTAGAATATCAGGTTATAACTATTTGAATGAGCGGACCTGAATTCTAAATAGCACTTCCTGAAATCTTGTCTCTTTTTTCAATCACTTTCGTCATTTTCGTTATAAAAATTGATATTAGTTGTGGCAACGGCGTTATGACATTAACGACATTTCATGAGTGCCAACCTAACTTCGTTCTAGTTACAAAAACTTGAGAAAATTATTTCATGGCTAACCGACTGCTAAAATAAATTTGAATGAAGTATAGATGCAATTAAACTTCGACCTAAAAACAAAATCATGAATTACTATTCTAAACATTAGTGTGGTAGTGAATATTAAAAACACATTCTTTGTCATTATAAAAATGCATGCCTGAGGAAGTCGAGCTCGAAGTGGAAGCACAGTTTTCGATCTGCAACACTCTTGATGCTTGGAATCAACTACTTCCTGGCCCAATATTATGATGGCAACACTTATTTTAGTACTTTTCGATTCATCTATGTAGTCCATAGCGAAGAACTTTTGTGAGCTTTCAATTCAATATTGAAGTAAGCCAGAATACTGTCTTCTGTCGATTTTACAATTTTCTTTGTTTTACACCACTTGTTATAGGCCGCATACATATTTTCATAAGCACTCTTAGATTTGGTGGGTAAGAGAGATTCTTTGGCGCTCACGGCTGAATTTTCTACGCTTTCTTCTCCAGTACTATCTATTTTTTGGATTTTTATGACCAAATATTATAGAGTAGAAAGATAGGAAACGCCCTCATATCGCTAGTACTAAAAACCGACTATATTTTGGCCAGTGAAAACACGCGTGACAATGATATGGCGCTAAAAACGCATTGTCAATACAGGAAAACTTTTTGATAACAGTTTTCTGTTTTTTAATTGAGGGGCGCGAAATTCGAATTCTATTCCTTGCATTAAATTTCAATATCGACTTTGTTTCTATCAGAAAACAAACATCCTGAGCGACAAAACAAAAGTATGGTTTTGTTTCCTCTGCATTTCTGAATAAATTGAAAGAGTATCAATTGAAAATCATTGAATGGACCTATACAAATCATAAATTCCCCTTAATATAGGCCGTTCATGCAGGGGATGCTTTCTGCATACAACAATTTACGTCAATGAACAGTTCTCAATTGATCTGCAGTAAAATCTTCATTGCACATGGTGTAGTTAGTCGTGTTTGATGAAGTAATTGTCTTCAAGCCCTGATAATTTTATCCACTTCAGATAGTCCAAGAGCCTAAGAGCCAGAGCCAAAAAAGTCTCTGAATTTATTAAGCCTGGTTTTTACTCAGGTGATTACAATTATAATATACAATAAAATGCTGCGGTCAGTCAAGTGGATATTAGAACATGTGCCTCTGGTGCGCTTTCAAACATGTCGTGATTACCGACATAATAAAATCAATTTCTTAAGGCTGAAACTTTATAAACTTCTGTATTTTGGTATTGTCATGTATTGTCATTGCGCATCACGCAATATTTTATACATCTGGAACTAAAACATTCTTCCATTCATTCATGATGTAGACTTGTATGTATGATGATATGGTTATCGAATAAATTATTGATCCAGAAATATTGGTTGTAATTTGAAAGTAAGAATTCAAGAACTGAAAACATTACATTTGGCGACGAGGATTGTGTTGAAAAAGAACTTTGTGATTAATAAAAATGCCGATTAACGCCAGTGAAAACCATCCAAACCTAGTGAACGCATTAGGACAATTACGTGAGTTCCATTTAAATATTTCTGATTGGAATATATAAAAAGCAAGACTTTTGAATTATTTCAACGCAAATGAGATTAACGATGAAAATAAAAAGAGGGCAATTTTATTAAATATGGTTGACGAAGAAACATACAAATTGATTTTCAACATGTGTAGCCCAGATTTGCCTGAAAGGAAGACGTTTAAAGAAATAATCGAATTTATGGATGGACATTTTGTTTCACAAAAATCTGTTCTGACTGAAAGATACAAGTTTTATGGGGCTAAAATGAACGTCAGTGAATCCATCAAGGAATGGTCAGCAAGAGTACGCGCTTTAGCGGTTCCATGCGAATTCAGATCAGAACTCAACGTGACTTTGCGAGATAAATTCATTTGTGGATTGAAGAAAGGTTTTCTATTGGACCGGCTATTGGAAGAAAAACCTTCTATCACTTTTGAAGAAGCAATTTCGGTGGCTGAGGGCAAAATGGCCGCCCATCAAAGTTTTCAAATTGGTCACGTGAAACAAGAGGACTTCAATCATTTAAGACAGTCGAGAGGAGGAAGCAGGCATCTGGAAAATCGTCGAGTACAGCCAGCGCAACAGAGGGAGCGGAAACAGAAGTGTACATGTTGTGGAAGAGAAGGACATCAGAAAGATATAAGTGTTATTTCAAACATTATATTTGCAATCTTTGTAAAAAGCAAGGGCATTTAAGACAAGTTTGTTTCAAAAATAACAGGGATGATCAATTTCAACAAAATTATTTAGAAGAAGGTTTGTTGAAAAATGACGAAGTTTCTTTAAATGATTTAACATTGTATACAGTCAATAGTTCAAAAATAGGTTGTAATAGATTCCAGATCAGGGTTATCATTATGAAAAAGGAATTGACTTTTCAAATAGACACTGGAGCAAGTATTTCTGCTATATCGAATGAATATTTTATAGAAAATTTTAAGAAAGTAGAATTGAAACCATGTGATAAGTATTTATATTTCTATAATGGTGCGAAGGTTAGACCAGTAGGAATTTTAGAAGTAGATGTTTTATATAAAAATGTTACGAATAAATTGAATCTATTTGTTCTGGAAAACGGTGGACCACCTATATTAGGACGTGATTTTCTCAATATGTATAATATTGGCATTTCTGATATCAATTATGTTGAAAATGTGAGCGATAAATTGAAAAAGATTTTGAATGAGAATGAAGTGATATTTTCAAAAGAGTTAGGAAAATTTAATGGTGGTGAAGCTTCCATAGCTTTGAATGATGATAATGTCGAACCAAAATTTTTTAAAGCAAGACCCATTCCATTCGCTATAAAACAAAAGGTAGAAGATGAAATTGATAGATTGGTTTCTTTAGGTATTGTGACTCACACGAACTATAGTAGATGGGCAACACCAGTAGTGCCAGTTTTGAAGAAGGATGGTTCAATAAGGCTCTGTGGAGATTACAAAGTCACGGTTAATCCCCACATAAGAATTGATCAGTACCCTATCCCTCGCATTGAAGAATTGTTTTGCAAGCTACAGGGAGGTGTTCATTTCTCGAAACTAGATTTGTCTCAAGCATATCAACAAATTTGCATAGATGAACCATCTCAAGAGCTTCTTACAATATCAACTCACAAAGGATTATTCAAGTATAGCCGATTAAACTACGGAGTAGCATCAGCGCCAGCAAAATTCCAGAAAATCATGGACTCTGTGCTGGGTGGTATGGAAGGTGTAGTTGTTTTCCTAGATGACATACTAATAACGGGTAAGGATGAACAGGAACATTTGGAAAGATTAGATCAAGTTTTAAAAAAACTTAATGAAGTAGGTTTTAGATTGAGTTTAGATAAATGTTCATTTTTTCAAGATGAGATAGAATACTTAGGATATGTTATCAATAAAGAAGGGTTGCATACGAGTGCAAATAAAACGTTAGCTGTGATGAATGCGCCTAGGCCGACTAATATAAGTACTCTGAAATCATTTTTAGGAACGGTTAACTATTACGCTAAATTTGTGGAGAATATTTCAACAATATTGTATCCCCTTTATAATTTGCTGAAGAAAAATAGATCCTGGCAATGGACCAATGAATGTGAACTTGCTTTCAAAAAAATTAAGAGTATTCTTTCGTCGGCAGAGGTTCTAGTTCATTTCAACCCAGAACTTGAATTGAAACTTACTGTAGATGCTAGTTCTTATGGTATCGGGGCCGTTCTAAGCCATATTTCCCCTTCTGGAGTAGAGAAACCCATCGCATATGCTTCACGTACACTGAATTGTAGTGAACAGAAGTATTCTCAAATTGAACGCGAGGCTCTGGCCATTATTTTCGGAGTTTCGAAATTTCACCAGTATCTTTTCGCAAAAAAATTCAAATTGGTAACTGACCACAAACCCTTATTGGCAATATTTGGTCATAATAAGCAAATACCTCAATTTTCTGCCAATAGGTTGCGTAGATGGGCAGTCATATTATCCAATTATCAGTATGAAATTCAATTTGTGGAATCAGAGAAAAATAGTGCTGATTGCTTATCAAGGCTACCAATTCAATATAAATCAGATTCTGTTGAGGACAAAGATATAAATTATTGCGTAAATTTTTCAGAGAGTAGGGAAATAAGAGTAGATTATAAGTTAATTAAAGCAGAAACGAAGAAAGATAGGGTTTTGCAGAAGGTAATAGAATTCATGATAAAAGGATGGCCCAAACATTGTTCAGATGCAGAAATTCAATCATACTTCAATAGAAGATTCGAATTCAGTACGTCGGATGATTGCTTATTTTGGAATCATAGAATAGTTATTCCTAAAATGTTGAAACATTCCGTGCTAAAACAGCTTCATGAAACACACCAAGGTATTGTGAAAATGAAGGCTTTGGCCAGATCTTATTTTTGGTGGCCAGGCCTTGATAGTGATATTGAGAAAATAAGAAAGCAATGTATTGTTTGTTCGAAGATTAGTAATGACCCTCCAAAAATTCCCTTAAATCACTGGGAAATACCGAATGGAGCTTGGGATAGGCTTCACGTTGATTATTTGGGACCTTTAAAAGGTAAATATTTTTTTGTAGTTCTGGATGCTTACACGAGATGGCCAGAGGTATTCATTACAGCAAGCACATCTTCACAAATATCTATAAAAGCACTCAGAAATTTGTTTTCGAGATTTGGGTTACCTAATACAGTTGTATCTGATAATGCAACATATTTTGCCTCTGATGAATTTAAAACTTTCTTGTCTAAAAATGGAGTTAATCATATAACTAGCCCTCCATACAACCCAAGTTCGAATGGGGCCGCTGAAAACACGGTTAAAACTGTAAAGAATGCTCTTAAGAAGGTTCTTTTCGAAAACTCTGCTGCGGAATGCGACATGATACTTGAACGTTTCTTATTTGACTATAGAAATACTCCACACTACACTACTGGTGTTACACCAGCCAACTTAATGTTTGGTAGAAAGCTTAAAAATAGGTTTGATCTTCTATTGCCTGAAGCAAAAGGTAATTCATTTCAAGATGAAAATATAACAAAGAAAGTAAAACATGAACAACAAAAACAGAAATCATATTATAAGGGAAATAGAAATGTAGCTTTCGATATGGGAGAGGTAGTTTCAGTCAAAGATTATAGAAATCAAAATTTTATATCTTGGATTAAGGGTAGAATTTTGAAGAAAATTGGTAAATGTACTTACTTGATAGAAATAGGAGAGTTACAAAAAGTTTGGAAGAGACATACTAATCAAATGAAGAAACTAGGTCCTAACATAATTTATCCAAACACAGATGCACAAAATACTGTAGAACATAATAGTAAAGCAAATGAAATTATTGAACATGAAGTTAATAATCGTGAATTGAGGGTAAGGAATTTAAGACAAAATATTAAACCTCCTGATAGATTAGTTTATGACCATCATGGTTCTCATGTTGTTGTACGTAAGACTTAAATTATGTTGGCAATATAATGAATTGTAATATGTATTTCTTTCAGTTCAAGAATTAGAAGTTAATTTATATATTATTTGTTATAACTTGGGGGATTGTGAAATATTTAGACTTATGTTATAGAATTAGTGATTAAGAATTAGGAATTGTTTAAAATTATGTTAGTGAATTTAAGGGGAAGATGATGTCATGTATTGTCATTGCGCATCATGCAATATTTTATACATCTGGAACTAAAACATTCTTCCATTCATTCATGATGTAGACTTGTATGTATGATGATATGGTTATCGAATAAATTATTGATCCAGAAATATTGGTTGTAATTTGAAAGTAAGAATTCAAGAACTGAAAACATTACAGGTATCTAAATCAAAATTATGATAGTCAGTCAGCGTCCGATCGGAACACAGCTAGTCAGTCAGCTTTAATGTGCATAGACTGGACTGGACGTGTGACTGGAAAGCATCAAAGGATGATTAATGTCAGTAGAATGCATCAAGAATTGGAAAATTCTGTTTGCAAGGCTCTTCCTGGACTGCATGTTTTGAATGGATGTGATTTTAACCCTGCTTTTTACAAGAAAGGTAAAAAAAAAACCTCTGCAGATAATAAAGCAAGGCGAAGATTTTCGAAAAACATTCACTGATCTTGGACTTGTAGATGCAAGCAACCGGAATAACAATGAGGTTCAAAAATTTTTTTGCCATTTATACGGCTTAAAATTAAATCAATTGACGAGGCAAGATTCGTTTTATTTTCACAGACGTATAAATGTTCAAACACCACAAATGATCCTTTTAAAATTAAAATAAAGAATGTATATGGGTCGACTATGACACCATGCCAATTGGAATTGATGCAGCAGTTCTTAAGAGCGAGCTTCATTTCAAATATTTGGCGTAATACTCACCGTCAAAATCCAACGGAGCTATCTCCTACAGACTACGGGCGGAAATTTGTGGATGAGAAATATGACTTGGTTTGGTTCAAAGGCGACCAATTACCAGAACTTGTACAAGATGTCATTATTCAACCTCTACAAAAAAATACAGGTATAGAAATATCTTTATCTGGATTAAACAATCACAAAAATACTTTTTTTATTGAGTTTTATTTATTTTTCAGATTCTGCAACACCCGAGCTCGACTTGTCAGATCACGAAAGTGAAGATGATGATATGGATTCAGATGAAGATTTTGTTTGAAAATGAATGAGTTCTTACTTGTGCGTATACCCATTGTACGAAACGTACAATAAATATCCAAAATTAGATATATCAAAAATTCATAAACTCAATTCAACCAAATATTTCCATTCGAAATTATTTAGATCATTCGCTCTTTCATAATTGTTATTTCCTGTGTAAGACCTGTGAGACAAAGGATTGCAGTAGTTTGTTTTAATACCTAACATTCCTTAATCCAACTGCAGCAATTTTCCAAGTAAAGAAAAATGTACTGAATATGCAAAATGTAACTCGATTTCGATTATGTGGTCTTGACGTCATTGTACAATTTGACTATATATAGTTTGTTAGATTAGGAAATAAACGTTCATTAACAAGTGATCCGCATTATCAATCTCAATCCTCGAGTCCCTAAGTTTTCACCAACCCAGAACTCTTAGAACTTGAGGTACAATTGAGATACCACCCCAACATTGGTCCTTCGAACCTACAATCAACCACCAGGGACTTTGGAATACATCCACTGAACCCACATCAAGAAGCAGTCATCGGACTTACAACCCTTTGACTCAACCACCAGGGAAATACATCCACTGGACACACATCAAGAAGCAGTCATCGGACTTACAACCCTTTGACTCAACCACCAGGGAAATACATCCACTGGGCTCACATCAAGAAGCAGTCATCGGACTTACAACCCTTTGACTCAACCACCAGGGAAATACATCCACTGGGCACACATCAAGAAGCAGTCATCGGACTTACAACCCTTTGACTCAACCACCAGGGAAATACATCCACTGGGCACACATCAAGAAGCAGTCATCGGACTTACAACCCTTTGACTCAACCACCAGGGAAATACATCCACTGGGCACACATCAAGAAGCAGTCATCGGACTTACAACCCTTTGACTCAACCACCAGGGAAATACATCCACTGGGCACACAACAAGAAGCAGTCAACGGACTCAACCACCAGGGACTTTGGAAAACACCCACTGTATCCACGATCCACAAGAAATTAACCACCCACATAATATCCAGCCACTGAATCCATCAGCCAGCAACACAAAGATAAAAAAAAAAAGATTGAAAACCTCATCGCCGAGCAACTCGAGAAAAAAACGAAGTAAACTGTGGCAGGAAGATGGCACTATTGGATGAAGAATGGGACAACTTTGAACGAGAGTTTGACGAAATTCATCAAAAACTGATAAATATTATGGAGTACTGCAGGGGACTCCTGAAACCAGAAAATCGCAGATCCAGCGCATCTCTGGAAGTAGAGGAACTGCAGGAGAGTGAAAAAGCCCTTCTCAAGCTTACAAAGCAGCCATATTTTCAAAATGACATTGAGCTGATCATCAAAACAGGAAAGGTGAAGAAGTCCAGCCACCTGAAAAGTCTTAACCCATATATAGATCACGAAGGCTTACTCAGAGTAGATGGGAGAATACATAGCGCAACCCTGAAATATAGCCAAAGACATCCAATTATACTACCCTCAATGAACCACATTACTAATCTCATAATAAAAAACACTCACTTCGGATGGATTATTAGTGGAACCGCATCATCGAGTCCACAACTTCGTGTAACAAGCTTGATCACGAATTTGAATGAAAATTCACAACTCACAAAATTCTGGAACATCGAAGAAGCAGAAAATTCCGAGGAAACAACAAACGACGATACTTTCGTCGAAGAATTTTACTCCAACACCTTTCGACGGGACGAGCACGGTTATACTGTGAAACTTCCATTCAAGAAAAGTACAACTCAGCTAGGAGAATCGAAGCAGAGGGCACTGGCACGACTATTTCAATTGTAAAACAAGCTGGATAAAGATGAAAAGCTCAGCCCTGTGTATAAAGAATTCATGCAGGAATACATTGCGCTAGGTCATATGAAAATTGCTAGCTCAAATAATTCAGCGAAGGGGTTTTATATTCCACATCAACCTGTATTGAAAGAAGAACGTGATACGACAAAGCTAAGAGTCGTATTCGATGCAAGCGCAAAGACAAGTACCGGACTCAGCCTAAACGACATTCTTCACACAGGACCTAAACTACAGCAGGATCTTATAGATATTCTGATAAAATGGCGAAAACACAAAATAGCAATAACAGCTGACATCGATAAAATGTATAGGCAGGTGAAATTGGACACAGAAAACCAGCCATTACACTCTATACTCTGGAGAAACACCAAAGATGAGCCAATTCAAACCTACGAATTAACCACCGTAACCTACGGTACAGCACCAGCAGCTTACCTGGCCATAAGAACAATGAGACAACTAGCTATAGATGAAAAGAAAAACCACCCCCTTGCGGCTGAAATAGTGCTACGGGATTTCTACGTGGACGATCTTCTGAGTGGAGCAGACACTATTGAAGAAGCACGACATATACAAAAGGAAGTAACTGACCTACTCAAAAATGGAGGATTCAATGTAAGAAAGTGCAAATATAACGTACTGACCGAAAGCAAATCCACCGTCACGCTGGATGACAAAAATGGACCAACCAAGACGCTCGGTATAACATGGACTCCCAGAGAAGATAATATTCAGTATCTAATAAAACGAAACTCCGAACATCGCTCAACAAAAAGCAAGATCTTATCAGAAATCGCCACAATCTTCGATCCTCTTGGATTATTATCTCCAGTCATTATACAGGCGAAACTGTTAATGAAAGAAATATGGAAAACCAACACATCATGGGATGAAACAACACCAGAGCACATCAGGAATACTTGGAAAAACTTCAGAAGCGAGCTTCCAAAATTAGAAGAAATCCAAGTTCAACGCTGGATTCACCTACGGCGTGGTCAACCCTTGGAAATACATGGATTCTCAGATGCATCTCTGAAAGCATATGGCGCTGTAGTATACATAAAAACAACAGACACAAATGGGAACACCCACGTGGGACTCCTCGCTTCCGAATCAAAAGTATCACCACTAAAAAATACAAAGACAATCCCGCAGTTAGAACTCTGCGCAGCCCTTCTTCTAGCCAAACTCATCAAACGCTGCGTTACGGCCCTGAATCACAACAATTCAAAAATATTCACCTGGTCCGACTCTCAAATAGTAATATCATGGATAAACGCTGACGCTGGAAAGTGGAAAATGTTCGTCGCAAACAGAGTTCGAGAAATCCCTAACCTGCTAGGTCAAGGTCACTGGTACTACTACCGTTGGAAACAATATCACTTGCATTCAGCGATAAACTCCAGCACGAACATCGTAATAATCATTGTCATTGTTTTACTTATTGTTTACTTTTTAAAATATAGGAAACAACAACAAGCACCGACTGATGCACGCGCGAGCAATAGACCAGTTCATCCTGAGGAGATCGAGCTGCAGCCAATATACAATGACTCCAGACCAGGCAGCCAGCTCCACGGATGACAACCACCAACAAAGACATCAAGACCCCAACCACATCACCATGGCCGCCGGGAATATGTACGAAACGTACAATAAATATCCAAAATTAGATATATCAAAAATTCATAAACTCAATTCAACCAAATATTTCCATTCGAAATTATTTAGATCATTCGCTCTTTCATAATTGTTACTTCCTGTGTAAGTAGGCCAGGTGAGACAAAGGATTGCAGTAGTTTGTTTTAATATCTAACATTCCTTAATCCAACTGCAGCAATTTTGCAAGTAAAGAAAAATGTACTGAATATGCAAAATGTAACTCGATTTCGATTATGTGGTCTTGACGTCATTGTACAATTTGACTATATATGGTTTGTTAGATTAGGAAATAAACGTTCATTAACAAGTGATCCGCATTATCAATCTCAATCCTCGAGTCCCTAAGTTTTCACCAACCCAGAACTCTTAGAACTTGAGGTACAATTGAGATACCACCCCAACACCCATGTTTGTTAAGTGTCCTGTTGATTTCGAACGAATTATATTTCTAAGATTTTAAAGAACAGTTGCTCATTAAAATAAATATGTTGTACTTCAAATGATTATGATGTAATATGTATAAAGAGCGAAAAAATTTAATTCCTCATCCACTGACTGACGGGCGTTGTTCTACGGAATGGCTGATTGACCATTTTATCTATCAATAATATAGTCAGAATTGGTTAAAAAAAATTTTTCACGCTTAATAAACGAATTGCATCCTTATAAACGACGCTACGCACATTGAGCCCGGGTGTCCACTGGAAGCGTACTCGAGCGGCTACGCGCTCACACGAAACGAGCGTGAACGTGCGGCAAGCCGCTACAGATCCCAAGTAACGTATTTCAATACAGCGTTGTCCACTGCAGGCGACTTCGAGCGGGCGTTTTCAAGCGGCTACAAGCTCGTACGCGCGATCCGCCTGAAATGGGATCTGTAGCGAGTGTAGCGCGTGCACGCCCGTTGGCTCATTCATTTCAGTCCGGTTAAATTGAGATTCAGTAAAGATTTTGTGCCTATAAAAGATTTCTATTGCTTAAATGGCTTCATCAGTGACCGAATTAAATCATCTTGGCTCTTTTCCTTATAAGGAATTGAGCATAACTTTTGGCGGCCAAAAAATGGGGTTTTTTGTAGTTTTTCAATCATATGTCTTCAAGAAATACGGATATCGACTGATTACTTGCGAGAAAAGCTATAGAGTACTGAATTCTACGTCGAATGAGATCAAGTGTGTACATTTTCTCACTAATGGATCCCAAAGGGACAATTTCCTGAAACATTTTAAAATGTTATATTTCATATTGATTTCTCGGAGAAATCTTTGAAAGCAGCTTATATATGAGAGAAGTATAAAAACGTATAAAAAAGTTGTGAATCATTAAATTTCACATCGATTGAAAACACGCGTTCATCACACAAATACAATTTTTTCGTTAAGATTTCAGATTTAAAACGTCATAGACCAATTCGTGGTCAAGGACAGTCAACGACAACATCTCTGAAATTTTGCTCAACATTGATATTCTCTAATATAGAAACGGGTTAAGGAACGCCGCCTCAATCGAGAATTTAGTGATCTATAATAAAAAAAATTGAGCTTTGTTTATATTCAGTTTTCCAGGGGAGATAAAATCGAAAAAAAAAAACGAAAACACGCATTTTTGGTCACCAAAAAATTAGCTGAGGAAGAAACCTGGGATAGTTTTTCTGGATGAGTCGTTCAAACAATTGAATACTTATTGGAAGAATTGTTTCTCGTTGTTTTCATCGCATTGTCAGTAAAATAAAATTCGATTCATTCAGTAGTAGTTGGGAAATATATAAGGTCCGTTCTTCGGTTGACAGTAGAAATGGTTTAATTCTCGATTTGATTTTGGCTATAAAAATTGCAGCCATCGCAAACAACAAGGAATACTGGATTGAGAACGATCCTTCGGCTCCAACACTGAATTGAACGCACGAAGCCGCCTCCAGTGGACAACATCTGTAGCGCCGCGCCGCCTGTTTTGTAGCTGCTACAAACGCTCGTTTCGCGTGAGCTTGTAGCCGCTCGAATACGCTTCCAGTGGACACCCGGGCTGAAGCTTACTGACCAGCTGTGTCCGGATCGGACGTTGACTGACTATCATAATTTTGATTTACATACCAAAACACAAAAATTTATAAGGCTTCAGCCTTAAGAAATTGATTTTATTAGGTCGTTAATCACGACATGTTTGACCGCGCACCAGAGGCACATGTTCTAACAGCCACTTGACTGACCGCAGCATTTTATTGTATATTATGATTGTAATCACCTGAGAAAAAACTAGGCTTAAGAAATTCAGAGACTTTTTTTGGCTCTGGCTCTCCGTCTAAGAGCACTGAACATTAGAATCAATGAATGATCGATTCACATGTTACGACTTATAATACTTACGCTTCCATTTTTCTTAGTTGAGTGAAAAACTTAATCACGTAAAATACATTTTATTATTTGATCCACCGTTCTTCACCATCCAATAATTTTCAATATTTTGATGTTTTCACGAAGAAATAAAACAAGAAATTAAAAAAATCAGCAACTAGAACGAGCTAGATAAACCAAAAGCGGAATGAGAATCAAAACATTCAAAACCTTTTCGATCAAAATTGACGTCTGAAATCTTAAAAATTTCATATATTTCTGCAAATGGCATTCAAATTGATATTTTAACCAGTCCTAACGTCTTAAAAACTCGCTTGACACACAGATGTCGCTCAAATCGCTTTAGTCGCTTCGTTTCCCATCTTTCTACTCTATAATCTTTGATGTGAATCCGTCATTTATGGAGAGTAGAGAGAAGGAGAACGATCGACGTACTAAAAATGTGTCCCCGAAAACAGGAAACGTAGGATAGATGTCGCTGCGATTACAGCGGGTATCGATAAGGGGTGGGGATTCAAGCGTCAATTTGAAATGAACAGCCTTCATTTTATTTTAGGTTATGTGTCATCCGCCGAGGTGTCCAGAATGACATCCAATAAAACCAAAAAGTTTATACCCTTATACCTGGTAAAAACTCAGAGAAAGGAGATTTTCGAAATAAGACGCCTCTACAATCTCTGCATTGTAGTGGAATCAAAAAGAAGGGCAGAAAATCCAAGCCAATGCTTCAGATGTCAGAGGTACGGACATGCCCAAAACAAGTGCTCTTTTCCATACAGATGCGTCAAATGTTTGGGCAATCATTGCACAAAAGATTGCGAACTTACCAGAAAAGGTGAGGAGAGAAATGCCACATGCGTTCTTTGCGGCGAAGAAGGCCATCCAGCAAGCTACAAAGGATGTAGCGAATTCAAATTAGTTACAAGGAAGAGGAAAACGGGCCAGAAATCGGCTCAGCAGAGCACGATTCCTCAAAAAGTCCAGGAGAAAAAGAAGCCCACCCCCTCCAAAGTAGACGACAAGAAAAAAGAAGTATCCAAACCAGTACAGAAGAAGGACCAACCGAAAATGCCCCAAGCTAAACCTACGATCAACAAAACAAAAGAAAACAGAAAAGTCTCTGAATCCGCCGACGATTTAGACACTTTTACTGAAAAAATTTTCAACAAAATCATGTTGAAAATTGAAAGAGAGATGGAGAAAAAACTCCAAGGAATGTTCAGTAAACTGAAATAATGGAACATACAACTAGGAAAAATTCCCTTAAAATAGTCTCCTGGAACATAAACGGGGTCAGAACTCGAAAACCCGAGATAGAAGAAATAATATCAGAGAAAAAACCTGATATTATAGCCTTACAGGAAACAAGAATACAACCAAATACGCGATTGAACATCATGAATTATGAGATATATAGATGTGACAGAATCGCAAACACTGGGGGAGGTGTTGCTTTACTGGTTAGACGAGATCTGAAACACTATTTTAAAGGAAGATCTGACGAGTCACAAATAGAAACCGTGACGATTGTTGCTGAAATAAATCGACAAAGAGTCGAAGTCACATCGGCATATAAAAGACCCCCAAATAACTTATTGGAAGAAGAAATCAACAACTTACTAGATGGAACAAACCCGAAAATCTGCATCGGAGATTTTAATTGCAAATCTCCAGAATGGAACAGCAGGATGGAAAACAGAAATGGCAGAAAACTGAAAGATCTCGCTGAAAAACATGAAGCTATCGTTATTGGACCTGAAGAACCAACGTACCTAGCCTTCGGAAATGGATTACCAGATATAATTGATATCGCAATTATGAAAAATATCACTAGAGAATTCTCGATAGAGACCTTGTGGGACGGAACCTCTAACCACAACCCCATCGAATTAACAATAGGAGAAGGGCCAAGAAGAGAACTAATGCAAACAAGAGAATACACCGATTGGACGAAATATAGCCATCTGATACAATCGGAGGTAACAGAAATACCAACAATCAACACACCGGAAGACCTAGAAAGAGCAGTTGATAAACTAGAAAAGAATATACTAGATGCCTACAAAAAGAGCACAAAGAAAATAACGAGACCAGCACCGATACATCCACACGGTGATACACCCAGAGAAATCAAAGATTTCATCAGGGAAAATCGGAGACTAAGAAAAACATACAGGCTCAACAAAACAGATATAAATAAAAGAAATCTAAACCGACACAGCCAAGTTCTAAAAAATGCCCTGAAGGACATGAGAACAAATAGAAGGAACAAAAGAGTTCAAGAACTAAATACTATCGATCATTCTGCATGGAAAATGCAAAAATGTCTGAGAAGAGAAAAGACTAAAATACCACCTCTCCACGGAGAAAGAGGAATGGCATATACGAATATCGATAAAGCAGAAATACTGGCGGACTCGATAGAAAGAGAATCGAGAATAAATTACAGACCTGATGACGATAATGACGAGCTGGAAGATCTTGTAGAGATGAACGAAGAAGAAATGGACGAACCACCAGTAGACGACAAAATAGAAAAACCAACTTCTCCATTTGAAATAAAAGAGATATTCAGAAGCTTGAAAAATAGAAAAGCTCCCGGTAGTGATAAAATAACGAATGCTATGTTGAAGAAATTACCTAGAAAAGGTATAGCTGCTCTCACAAATATTGCAAACGGCATAATGAGGACTGAACACTATCCGGAAAAGTGGAAAACTGCAGAAGTCATAGTGTTCAACAAACCAGGCAAAGATAAAAAATTCCCCCAAAACTACAGGCCGATAAGTTTATTGTCCGCCCTAGGAAAAGTAGTAGAAAGGGTAATCGCTAGGAGGCTCACAGAAGAAACTGAAAATCTGAATCTCATTCCAGCAGAGCAATTCGGATTCAGAAGAGACCACTCAACTGAACAGCAATTACTGAGACTTACAGAATACATAACAGAAGGATTCCAAAATAAACAAGCAACCGGTCTTGTACTACTAGATGTCGCCAGAGCATTCGACAGAGTATGGAATGAAGGATTGATTTACAAAATGAGATATGCTGGATATTCAATGAAACTGTGCAAGTTGATTAGGAATTATTTGAGGAACAGAAGATTCTACGTGAAAGTGGAAGGAGAAAACTCCACAACCAGATATATGGAAGCAGGGGTGCCTCAAGGGTCAGTACTTGGGCCGTTACTGTATATCATATATATTCACGATATACCAAAATCTCCAAGGACTATGCTGACACTATATGCCGACGACACAGGAATCGCAATGCGACATCGCAAGCCAGAAATCATAGAAGGAATATTACAAGAAGCTATAGATGAAATAAATGACTGGTGTATTAAATGGAAAATAGAGCTCAACGGACAAAAGAGCCAAGCGATATTACTGCAGAAGAGGAGACTAAGAACTACAACAAATCTAGAGGTAGATGGAGAAGAAATCGAATGGAAAAACGAAGCGAAATATCTAGGTATCACCCTAGACAAAGGTCTAACATGGAGAAGCCATATCAAACAAGCCGTTGACAAAACCAAGGCAGCGATGAATATGCTCTACCCGCTGATAGGTAGAAAGAGCCACATGTCAAATGAGACAAAATTGAAAATAATCAAAGCCGTTGCTAGACCGCAACTGACTTATGGATCAGGTGCTTGGGGATTCGCGGCAAAGAGCCATATACAAAGAATTCAGGCAACAGAAAACAAGCTACTACGATGTGCCATAGATGCGCCTTGGTTTGTCAGGAACAAACAGATATATCGAGATTTGAAGTGGGAAACCATCACCGAATTTATGAAGAGGAAAGCTGAAAAGTTATTCGAAACAGCGAAGGAACATCCAAACGAAGAACTCAGGAGACTGGTGGACTACGATCCGGAGGAAGACAGAAGAAGAATGAGAATTTACAAAAGGAGACCGCGAGATCAATTGAGGAGAGATTAAAATGAGTTCGAAAACTTATTAAAACTATACTAAGAAGAGATATCCGAAATGGACGAACATGAAAACCCTAGCACGACAATGTGCAAGAAGAAATTAACCGATTAAGGGATAAATGGTTTATAGGCAAATGCCCGGAACCAATTAAAAGCAGGTTAGGTTTAGTGGGTCGCGAACTCAGGAGAGTGAGTAACCCCACAGTGTTCCCTAGAAATGGGTTCCTCTGGGCGAGAGATAGAGCCCCGTGTTTTCACGGTCGCAGATTCCCCCTGCTATAAAAAAAAAAAAATATGTGTCATCGTGGTTTTTCTGATGATTTTTCAAATACCTTTCTTCAAATCTATATTAAATATGAATTCTCTGATCTATATGCAATAAAATGCAAGTCGAAATCAATGAAATTCGAAAGAAATCACTGATCAAAAAAATTGTACCTACTTTTGTTTATCATTGTTTATTGAAAGCAGCTATGTTAGTTGGTTTACCGTAATCGTCAAAATTATATAAATCCGAAGTGAGGCGTAGTACACATCAAGACAACAAAAGGTAGCAGTCTCAGATTTATCACTTAGGTATTGGAGTAGATTTTGTTGCCAATACTCAGCTGAGAACCGATATAAACCATATATTATGTTATGCCAACAAAATTGTTCAAGAATATTCTCTTCTGAACCATGTAGTTTTATTGGTTAGATATTCTTATTCAGAAGAGTCAACTTCTCACGAGGGATGACAATTTCGATTTCGTTTATAATGAATCCATCATCTTTTTGATATCTTCATCGCAAAAGTGCTCTTGACACAAAAATTGATTCGGAGTCGATTCTTGAGATAAGGTTTTTTTCAATTTTCTCTCAAAAATGCTCTCGGAAATTTTATCTCTTCTCCTTTTCTTTCCGATGCCAAAACACTCTTATACTAGCGCACGCTTCAACATTTCACCATGGTCATATGTTGTTCTCTTATCAAAAATCGAAAATAATAATATTCCTATCATCTGTCACCAGGGAAACAGTTCACTCAGCCAACGAGCCAACTACAATTTGATTTGTGTAAATCAAAATTTCGCACTCTCGTGATGGCCAGCGCGCCTGTTGGCAAAAGCATGAACTACCATATTGGTACTTATTTTAGGGGACAAAAAATCTGTGGTCTCAAAGCAGCGATCGTTCTCCTTCTCTCTACTCTCCATACCGTCATTCATTGATTCAAATTTTCAGTGCTTCGAAGTGAATAAAATTGTCAGGGCTTGAAGACAATTACTTCAGCAAACACTACTAACTACACCATGTGCAGTGAACATTTTACTGCAGGTCAATTGAGAACTGTTCATCGACGTAAATTGTTGTATGCAGAAAGCGTCCCTTGGACTTTATAGGTCCATTCAATGATTCCCAATTGCTAATCTTTCAATATATTCAGAAAAGGAGAGGTTTTATTGATTTCCATTTGGGAACCGGAGTGACTGTCAAATTGTTGTTTAGAAAGTCAAAGTTTTATGAAACTTATGTGAGTGTTTTGTTCATTCATTAATCAATTTGTATATTGTGTCATGAAGAGACCATATCATAAGGAAATCATAAAAAAGCACCAGGAAACTATACTGACATACAGGTCTTGTATATGTCCGTAAGGTTTTTTTTAAGTGTGGTTCTGAAAATTCTATAAATAATACCTACATATTATGTAAGTAACTGGCATATGTATGCTATGATGGTATATTGAATATTGGTTCATATTAATTTCTGATATATGTATATTTTACAAATTCAACTAAGTTCATTAATTCAGAACAACCTATTGTACAGAAATAACACCTTGAACGTATAGCAGATCACCATATACTTCAGTGTCCTAGTCAAAGCTTAATTTATTGCCCACAATTTCAATTTTTGTAAATTTTTTATGAATTGCAATAACACATATAGCACCTCCAACAGCGTTTTTCGTTGATATCATTGATTCCAAACAATGTTTAGATGAAAACTAACATCCTGATCACAAAACAAACCATACTTTTGTTTTGTCGTTCAGGATGTTTGTTTTCTGATAGAAACAAAGTCGATATTGAATTTTAATGCAAGGAATAGCATTCGAATAACGCGGCTTTCAATTAAAAAACAGAAAACTGTTATTAAAACGTTTTTCTCTATTGACAGTGCGTTTTTAGCGCCATCTCATTGTCACGCGTGTTTTCACTGGCAAAAATGTAGTCGGTTTTTAGTACTAGCGATATGAGGGTGTTCCTATCTTTCTACTCTATAATCTTTGGATTTACATATTACGACTTTTAATACTTACGTTTCCATTTTCCTTAGTTGAGTGAAAAACTTGATCTCGTAAAATACATTTTATTATTTGATCCATCGTTCTTCACCATTCAATAATTTTCGAACAATATTTTGTTGTTTTCACCAAGAAATAAGACAAAAAATTCAATAATCAGCAACTAGAACGAGCTAGATAAACAAAAAGCGATACCAGAATCAAAACATTCAAAACCAGTGAACTAATCTATATTAATAAAAGAGGATCTATGGTTTACTTCAAAATGCTTTATTGTTCAAACGATCGCACCAAATTAGACAATTCTTTTTTTGTTGTGTTTATTATTGTTAGGGCAAGGTTTATATAACAAAATATTCCCAAAAAAAATTGTACAGAACAGAAAAAAGGCATTCCTTTTTCTTACGACCAATCGAGCAATCACGATGAGTTAGTTATTATTATCTACCCTAGAAATAATTTAAATGGCAAAACTAGGTTTGCCGGGTCAGCTAGTAACTAATTATTAATAATATTAGTTCACTGTTCAAAACCTCTTTGATCGAAATGGACGTCTGAAATCTTACAAAATTTCATATATTTCTGGCAATGACACTCAAATTAATATTTTAACCAGTCCTAGCTTCTTAAAAACACGCTTGACACACAGATGGCTCTCAAATCACTTTAGTCGCCTCTACAGACCTAATAATACATTTTATTAGGTCTATTGTCGCCTCGTTTCTCATCTTTATACTCTATAATCTTTGTTTATGACCAAAGATATTACACACCAAGATAGAGCATAGTGAGAGAGAAAATGTCCTCGAAATAAGATAGCTATATGTTTATATTTTGATCAGAACCAAAACAATAAACCACATGCAATGATTGGTTGAAATAATCGTTTTTGTCAAAGTTAGCCGAAGTGATGATCAAAACCAAAACAATAAACCACATGCAACGATTGGTTGAAAGAATCGTGTTTTCCGAAGCTAACCGAATGATGCCGAATTGTTAAGCAGCGTTGGCAATATTTTTGGAGAAGTATATAATCCCAGGTTTTCGCTTCCGTTCGAGAGGAAATATGACATAATTATTTCAATGTAAAATGTATCGGCTATTGAATAAATGATATTACTGACAATACTAATGCTTGATGAATTCAGGATATATTCTAAGCCAAGTTACAGAATGAAATTATGTTCAAAAATTTAATATAAAAAAATAAGTAGATGACGAAGAAAGAAGTTTGGCAACGTTGTTTATTTAACAACCCACTTCGAATGGCCACATGTTTACATATAGTACGAGATCCCGCTGCAGAATTACTACGTTCATTACGTACAGAGACAAACACACATTTTTACATACGTTTATGGATAGGAGAATACACTGATAACACCGCAGCCTGTCAAAAGTGGCCGCAAGTAATTTTAATTAAATTAATGTTAATCAATATTCCACGAGAAATTTCTTTCACTCCGTTTTGAATTTTGAAATAAAATATCATCCACATCATAGCAATGCATGTAAAGAATACTAAAATCCATAGCTGCCGTTGCACACTCAGCCGCAACTACCTCGCAGCCAGGTGTAAGCAGGTAACATTTCGATGTATTTCTACGTTCATGACGTACACGGATGTTTTCGATATCAAATTAAAGCTAATATTTTTTCGAATAGGATGATGTATGGCTGCCTGTGAAGGTTGAAACAAACTCTTTGATTTTTTTCAATGAATTTTTCATCACTCTTTTTTGCCGCATACATCTTGTTGAACATGATAAATCGTCCAGTGTCTTTGGAATGAACTTCGGTGAAACTTATCATCTTTTTAAAAAATTCTTCTATGTTTCGATATCAATTTATTTGGACCTTATTCTTATTAGAATCTATTATATGCATTGCTCCCGGACTCTCAAGATTCGTATAGCGACCGACGAAGAGTGATTACGTAAATAATATCAACAGCGTTGTGTACAACGAGCTCCAACACGTGGTTATAATATACGAATAATTCAGATGCACTGTTGAGAACCCTAATATTCCTTTCACAACACGGGTTTTCACCGTCGGGTTTTCACCGGAAAACAACCGAATGAAAAATTATTCATCGAGTTTTATCCGTACGGTGGGTACATCAAGCTCTCGAATCTCGTGGCGATAAGCTCCGCCGAAAGTGCAATCTGATTGTTTTCCAGTGCAAAACTAAACTGGAACATGTGTGAAAGATCTCATAATATCAGTAGATATAATTCGGAAAATCGGGTAAGAACCCGTTGGTGCGAAATGAGTCTAACACTCTCTTACTTTATTTCGTATATCTGGCTATTTTAACAGATGGCAGACCTAACTTGCGGCTATTTTTTCACAGGCAGCCATACATCATCCTATTCGAAAAAAATTAGCTTTAATTTGATATCAGAAACATCCGTGTACGTCATGAACGTAGAAATACATAGAAATGTTACCTATACTTACACCTGGCTGCGAGGCAGTTGCGGCCGAGTGTGCAACGGCAGCTATGGATTTTAGTATTCTTTACATGCATTGTTATGATGTGGATATATATTTTATTTCAAAACGGAGTGAACGAAATTTTTCTTGGAATATTGATTACCATTAATTTAATGGGTATCTCTATAGATATTTAATTTAATGGGTAAACTCCAACAGCTCAGCTCTCGATCTTTGGATGGTTGGTCCTAGGTCCAATATGCCCTCATCAAGAAGTCTGCTCAAGTGTGTCTCCTCAATACCATGCCACCCAAGAATCTGACCTTCAAAGCCTTCTCGAAAAGTTCTGGGAACAAGAAGAAGTCAAGTCCACCTCCGTAAGTCACCTCACTGCTGACGAGCAGGAATGTGAAGACCACTTCAAGACCACTCACTCTCGACTTCCTTCTGGACGATACATGGTGAGACTCCCATTAAAATCATCATCTAATCTTTTGGGATCTTCCAGACAACGTGCCTTCCGATGCCTCCAAGGACAATTTCGCAAGTTCGAGGGAAACCAAGAATATTGCCAGCTCTACAAGGACTTCCTCACTGAATATGAACAACTCGAGCACATGAAGAAGGCTCCCTCAGACATCTCGCATCCCAGATACTATTTGCCGCATCATGGAATTCTCAAGCCAGACAGCTCCTCCACCAAATTGCGAGTAGTGTTCAATGGTTCCAGTCCCACCTCAACCGGCCTCTCACTGAACGACATCATGCACACAGGAGCGAAACTTCAGTTAGATGTGATTGATGTATTGTTCTGGGTACGTCGCTTTAAATTTGTGTTTTCCACAGACATCACGAAGATGTACAGACAGATCATGGTGCATCCAGACGATGGGGATCTCCAATGCATTCTCTGGCGAAACTCAGAAGATGAGATAGCGACGTACCACCTCACCACCGTCACCTATGGAACCAAGGCTGCTCCTTTCTTGGCCATTCGAGTCCTCCTCCAACTCATCAAAGATGAAGGTCACAAGTATCCACTCGCCATTCCACCACTCACCAAAGGTCGCTATGTTGATGATATCTATGGTGGTGCAGACACGAAAGAAGAACTCTCAGAAATCGCTATCGACCTGAAAAATCTCTGCATGGCGGGCGGCCTCCCCTTAGCAAAGTGGCAATCGAACTCTCCAAGTACGCTCAAGATGGTAACCGAGGAAGAAATGATACCATTGCCAATCTCATTTGACGACTGTCCTACTTCAACGAAACTTCTAGGCCTCCTCTGGTATCCTCAAGAGGATTACTTCTCATTCAAGATCAACTCAAGCTCATCTGGGTCTGTGGTAACTAAACGTACTATGTTATCTCATATCGCTCAACTCTTTAATCCACTTGGTTTAGTATCCCCTGTCACGATCAGGGCCAAAATGTTGTTGCAGGAACTTTGGCTCCAGAAACTGTCATGGGACGAACCACTGTCACCTCAACTCACAGAAAGATGGTGCAACATCAGAGAAGATCTCAAATCACTGGCCAGTGTACGTGCTCCTCGATGGGTAGGCACCCAAGAAAATGCTACCATAGAACTTCACGGTTTCTCTGATGCTTCTCAACTTGCCATGGCAGCAGTCCTCTATCTCGTTGTCCGCTCACCGTCCACAGGATCCAAAGTCACATTGCTCTGCTCGAAAACAAAAGTAACGCCTTTGAAACGCCTCACAATCCCGCGACTCGAACTCACAGCATCTCTCATCTTGGCCAAGTTAACTAATTATGCTCATCGTGTTTTAGATACACAGATACACTCAACGACTTTGTGGACGGACTCAACAGTCTCTCTCACGTGGATCACATCTCACCCAGCTCGCTGGAAGGACTTTGTTCGAAACAGGGTAGAGCTCATCCAAGAACTAACTCCAGGTGCACAATGGAGATACGTTTCCGGCAAGGAAAATCCAGCGGACTGTGCTTCTCGTGGCTTCTGGTCATCTCAACTACTGAACAGCACTCTATGGTGGACGGGACCACCATGGATTTCCAAGTCACCAGATTCCTGGCCCAATCGTCAGCCGGCAACGACAATTGACCCCGAATCTGAAGCAAGACCCACCAAGAACCTCCTCACGGCCGTAACTCAAGACTACTCGTGGGATCTTATATACAGGTATTCTTCTCTCAATAAACTGTTAAGAATCACCTCTCTCTGTTTAAGAGTCCTCGCCCGACTCAGACACTCCTCAAGTCTGAACTTCTCAACTCCGCTCACCTCAACTGACTTGGAAAAATCAAGGATCTATTGGATCAAGGCTACTCAACAAGTGTATTTTCCTCAAGAACTCAAGGCTCTTCAAAATGGTACTGCTCTGTCATCCTCACATGTGTTCAGTAGACTCACGGCGTTCATCGACCATGAAGGTGTCATTCGTGTAGGCGGACGAATCACCAACGCTCTATTAGACCCAGATAGCAAGCATCCTGCAATAATTCCTCGAGCTTCTCAATTGACTTCTCTGATTGTAGATTCTGCTCACAAACGAACACTCCACGGAGGTACACAACTCACACTGTCCACCATCCGACAACAATATTGGATCATTGGAAGAAGAGCCCCAGTGAAATCCCACATCCTGAAGTGTGTTATATGTGCAAGGCAAAGAGGTAAAAGAGCTCAACAACTCATGGGACAATTACCAGAACAACGTGTCAGACCATCTCGTCCCTTTCTCATCACTGACGAGCATTGCCTCCTTCTAAGTGGCCATTAGGGCGAGTAATGCCATGCACCCAGGGTCCCCTCAAGACCTCCACGTCCACTTTAACCCGACCAATCTCGAAGAAAGCAATTCTACCAGTCACCTCTTCAGACGAAGCAACCACGAAAGAAATTCAACCTCTCTAGTCATCTCGATAACTAACGCTGTTAGTTATGGCGGGCGGAATGTTAAAAATTGAGCGAAGCCCCCCTCCGACCTCTCTCTAGTCTACGCTCCTGACCAGCTCCGGTGGCCGCGTATGGTACCCCGATTCGGCTGTGCGCTGGTTGAACGACGCAGCGGCCCCACTTTCCGTGTTTTTCAGAAGTGAAAAACCTACACATTTACACATTTTTCTTAGAATTCTCTTTGTTAGCTTCGTTGAACTGACTTCGCGCTGCTATCATTGTGATTTGTAACACTTCATTTTAAGTTCACCTCTTTTAGTTGTTCTCAATTTTTAAGTCTTCTCGCACAATCCTGGTGCTAAATTGTTCTTCTCATAAGGTAAAGTACACTCAGACTCCTCAAAATTATTAATTACTCCATTTTCATGATAATTTCACTCTGCTGAAAAAGTCCACGTGCAAGAGATTGTAGAATCTTGAAATAGATTCATAATCCTTGCTAGCACCGCTCAACTGAAACGTCCACTCAAGACAACTCGAACCATTGCCGTCTCAGAAATATATATTTTATTATATTTCATAATTTATATAGATTTTCACACTTCTCTAGATCTTCTCACATGAAAATGGGTATGTAGCACCAGGATTGAAACTTCTCAAGTTCATCTCCATAAAATTGATATCTGATTCATTGTCTTCTCTTAATATTCTTTATTATTAGAATCAGTTTAATCATTTTTATAACAACTCTTATGATCATCTCGTTATACATATGACTAATTCATGGTGTTGAGTTTCAGATGAATGAATCCTCATATTCTCCAGGGTGGACCCTGGATGTAGCTGTTTTTCTCAGAACAGGATGTGAACACCTCAAGTTTCGTTAAGCGATCAGTGATAATGCTCGATACACCTCGACCTAGGCTCCACCCTGGAAAGTCAGCTCGAACACTCATGTCTACTCACTTGGTATGGTCTACTCTTTATAATATGTACTCTCATTGTTTCTCTTCTACATATATTCATTCATCGGACTCAACATACATGTTAGTTTTCTCAGCCTTCAGCACATCTCAAAATCTACGATTAGAGATTTATTCAACTCAGTACTCTCATGACTTCTCTTAATTTATCAATTAATTGTTTCTTCTATTTTTCTGATGAACGTTCTAATCGTGCTTACTTGTAAGCAGTTCGTCTCTGTAAATGTTGAATTCATTGATAAATTTTTGCACTCTTCAAGATCATCTCACTGTATATGAATTATACTATGTTCTTCTCAGATTAATTATGATCGTCCTTTTCATTTAATTAATTATTATTGAACTTCTCATTTAATAAGAATTTATTGCCCTTTTCATATTAGTTTTAATATTCTAGTGCTTCTCAAATTCATTAATTCTGTGCTTCTCATTTAACTTGTGCTACTCTTGTTCTGCTCATACTTTACATTAACATTATTGATCAACTCAAATTTAATGTATCGATTTCTCGTTGATGATCAGACTTAGACATTGCAGTTTCACCTCGGGCCTATTTCTCTGTACTCTCGCGTCTTCTCTTTAAAATTCAGTATTCTAACCTTCGCGTTTTCTGATAGAAAAAGGAGGCTCTCGCAATCAATTTTCAATTGATTGCCCTATCACTGTGTAACCGTTGTGTTGATATTGAATTTATTGATCTTCTCAACGTCTAAGTCTGACATCAAGTGACTTCTCATTTGAACTGCTCTGGACCATATCTTGTTTTTAATTGGATATTGTCTCTCTGAGTTTATAGATGTGGTTAATATTAGTTGCTTTTACTGTATTAGCTTCATGCAGGTGACATATTCATTTTATGGTTGTGAACGATACTTAATAAATGTTTTTATACCATCTCCAACTCAATTATCTTTTCATACAGTCCACTACTCTTCAATTACAAAATCATTACTCCCTCGATTTTTGAACAATTGATAACTCTAAGGTAGCTGCAATTCAGAATATGAAATCGCAGAAAGAAAAAACAGAGCTACAGCGCTTTTTTGGAATGATACAATATGTTAGTAAATTCATAAAAAATTTGTCACAAAAAACGGAAAGTCTTAGGCAGTTGTTACGCAAAGACGTGGAATTTATTTGGACAAAAGAACACGAAAATGATTTCGATAAATTGAAAGCCGAGTTAACCAGTACACCGGTACTGAAGTTTTATAACGTTAATGAACCCTGTGTCATTTCAGTAGATAGCTCGTCAAAGGGCATGGGTGCCTGTATTTTACAACAGAACAGACCGTGCGCGTACGCATCCAAGGCCCTGACTGAAACTCAGAAGCGAGTTGTTGGCGATTTTTTTTGGAATTGATCGGTTTAAAAAATATGTATTCGGAAAGAGGTTTGAATGTCAGACGGATCATAAGCCTCTGATTTCTATATTTAAAAAGCGTTTGGACCAATGTCCGCCAAGACTGCAAAGAATTCTTATGCAATTAAGAAAATACGATTTCACATTGACATATGTACCGGGAAAAAAGTTAGTAATTGCGGATGCGTTGTCAAGAGCTTTTGAAGAACACAGTTTTGACGAGAATATTGATGTGGAAATAGGAGCGCAGATATGTTTAGTTAAATTATATCTCGATGTATCAGATAGAAAGCGTGAAGAATTGAAAAAAGGCACTAGAGATGACCGAGTTCTAAGGGACCTAGCAGGGTTTGTTTTTGAGGGTTGGCCTAAGGATAGTAGGAGAATACCAGAGCATCTAAAATTCTACAGTAAATTTCAAAATGGGATAACATATATAGATGGTTTGCTGTATAAAGCTCAGAAAGTAATTATACCGGAAAGTCATAGAAACGAAATATTGACAAAATTGCATGTAGGACATCAAGGAATCTCAAAATCAATTTCAGTCGCGAATAATTCCTTTTATTGGCCGGGAATGAACGATCAAATCAAGAATTTTGTAGCTAGTTGTGCAGCATGTCAAGCGGTGGCTCCTTCTCAGCGAGCCGAGGCCATGATTTCTCATGAAATTGTAAATCGCCCTTGGTACAAGGTGGGCGTAGATTTATTTTATGTATATGGTAGGACTTATTTGTTGTGTGTAGATTATTTTACTAAGTTTTTTGAGCTGGCCGAGTTAGGTACGAGTAAAACAAGCCAGATTGTAATTTTAGAGTTGAAAAAAATTTTTGCCAGACAAGGTATACCATTTGTTTTGTGTAGTGACGGAGGACCTGAATTCTCTTCAAGAGAATTTGAAATGTTTTCAAAAAATTATGAATTTAAACACATAAAGTCAACACCATTATATAGTCAATCAAATGGTCAGATAGAGAGTTTCTGCAAAATAGTAAAGAACACACTGAAAAAGTGTAAGATGAGTAATACAGATCCGTACCTAGCTCTGTTAGCATTGAGGAATACACCTATAAAGAACTCTAATTTAACACCAGCCAATGTTTTAATGAATCGGAATCTGCGAGACTTGTTACCTAGAAAATTTGTTAACAGTAGTAATAATAGAAAATAAGGTAGAATATTGAATGAGAGTCAATTAAGTCAAGAAAGGTATTATAACCGAAAAGGTGTTAGAGATCTGCGAAAATTGAAGGCTGGGAAAAATGTATTTGTGCAGAATCTCAGAACAAGAATATGGAAAAAAGGTGATATTCTGGGAAAAGTAGGTTTGAGAGGGTATAGAGTTAAGCTTCATAGTGGAGCAATTGTAGTTAGAAATAGACGATTCTTAAAAGTGAGATATGACGAAGCTACTGGTAGTGTGAAGCATAAGAGCGAATTTGTTTATCGAGAGAATATTAAGAAGTATGATACTTCTGAGGAGAGGGAAGGCAATTTGCATTTTCACAGAAAGCTAGTTGAAAAGTGGAATGATATGCCACAGCAACAGGAAGATGCAAGTGCTGAACCTCCAATAGAGAATAGAGAAAACAGGTTACAGAATCCAGTTGACGAAAATGTAACAGACAAAAATAAATCACTGATTCAAAACTGTACAAACTCGAAACCTTGTAGCATCCCATTAAGGGACCGTAATAATAGTTTCAAATCAAGGACAAGTCAGTACAGAACATTGTCAGGGAGATTAATTAAGAAACCAGACAAACTGGATAAATAGAATATGTTACGCATACAAATGCTAGCAGATCGATATGTATGTTACAATAGAGTTAGTTAGATAAGTTAAGGAAATTTATTTTAGTTTACATAATATAATAAATTGTGTATAGAATGTTAGCACAAACCTTTAAAAAAATAAAAAGGGAGATGTTGTAATATTATTATGTTGCGCATGTCAGGCGCAGACTGACTGTTCATTAGACACTGCACAGGAAGTCGTACCGTAGAACTCTAGGGGAGAACATTACCCAAATATTGTAAATCAGCTGTAGAAGCTTTCGACAAGAATAAATTCATCACAAGGTAGTCGTAACTTAATTATATTTCCCCGACCTTCACGACAAGCTACAGGAAATACAACATTCAGGACACTAATATCGCCAAGTGGAGATACGTATGTTCGAAAGAGAATGTAGCTGATGATGCCACAAAAAGAAAGATTTCTTGGGACAGTCAGCGATGGATGAACGGTCCTGATTTTCTGCGGAGAAATCCTGAAGGTTGGCCAAGAGAGGTAGTAACTGAGAACGAATAGACCCAGACACTTTGAAAGAAGAGTTCGATTATGTTCTCATTATTTCAACCAAAACAATTTTGTCTACACCTGATGCTCTAAGATTTTCGAAATGGCAAAGATTGCTTCGAACTACTTCTTATGCCTTGAGATTTGTGTTCACTGGAATGGTGCGATGTCGAGGGAGGGAGGCGTGGGGTCTGGAGTTCCTCAGGGTTCGAAGTTGGGTCCATTGCTGTTCATAATCTTTATGAATGACCTGGATTTGGAGTCTGATGGTGTCGAGATTTGTCAGAACTCTTTTATTTGCTGACGACACCTCCTTTGTCATGAAAGCCTCAGAGGAGGCAAAACTCCAGCTGGCAACAGAATATGTGCTACTGACCTCTGAAAACTGGTTCCGGTGTAACTCCCTCTCCATCAATGAATCCAAAGATCAATTTCTTCAAATCAAAAGCCACAAAAACAATTCAATAAAATTACTCGGATTGATGGTGGACGGAGCTCTATCTTGGGAAACACATATTGTTTAAATTAGGAAGAAACTCACAGTAGCCCTATACTCTTATTGCAATAATGAGTAGATTTTTTTCTGAACAGGCAGCTCTCATTACCTACTTCGCCAATTTCCATTCAATTGTTTCATATGGAATTCTCCTGTGGGGTACATCAGTTCATGGGAAGGATCTCCTGATTCTCCAGAAAAGGGCAGTAAGAACAATCTTGAATCTAAAACATACAGACAGCTGTAGGGAACCTTTCAAAATCCTCAAAATACTAACCATACCAGCAATATTTATTTTGGAATGCGCCACATATGTTCACGAGAATTTGGACAACTTTCCTGCCAATGGTTTGTTCCATCGGTTTGACACAAGGAGTAGAGATAAACCATCCCTTATCATCAGAGAAAATTCGTCCAACAAGGAGTCGATTACTGGGGCCCAAAAATTTACAATAAACTTCCTGATGCCATAAAGCAGCTTAACTGAAATAAATTCAAAAACAATTTGAAAAATATGCTACTTAAAAAGACCATGTACTCTCTGGAAGAATTTTTCCAAAATGAAATTTGAAAAATTTGTATTTTCTGACGTGACATGTAATGTTTTGATGTTGAAATAATTATAACTTTAGCCTTGCGGCTTTCACACTCCTCTCCAGAGGAAAATTCACTTATCCCAGATATCAAAAGGATTAAGCTCTGTTGGAGCCCTTTCCAGGTTTTCGGGCTCGTGGTGGTGGTCGGGTCTGGGTCGCTCCTCGCCTCCCTGCTGTAGGTTGGATTCCTGCTCCACCCGCACTTCCTGTCGGCGCAGACGGTGTTCCTCTGCATTCCCCATGTACTTGCGTACAGTTCTCGCCGTTCCGAGCAGTACCGCCTTCTACATGACTCTATAGATATTTTCGTCCAACTGAAGTTTCCTCAAGTTCTCCAGTAGTTTCTTCGGTATCAGGCCTGTAGATGAAACGACAATAGGGATGGTCTTGATATCTTTCAGCTTCCACTGTCTTCTGGTTTGTTCCTCGAGATCTCTGTATTTTGAAATTTTTTCAGTGTGCCTATCTAGAAGATTGTTATTATTTGGAATCGCCACATCGATGAATAGTGCTCTGTTCTCATCCTTATTGAGCAATATGAGGTCTGGTCTTGGTGGTTCTTGGTGAAGAATCTTGGCAAAAGCATCATGTCTATTTTTGTACTCCGTGCCTGCGAACTTCTGACATCCCCCGGTGATGTGCTGGATAGTTTCATTGGGGTTATGATCATAACCCCAATGACATCCAACAAATAAGTTGGGAAATAACTTAAAATAAATTATTTCAAAGGCTAGAAAAAGGGTACTGCCCGAAACGTCGCCAACTACTATTATATTTTGAATAATATTAAACCCTGAATATCAAACACTGTTATTCTTTCATAAGTCACACTGGGTAAATACTTATCATTCGAAAAGAATATATTTGACGACTGACGACAGATTTTCATTTTTGACCATATTTTCGACCTTCGACCGGATATAAACCAATTAATTACAGGTAAAAACTCTAATGCCAGGACCCATCAGATGTTGGTAGAGTTGGGGAGTCCTCAAAATGGATTGGTTCTGAATTATCAGAAACTTCAGATTTGTCTGCTACCGCAAGTGCTTCAGATTTATCTGCCACATTGACTGCTTCCGATTTATCTGCTACAGACATGTCTGTAGCTGTTGCTTTGGCCGCTTCAGATTTATCAGGCAAAGTCGATTCCTTAGAAGTATTTGATACTGAAACATTTGCATCACCACATACAAATACGTGAATGTATTGAATATTATTTCGAATGCATCAGGTGAAAACAATCATTTAAAAAGTGTTTGTCTTGCGATCATTATTTTCTTTCAGAATTGCAATGATTGCACTAGTTTGTTGATACTCCTCATCAAAGAAACTACGTGTATTTCCTTTATTTTCAAATTTGATAGTATCTGTCCATTGTCATGTTGTCAAACTTTCAGAATCCTATTGTTTACATATTTCATTTTTAAAATCCATATGTACTAAAAATGATTGCTAATTTTTATCTTGTAATAGTGTGGTACTCACCACATATTCAATTGTGCAAAATGGTTGAAAACAAAATAATACTTGATTCAAGTTCAGCAATGAATTCAGTAATCTAATAAAAGAATTATGCTTTCTAATTAGTCCCTCTTATTATTGATGTTGCATATATGTAAATGTTGAGCTACAGGATTATTGTGATATGTTTTATAAAGGAATTTCTTGTCAGTATTAAGTTTTCAATCATTTAATAAGAACATTCAATCATTTAAATTTTAAGTAAAATTTTGATAAAGACGCATTAACTATTTTGAGAATTGTCTGAGTCTTAGTTAATTTTGTGACCTCCTTATTGACCTATTAAATTATGTCATTGTACTGTGATGTTTTTCTGGATGGAGTCATTATTGAAAAAATAAATTTTTCCTCACATCAGTGATTTAGCAATTTTTTTTTCAAATCTACCTTTATCAATAAATTTCCCTCGACACAATAAGCGAACGGCGTAGTGCGAAACCTGAAATACCTCGATGTATGGCAATGTTATGGATCATACTAAACAAATATTTATTTTTTGGAAGAAACCAATCTTAGTCTCGAAGTTTTTTCACGGAATATGAAGTTTGGATAGTCGACAATCATATGTGAGAATATTTCGTTTTGACTCTAGTTAAAACTTCGGAGATATATCGGACAAACTTCGTGCTTCAGATTGGTAACACGAATTGATATCCCAGGGTTATAGGGGCGGTCTGCAAGCAGTAAAAGAAATTTTTTTACGGAATCATAATCATTTGTGCGAAAATTTCTTTCAAAACTTCGGAGTTATATCGAAAACAATTCGTGCCTCAGGTCATTTCAGTTCAATTCAACCAGAAATTATATCAAACAATTTTATTTTCCAAACGAATCGATGTAATTATCAAATTCATATACACCCATCATTACTATTCTTCACACCGCTATAATCAAAGATATTACATATTATAATATTATTTACAACTTTTCAACTACGCCACTGGTTTATGTTTACTATTGCCGCGTTTGTTTGTAAACATTCAGTGTTTATTATGAGGACACAACATTCCATGCATCCAGTATAGTGATGCTCCATCTTGGCACAGATTCCAGAGAATCTCTGTAATCTGTGCATCTTGGTGTGTAATATCTTTGGTTATGACATTAACGACATTTCATGAGTGCCAACCTTACTCCGTTCTAGTTACGAAAACTTGAGAAAATTATTTCATGGCCAACCGACTGCTAAAATAAATGTGAATGCAGATATTCTTCTTAGGTACCTACCTGTTATGAAATGTCTGCTACATACTCCTTGGTTCCTAATAATTGATTCATAGCGTTTTCTATTAGTAAAACTAGTTCTACACCGAGTGCACTCGAATATTATTTCCGTGCTGTCAAGGAGCACAACTAGTGCTGCTCCAACAGAACATATGAAACCGAAATTTGAACGGGTCGATCATAGATAGAAAAGAAATCAATATTGGTTCGATGTCATTTTGCCTTGTTTGTTGTGACCCAGTTTGCCCTTTTTGGAATAAAAAATGGAAAATGTTTTAGTACTCATTTTCAGATTCAATCAAGAAATCATTTCTATAAATGAAGCAGTTGAAGAAGATAATCCTGATCATGTTTTTAAATCATGTAACTAGTAAGTGCACGACTTCAGATTAATTTCATTTTTGCATCAGAATTCTTGTGAACAACGTCTGTAAGAAATTTTTTTATTCCTTCTGTCCTTCTGTTTGGATAAAACAGCTAAATATTCGAGCTCATCTTCACTGTCAGCAAATGAAGATAACAAATTCATAACAGCAAAAATATCTTCAATGTTCATGACGACAAAAGTGGCAAAACAGTACTAAACAATATCCTGAAAATATTTTTCAAATTTTCAACATAATTTGAACTTATTACCATTAATTGTGACAGTGTTCTTTGGTTTTGAATCTAACCAAATTGCACCAACACTGGCACGAGCTCTCAGACCTCGTGTCGAAAAATCCGCACTGAGTGCATGTAGTGCGGAACCAGTTATCCAAAAGAATATGACTTTTTGCACTCGGGACACCAATAGAACATAAAAACTGCACCAGTGCAGCACTAGTTTTGCCAATAGAAAACGCTATCTCAGCTCTTGAGGTGCTAACCACATATCCGTTCTTCGTTAATATGTAGGTAATGCACAGATTTTGTCACAGTAGGTATACGAAAAATTCCTTATGGTACCGATCTGCACGGCTTCCACAATTAACCATTATACATGTTACAGGCATTTTTTTTTCGGAATAAAACTTAGTTCTCACTATTTACTATATACTTCAAAAAACTAAACGATATTTAACACCAATCAATGTCAAATATTCAGAAAAAGCTTCTAAAAGTTCCAAATTAGGAAAGGTAAACAAACGTTGTTTGCCAACCAGCCGCCATATTGAAATATTTTGACAGGTCGTTGGATTGCCTAATTGCAGGTTTTTTGTTGTGCACCTGAAACAAACAATTATGTGTGAGGAATGCATCGCCACACTAGAGAATGATAATCCCACGACCAATAACTTGGTATACTTGAAGAGTAAGGGCAAAGAGGAACAATACTATTATGACGCTGCATGTTACTTTGACCTTGAACAGAAATGGGCGGAGTCCCTTACGTCAAATTCGAAATTTTCAAACATAATCTAGCAGACAATTATTATTATTATTTTCTGAATTTTAAATTATCACGAACTATCCTCTAGAAACATTGATACTGTCAATATGATTGTCTGTTGAATTATGAAGAAAACGATTGAAACTCTTACGAAACGAAGCCATTCCAACCTTCTAACCTCACAAAAATTATGGACGACAAAAAACGCGTCGTTACAAGTGAAATTCCTCACTCGAAGAATATAATGCTAATTCAATGTACGTATATTAACTAAAAGTACAATAATATTCCTAATTATATGATTTATATGTTTTATTTACGGACACAACACCTGTTAATCCTCTACAATTCTATTTTGATGTCTATCTGACAGCGGGTTGAAGTGGCCTATTTATCGATATTATTCATAAATGGATGACTTATTCTTTATTTCAATGAAAAAATCCTGTAACCAAGGATAATTTGCTTTCAATTTGACAATCAAAACACGAGACCAGCTGATTCTGTTCGACTGAATCTTCAATCTGATTGGCCATTCGAAATTCCTGCGATCTGATTGGCTCCCTCGCAACTAGAAGGCAAGTGGGAAATTGGTTCGGGGCAAAGCATTGCGAAGGTCGCCCCACCATTGACGTAGATTCGGGAACTAAATCCGAGGGTGGTCTCATTCATCCAAGTGATGTCGTGGAAATATGTTCTCTGGCTGAAAAATATTTTCGAGCCAATTTTGTGTCCAAGGGTGCAAATGGAAGATTAATTTATTGTGGAAAAGTAACCAAATTCGAGGTCCAGAAAGCCTGTAATAATATTGTGTTGAAGTGTATTGTAACACCAATTTTTAATTCAATCAGGCACCACATTCGGGACCAAGAATTTGGTTCTAATCATTAATAAATTTAATAAGAGTCATATTAATAAAATATTTCGATACAAGATTGAGATATGCTGCAAAATGTACAAGCGATCTGATAAATTGGAAAAAAAAAACGTCAAGCAGTCAAGCACTAATTCACAATATTCTATTTCAGGGATTGCGAAGTTAGTGTTTGAAATATTGTAAATTTTGTAAATGAATTCCTGTATATATGTTATAAAATTGTACATTTTGTAAATAAATTCCTGTATATGTATATATGTTGTATAATTGTACATTTTGTAAATAAATTCCTGTATATATGTTGTATAATTGTTAATTTTTGTAAATAAATTCCTATTTACATTTTGTATAGTTGTACATTTTTGTAAATGAATTCCTGTGATTCTTGTACAACTTATTGTGCCAATAAATAAAACAATTCAATTACCCTTGTTTTCATAGTAATTGTGATATTTTCATGACAATGGAATTTGAAAAAGTTGTTTGACTGTTAGAGAAACACTTTTTTCATTCTGTAAGGACTGGGAATCCAATTTATTAATGATAAAAATCTAGCTTTAATGATGTTTTGATATATGTGACTTGTGGTTTCATTACTTATGGATACAAAGTAGATGAAACTTTCATTTGTGTTAACTTCATGGAGGTAGGAGGTCCCATCTCCATTGTTACTTTTGTTTTTGTTGTTTCTTAGCCTATATTTTTATATAAATAAATTGAATCGAAAGAATTGGAACAAATATTCCAATCTTGATTGGTGCTATTTTTAAAATACTTATTTCGTTATCTTACGGAAAGAGAACACATTTCTCACCGCACATAAGAATATATCGAATAGTATAATAATACATAATTTATAACAAAATGTTATCTATATAAACAAAAATGAATGGTCGAATCGAAGTAGTTATCTTTTACTCAGGGAAAATGTTTTTTTCTGTAATTAGCGGAAATTTAACCCACCAATTCATTCAGCAAGCTATATTTCATCCCATTTTGACACTTAAGACTCGTACATTTATTATTTCATTCATTCCCCAGGGCTCCGTACTAAGCGCCACCCTGTTCTTGTTAGCCATCAATGACATATGCAACGTTATCAAAGCCCCAATAAAACAAGTTCTATAGGCTGACGACCTGCTCTTGTTCTGTTCAGGTAAAAACACAAACAGTACGTGCAAACTGTTACAAAATGCTCTTGATGGTATAACTGCTTGGGCGGGAAACATCGGTTTCAACTTCTCCCCATCAAAATCAAAAGTCATTCGCTTTACTAGAAGACATCAAACTGTCCCACCCCACCTTACAATTAACGACCTACCTCTAGAAATAGTTGACCATCTAAAATACCTAGGAATGACCTTAGATCAAAGACTTACCTGGACTCAACATATCAAAAACGTTAAAGGTGAATGCATGAAAAGTATGAACATCCTTCGAACCCTATCTCATCATCACTGGGGATGCGATGAAGAAATCTTGCTGAGAATCTACAGATCAGTAATTCGATCAAAACTGGAATATGGCAACATTCTCTATTCCACGTCATGCAGAACAAATCTAATCTACTGAATACCGTACCCAATACAGCATTCCGCATCATCCTTGGAGCTTTCCGATCAAGCCCATCAGAGAGCCTCCATGTAGAAGCACAAGAAATGCCACTGAACCTTCGTCGACAGCAAACTCTCCTTTCGTATGCTTTGAAGGTGTCTGCTATGCCAAACCATCTAGCACATGACCTGATGAAAACATCGAAATACCCAACCACTATAAAACCTATGACGCTACTCTCAATTCCACAGATGGTCCAACAGCACTGAGAGTCCATAAATCTTAACTCATTAGTGCCAATTTTTTACTCGAAACATGTTCCCTGGTCCAGACACCAACCGACACTAAATACAGTCCTACATAGATACAATAAACAGGAAACCTATGGTGCAATTCTAAAACAACATTTCCTTGAATTGAAAACCAAGGAGAAATTCGATGAGGAATTTTACACCTACGCATCTAAAGATGAACACGGAGTTGCATGCTCGATAGTTAACGTACACAATAACACAGTATCCTACAAACTTCCACCTACCAGCAGCATTCATACTGGTGAACTGATCGCAATCTACAAGTCTCTATTCAGCACCATGACGCCAGGCCAACATATTGCAATATTCACAGACTCATTATCATCAATTCAGTCGATATCCAACATCTATTCTAATAACCCACTTATACAAAAAATTCAGGAACGATGCCATATACTTAAAACCAACAAAAACATCTCTACGACCATAATTTGGATACCATCTCATGTGGGTATAGAAGGAAACGATGTTGCAGACCAATCCGCGAAACTGGCACGATCCTCTGATCTTTCCATCACAAACTTTCAGTTGCACTCAGACCTAAAGGCGACAATAAAGTTGAAATCCCTTCGAGACTGGCAAACCAAATGGAATAGCAGCAATAACAAGCTACATGCAATCCAACCTGAAATCGATTCCCCGCTAAAAATCAGTCTCAATAGAAAAGACAAAATAGTAATTAGGAGACTAAGAATAGCACACACCAGGCTTACACACGGCTACTTGATGTCATCAGAAGAATATCCTATATGCGAATACTGTCGAGAAACTCGTTTAACTGTAGAACACCTTCCATCTCGCTGTCCACATTATGATGAAATCCGTCGTCGAATGGGACTCAAAGAAAATTTAAAGGACAACCTCAACTCAGCAACGCAAATTGAAGCAACATTGAAATTTTTGAAAGAATGCCAATTGTACAATCACATATAATCAATGTATCTAAAATTATTTCCTTTTCTGTAGATACCCATTCTTTGTGAACATTAACGTCTGTACCACCTAGATGAATAGAACTCTGTACCATGTGTCATTAAGAATGCGATTTCAGTTCGAGTTTTGAGAATTATTTGGTTTCCGCAAAAATCGTTTAACCTAACTCCTGCCAGTTGACATCAGTGGTATAAATACCTTCTTCCAATATTTTGTCGGAATCAATATTTCTATTCAGTAACCCAGACAAAAATCCCAATATTACTTTTCCAAATAATAATTATAATACTTTGTTGGACAATGTGAGATAAGAGAAAAAATAGGAAACAAAACTTGTTTTGACTTTGCAGTACTGACAAAGTAGCACAGATAACAGAATCAAAGTAGTTTCGTAATTCACTCGGCAGAGGTCGTCTAGATTTTTGGATTCGCCAATTGTATTACATTGAACTTTAGTTCAATGTTGTCATAGACATAGAGACATGGACTGTGCCTTCCCTTTATATCTATGCATGAAATACGGTCAAAAAAAGTGACAGAGAGAAAAACACGTCGGGAATGCAGTTGTCTTTTTCTAGAATTTTGATTGGTCTACACGCACCTCTATGTGAACAAAAAAGAGACAGGTAATGTCCCGACGAACTTTTCTCTCTTTCTAATAAATAGCCAATTTCATGCTGGCATTGCTCAGTCCATGTCTCTATGTCTATGAATGTAATATTTTTAGGTCTATGTCAGAGACAACTTGTCTCGGGCGTATGGTCCGTATCCATAGACTTATAATAACATGGACTCCGCCTGTGAGAGAGAAGTCGGTAGGTTGAATAAGATGGAGAGTTTGTGGGCAAGCTGTCAAAAGGTTATAGAACACAAGTTTATGCGAAAATTTTCTTTAATAAATTTTCAATAAGCTCCCGAGAAGACACACAGGAATTCCATAGCATTTCTTTGAAATGAATTATGTCAAAAAATATGTGAGTTTTATTCAAGAATAGATGTAGGGTGAGAATAATAATCAACGTTACAACACCTTGTGGGCGAAGTTTGCGAAAATTGTAAAAATTTTCCATAATAAATGTTCAACAAGCTTCCGAGAAGGCAATTCAGGAATTCCTTAACATTCCTTCTTAATGGAAAATATAAAAATTATGTGAGTTTCATTCAAGAATAAATATAATGTGAATAATACTCAACACCTTGTGGGCAACGTCTGCGTCACATATTTGTTTATATCCATCATATGATTTTGACATTGCCCACACGGAATTAGTTCATCTCTTTCTTATTCGATAAGAACGCATAAGCTTTTCTTTCTTTAATGCACCCAACCTCTCGATCTACTGAAAAGTCACGTGACAGTGAGTCCATGTATTATAAGTCTATGTCCGTATCATAGACCTAATAATACATGGACGGGCCTTCACGTGGTTTTCCCGTTCACCGCATCGAGGAATACCCACGAGAGAGAGGGGGGTGGTAGAAAAGAGAGATAGCAGCAGTCCCTGGCATGGACCTATAATAACAGAGTATATGGAGGGTCCATATACCAGTAGTACAGTTAGTATCACAGACAACGAATATACACATATTAGTATTATATACATTACAGTATTATATACATTATATATATATATACACATATTAGTATTATACATCTATGGTCCCTGGTAGTAAACGTCAAGCCAGAGACAAGAGAAGAGAGAGACTGCCGAATAGATAGGCAACACGGGGGACACGTTTTTAGAATTAGGTTAAGAATTTTTGGAATCCCGTCGGAAATGGCGCTAGTGTTTGGTGGCCAGTTCAAGAACTAGTGGATGTGGATGAAAGAAATCTGTAATCTATGACAGAACTCAAGTCAGCTGATTTCCGTCATTCCGTCTGAGTTTGTTTTGTTTAATGCGAAAAGTTAGAGTATTTCGAGATTTTTGTTTATTCCCCGAAGAAGAAATTTTTTGCTTTTGAACACATGGTGAGTTTTTGTATATATTCCTATTTCTATAATCAATTAAAATTATGTATTGCTTGATTTTACAAAATTGCGAAATGTTATTCATTTTTTTGGATACCAAAATATAGAATATTTTTTCAGATCCTATGCCCAGAAGAAACAAGAAAGACTCAAATGGCTTTCAAGTCTGGATGGCTTTAAACAATAAATGCCACACAAAAGTTGTAGGGACCAGGGATTCAAGTTTTTGAGAACTAGAAGTCTCAATCTAGGGGATCCTCCGGGAAATATGTTTGCTGCTTTTCGAACTGTTATTATTACATCATATAAAACTGCAATAATTTGATATTTGACCATTTCTAAATCTAACAAGAGTTATGAAAATGATGAGAATGGCATATTGTACCGCCATTTGGACATATTGCATCGATAACCCCTAAGTTGAAAATTATTTTTAAAGTCGCATGTAACATTTTTCTGGTTTACATGTGAAGAACATGTGGACTTGGTTGTTCATGATTAATTGGAGTATGGTATGTATTTCTCTAATAATTGTAAGAAAGTATTACGATAACATACAATATGAAATGACCACATAGAAATAAAGCCTGAATCCATCAAATTCAGTTATTCATGTATATCAAAGTTCAGTTTTTGTGTTTAGTTTGGCCCATATTATTTATCCATTCAACCCTTTACAAGATCAGTTCCTTTATATAATGTATCCTGTACAATATTGTAATTATAGTTGTTATTGTCAAATATTTCTATTATATATTCATTTCGGTTAATTTTCTGTATATTTTTTCTATACAAATGTAATTTTCTAATATTTCCATGAATATATATTTATTTCAGTTGATTTTCTATTTTATTACACTATTTCATGATTCGTCTAAAAATTTATAATTACCAAGTTCGAAAAATACACTCCATGGACTCTCTCTACTCCTATCGTTCTTTTAATCGAATCTTTCCCACTAAACTCGATAAAAAGAACAATAGGAGTAGAGAGAGGCGACGGAGTGTATTTTTCGAACTTGGTAAATATTATTTCAAAAACGAGGCCGTTATTTGAATTTCCCGCGCAAATTTTTTCGGATTAGTTTCTCCAGTTGCCAAGGGGGGCGCCACTAAACGTGTCGCCCATGAATAACACTGAATTGACTACTCTCCTCTTTCCCTTTCTCTATGCGTCAAGCCAGAGACCCTTTCTCTATGCGTCAAGCTGGTAGCTGGTAGAGAATAAATCAACGTTGCCGCTTCAACCAAGTTATCGAGTAAACTCGGGAATTCCACCAGTCCGCTGATCCTCCATATTGCATTTTTGGGTGGATGTCGGTAGATTTATAGACTTTCTATTAATTTGTAGCAATTTTTGTACTGAAATCAACTTCGAAAATGTTATCAAATGATCTATATTTTTCTCGTACTCGAAACTTTCAAGTGCTGATAAAATAATAGATTTCGTAAAAAGAAAAAAAACTACACCTGAAATTTTTTTTTCTGATTTTTATGAACGTAAAAAAAATTGAGAGTTGTGTAAAACAACAATATTATCTCTTTCGCCAGGGTCTGATTTTATATACACTGAAATTACTCGTGATTTGGGAAGATAAAAAGACCCCTGCTTTGCGTTCTGGCTACACAGAGAAAAATTAATTGTTGAAGTGAATTTTTTGAAGCTTTTTACCTTCCTTGAACAAAAACATGTGTGGTATAGAGAAAAGGACAATAATTTTGAGTATGTTTATTGATACTTTCACAAATAATATGGAATTTCCTGCTGGGGAAATATTTATATCCTGGTTAATCATTAACAATTTTTTTTTCAATTATTTTGATAGGTTCTCCATCAGGTGATTTAGTTGCTCTTTTCTGGCACTCCTGGCAGTAATGTTTTACTGCTCCTGTTTCTTTATCGTGAGGCTTTACAGTGTTAGGTTTCTGTGACACTGATCAACAGAAAATATTGAGTTTTGAGTTTGCCGATGTCACAGGGCTTACTGAATATCAACATGATTTAGATCTCTTCTCTTTCTAATATTAAATCCAGATTGGAGTTTAGTATTTTCTTCGGACATGCCTTGAAATAGAATGTGATGGTAGATATGTAACTACTTCCTTTAGAACAACATTTTTTACAATTTCAATAATATCTACTATCTCGAAATTCAAGTCACCTCTATATTTTAATATTTGCTTCACTCTGTATTTAATAAAAGAGATTCACAAGTTCGTAACTCTATTTATTCAGCAACATTTATTTTATATTTTTTATTATTGACAGATGTCGAAAAACAAACTTGATCTTTTTCTGAAAGCTGACCAAACTTCCTACTTGATTCATATTTTGTCATTATCGAATCTAATTCAACACTCTCCCTTAATGATAAAATACTCAAATATAAAATTATTGAAATAGAAACAAATTTCCTCAATTCATAATAATGGCGAATACAATCTTTCTCTTGAAGTAATCAAACTTGGTACTCATCAGAGGTTTTGTCATGATATCAGCAACTTGTTCTTCTGTACTGAAATATTTTATTTGAAACCATCCTTCTTTGAATTGTTCACTAATGAAATAATAACGTACATCTATATGTTTACTATTGCGACTCATTTGACCAGATTTAATCAGTTTTATTGCGCTTTGATTATCGACATGCATTATGACTTGCATATCTGTGTTCAATAATTCTTCTATGACTGTTTTTAGATATTTGACTTCTTTGCAGCACTCTGCAGCAGCGATGTACTCCGCTTCTGTAGTTGATAAAGCCACAATACTCTGTTTTCTCGAGCACCATGATATTGGTCCACCAGCAAACATGATTACATATCCTGTTGTACTTTTTCTGTCTCTTTTATCACCAGCATAATCTGCATCGCAATAAGCTTGTATTTTTATATTGTCTTCTGTTCTTTTCGATGAGTAATGAATTGCTGTGTTAATAGTTCCTCTCAAATATCGCATTGTTCTTTTCACATTCTGAAAATCTTCATTGCTTGGATTTGCAGTAGCACGACTTCCATAATTTACTGCATAAGATATATCTGGTCTTGTTTTACATGTCAAATACAGCAAACTCCCTATTGCTTCATTGTATTGAAATTTATTTTCACAAGAACCTTCATCTTCTGCATGTCCTTGAACAACGAGAGGGGTTCTCATTGGTTTCGCTTTATCCATTCGGAATTTGTTCAAAATTTTCTTAGCATATTCAGCTTGACATAGTTGTATTCCATCTTCATTCTTGTTTATTTCCATGCCCAAATAATTTTTAAAATCTTTTATAACTATTTTAAATTCTTGACTCAATTTTTTCATAAAATTTTGTATTTCATCATTTTGACCAACCATCATTCTATCATCTACATGGATTGCCAAATATAGGTTATTATTTTTCTTCTTGAATAAGCACTGATCATATTTCAACTGAATCATTCCTTCATTTTTTAGGAAAGAAGTTAACCTTTTGTTCCACTGCAATGGAGCTTGTTTCAATCCATAAAGTGCTTTATTAAGTAAACACACTTTCCCTGGCATATCATATCCTTCTGGAACTTTCATAAAAATTTCATTGTCAATTTTTCCATTTAGAAATGCAGTTCTCACATCGAATGTCTGAATTTGAAGATTATTTTGAGCTGCAATTGCTAATAACAATCTTAGCGAACTACTTTCCACCACAGGACTGAAAATGTCTTTGAAATTCAATTTTGATTTTTGTTGACATCCTCTGACAACTAATCTTGCTTTATATCTTCCATCATCTTTGACTTTGAAAATCCATCTACTGGTTAAAATTTCTTTACCTTCTGCTTGATTTTCATCAACAAAATTCCATGTGTTATTCCCCTCAAGCGATTTTTTTTCATCATTTATTGCTTGCAACCACTTATCTTTATTTTCATCATTGATACAGTCCTGATATGTCAAAAAACTTTCTTCATCATCTGATTCCATCAAATAGTCATCATATTTTGTGGGTTTCTTTATGTTTCTTCTGTCTCTCAGTCTGCTATTACATTCATTTTGGTCGTAATGTTCATTCGCTTCATCATAATGGTTGTCTTCATCTTGATTATCTTCAACTAGTTCTTCTTCTTGACTTACAGTATCTTGATTCTCATTTTCATCTTCTTGAAAATTTTCTTCATTTATTTTCACAAATATTTCATCATTGTCTTCTTCTTGAATAGGAGTTCCTGTAGTAATTACCACATCCCTGTGAATAGATATTCTTCTCGTTGCTGGATCCCACAATCGATAACCATTGTCGGCATATCCAACAAAAACATATTTCTTACTTCTTTGGTCCAATTTCTTTAGAGGTCCTAGTACTTTTGCATAGGCAATATTACCAAAATATTTTGCATGGTGATTCTACATGATGTTGTGACGCCACAGTTAAAATTTGGGCACTGGCAAATCAGTAGTTTCGGAGAAAACGGGAAAAGAAAAGTCACAATTTCATAGTATTTCTCTTGAATACGTACCTGATATTTGACGTCCATCCATCGCGACAAACACCGAAAATATCCGAATGATCTTACGAGTTGAAATTGCATTCGGCCAACGACAATATGCGTAAATGGCGAGCGTTGCCAAACTTATGAAAATTCTGTAGTAGGCCCGAATTATTTTAGGCGACTTCCCAGGCTTCGATCTGAACTTGCATGCATAAAGGTATGCTTTTGGCATGCTTTATGCAAAGGGCGTTCCATGGACTCGGGAACTTGGGCTTTGCCCTCCTTTCCTCGGAGGCCTTCGGGCTAATTTAGAACGTTTTACATCTCCTATTTTTAACAATTTTATGTTTCAATTCCAATTCCTTGTAGTATATAGACTATGCTAGAAGGCGGAACCACTGGAAATAATGAATCTACTTCTAGATAGAACCGTATCGATGCGTATAGGAACGGCCAGGGGGATGTTCTCCCTTAGTTCTGAGGGCCGAAGGCCCGAACTACGCGAGAAGGCAGATCCACTGGAAATGATGGATCTACTTACTAGATAGAGCCGTATCGATGCATATAGGAACGGCCAGGTGGATGTTCTCCCTTAGTTCTGAGGTCCTTCGTGGTTAGGTTATGGTTATGTTAGGCTAGATCAGTCAATAACATTAATCATTACTATTATTACCAAACCTCAATCCCTGTTAATATCGATTTTTGTTAAACCTATATTGATTGATACAATCAATCAATATAACGGACCGATGTGGCAACATTTGTATTCTGTCCATCTATGACATGCGCAGCTTAGAAACTTCCGTTTCCGTCCGCTTCGTTGTTTCATTAGCTCGAGCATTACAGAGCAAGCGTCGAATTATCGAGAACAATTGAATCTACTCCGCTCCGAATCGATCGAATTTTATCCCAATGTAAGTGTTTTACGGATGTTACGGATTGAAAATTGATGTCTTGTTGTGAAAATTTGTGGTGATTGTGTTTTTAATTGTGATTTTGTTTTTTTACGTGTAGCTAGTTTTGAGAAGACGACAACAGCCATGGAGGATCTCAATCCAATAGTGCAGAGTTGTGGATATAACGTTTGCCAAGAGTTTTCCTTCACGCACATTGAGTTTATTCGGATGATTTCGATTGAAGAGTTGGCACGAGAATTCCTTATGAAGCATGGGGCATTATCGTGTCACTCTTTGTGCGAAACGTGCGGATCGAGAGTTCGATCCGATTTTGAAAGAAATCAGTATAGATGCCGCAAAGTTGTTTTTGCAGCAAAAAGAGGGAACAGGAAATGCGAAACTTCACGCAGTGTCTTTCAAGGTACGTTTTTTGAGCGATCGCATTTAAGTTTGATGGAAATATGTTTTCTGATCTACATATTTTTGTCAAACGGAAATGCGAAAGTCAGTGACGCCATGTTTGAACTGAAGTGCAGTCCCAATACGGTAGTTGATTGGTTTTCCTTTTGCCGGGAAGTAGTTGCCGACTATGTCGCGCGAAATTCTCAATCCATTGGGGGGGTTGGGAAAATCGTCGAGATAGACGAAGCTAAGTTGGGCAAGAGGAAATATAATCGAGGCCGTTTGTTGACAGGGGAATGGGTTCTTGGTGGAGTTGAAAGAGGGGAGCAAGGTGAAAAAGGCAAAGCATTTCTAGTTCCTGTAGAGGATCGTTCCTCCGAAACATTAATCGGTATCATTAAACGTTATGTGAAACCCGGCTCAACGATTATGACCGATTGCTGGAGGGGGTATGATGCTCTAGAGCAGGGTTTCTTAACCAGTGGTCCATGGACCCCTAAGGGGTCCATTTAACAAAAGTCGGGGGTCCATGACCATTCTGTCTCAACATTAAGTTTGAAACTGATGTACATTGCGTACTTATCGTAAATAATAAAATCTGGCAAAATCCAAATCTCGTTCTTTGTATTTTTTCAGAAAGGGTCCGTGAGCTCTGCGAATTATTGAAAGGGGCCCATAGCTAGAAAAAGGTTAAGAAACCCTGCTCTAGAGACTGAGGGTTTCCGCCATTTTACCGTGAACCACTCTTTGAACTTCGTTGATCCAGAAACTGGTGCTTACACGCAGACCATTGAGAGACTCTGGGTAGAAGTTCGTCGAAATGTTCCCAAGGCTGGATTCAGGCAAGAGCATCTTTGGGGTTATCTATCTGATGTTCTGTTTCGTCGGATGGAACCTTGCTACGGTCGTCGAAGGCATATGTTCTGGAAGGCGGCCGCTACTCTGTACTCTCCAGAGCATCCTCTGGCATAAGGTAAATTCAATAATTTCTTCATGCTTGCGAAAAACAAATATGATTTTTAGATATAAGGTTGATTATTTTAACGTCGAACAGACTAGGAAAATGATGTCAACATCGGCAACACTGTGCTTACACTTACACTTCCAACTCGTGTCGCACCTGTTTCCAGTCCTGGCTTCAGGGTCTTTTATTCTCAAATTCACAATGAATTCATATTGACATCAATATTTGTTTTTATTGTTTTCTCTCATTTCCTTTTAAGATACGATACCGAATTAAAGGAATCATGCTCATAATATTTCTTCATTTCATAATTAATTTTTTTTTTAATTTTTCGCAAAGGTCACATATTAGTAAATTCAATTTCCGCCAAGGTCACATAAAACTAGATTCAAGGACATCGATTTCATAACCTCACAAATTCTTGGTAATTATTGAGAAAAATTTAAATTTTTCTTATATCTGTTCGAAAATTCCAATTTTTTCAAGGTCACGGCCTTGAAATATTGAGGTAATTGACCTTCAAAATTTTTTTCATATTTTTTTGACTGCAATCAGTTAAGAATTGATATTTCACTTACGATTATTTCAACCTTCTTACCCACCCAGCACCCCTATCTCGTTAAAAAAACTCCAAAAATACTCATTTGCCATTATTGAAAACTACTAAGAATCATATACTAAAACACATATTTTCCACTAAAAAAAAATTTTAATGCAAAAATCCGAGGGGGCGTTAAACGATAAATTATTTAAAGAAAATTTATAGTTAATTCAGAAATCTTGATATATGATGATGATATATAATAGTTATCATATCAAAAGTTTAATATCAACTTACTTTTCATTATCTATTTATCTATTACAGATTGCCAAATAAATATGTATTCTATTTATTTGGCAATCTGTAATAGATAAATAGATATATGAAAAGTAAGTTGATATTAAACTTTTGATATGATAACTATCATCATCATTACAGATTGCCAAATAAATATGTATTCTATTTATTTGGCAATCTGTAATAGATAAATAGATATATGAAAAGTAAGTTGATATTAAACTTTTGATATGATAACTATCATCATCATATATCAAGATTTCTGAATTAACTATAAATTTTCTTTCAGTGAATACAAAGAGTACCTAATTTATTGAAATTTTGAAAACAAATCAAGAAGTGGCGGATTTTATTCCCAGAAGATAAGCCAGATGTACGAAAGCATTCAGAGCGTAGTAGCCTCGGTAGTAGCCTACAAATACTTTATAATTAGCCTTTTACCTAGGTTACTCTAAAAAATATTTGGAACAAAATATTCGAGGAAAGTATTTCACAAAAGGGTTAGCACAGATGAATTGATGTATATTTAGAGAAGGGAATAATGACCAACCTGTAATAAAATACTGCTATGAGGATTGTGAAACTTTGGATCCATATGGAATGCGTCTGGTAGACCATTGTTCCTGGCCTTTATTTCTACAGCGTTTGTACGGGTAATAAGAGATGGAATGAATATTTTCTCAAAATGTAAATACGTAATATTATGTAATTTGGTTATATTAAATATTCTTGAAAAGATGCACTGTTTCATTGAAAAGGTGTATTCAATATAGGTATATATAAAACAGGGACACTATAGTAGTAGTAATAAACTTTATTGAAACAATGTTTCCAAGGGTTAACAACTCAGGTCTTCCTGCCCAGGAACAGTATAAAAATATAATCCATACAAAATAGAACTAGTTAGAAAAACAGCATAAATATAATGAGTATAAATAAAAATATAACTAGTATAAGTCAGCTCTCCTAATAATAGCAGTTTTGTTGTCTCCTCGTCCAGTAATTTAAGTGAAGCTTCTTATGCTGAAATAAAGAAATTTCTTCCGGAATAGGAAAAAAACTTAACACTGTTTCCTCGGCCTCCACATCCAACATCCAACAACACAACGAGAAATTGGCATAATTATTCACTTCCTGCTAAAATACTGTGTGACTTTCCCAAGATATTGAATACTTTCATTACGATTACTGGCATTAATAACGCACATTTAACACTAAAGAATCACTAGGATTAACACCACCATCAAATTAAAAACAAAAATAATGCATTTCAATGTACGTATTTTAACTAAAAGTAAAATAATATTCCAAATTATGTGTTATTTTTGCCTACACAACACCTCACAATTTTATTTTGACATCTATCTGACAGCTGGTTGAAGTTTCAGTACCGAAGTTGGCAGTTTCAGTATGAGAGGTAGACGTGACAACGTCGGTACGGGTATGAGCAGAGACTCTGGGTATGTCTCTGGGTATGAGCATTTAGCTCCTCGTCTTTCTCTACGGGTATTAGCCATTGAACTCTATGGGAACATAGAGTTCAATGGTATTAGCAGAGACAAGAGAAAAAAGAGACTGCCGAATAGATAGGCAACACGGGGGACACGTTTTTGGAATCAGGTTATGAATTTTTGGAATCCCGTCGGAAATGGCGCTAGTGTTTGGTGGCCAGTTTGAGAACTAGTGGATGTGGATGAAAGAAATCTGTAATCTGTGACAGAACTCAAGTCAGCTGATTTCCGTCATTCCGTCTGAGTTTGTTTTGGTTAATGCAAAAAGTTCGAGTATTTCAAGATTTTTGTTTATTGGGGAATAAATATTCCATATTTTGGTATCCAAAAATGAATAACATTTCGCAATTTTGTAAAATCAAGCAATACATAATTTTAATTGATTATAGAAATAGAAATATATACAATAACTCACCATGTGTTCAAAAAAAATTGTTTGCTTTTGAACGCATGTTGAGTTTTTGTATATATATTTCTATTTCTATAATCAATTAAAATTATGTATTGCAAAAACTCACCATATGTTCAAAAGAAATTGTTTGCTTTTGAACACATGGTGAGTTTTTGTATATATTTCTATTTCTATAATCAATTAAAATTATGTATTGCTTGATTTTACAAAATTGCGAAATGTTATTTATTTTTTGGATACCAAGATATGGAATATTTTTTCAGATCCCATGCCCAGAAGAAACAAGAAAGACTCAAATGCCTTTCAAGTCTGGATGGCTTCAAACAATAAATGCCACACAAAAGTTGTAGGGACCAGGGATTCAAGTTTTTGAGAACTAGAAGTCTCAATCTAGGGTGTCCTCCGAGAAATATGTTTGCTGCTATTCGAAGTGTTATTATAACATGTCCACAGATTACAGAGTAGAACATGTCATCATATAAAACTGCAATAATTTGATATTTGACCATTTCTGAATCTAACAAGAGTTAAAATGATGAGAATGGCATATTGTACAACTTGTTCATGATGACAAGCCTGTGTTCATTTCATGCCTGGATAATAATGAACTAAATACAATACTTCCACCCTCGAAAGAAAATAAAGAGGATATTTGTGTTAGCCAGGCTGTGGCATATGTTGCAGGATTCCTTATAAAGAATTGAAACAATACCATTCCTGCAGTAAATGTATGGAACTACTGAGTTCAGAAACAATGGAAATAGAACATTTGTTTGTTGCATTAAAGAAAAATGATGATAAAAAGCCACCAACTTAAGTCTCCAGACATATGATTTCAACTCTAACCATAGATTAGAGTTAATCTTAATCTTAATCTATGACTCTAACTGAGATGCATAATTTGATTGTGTTTGTTCTTCTGTCATTTGGACATATTGCATCGATAACCCCTAAGTTGAAATTATTTTTAAAGTCGCATGTAACATTTTTCTGGTTTACATGTGAAGAACATGTGGACTCGGTTGTTCATGATTTATTGGAGTATGGTATGTATTTCTCTAATAATTGTAAGAAAGTATTATGATAATTTTTATTTCTCAACTATGCCGACGTTTCGAGGAAGTTTACCTCTTTTTCAAGGCTAGTCAATTCCTTAAAAGTTGAAGTCATATAAATTATTCAAAAGTAGAGTTAAGGAAGCATTAATCGTGCGATACATTTGGAGTGGAACTAGTGAATGGCGCGACCTGGTGTCTCGCGTCATTCACTCCAAATGTATCGCACGATTAATGCTTCCTTAACTCTACTTTTGAATAATTTATATGACTTCAACTTTTAAGGAATTGACTAGCCTTGAAAAAGAGGTAAACTTCCTCGAAACGTCGGCATAGTTGAGAAATAAAAGTTAAAAAAATAGTCCAATTTCCCGATATTTCATTTCCAAAAGTATTATGATAATATACAATAGAGAGATATGCAAGCATCCTTAACGTCATGCGGTAATAACGTCAAGCGCTAATAACGTTACGACGCATGCGTATTTTCATTTTCACAATAGTGGGCGGTATTAAAGTTACCGCATGCCGTAAATTTTTACGGGTGGATAACGTTGAACGTTATCGTAATTTACGTTGTTTTCTTGCCTTGCGCATTACTATTTTTCCGTTTGTTTTGACAGAAATAGGTTATGTTTTGAAACAGGGGCCTCTTAATTGACATTGATACGAATTTTTTTCAAGAGAAAAGTAGCAGAAGAGACGAAATGAGTTCCTTCAAGAATAATCTAATAACCAAAGTTAAAAGTGTATATCTTCAATTAATGGGTTACATGAAAGGAAGAGTCGAATGAAAATAGAAATTTCCATCCCAGTGTTTAATTCTGAGTACCTATTTCAATCCCATATTGATGATCATGAACTATGTAACTTGTTTTCAATAGGAAATAAAAGGGTTCAATTCGAGCTTTTTTTTATTAAGACTAATAAAAGTAGAAACATCTAGATTGGACATTGGCTTATGGCTTGATAATAGTATGTATGTGTGTATGTACACGTTATCTCTACATATCCTCCAGGTGATATTCCAATTTTTTCTTGGTAACTATTCGCGAATCCAATTACCGTTGAGGGCGTTGCGAAATGAAAACAAACTTTGACGTTTGTCAGTACTCTTTTCGAGATTTGTATGGCCTAACAGAGTTTTTCTAGTAAATCAAGATATTTATTGGAAATATCGGAAGTGAATTGATTGACTTAGTTTCGTAAAGAAAGATCAACATTCTTTGGAAATACCTACTTCATTTGAAAGGAATGAATTGTGGAATAAAATCGAGCGATGATATTGGTGATCCACTGTACCTAGACAAAAAATCCTATTATTTCACAGATTCTTTCTTGAATTAAACCTAGCTAATAATGATGAGGTAGCATATAATGAGTTTGTGAAGTTTCTATTTAAAGTATTTCAATTGCATGCTATGATATAGAGGTATTCCTCATACTGAAATCTCAAGAGACATAAATATGATTCGGCTCATGGAACAAGTTCTACAGATGAGAAAAAGCATTCATTTGGAAGTATGAAATTTATGAAATTGTATTTCTAAATCGTCAATTGAATTTGGCACAAAACTCTCGCAAAGAAAAATCGTTTAACCTAACTCCTGCCTGTTGAAAGCACTGGTATAAATACCTTTTCCAATATTTTTTCGGAATCGATATTTCTATTCAGAAATCCAGACAATAATCCCAATATAACTTCTCGAAATAATAATTATAATACTTTGTTGGACGTGAGATTAGAAAAAACATGAGGAACAAAACTTGTTTTGACTTTGCAGTACTGACAAACTAGTTTCGTAATCAGTCGGCAGAGGGCGTCTAGATTTTTGGAGTCGCCAATAGTGGCCACTTATAGGTCCATGTCCATAAATTTTAAAGGTAAACCCGCTGTTCAAACAAGTAGGCTTCAGGGTGGTCCGTAACTCGCCGGTACGTTGCCAGATCTTACGATTATTCAGATAATTGAAGGAAGAGTAAAACTTCGATTTATGCCGCAACTCAGATTTTAATGATTATTTTTTAAAGATAGAATTCTTTATATGGAATCAAATGGTATTAGACTCAATCTGTGGAAACTCATAGTTCGGCATGATTTTTTGAAATTTTTGAAAAGTCTTATCTCGAACTCGACATTGTGCCAATATCCGATTTTTTTGCCGATTTTTTCCTATATGCAGAACAAGATACAAAATCTATTTGTACAACTATCAATCTCAACAAACTTTTAATTTGAGAGGAACGATTTTTCGAAAATTTCATCAGAATACGTGCATTATCATTATATTATCATAAAATATTATATTTTCACCTTCCGGTCCTTTAAACATACATTTAAATCCACAAAAATGATATTCTTATGTATGAAATTGTTTTTTCACTGTCCTAACCCAACCTAACAACCTAACCTAACCTCCAAATGATTCATCAATTAAATTTTTGGCCAAAATTGATCAATTATGCACATTTTCCCAATGAATTATCTCAAAACCCCAATTTGTTGAAAAAAACATTCGAATTAATTAAGAATTACAGTGAACAAACATTCAGCTGTCATAATTGAGTGCATTTAACGAACTTTTCAAAAAATTATAGCTACTGAATTATAAGTTTCCGCAGATTGATTAGATTCCTCATGAACAAATTCTATCTATAAAAAAAAAATCATCAAAATCTGATTCTAATATAAGGTTTCTGCACAATCTGGCAACAAAAAGCTCGAATGACGCTGTTACCGCACGCGGAATTTGACTACCGAATCTCACTTGTCTGAACAGCGAGTTTACCGAAATCTATATCGACAACAAACTTTGACACAAAGATTATAGAGAACTCTATAATCTTTGCTTTGGTTACTTCTGGTTAGTAACTGGGCGGTCCGTATATGTCGAATTCCTGACAATTTGGTTCAATATCAGTCACCAGAGTAACCGCTCTGGTAACTTACGGTTACCAAATGTGTATATACGGACCATACGCCAGGCGTATGGGTGAAACTCCCTCTTTTATGGTCAAATCTACAACCAAATATGGCCGACATGAATTTCCGGTTGAAGTGACCGTCAAAACCAAATTAACCTATAATTATTTTGGTTGACGACCTGTTGACGTTTCAAAAATCATATTTTTTATATTCACATTTCATTATTTAACTGAAAAATTACTACATAACGAAGCGGATTATTTAGGAGATTCAAGGAGATGTAACTTACGAACGACCGAATTAGGTAGGTGATTAGGTAGGTTGAGCTATTTTTTATCTCTGAATTTCTTATCATTCCAATTCTACATCAATCACTTTGTTACTATGTTATTTACTATGCTTTCTCTATCTTCATTCTCTTTTTTTTTTGTTTCAGATATGATTTCAATTTCGAGATGTACAAGAGAACAAGAAAATTTATCACAATGAAAGAGCCGGCCTGATAATTTAAATGGCTCATTATGTGAATAAATTCAATATAACTAAACTTATATAGGGACAGATTTTTGCTGAGGTTTTTATCTTGGTTGTTTTTATATGTGGATGTTACTTGATTTCCTCTGCTTATACTGAGAATTTATATGGGGAACAGGTTTTACGATCAACAATTCTATTTCTTCTCAAATACCATATTGTTTGATATATTTCATCCTAAATATGTATTTGCATTTGGCTGACTGATATATATGTGCTCTTCTGGAAAATACTGTTTATAGAACTTTTACAAAAAATAAATAAATTGCTGAAATTCTAACTTTCTCCTACCTTGATCTTATTTTTTATGTTATGTAAATTTACAGCTTCTATCATGAATTCCATATCTGTTTTCAATATTAATGGTAGAAGCTGTAAATTTACAATGAAGTGAAAACAACGAAAAGTACATATGTATATAGGTAGAGTACGCCTGTAGATTTAAAATTCCCGCCATTCAATATCTATTTCCACAACCAAATATGGCGGCATATAAATCATGGACCTATAATACCAAATTAGTATTATACATCTATGATATAAATGACATTTGTTGTTGCCGCCATCGTAGGTAGAGGAAGGGGAAGATAACGTAAACAACAAGAAAAGTGTGTCCAACATCTCTATGTTTTTGTTGACATTTACTATGCATCTACTCCATGTTTGTTCACGTTTACCCCAATATTTGAATGTTTATTATCGTATTTGTGTTCGATGTAATTGTGTTTCGTGCGTTTTAAGACTTGAGTATCAAGAATTTCGGTGTTGACATTCCAGGAAATTGTGTAATTTGTGAAAAATATGCCGAAAAAGATAGATTCGGTTTGGGGTAAACGTAAACAAAAACAAGTTGATGTTGGACACAGAGAGCTCTCCTTCGTAGCTGCGCAATGCGGTATCTTTTCTTTCCTCTATCTACGGCCACCATTGTACTAAAGTTTTTCTCATTGAACTTTAGTTCAATGGTTTTTCTTCAGTTTCATGGTTGCCACAGATTACTTAGGACTTTTCACTTCTTGTATATTGGCTGTGGTCCGTATATACACTTTGGTTTATCCTGGTTAGTAAGTGGGTGGTTCGTATATGTCAAATTCCTGACAATTCGGTTCAATATCTCTCACCAGAGTAACCGCTCTGCAATGACGGCTCGTCCGGGTATGCAGGGTCCGCCGGGCCGACCCAAAAATAATCGAGAAATGGAAAATAATTATTATTATTTTATTCTTCAAAACTTATTCCAAATGATTAATTTCGAAATTAAATTCTCGATTAAGTCCCTAGTAATACGTACGACAACTTATTTCGATCAACGTGACGCCCCTGTCGCCCTGAGTTAGTTTATTTCGAAGTTCTCTTTCCTTACGATAAACACCCTACACGCTAGATCGGCCAGCCGCAGTAGCTAAGATGTCTAAAATACTGGTGTGTGCACTTGTCACTTTTTGCAAGCATCAACATTTCAGAAAATTGGGGATATGGGATCAGTTTCGTGGCGGCGCCATCATGTCATTTGCTTCGTTTTATCCTTGTTCTATCAAAGGAAGTCCAAGATACTCTCTCGTTTTATTTTGTTTTGCGTTGATATCGAATATCGATCAACGAGTGCAAAATATGAACTGGCCCATTTTGACAGCTGTTTAGGAATATTTGTGATTTACAGTTCAATTTTCGTTGTAAAAACAAATTTGTCAACATTTCAACACTACCGAATAAGGGTTCAAAGGAGTATTTACTGTTCTTCTTCAAGATAATTTCCGTTTGACAACTTGAATTCGTGAGGGGGTAATTCAATATGATTTTAATAAAACACAATTGATTGGTCAAATATCCAATATATTCAGTTGATGGAAAGGTAATTTTCACTATATCTATTCAGGAAGAATATTTGAAGAACAAACTCGAATAGATTTATCAATTTTTGATTCTCAATACATGTCCACAATCCACACATTACGTATTTCCAATACAGTTTCTTTGAAATATTGCTGAAGTTGCCATAAAACTTAGCTATATCCTTCCCGAATGTTCGTTCATCTGATTTTTTCTGCCTCAAATTCCAACAACACCGAATTATTAGCTGAAGTTCTTGATTGTCCATACAGAAACCTAAACTTACTGAACGACATGTTGAATAAATGAATGTTTTACACCCCTTTCTCGAAATTAATACATTTTCACACACCAATAATCGTTTATAAATACAACATATTCGTTAGTCGTAGGAAAGTATTCAAATTATTTTCAAATATCAATTGACAATGCTCTGTCAAATTCTAAACAGCGCTACCTACAGTGGGAAAAACGAAACTGGTCCGATATCCCCACGAAATTAAAAACAATATCGAATCAGTGAATACACCAGAGTTTTAGACATCTTAGCAGTAGCCTAGCGAAAAGCTTCACGTTATTGTACCATACAGCACCTACGTCGCACACAGTTATCACCAAGTTGAACATCGTATTACGTCGCTGCTAGATACATACACGGTCGGCCAGCACGAGTTGGGCCTACCTTGCTATGGTTTGGTCGTTTAGTTGTCATATTTCTAGATTTCCTCATTGTATATTCTAAGATATTATATTATCAAATGAATAGTTAATCATTAAATATTATGTCTATTTTAGAAAAGAGCGTATTTCCACCTTTTAAGAGTAGTTTAGTCAATGAAAATATAATATATTGTTATGTACAAATAAACCACTTATATTACTATTGTGTCTTTTCTTCGCTGTTCCACAACGATATCCCTAATTATAGTTAAATTTTTTTATTATTAAATGAATAATTAATTTTTGAAAAAGGGTATTCCGACCGTATAAGACTAGTTTAGTGTTTTTTTGACCATAAAAATTCGTAATTCCTAGTGAATTTATAAGGGCACGGTGATTTCGAAGCTTCTTGACTTCTTGAATACGCGTAGGTCGGCCGGCCGAGCCTCGGAGTGGGGATATAAGAATCGCATCCGCATAGCTGTTCCCATATTATGAATTGAATTAGGTCAGTGACGTAGAATAAGAGAAAGGGGTGCACGTGTTGTTCAGTTTTCTTCGATTCATTTCGTAAATTTTGATAATCAGAGGCCCAGTTGCAGGAAAGTCCATTAAGATTTGATGCCCTATCAAAATTTAAAACTGTCATTTTTGAAGGGAAAAATGGAGGATTAAGATTTCAATGAAGTATTAAATTTTAATGGACTTTCCTGCAACTGGACTTGAGTGGATTATAAATTTCTTTAATTGTTGAATAATTGGAGTAGGAGCAAATCGAAACAAACTTTGCATCCTGTCACAAGATCATGTGACAGTAGAAGGAGGAATGGTGAAATAAAGAATGGAAATTTTAGTACATTTTCACTCATCATCAAAATTGTAGATGTGTTTCAGTGAACTTAAAATTTTGATTCGTATTGACGTTGATGTTTTGTGTCGTAATAAATTTGTTATCGGTATATACAGAGAGACCCCGAAGAAGAATAAAACTATTATTCAAAAGCTGGGCAAAAACAAATAAGTGTAGTACATTCTTTCTCCAAAAACAAGCCTTTATATCGCATTGAAAACGAAACTTTTATACACTGTTGTATAAAAAAAATCAGACTATATCTACAGGATGGGGCATAAGTCTGGAATAAAATTAATATTTCTTCAATATCAATCAACCACTCAAAATGAAGACACTGAAACCCACCAATTGCTTTTCAATTACCTTCTTCTTCTATCAAGGAGTAGTTTCTCAACCAATAACTGAACATCAAGATGGTGAAAAACATGTCAATTGATTTCTGATTGCATTTATTCTTGGAAAATAAAATTTAATATTTTTTTCCATCCCTTAGCCGCAACCCTATCCAACTTATCTTTAGAAACTTAATCGACAAAAAATATATCAATATTTCATTTTAGAAAACAGAGATTATGGTGGGATTCCGCGTTTTCATTTTCAGTTATTGGTTGAAAAAATAGATATTTATTTTATTTCAGGATATTCCCCTGTATATCCTGGGTCTGGCCGACACACACCTTATGGGCACGAGCCGTCACTGCCGCTCTGGTAACTTTCGGTTACCAAATGTGTATTTACGGACCATACGCATTAGTGTTCTGTGCATATCACAATGAACTCTATGGGAACCCATAGAGTTCAATGGACATACCACGCCATTAACTCTACTCAAGAGGAAGGTTACGTGGTTAACTTCGTGTGACGTCATTAAAACGTCATAGTTACAAGGATATCTTCGCCAAAATTTTGTTACCCAAGTAACTACAACCTAACCATAGTAAACCACCAGCGCCAAAATTCGCCTAAAGTGTATATACGGACCTCAGCCGAAGTCACATCCAAAGATTATAGAGTACTCTATAGACCTAGCGTAAGGTACGTATATACACATTTGGTAACCGAATGTTACTAGAGCGGTTACTCTGGTGACAGACATTGAACCGAATTGTCAGGATTTCGACATATACCCAGCGAGCACAAAAACATCTCAGAGATGTTAAAAGTAAGAGATTTCGAGACATTGAAAATCCACTGCGATGTTCTGTTCATACATGAATAGAACTTTTATAGAACAGCCAATGTCCGCCGCAGGCGGCTATTATATGGATGTCCCTGGGATGTCACAAAAAGAACTACTCAGAAGTTTTTTTGATAGCCTTTTCATGTACACAATAGAACATTTCTAAAGCGCTTTGCGCACACGAAATCGCAGTTTGTAAGACTTTATATGAAATTCTTTTGTGAGGTCTTTTTTCTTTCATTTGAATGTTTGAGGATACCACATTCTATTTTAAATGAACTACAAAGTTTTTAAATGAAATACAGAATACTATATAAGAATAAAAATATTTTAATGATACTTCAACAGGTACAAAAGGAAAAAAATCACATTTCACATAAAAAATTGAACAACAAAAAAACAATTGATAAATATTATACTACAGAAAGGGAGAATAAACAAAAAAATATATCACATTCAATAAAACAAACATAAGTAACCAAAAAGAAATATCACATTTAACATAAAAAAACAGAAATAATAGAAAACAAACTGATTATAATATTAGATGTACCGAAAGGAAAAATGAAAAAAAATTTATGATAAATTTATTTTCCCTTCATTTTATCGTCCCTCCTCCTCTGCCTAATATGCCTAAACCAATCTTTGCATAGAGTTCGAATACTTTCCTAGTGATTTGGAATTTTTTATGGATCACATCTACAAAATAAAAACAATTCAAACAATTAATTCACAAAATATATGAAGGTTAAGATGTTTTTTTCCAATTAAAATAACAGAGAAAATAGCTGCATGAAAGGATCTGGAAGATTTGAGTTGTATAGCTCCTGACCAGGTTGATTTGCGAAACGATTTTATTTATTTAATTATTTGTACTGGTATTTGAAGATGGAACAATTTGAAGGAGTTTTCAAGAACAAGAACTTTTCTGGGACAATTTGAATTATTTTGTGATTCACAAGTGATGAATGATTATTATCATCGTCGGAAGAGTAATCTTACAAAATATTCTGGGAATTATCAACGGCAGAGATAGATTATCGAAATATGTTGAAATCCTCGATGATATGGCTTTAAACTTTATAATGTTATTTCTTGAATAATTATAATAACCCTCCATGTACCATTCGATTATTCCAACCAAAATACAATGATCTCTTATACCTAGCCCCAAATACACAAATAATATTAACCACGCAGCGTGGATTCTTTTGAGGTTATATGTATGTTTCTGGACATTATACTATACATTTAATTCATGTAATACTTACTTATTAATTGTATTTGGTTACTATGAAGAGATCGATCCTAAATTCACAATCAAAACCAACACAGAAGTAGTTAATATTATACAAATCACCAATCAACTTTCAACTCCGAACAGTCCACAGTCCAAACTACGAAGAAAGTGGAAATGGCGGCAAAATGAAATAGGTGAATTGTATATTGTTTATTTGGAATAAACCTCCCAAGGCAAACTATGCGACGCCAAGAGAAGATATCCACACGTTTACATTATTTTCAACACGACAGTACCTCTCAGTAGGTAGACGAAGAAATGCCACAGATGGCACTGATCAGAACAAATAAAGATTTCCAACAGCCTTTGGAGACCTCTTTGGGAAGTGCATATTACGTTTCAAAGAAACATCCTCATGCCAACATTTTCGAAACATCCCAAAACATCCCAGGGATGTTTGTGCTCGCTGGGTACGGACCACCCACTTACTAACCAGAAGAAACCAAGCGTATGGTCCGTATATACACATTTGGTAACCGAAAGTTACCAGAGCGGTTACTCTGGTGACAGATATTGAACCGAATTGTCAGGAATTCGACATTTACGGACCGCCCACTTACTAACCAGAAGAAACCAAAGTGTATATACGGACCACAGCCCATAGTGTATATACGGACCACAGCCCTAATAAAATATGGATAGCACAGAACACTAATATACATGAGCTGTATTCGGGTTCGGCTTTCGGACAGTCCGAGAATGGTTCTAGAACTGCGCAGAGGATTTTATACTAGGGCGCAACAGTTTTGCGCAGTTTTAGAACAATTCTCGGACCGTCCAAAAGCCGAACCCGAATACAGCCATGGACAGGCCCTGAGAGAGAGAGGTCACGAGTAGTCATTGAACTAAATGCGAGTTCTTTGGATTATTTGTTATCAGTTTGACGTTAAATTCGTTGATTATTAATAAGTTTCACTATTTTTTCGAAATCTATTGCCATATATTTGGATGAAAAACTTGATTTACCGGGTAAACATTACCCTTTCTTTGCTATAGAGAGTAAAAATATACGAAATACTGGATATGTCTGAAGATATAAAACTTGAAAAAATTATTTAACAATGATTTTATCTCTTAAAGCTTCATTAATAATCCTCTTTGGTAAAAGTAGGTGAAGAGTGTTCTGATTTTACGAAAATTACATTCAAGGACGTGAAATATCAACTTATTTAAAATGAAATGCTACATTTTCACTGATGGGCGCTACTGAACTGAAGCTTGTCGTTTATTCATTTGATCGATCTCTAAAAATTATGCATTCATGAAAAAAATGATTAGTTCACTCTTAAAACCTGAAAGAACGAATCCTATCTTCATTCAAAATCATTCAGTTCTAATTCCATCTAACATTGATTCTTTATTCATTTATTCAATGAAAAAACTAACTGACAGCTTCAATTGACGAAAAAATCAATCTTAGGTGGTCCATAAGGTGTATTACAGCCTTTTCATAGTATTAATCCACAAATTTCAATAATACACGTCTTCTAATATAGGGAACTCTATTAACGATTTGTCAAAATCAGCTAAGCGTTCGTTGCCGTGGGGCACACAAGCTTTTCCCTGCATTGATTCGCATGCTGTTTTGGTCGAGTATTGTGATTTGTGCATGTTTTTGGATAAAATGTTCTTCCTGACGTTATATTAGAGTGATAAATCTATAACTTTCTCAGAAATGCCTCTTTAAGCGGTGAACACATATGATCGGCCGCGGCCACGATCACGATCACGATCAAACTCGTCCCATGCAAATGTATTACTCCGCACATAATATCACGATCTGTTCAGCGATATAGCGCCGTTCAGTCGCGATCGTGATCGTGGCCGCGGCCGCGGCCGCTCATATGTGTTCACCGCTTTATAGTGATAATAAAAAGCATTATGTGCCCCACGGTAACGAACAATCAGCTGATTTTGACAAATCATTAGAGTACCCTATTTGTTGACATGTAAACATAACCAAAAATTTTGTTTACGGGCTTCCATTGAACTCTATGGGAGTTCCATAGACATATAGACATGGACTGTGCCTTTCCTTTCTATCTATGCATGAAATACGGTCAAAAAAAGTGACAGAGAGAAATGCACGTCGGGAATGCAGTTGTCTCTTTCTAGAATTTTGATTGGTCTACACTCACCTCTATGTGAACAAAAAAGAGACAACTGCATTCCCGACGTGCGTTTCCCTCTTTCTATAAAAAAAGCCAATTTCATGCTGACATTGCTTAGTCCATGTCTCTATGTCTATGTCTATGGGGAGTTCCCATAGAGTTCAATGCGGGCTTCAAGCCGACATGCACCAGTATTTCGGTTGGTGCGAGAGGGGGCAGGGGAAGGGAACGCGAGCTGCTCCGGTGCTTCACGCCCCAATCAAAAAGAACGCGTCGGTGCTCGAGCGAGATGCACCGGAGCTGCCCAGGAGCTGCTCAAACGGTCAAAAAGAAAGCATATTATGGCTGTATTCGGGTTCGGCTTTTGGACGGTCCGAGAATTGTTCTGAAACTGTTGCGCCCAAGTATAAAATCCTCTGCGCAGTTCTAGAACCATTCTCGGACTGTCCGAAAGCCGAGCCGAACCCGAATACAGCTTATATATCTATAATCTAAGGCTGTGGTCCGTATATACACTTTGGTTTCTTCTGGTTAGTAAGTGGGCGGTCTGTATATGTGGAATTCCTGACAATTCGGTTCAATAGAGAGTTGAAGTGCGCACAGAACGTTAGCCTGAACGTAAACGTTAACGTGACAAATAACGTCAAATATAACGTTTACGTGTTGTAATGAAATTTGAGTTGAAGTGCTGCCATCATGCAACGTCAGACGTTAAACATAACCTATCAATTCGATTTTGCTTTCGTTTCGCGTGAACTCTCTTTTATCTCTACTCTAACGATTTGTCAAAATCAGCTGACCGTTCGTTGCCGTGGGGCACACAAAGCTTTCTATTATCACTGTAAAGAGGCATTTCTGAGAAAGTTATGGTCTAATCACTCTAATTTAACGTCAGGAAGAACATTTTTTTCCAAAAACATGCACAAAATACAATACTCGACATTAAAACAGCATGCGATTCAATGGAGGGAAAGGCTTGTGTGCCCCACGACAACGAACGCTTAGCTGATTTTGACAAATCGTTAGAGTTCCCTATATTGAGCTTCGACAGCTGGAATAATATTTGAAATATTGATGTTCTAATGATTTATATGCCTAATAAAGAGAATTTTCAGCTTGGAAGTATTTTATTATCAATGAAATGTTTAAGTGAAGAAAAGAGAAAAGAGAATCGCAGTTGAGTTTCAGCCATTGGCGAATCCAACTACCGATGAGGGCGCTGCGACTTGTCAACAAACATGGCGGAAAATGAGTAATCATCGTGAAAACTCTATTGTGAAAGCAATGTTATCGTAGATTTTATTCGATTATAGAGATATTTGTAAAGGTAGTGAATAATTATGGGATTATTGATTGTGCTCGGGTTCCTCCAGAACTTTCCTGAACATGTTGGTGTCGTTTGATGAAGATTTTACAAGAACTTATATCCAGAAGATTTCATTCTATCATCACACTAACATGAATTATGTAATTTGTGGAAATAAATGAATGTAAATATTTGAGATAATTTATTTGGATGAAAACATATTATGCAGTTCAAAATGCCAACACAGAAATTATTTTCCAGCAATTACAACCAACTTAACAAGACCTCCTAAAAATTAATTCTACAGTTGTAATTTCATTAACGAAATTTGAAATTCTTGTCGAACGGTTTAATTATTGATCACTTTCAACTGCTTGCAAAATTCCAAGTCAAATCACTACTTTTCATTTGAAATGTTCCCAACATATCATCTCTTGAAGATTGCAAGTCCAGTAATGCATGTACAACTTCAGTTATGTCAGAAATATAATCTCATACTTTCTTCTGCTCAGGTTCCTCGGCACTATTGAAATCATGGAAATGAAAATTCGCATTGCCTTTCTTAATCGTTTAACACTAGAAAATTCATCTAGAACAAAGATATCTCCTAACCTAAAATTATAGTGAAAATTGGTGAATAGTTTCTCAACTGAATGACACTGATATAAATACTCACTAAATTATTTTAATACCTATTTTTCTAGTCAGACATCCAAAAAATTTTGTGAATATAGTTCACTGGTAACCGAATATGTAATGAAAATATCTAACCCAAAGAAGTTAAACTCAAGTTATTACTCACTTTCTAGGTTAGTTATTTGGCCGCTAGGCGGCGTTTAGATTTTTGGATTCGCCAATTTCCTTAATGAATGTAATCTGATAACGAAGTTTCATAACTAAATCCTTTTGATAACTATAAAATCAATGCTGATTTCCTATAATTTTCGTTCATTATGAGAAAATACACAGGAAATGTAAACAATGACAGTTTGAGGTTATCGAGAATTGCATTTAACAATCAAAATTCGGCCATTCGCAAGTCATCGGTGCTACTCGTTTAACGTTCGGTTAACGTACGTCGATGTTTAAGGTATACGTGGGAGACCGCTAGTTTACGTAGGCCATAAAGCTGACGCTAATGTTAACGTTAAAAACGGACGAATGAGCATGCGTAGATGTCAATTATAACGTTAACGTTTACGTTCATGGCTGCACTTCAACTGATAACACGCGTTCTAGACTACGACAAAAAAAGAAGCCAAATCGTTGGGAGGAATCCACTTGTACGCATGTGCGAATTAGAAGTTCGAAAATGACAATCAAAAGATATTGGTTAGTTTGATTTCATCTTATTTGACGTTGAATGAATTCGAATGATGATTTATTTCAAATTCTTGTACAAATTTTGAGAAGAATTTTATATGAGGCGAAAGTTAATGAATATTTAATTCATCGACAACGTATCCGTTTTTTTCAACTTTCAGATGAAACAACGAAAAGAGATCAAACCAAATAAGTGCATAAAAACTATTCACCCAATATTATTATGAATTGTGAAATAATAAGTGCCGAATAGGAATGGTATTATCCATACTCAGTAAATTCAAGAGTGACATAATAACAAGTTCGTTTTATACATAGATTAATAAAACAGGAGATAGAGCATCTCGACAAAAACGCGTTCACGAAATACTGCCATAAATGTGAATTTGGATATCTTGGGTGGGGGAACTGGACAGGGGCGGATTCAGAACTAGTCACACTGTGAATATTGCAGGTAGTCGGCAATAATTTTATATCGAATGGAAATATGTTTCAATTTTCATTGCAAAGATTTCGAGTATTTTTCTTATGACAACTAATCAAAGGGATGTAGAACTAATATGTAATACCAAAACAACTGATGTAAAAAAGAATTTATTTTGAATACAATGTTACCATACACAAATAATAGTCAATATGACCCTAACCTACATACAGATTATTTGAAATTTTATTCACTAAGCATTAACTGAAAACCAAAAATTACTTTCATGAAAAAAATTCCCTTTAGAATGGTAAATTCTCAAATCAATAGAAGTGGAAGCAGCTGAAGTTTATGGAATTTGTATAATGAGAATCTAAAAGAGTTTGTTCATTGAAGAAATCCTCAAGTCTTCCGTACAGATTTTGCGGAATGAAACAGTAATGTAATACTGTAAACATGAACCAATGATTGTGAAATAGGAAATTATTTCTTATTGTATACAGTAACTCATAAAAGAATCCCTCAATTCTAGATGAAGTATCAATATTTTTTTTACGGGCAGTTTTAAATTGAATTAAGTTATATTGCATATAAACTAAAGAGCAGTGTTTTTCAGCAACTCAAATACCTAGTTCAACAACCTGCTTCCCCTTTCAAATTTTTATATCACCTCGAAAGTGCTTTTTGGTGTTGAAGTGCATAATAATCAAGAGTTATTTTACGAAACTGTAAGCTCTAACTCAATAATAATGTAACTTTTAAGCAAAGCTTTCTAAGCTTTCATCTTGAATTTTTTTTTCCAATGAATTAGGAACTGCTTGTAGGGCAGCAACTTTTTTCTTGAAGTACTGACGACTCACTCGTAATCTTAAATCGGTTTTTTGACGTCAATTAGCTGTTTTTTAATTTCTGTTCTCCGCTTGTCTCCTGTAACAATTTTTCAACTGAAGTTTTACTTCGAAATATGAGGTATCCTGATAACAGACATTTTCATTTAATAAATCATAAAAATAATGGGAATATCCGAACTCTAATTGAATGGTCATTATTGTAATCATAATTACAGTAGTAGCATAATTTTTACATTGAAATACATTTTAGAAATAAAGGAAACTTTTTTGATTTTCACAAAAAGTTCCAAACATGACCTCAGCTCATTTTTATGGATTTTCATTCCTAAGACGAGTTCTATTTGCCATAGTATGTACCTCACTTGTTTTATCCTTGAACTACAAGAAGCTTTCATTTCTGCAAATCCTGAACTGGCATTCGTGTTTCTTGATATTGTTCCCATTTTCCTCAAAAACTCCAGTACTGATAACAGGTTTGGCACAGTATTGGCTATAATTACAACATTATTGAAGCAATTAATATCGCGTTATACTGTTCATCTCGAAACCAGGAAGAATGTTTATACTAAAAAGCATTATATAATAAGAAAAAATCTACTATTATTTTCAAGTTCAGAAGTAGTCAGAAATCACTTGCAAAATTCCAAAGAAAGTGATAATCAGACAATAAAGCGAGTTAAATAAGTGGTAAACTACCTATCTTACCTCACTCGGGATGGCATCTTTTTTCAAATTTACGGTAAAAGTCGATTACTCTCATTATACTAAAGTCTGGAGTATTAATTACAAGAGAAGTGTGAATTGTTTTCAAGACCCAGTGCAACTCTCCACTGCTGTCGTCTGGTTTCATTTCTGGGAAATCTAAAATTGAAATCAATTATTTGATTGTATAAACTCAACATTTCAATCCCATCATTAGATGGGATTCAAACTTAATTCGACCCTGGCGTGCCCTAACTCCCTCCCCTGATTTCATAAAGTCGTGAACTCAAACAAGAATAAAATATCAAAAACTTACCAGAATAAATAAATCGCTTTCCTCTTTCGTGTATAAATTGCACTTTTATTTCAAACACACGTTTTTACGGCACATCGCTGCTTATTTTCCAAAATATTACGACGTGAATGATTGAAATAATATTTTGACAATTACAAATACACACGCCGTCTTAGAAATTTTAGAAGCGATCTGGAGGGGAAAACAAGCGAAAATTCATTTCATTGGTGGTTATTTGGAGTGGGAATAATTTGAAAAATGAACAGTCTGGAAAATAGCTTATGATCCATCTATTTAATCTATGGTTTTATATTACTGTTCCATACCAGTTTCAATATTGCGTGTACGTGTAAACATCATACTTATCTCACCTCCTGAATTTCCCTCTTGTAAATCTACTCAATACTCAATAAAACATATTTTTATTTTTTATTCAATGTAACATGTAGATTTATTTTATATAAAAGTACAGGGTGCTCATTAAAAGAGCCATGTTTCGATAGAAGCATTACAATCATCAATTTGGCAATATGAATATTTAGAAGATGAGAATCTGGTAGATATTAGCACGGCCGTGATATTAGTAACTACAGTTGAGCTTTATAGATATAGATGTCGATTTAGATGTTTCACTATTTCAGTGCTGAAAAAAATAATCATAAATTGAACTAGAATTTACCTCAACTGCCAACTGAATTTCAAGACAAACTTATCTAGATACAATGCAGTTAATATACCATAGTAAACTGTAGAGGCATAATATAATTGTGACAGTTTTGTGGTCGAAACATAGATATAGTTTTTAGTTCTATGTAAATAATTAGAATTTAAATTATCACCTATGTGTTAAAAAAACAATTGATAAAAAATATATAAAAGTCACACTGAAGTATTGTATGTTTTCTCTGTATTTCATATTCTAATAATACAACATTGGTGACCCCGAGGTGCGAAGTAAACTCGCTGAAATGTCGCAAGCTGAATCCCCAAGTGTGGAAGAAAATCAAGTTCCTGAAATTCGACTATTTAATATCCCAGCTGGAACCTTCCTTAATAGACAATATTTGGGATATAGCAACCGGTTCAGATGATAATAAATATCAGCTTGCCAAAGAAAGATTGACGAGCATATTCGCAGAAAGTGAAGAAAAACGAATAAAGAGATTATTAACAGGGCAAAACCTTGGTGATCTGAAACCAAGTCAACTGTTAAGGAAATTGAAAACTCTAGCAGGTACTGATATATCAGAAAGAGTAATAAAAACCTTGTGGTTGGAAAATCTACCAATCAATATAAAAAATGTAGTGATCACAAGTGAAGAAGGTGTTAATCGTCTTGCAATCATGGCTGATAAAATTGATGAGTTAAACCCACCAAATGAATTGTATGGTATTAAAGGTTCAGGTTCCAATGCAACTAAAAGTACTTCCAATGAACTTGAAGAATTGAGAACAGAAGTAGCGGAACTTACTAAAGCTATCAAACAGTTCAGTATAAGTTATGAAAAAAGACCTACTAGGCGAAGTCTAACCCCTGGGAGAGGCCGAGATAGATCGAAATCAAGACAAAAATTCAATCCAGAAGGAAAATACTGTTATTTTCACTACAGATATGGTAAAAAATGCCGCCCTGAAAAATGTACTGGTCCTTGTGCTTGGAAAAAGCCGGAAAACTCCAGTCAGTAGTGGAAAGTGCAGCAACATCTACTACTGATTCAGTTACTTGCTGCAACTCTCGTTTATTCATGTTAGACAGGAACACGGGTTTGCAATTTTTAGTGGACAGCGGTGCTGACGTATCAATTATTCCATATGGTCAGAAAACTTCAGCACAGGTAAATTCGAACAATGACTTCATCTTGTATGCTGCTAATGGTACTCGGATACCCACCTATGGCATCATAATTATGGAAATCGATTTAGGTCTAAGGCGTGCATTTAGATGGCCTTTCATCATCGCCAAAACCTCAAGAGGCATTCTGGGTGCTGACTTTTTGAAAAAATTCAACCTACTCGTCGATCTGAAGAGACAACAGTTGGTGGATGGCGACACTAAGCTTTGCAGAAAAGGTGAATTGGCGTCCATCACATCAGAAGATGTAGTGAGTACTTTAGTCAGTGAAAAACTTGATAAATTCAGTGTACTATTGAACAATTATTCTGAGTTAACTCGACCAAATTTTCTGCCTAGTAATGTTAAGCACAATGTTAAACACCATATCGTTACAACAGGACAGCCAGTATTTTCGAAACCTAGACGTCTTGATAACCAAAAATTGACTATAGCTGAGAAAGAATTTCAGTTTATGTTGGACAATGGTATTATTCAACCATCAAAGTCACAATGGGCTAGTCCTTTACATTTAGTCAAGAAGAAAGACGGTTCCTGGCGTCCATGTGGAGACTATAGGCGATTGAACGAAAGAACTCTTCCCGATCGATATCCTATTCCTCGAATCGAAGATTTCAATCATATATTGGGTAAAAAACAATTTTTTTAAAAAATTGACCTTCATAAGGCTTATTTCCATATACCAATAGCCGAAGAAGATAGACATAAAACCGCCATTACAACTCCATTCGGGTTATTTGAATTTATAGCTATGCCATTCGGACTACGAAATGCCCCTTCAACATTTCAACGGTTTATTCATGAAGTTTTGGCAGGTTTAGAATTTGTATTTTCTTATATTGATGATATACTTATAGCGTCTACCTCTGAAGAAGAACATATTCTACATTTAAAATTGGTTTTAGATAGACTTTTGAAATACGGTCTTAGAATCAATGTTGCAAAATCACAATTTGGTGTCCACGCAATTGAATTTTTGGGATATTTTATTACTCCAGAAGGATCAAAACCACTGCCAGATAAAGTACATACTATTGTTGACTTGCAACGACCAAAAACAATTCATGAGTTGCGACAGTTTTTAGGCATAATAAATTTTTATAGACCTTTCATTAAAAATGCAGCTCACACCCAAGCAGGCTTAAATGAACTACTAAAGGGTGCGCGTAAAAAAGATAATAGACCGAAATTAGAAGAAGATTTCGAAAAATGCAAAGCGGATCTAGCTAATGCAGCATTACTTACTATTCCTGATCCAGAATTGCCGATAGCATTATTTACTGATGCATCAGATTGTGCAGTAGGCGCAGCTTTGCAGCAGTATGACGGATCAGAGTGGAGACCCTTAGCGTTTTTTTCAAAAAAATTAAATTCAGCGCAGAAGGTTTATAGTACATACGATCGTGAACTGTTAGGTGTGTATTTGGCAGTCAAATATTTCAAACATTTACTTCAAGGTAGAGAATTTGTCATATATACAGACCATAAACCCCTGACTTATGCCTTCCGACAAAAAAATGAAAAGGCAAATTTTAGGCAATTACGGCAGCTCCAATACATATCAGAGTTTACCACTGATATTCAACATATCAGCGGCAACGCTAACGTCGTTGCAGATGCGTTGTCCCGAATTGATAGCATCGAAGCTATTGATTTTAAAAGAATTGCAGAGGCACAAAAGACTGACACTGAATTGGCAGAACTTAAGGAGAGCAATACTGCTCTGCAACTGAAACAACACCAGCTTCAATCCGGGATAGTTTTATGGTGCGATACTTCAACGGATCGTATTAGACCATACATTCCCAAAAAATTTCGGAAATCAGTTTTTGAACACGTTCATGGTTGTGCTCATCGAGGGGTGAAAGCAACTGTAAAAAACATGTCTGCCAGATATGTTTGGCCTGGAATCAAAGGAGATGTTAAGAATTGGACGCGATCATGCATAAATTGCCAAAAAAATAAAATTTCGAAGCATACAAAATCTGAGATATCCAAATTCTCTGATCCAGATGAACGTTTTTCTATAATTCATATAGATCTTGTTGGCCCTTTACCTGTTTCAGATGGTAAAAAATACATTTTAACTTGTATAGACCGATTTACTAATTGGGTTGAGGCAATTCCCTTAGGAGACATATCTGCAGAAACAGTTGCTCGTGCTTTCTATCAAAATTGGATTACTAGGTTTGGAACACCATCCTGTGTCATAACCGATCGAGGAAGTCAATTCACATCCTCACTTTTTCATCACCTCACTTCCTTTTGTGGAGTGAAACTCTGTCATACCACTGCTTATCACCCACAATGCAATGGAAAAATTGAACGACAACACCGTACAATAAAAGCAGCCATACGGGCGCATAATTCCACCAAATGGACCGATACACTGCCAACAGTGTTGCTAGGTATTCGAGCTTCTTTGAAAGCAGATTCCAACTTCACTACAGCACAGATGGTCTAAGGGACGTCAATACGAATGCCAGGTGAATTCTTTGAAAATTCCAAAACAAAAGTAGACTCGGAAACGTTTGTGACAGATTTACAAAAGAAAATGCGTACATTAAGACCGTGTAGCATTCAACAAAAGACTAAGGCACGTATTTTTGTTCATAAAGATTTGTCCGTATGCTTCCATGTTTTTGTTAAAATAGATAGGGTTAAAAAGCCTCTCGAGCCTGTTTATGAAGGTCCATTTTTGGTGATCGAACGTACGGACAAATATTTCAAAATTCAAATGAAAGATAAACAAGATACTATTTCAATCGACAGACTTAAGCCAGCATATTTAATGACAGATGATACGGACGTCACTACTGAATCAGACAGTCATTTACATCCTGATATTTCTAAAGATTTTGCTAGATTTCCGTCAATATCATTTAAGACTACGCGAAGTGGACGACATGTACATTTTCCGGCTCGTTATAGTGATATGGTGTCTACAAAAAGTATATAAGCAAATGTTGTTGTAAAAAGTGTCATTTGTTCATTTATTGTAATTAGCATTTTTGTATATTCGACATTAACATTAGTATCTCGTCACTTGCAATTCATTCTTTCAAATTTATTGCAGCTCCTGGGAGGGGAGTAATGTAGAGGCATAATATAATTGTGACAGTTTTGTGGTCGAAACATAGATATAGTTTTTAGTTCTATGTAAATAATTAGAATTTAAATTATCACCTATGTGTTAAAAAAACAATTGATAAAAAATATATAAAAGTCACACTGAAGTATTGTATGTTTTCTCTGTATTTCATATTCTAATAATACAACAAAACAACCTAAAAAAATGTATTCACAGTCCTACAATTTTGTTGATTCAACATCACGCACTCCACAGGTTTTCTGTGGAAAACACATAATATTTCATTGTTGTTATGAATGCGAGCCTCTAGTGTTGCAAAATGATGAAAGCGCTGGTATAAATACCTTTCCAATATTTTTTCGTAATCAATATTTCTATTCAGAACCCCAGACAATAATCCCAATATTACATCTCCAAATAATAATATTAATACTTTGTTGGACAACGTGAGATAAAAGAAAATATAAGAAATGAAACTTGTTTTGACTTTGCAGTACTGACAAAGTAGTTTCGTAATTCAGTCGGCAGAGGGCGTCTAGATTTTTGGATTCGCCTATAGAGAAAGGGTCTCTGCTAATACCCAGAGACAAGATTCTTTCCCTTTCTCTATTTTGATTGGTCTACACTCACCTCTATGTGAACAAAAAAGAGAAAGGTATGTCCCGACGAGCTTTTCTCTCTTTCTAATAAATAGCCAATTTCATGCTGGCATTGCTCAGTCCATGTCTCTATGTCTATGGCTAATACCCAGAGACAACTTTCCCTTTCTCTATGCTTATTACCTTCTCGTTTGTCTCTGTTAGGTCTATGCATATATCTATTATATTCTATATCCATAATGGGACTTCGGGAATTGAAACCAGCCCGTGGCCGGAATCGAGTTCTGCGCATGTGCAGAAATATTAAGAATTAAAATACCTGATTAGCTTTTCTCTTTCTGATACATGGCACTTTCCCTTTCTCTATGATACATGGTTTTATGGCTTGACAGGAATGAAATGATTTTACTTCACAATCATTCGAATATTCTCGACCTTAACCACAGAACATAAACATCAAGAGAATGGTAACTCCCGTGCTAATCTTCTTGACCGTGTTCTTTGTCTGCGACACTAGCGCTGAAACAGCGTACTGTGGAACTACCTTCTTTTTGCCCGTGCGGCTTCCGCTTCCTCCCGTCCGGACCTTACTAGCAGGAGGCGAGAGATTCAAATCGACGAGGACGCATTGAAAGAGCGCCGAATCAGAGAAATAATGAAAAATTCGAGAAAAATTTTGAGTGTTATAGGAAAATAAAGGATGAAAATAAACTCTTATGATTTCTTGTATTTCTTTTCCTGATGGTACTCAGAAAAAGTAATGAAATTAGGAACAGGAAGGTTTTTCTTCTTTTATTCTCCCTATTCAACTTAAAATTTCTCTCGAATGTTTCATTATTTCTCTAATTCGGCCATCCTTCAATGCGTGCCCGTAATTTGAAACAGCACCTCGAGTTATTTTGCAGGGGTGAAAAAATGGCTAATGCTAGTACATATTGCAAATCAAAACAAGTTTTGTTTCTTATGTTTCCTCTTATCTCACGTTGTCCAACAAAGTATTATAATTATTATTTGGAGAAGTTATATTGGGATTATTGTCTGGGTTTCTGAATAGAAATATTGATTCCGAAAAAACGATTTTTCTTCGCGAGAGTTTTCTGCTAAGTTCAATTGACTATTTAGAAATACAACTTCATAATTTTCATACTTCCAAATGAATGCCTTTTTTTCATCTGCAGAACTTGTTCCATGAGCTGAAACATATTTATGTCTCTTGAGATTTCAGTATGAGGAATACCTATATCATAATATGGAATTGAAATACTTTAAATAGAAACTTCACAAATTCTGTATATGCTACCTCAACTTCATTAGCTAGGTTTAATTCAAGAAAGAATCTGTGAAATAATAGGATTTTGTGTCTAGGTACAGTGGATCACCAATATCCTCGCTCGATTTTATTCCACAATTCATCCCTTTTAAATGAAGTATTTCCAAAGAATGTTTATCTTTCTTTACGAAACTAAATCAGTCAATTCACTTCCGATAATTTCGATAAATAGGTATCTTGATTTACTAGAAAAACTCTGTTAGGCCGTATAATCTCGAAAAGAGTACTGACAAACGTCAAAGTTTGTTTACATTTCGAATTTTATGGTTAAGGATTTGCCGATTGCGTATTTCTGTGTTGCCAAGGAAAGCGACACTAGGGCTCTAACAGCGTACGCTTGCAACTCGTGGTCCAAAATTATCTGAATGAGTTGCCACCGCCTGACCTTAACCTATCAATATGTTGATAATGGTTTGAATCAGGTTCAAACTCAGGTTTGTGTTACGTAGTTATTTGTATTTCATCGTTGATTCCTAATAACTAGAAGTCAAAATTCATGAAACTTCATCATTTTGCAACACTAGAGGCTCGCATTCATAACAACAATGAAATATTATGTGTTTTCCACAGAAAACCTGTGGAGTGCGTGATGTTGAATCAACAAAATTGTAGGACCGTGAATACATTTTTTTAGGTTGTTTACTATGGTATATTAACTGCATTGTATCTAGATAAGTTTGTCTTGAAATTCAGTTGGCAGTTGAGGTAAATTCTAGTTCAATTTATGATTATTTTTTTCAGCACTGAAATAGTGAAACATCTAAATCGACATCTATATCTATAAAGCTCAACTGTAGTTACTAATATCACGGCCGTGCTAATATCTACCAGATTCTCATCTTCTAAATATTCATATTGCCAAATTGATGATTGTAATGCTTCTATCGAAACATGGCTCTTTTAATGAGCACCCTGTACTTTTATATAAAATAAATCTACATGTTACATTGAATAAAAAATAAAAATATGTTTTATTGAGTATTGAGTAGATTTACAAGAGGGAAATTCAGGAGGTGAGATAAGTATAATGTTTACACGTACACGCAATATTGAAACTGGTATGGAACAGTAATATAAAACGAACTTGTTATTATGTCACTCTTGAATTTACTGAGTATGGATAATACCATTCCTATTCGGCACTTATTATTTCACAATTCATAATAATATTGGGTGAATAGTTTTTATGCACTTATTTGGTTTGATCTCTTTTCGTTGTTTTATCTGAAAGTTGAAAAAAACGGATACGTTGTCGATGAATTAAATATTCATTAACTTTCGCCTCATATAAAATTCTTCTCAAAATTTGTACAAGAATTTGAAATAAATCATCATTCGAATTCATTCAACGTCAAATAAGATGAAATCAAACTAACCAATATCTTTTGATTGTGATTTTCGAACTTCTAATTCGCACATGCGTACAAGTGGATTCCTCCCAACGATTTGGCTTCTTTTTTTGTCGTAGTCTAGAACGCGTGTTATCAGTTGAAGTGCAGCCATGAACGTAAACGTTAACGTTATAATTGACATCTACGCATGCTCATTCGTCCGTTTTTAACGTTAACATTAGCGTCAGCTTTATGGCCTACGTAAACTAGCGGTCTCCCACGTATACCTTAAACATCGACGTACGTTAACCGAACGTTAAACGAGTAGCACCGATGACTTGCGAATGGCCGAATTTTGATTGTTAAATGCAATTCTCGATAGCCTCAAACTGTCATTGTTTACATTTCCTGTGTATTTTCTCATAATGAACGAAAATTATAGGAAATCAGCATTGATTTTATAGTTATCAAAAGGATTTAGTTATGAAACTTCGTTATCAGATTACATTCATTAAGGAAATGGCTGAAACTCAACTGCGATTCTCTTTTCTCTTTTCTTCACTTAAACATTTCATTGATAATAAAATACTTCCAAGCTGAAAATTCTCTTTATTAGGCATATAAATCATTAGAACATCAATATTTCAAATATTATTCCAGCTGTCGAAGCTCAATATAGGGAACTCTAACGATTTGTCAAAATCAGCTAAGCGTTCGTTGTCGTGGGGCACACAAGCCTTTCCCTCCATTGAATCGCATGCTGTTTTAGTGTCGAGTATTGTATTTTGTGCATGTTTTTGGAAAAAATGTTCTTCCTGACGTTAAATTAGAGTGATTAGACCATAACTTTCTCAGAAATGCCTCTTTACAGTGATAATAGAAAGCTTTGTGTGCCCCACGGCAACGAACGGTCAGCTGATTTTGACAAATCGTTAGAGTAGAGATAAAAGAGAGTTCACGCGAAACGAAAGCAAAATCAAATTGATAGGTTATGTTTAACGTCTGACGTTGCATGATGGCAGCACTTCAACTCAAATTTCATTACAACACGTAAACGTTATATTTGACTTTATTTGTCACGTTAACGTTTACGTTCAGGCTAACGTTCTGTGCGCACTTCAACTCTCTATTGAACCGAATTGTCAGGAATTCGACATATACAGACCGCCCACTTACTAACCAGAAGAAACCAAAGTGTATATGCGGACCACAACCTTAGATTATAGATATATAAGCTGTATTCGGGTTCGGCTCGGCTTTCGGACAGTCCGAGAATGGTTCTAGAACTGCGCAGAGGATTTTATACTTGGGCGCAACAGTTTCAGAACAATTCTCGGACCGTCCAAAAGCCGAACCCGAATACAGCCATAATATGCTTTCTTTTTGACCGTTTGAGCAGCTCCTGGGCAGCTCCGGTGCATCTCGCTCGAGCACCGACGCGTTCTTTTTGATTGGGGCGTGAAGCACCGGAGCAGCTCGCGTTCCCTTCCCCTGCCCCCTCTCGCACCAACCGAAATGCTGGTGCATGTCGGCTTGAAGCCCGCATTGAACTCTATGGGAACTCCCCATAGACATAGACATAGAGACATGGACTAAGCAATGTCAGCATGAAATTGGCTTTTTTTATAGAAAGAGGGAAACGCACGTCGGGAATGCAGTTGTCTCTTTTTTGTTCACATAGAGGTGAGTGTAGACCAATCAAAATTCTAGAAAGAGACAACTGCATTCCCGACGTGCGTTTCTCTCTGTCACTTTTTTTGACCGTATTTCATGCATAGATAGAAAGGAAAGGCACAGTCATATATCTATTATATTCTATATCGATAATGGGACATCAAAAATTGAAGCCAGCCCGTGGCCGGAATCGACTTCTGCGCATGTGCAGAAATATTAAGAATAAAAATACCTGATTAGCTCTGTCTCTTTCTGATACATCGATTTATGAACTGACAGGAATGAAATGATTTTACTTCACAACCATTCGAATATTTTCGACCTTAACCTTACAATATATTGATAATGGTTTGAATCAGGTTCAAACCATAGACATAATAATATTTTTATTAAGTCTATGGTTCAAACTCAGGTTTGCATTACGTAGTAATTTGTATTTCATCGTTGATTTCTAATAATTAGAAGTCAAAATTCATGAAACTTCATCATTTTGCAGCACTAGACGCTCGGATTCATAACAATAGTGAAATATTATGTGTTTTCCACCGAAATGCGGAGTGCCGAGGTTAACAAAAATTATGTTCAACAAAATTGTAGGAATGTGAATAAATTTTTCTAGGTTGTTCACTGTTGTATATTATCTGCATTGTATCTAGATAAGTCTGTTATTGTCTTGAAATTTAGTTGGGAGTTGATGTAATAATTCTAGTTCAATTTATGATTGTTTTTTTCGGCACTGAAATAGTGAAACATCTAAATCGACATCTATATCTCTAAAGCTCAACTGTAGTTACTAATATCTACCAGTTTCTCATCTTCTAAATATTCTTATTGCCAAATTGATTATTGTATGGATTCTATTGAAGCATGGCTCTTTCAATGAGCACTATGTACTTTTATATATAATATAACTACATATTACATTAAATGTTGACCCGAAAATATTTTTTATTGAGTATTGAGTAGATTTACAAGAGAGGAAATTCAGGAGGTAAGATAAGTATGATGTTTACACGTACACGTAATAATTGATACTGGTATGAAACAGTAATATAAAACGCACTTGTTATTATGTCATTCTTGAGTTTACTGAGTATGGACAATATTATTCCTTTTCGGCACTCAATTATTATTTCAATCATAATAATATTGGTTGAATAGTTTTTATGCACTTATTTGGTTTGATCTCTTTTCGTTGATTCATCTGAAAGTTGAAAAAAACGGATACATACTCGATGAATTTAATATTCATTAACTTTCGCCTCACATAAAATTCTTCTCAAAATTTGTACAACAATTTGAAATAAATCATCATTCGAATTCATTCAATCATTTAACGTCAAATATGAAAACAACCTAACCAATATTTTGATTGTCATTTTCGAACTTCTAATTCGCGCATGCGTACAAGTGGATTCCTCCCAACGATTTGGCGTCATTTTTTGTCGTAGTCTAGAACGCGTGTTATCAATATTGGTATAATAGATATATGGGCACAGTCCATGTCTATATGTCTATGGAACTCCCATAGAGTTCAATGGAAGCCCGTAAACAAAATTTTTGGTTATGTTTACATGTCAACAAATAGGGTACTCTAATGATTTGTCAAAATCAGCTGATTGTTCGTTACCGTGGGGCACATAAAGCTTTTTATTATCACTATAAAGCGGTGAACACATATGAGCGGCCGCGGCCACGATCACGATCACGATCGAGAAGCGTCCCATGCAAATGTATAAAGCGGTGAACACATATGAGCGGCCGCGGCCGCGATCACGATCACGATCGTGAGACATCGCGACTGAATGCCGCTATATCGCTGAACAGATCGTGATATTATGTGCGGAATATGACATTTGCATGGGACGCATCTCGATCGTGATCGTGATCGTGGCCGCGGCCGCTCATATGTGTTCACCGCCTTAAGCGGTTCAGCGACATAGCGGCATTCAGTCGCGGTTGTCACGATCACGATCGAGACTCGTCCCATGCAAATGTCATATTCCGCACGTAATATTACGATCTGTTCAGCAATATAGCGGCGTTCAGTCGGGATGTCTCACGATCGTGATCGTGATCGCGGCCGCGACCGCTCATATGTGTTCACCGCTTTAAGCGGTCACGCGATCACGATCACGATCGTGAGACACCGCGACTGAACCCCGCTCTATCGCTGAACAGATCGTGATATTGCGTGCGGAATATGACATTTGCATGGGACGCTTCTCGATCGTGATCGTGATCGTGGCCGCGGCCGCTCATATGTGGCCACCGCCTTATACATTTGCATGGGACGAGTTTGATCGTGATCGTGATCGTGGCCGCGGCCGATCATATGTGTTCACCGCTTAAAGAGGCATTTCTGAGAAAGTTATAGATTTATCACTCTAATATAACGTCAGGAAGAACATTTTATCCAAAAACATGCACAAATCACAATACTCGACCAAAACAGCATGCGAATCAATGCAGGGAAAAGCTTGTGTGCCCCACGGCAACGAACGCTTAGCTGATTTTGACAAATCGTTAATAGAGTTTCCTATATTAGAAGACGTGTATTATTGAAATTTGTGGATTAATACTATAAAAAGGCTGTAATACACCTTTTGGACCACCTAAGATTGATTTTTTCGTCAATTGAAGCTGTTAGTTAGTTTTTTCATTGAATAAATGAATAAAGAATCAATGTTAGATGGAATTAGAACTGAATGATTTTGAATGAAGATAGGATTCGTTCTTTCAGGTTTTAAGAGTGAACTAATCATTTTTTTCATGAATGCATAATTTTTAGAGATCGATCAAATGAATAAACGACAAGCTTCAGTTCAGTAGCGCCCATCAGTGAAAATGTAGCATTTCATTTCAAATAAGTTGATATTTCACGTCCTTGAATGCAATTTTCGTAAAATCAGAACACTCTTCACCTACTTTTACCAAAGAGGATTATTAATGAAGCTTTAAGAGATAAAATCATTGTTAAATAATTTTTTCAAGTTTTATATCTTCAGACATATCCAGTATTTCGTATATTTTTACTCTCTATAGCAAAGAAAGGGTAATGTTTACCCGGTAAATCAAGTTTTTCATCCAAATATATGGCAATAGATTTCGAAAAAATAGTGAAACTTATTAATAATCAACGAATTTAACGTCAAACTGATAACAAATAATCCAAAGAACTCGCATTTAGTTCAATGACTACTCGTGACCTCTCTCTCTCTCAGGGCCTGTCCATGGCTGTATTCGGGTTCGGCTTTTGGACGGTCCGAGAATTGTTCTAAAACTGCGCATAACCGTTGCGCCCTAGTATAAAATCCTGTGCGCAGTTCTAGAACCATTCTCGGACTGTCCGAAAGCCGAACCCGAATACAGCTCATGTATATTAGTGTTCTGTGCTATCCATATTTTATTAGGGCTGTGGTCCGTATATACACTATGGGCTGTGGTCCGTATATACACTTTGGTTTCTTCTGGTTAGTAAGTGGGCGGTCCGTAAATGTCGAATTCCTGACAATTCGGTTCAATATCTGTCACCAGAGTAACCGCTCTGGTAACTTTCGGTTACCAAATGTGTATATACGGACCATACGCTTGGTTTCTTCTGGTTAGTAAGTGGGTGGTCCGTATATGTCGAATTCCTGACAATTCGGTTCAATGTCTGTCACCAGAGTAACCGCTCTAGTAACATTCGGTTACCAAATCCCAGTCAACCAGTTTCAGTCACAGGGAAGTTGTTGGGAATTACCACTGTGGAAATGCGACTTCAGAATGTTGACTTAAAAAAAGGCTACCAGCACTTACTGGAGAGTGCTTAATGTCCGCAACATCGCATATCGCGGGTAATTACCAAGTACATCACATAGTAGGTGTAAAAAAAGCACCATAGACAGCAACATTGCGACTTCTCATTTTGGAGGTTTTTGGAACGATTATTTTGACAGAATAAACTACCAAAGTGTATCCTCTATTGAAGTTATATTCATGTTCAATTTGATAATTACCATCGTGGCAATCAATTTGCACTCTATATTCGAGGCGTTCCGAGCAAAAGTGACCCAAGCTACAATTTTTCTGAAATTGAATTATCAGTAAGTAACTGCCTAAAAATGAATCAAAATTTTATATACTCGTAAACTCAATTTCAGAAAAAATGTAGCTTGGGCCACTTCAGCTCTGAACGCCTCATTTGTACCCTGTGTTTACTCTTACCTACATATATTTCGCATTCTGCTCTCATCCTCAAAAGGGAAATTGAACAACTACATGAATTACTGATATCTTTTTATTCAAGATTGATATGTTTCATACAAATCCAAATATATAAAATAAAGAACATATATTTTGTTATAAATCTTCATTCCACTTATTCAGGAACGGCATGGTCCAGCTGAAGAAGAAAAAATCAGAGCTGTATTGATAGTAATAAATTGAGTGTCATAAAAAATCTAACAACAGTAAAAGGTGATTTTTTCCAGCACAGTATCTAAAATAATAATTTGAAGTTCTCTCGATGATTCAAATCAATTTCAAGTTTGATTTTAAACTTTGTGAATGTTACTTATGACTTAATAATCACCTAAATTCGTATGAGGTATGTTGGAAGTTGAACGTTACAAAGGTGCAAAAATGGGGAGGATAAGAGGGCCAAGGAGTGATCATGATATAGTCATTATTTCAATAGGTTATATAACTACTCACCTTTTACTGCACGTTAATTAATCAATCAACGTCAAGTTACACTTAACTAAAACGAAATTTAATAATAGAACATGCTCGATTAAAAATATTATTCTCAAAATTCATTCATAAAGATTTTGTTTGTTCATTCTCTCAACACAACGCCGTCATAGCAAGAAACACGAATAGTCACACCACGTTTTGCATAGCGGGATTTAGGTTATGAGTTAACCTCGAGACCACGTGTTGATAAATAGAACATTTCAGACAGTAACTGAAAGTTACTGAAGTCGCTGGGTAGAGTTTATCGAAAATTATTCACAACACATCATTTCATGTTCTAAAAATATCACAGATTCAATATCTCAAAAATATCAACAGAGAGAAGTCGCATAGTAGTAGCTATGTTCACTTCATCGGAACATCTCGATATGATGTTACATTCAACCACTAGGGATCTAAAGTTGAGGAATTCGCAAACTTAACAATATGCGGATGTTAATGTCCACAATGTGAAATCTTAAGTACATCCATGAAAATTCTCAAAGAAGCGCTTCAATGCGATATTTTTGGGTACTCCCTGCGACTTACTGTTACATTTCTGGTTGACTGGGATGTGTATATACGTACCTTACGCTAGGTCTATAGAGTACTCTTTAATCTTTGGATGTGACTTCGGCTGAGGTCCGTATATACACTTTAGGCGAATTTTGGCGCTGGTGGTTTACTATGGTTAGGTTGTAGTTACTTGGGTAACAACATTTTGGCGAAGATATCCTTGTAACTATGACGTTTTAATGACGTCACACGAAGTTAACCACGTAACCTTCCTCTTGAGTAGAGTTAATGGCGTGGTATGTCCATTGAACTCTATGGGTTCCCATAGAGTTCATTGTGATATGCACAGAACACTAATGCGTATGGTCCGTAAATACACATTTGGTAACCGAAAGTTACCAGAGCGGCAGTGACGGCTCGTGCCCATAAGGTGTGTGTCGGCCAGACCCAGGATATACAGGGGAATATCCTGAAATAAAATTAATATCTATTTTTTCAACCAATAACTGAAAATGAAAACGCGGAATCCCACCATAATCTCTGTTTTCTAAAATGAAATATTGATATATTTTTTGTCTATTAAGTTTCTAAAGATAAGTTGGATAGGGTTGCGGCTAAGGGATGGAAAAAAATATTAAATTTTATTTTCCAAGAATAAATGCAATCAGAAATCAATTGACATGTTTTTCACCATCTTGATGTTCAGTTATTGGTTGAGAAACTACTCCTTGATAGAAGAAGAAGGTAATTGAAAAGCAATTGGTGGGTTTCAGTGTCTTCATTTTGAGTGGTTGATTGATATTGAAGAAATATTAATTTTATTCCAGACTTATGCCCCATCCTGTAGATATAGTCTGATTTTTTTTATACAACAGTGTATAAAAGTTTCGTTTTCAATGCGATATAAAGGCTTGTTTTTGGAGAAAGAATGTACTACACTTATTTGTTTTTGCCCAGCTTTTGAATAATAGTTTTATTCTTCTTCGGGGTCTCTCTGTATATACCGATAACAAATTTATTACGACACAAAACATCAACGTCAATACGAATCAAAATTTTAAGTTCACTGAAACACATCTACAATTTTGATGATGAGTGAAAATGTACTAAAATTTCCATTCTTTATTTCACCATTCCTCCTTCTACTGTCACATGATCTTGTGACAGGATGCAAAGTTTGTTTCGATTTGCTCCTACTCCAATTATTCAACAATTAAAGAAATTTATAATCCACTCAAGTCCAGTTGCAGGAAAGTCCATTAAAATTTAATACTTCATTGAAATCTTAATCCTCCATTTTTCCCTTCAAAAATGTCAGTTTTAAATTTTGATAGGGCATCAAATCTTAATGGACTTTCCTGCAACTGGGCCTCTGATTATCAAAATTTACGAAATGAATCGAAGAAAACTGAACAACACGTGCACCCCTTTCTCTTATTCTACGTCACTGACCTAATTCAATTCATAATATGGGAACAGCTATGCGGATGCGATTCTTATATCCCCACTCCGAGGCTCGGCCGGCCGACCTACGCGTATTCAAGAAGTCAAGAAGCTTCGAAATCACCGTGCCCTTATAAATTCACTAGGAATTACGAATTTTTATGGTCAAAAAAACACTAAACTAGTCTTATACGGTCGGAATACCCTTTTTCAAAAATTAATTATTCATTTAATAATAAAAAAATCTAACTATAATTAGGGATATCGTTGTGGAACAGCGAAGAAACGACACAATAGTAATATAAGTGGTTTATTTGTACATAACAATATATTATATTTTCATTGACTAAACTACTCTTAAAAGGTGGAAATACGCTCTTTTCTAAAATAGACATAATATTTAATGATTAACTATTCATTTGATAATATAATATCTTAGAATATACAATGAGGAAATCTAGAAATATGACAACTAAACGACCAAACCATAGCAAGGTAGGCCCAACTCGTGCTGGCCGACCGTGTATGTATCTAGCAGCGACGTAATACGATGTTCAACTTGGTGATAACTGTGTGCGACGTAGGTGCTGTATGGTACAATAACGTGAAGCTTTTCGCTAGGCTACTGCGGCTGGCCGATCTAGCGTGTAGGGTGTTTATCGTAAAGCTACATTCACAATCAATTCACGGGCCGAAGAAGAAGCTTAGCAGATGGCGTTCTCCGTTACCATTCACAATGAAATTCAAGACAAAATTTCTTGCAAGCTGCAAACTATCACTTCGGCAAGGAATTTCGTGCCGGCTATAGATGATGCTGATGCTTATGTTTTGATCAGTTACATTTTTGATTCATTTGAGTATTTGGTTCCAAGATTATTGCGAATGGTAAATTTCGTGCCGAAGTGCACTTCGGCCCGCGAATTGATTGTGAATGCAGCTTAAGGAAAGAGAACTTCGAAATAAACTAACTCAGGGCGACAGGGGCGTCACGTTGATCGAAATAAGTTGTCGTACGTATTACTAGGGACTTAATCGAGAATTTAATTTCGAAATTAATCATTTGGAATAAGTTTTGAAGAATAAAATAATAATAATTATTTTCCATTTCTCGATTATTTTTGGGTCGGCCCGGCGGACCCTGCATACCCGGACGAGCCGTCATTGCAGAGCGGTTACTCTGGTGAGAGATATTGAACCGAATTGTCAGGAATTTGACATATACGAACCACCCACTTACTAACCAGGATAAACCAAAGTGTATATACGGACCACAGCCAATATACAAGAAGTGAAAAGTCCTAAGTAATCTGTGGCAACCATGGAACTGAAGAAAAACCATTGAACTAAAGTTCAATGAGAAAAACTTTAGTACATGGTGGCCGTTGTGATAGACTTTTCGTACTCTGGCAGCTCCTTACGGTTGCTCGGGCGCCAGTGGGGCAATCAGTCAAACCCCACGTCTCTCACAGAATCCCCAAAGAATTGGAGAGCCCGGGTAGACTTGAGTATCAGTGGAGAAGGGTATCGATGAAGACTAAGGCGGTAGCGTCTTCTAAGTGTCCGCTTTTCAACGGTCTTTAGGCGTCAGAAAGAGTACTTACCTCTTCTAACTAAACTCTTAGATGAAACTGATTTAATAAATAGACTCTCACTGGCAAAATAATTGGCAACAAAAATAAATGTTCAACTATTTATTTCTATTAAAATAAACTGTACACAAAAGAAAATAGACAGGTACACTAAATCGTGGACGTCAACGACTGTGTCTGGTCGGCGCAGGACGGCTGGCAAACTTTCACTTCAGGAAAATGGACGGTTTCGGAAATATACGGAAGTAAGTCAAGTCTCAATTAAACTAAGTGTAAAGAAACATGCACGGTTTCGGAAAAATATTTCAACTAAGGCAAGACACAATTGAATGAAAAGTACGAACGGTTTTAAAAATAATAAACGGAATTCAGTCAGGTCAAAATTTAAAAACACCAGTTCACCGAGGTACGCCCTCTATCTCGGTCTCGGTGGTTTGTCTATGATCCGGTGTCCTTCGGTCTCTCTCTCTCTCTCTCGGTGACCTCAAGCTGGCTGACTGTCAAACAGCGGCCACAGAGTCCGGCGGTGAGGGTATTTGACGGTTATGGAATCCCAACTCTATGCTCGGCGAATCTAACCTATAACTATAATTCAAACGGTTGGAAATCGGGATGAAACGGTCAAATATTCAGGAATCGGAAAAATCAGGTGGGCCCAACGTCCTCCTGGGACCCAAATGCTACCCTACGGTAACGGAAAGCTATATACAGCAGGAAATGGTTAGCTCACGGTTTTCAGCCAAGCACAAGTCTAGAGAGAATATTATTCCATAAAGGTGCAATGAAGCGGTAATAATTTCAAATATCACTTGCCTTAGAAATTCCTTTGTGTCTCGTAAGTACGGTTTTCACTTGACAATCACCTCACTCGTTCAACTCTCAACAACGATTCATACTGATCTTGACCTTCAGCGACGGAACTCGAAGAAGAAGGTACCCCGGAAAATTGTCCCCACCATGGGTAACTCAGTCCCCCATTGGATAAACTCAAATTGTTCGGTAAATCAACGGGCTCGGAAAGAGACAGAAACAATTGAAGAGAAGGAAAAACGGAACAAGTTGAAAGACCTTTTTCGAGTCAGAAAAAGTACGGTTCAACGGAAAGAATTCTAAAATATATGAATTCTGAAAACAAGATATATTCGGTCTCCGCTACAAATATGGGACTGGTCGGTGGAAAACAATGACATGAAATCAATCGGTAAATCCCCCCTATGATAATTTAACGGTTTTCTTCCGAAATACTTCGATTGTCAGGTCCTTTTAAGAAAGTATCGGTAGAGAAATTTCCTTTTCGTGGCGGGGTAAAATCTGCCCCGTCACACCGTAGATAGAGGAAAGAAAAGATACTGCATTGCGCAGCAATCAACATCAACTTGTTTTTGTTTACGTTTACCCCAAACCGAATCTATCTTTTTCGGCCTTTTTTCACAAATTACACAATTTCCTGGCATGTCAACACCGAAATTCTTGATACTCAAGTCTTAAAACGCGCGAAACACAATTACATCGAACACAAATACGATAATAAACATTCAAATATTGGGGTAAACGTGAACAAACATGGAGAAGATGCATAGTAAATGTCAACAAAAACATAGAGATGTTGGACACACTTTTCTTGTTGTTTACGTTATCTTCCCCTTCCTCTACCTACGATGGCGGCAACAACAAATGTCATTTATATCATAGATGTATAATACTAATTTGGTATTATAGGTCCATGATTTATATGCCGCCATATTTGGTTGTGGAAATAGATATTGAATGGCGGGAATTTTAAATCTACAGGCGTACTCTACCTATATACATATGTACTTTTCGTTGTTTTCACTTCATTGTAAATTTACAGCTTCTACCATTAATATTGAAAACAGATATGGAATTCATGATAGAAGCTGTAAATTTACATAACATAAAAAATAAGATCAAGGTAGGAGAAAGTTAGAATTTCAGCAATTTATTTATTTTTTGTAAAAGTTCTATAAACAGTATTTTCCAGAGGAGCACATATATATCAGTCAGCCAAATGCAAATACATATTTAGGATGAAATATATCAAACAATATGGTATTTGAGAAGAAATAGAATTGTTGATCGTAAAACCTTTTCCCCATATAAATTCTCAGTATAAGCAGAGGAAATCAAGTAACATCCACATATAAAAACAACCAAGATAAAAACCTCAGCAAAAATCTGTCCCTATATAAGTTTAGTTATATTGAATTTATTCACATAATGAGCCATTTAAATTATCAGGCCGGCTCTTTCATTGTGATAAATTTTCTTGTTCTCTTGTACATCTCGAAATTGAAATCATATCTGAAACAAAAAAAAAAGAGAATGAAGATAGAGAAAGCATAGTAAATAACATAGTAACAAAGTGATTGATGTAGAATTGGAATGATAAGAAATTCAGAGATCAAAAATAGCTCAACCTACCTAATCACCTACCTAATTCGGTCGTTCGTAAGTTACATCTCCTTGAATCTCCTAAATAATCCGCTTCGTTATGTAGTAATTTTTCAGTTAAATAATGAAATGTGAATATAAAAAATATGATTTTTGGAACGTCAACAGGTCGTCAACCAAAATAATTATAGGTTAATTTGGTTTTGACGGTCACTTCAACCGGAAATTCATGTCGGCCATGCGTATGGTCCGTATATACACATTTGGTAACCGAAAGTTACCAGAGCGGTTACTCTGGTGACTGATATTGAACCGAATTGTCAGGAATTCGACATATACGGACCGCCCACTTACTAACCAGAAGAAACCAAAGTGTATATACGGACCACAGCCCATATTTGGTTGTAGATTTGACCATAAAAGAGGGAGTTTCACCCATACGCCTGGCGTATGGTCCGTATATACACATTTGGTAACCGTAAGTTACCAGAGCGGTTACTCTGGTGACTGATATTGAACCAAATTGTCAGGAATTCGACATATACGGACCGCCCAGTTGCTAACCAGAAGTAACCAAAGCAAAGATTATAGAGTTCTCTATAATCTTTGTGTCAAAGTTTGTTGTCGATATAGATTTCGGTAAACTCGCTGTTCAGACAAGTGAGATTCGGTAGTCAAATTCCGCGTGCGGTAACAGCGTCATTCGAGTTTTTTGTTGCCAGATTGTGCAGAAACCTTATATTAGAATCAGATTTTGATGATTTTTTTTTTATAGATAGAATTTGTTCATGAGGAATCTAATCAATCTGCGGAAACTTATAATTCAGTAGCTATAATTTTTTGAAAAGTTCGTTAAATGCACTCAATTATGACAGCTGAATGTTTGTTCACTGTAATTCTTAATTAATTCGAATGTTTTTTTCAACAAATTGGGGTTTTGAGATAATTCATTGGGAAAATGTGCATAATTGATCAATTTTGGCCAAAAATTTAATTGATGAATCATTTGGAGGTTAGGTTAGGTTGTTAGGTTGGGTTAGGACAGTGAAAAAACAATTTCATACATAAGAATATCATTTTTGTGGATTTAAATGTATGTTTAAAGGACCGGAAGGTGAAAATATAATATTTCATGATAATATAATGATAATGCACGTATTCTGATGAAATTTTCGCAAAATCGTTCCTCTCAAATTAAAAGTTTGTTGAGATTGATAGTTGTACAAATAGATTTTGTATCTTGTTCTGCATATAGGAAAAAATCGGCAAAAAAATCGGATATTGGCACAATGTCGAGTTTGAGATAAGACTTTTCAAAAATTTCAAAAAATCATGCCGAACTATGAGTTTCCACAGATTGAGTCTAATACCATTTGATTCCATATAAAGAATTCTATCTTTAAAAAATAATCATTAAAATCTGAGTTGCGGCATAAATCGAAGTTTTACTCTTCCTTCAATTATCTGAATAATCGTAAGATCTGGCAACGTACCGGCGAGTTACGGACCACCCTGAAGCCTACTTGTTTGAACAGCGGGTTTACCTTTAAAATTTATGGACATGGACCTATAAGTGGCCACTATTGGCGAATCCAAAAATCTAGACGCCCTCTGCCGACTGAATTACGAAACTAGTTTGTCAGTACTGCAAAGTCAAAACAAGTTTTGTTCCTCATGTTTTTTCTAATTTCACGTTGTCCAACAAAGTATTATAATTATTATTTCGAGAAGTTATATTGGGATTATTGTCTGGATTTCTGAATAGAAATATCGATTCCGAAAAAATATTGGAAAAGGTATTTATACCAGTGCTTTCAACAGGCAGGAGTTAGGTTAAACGATTTTTCTTTGCGAGAGTTTTGTGCTAAATTCAATTGACGATTTAGAAATACAATTTCATAAATTTCATACTTCCAAATGAATGCTTTTTCTCATCTGTAGAACTTGTTCCATGAGCCGAATCATATTTATGTCTCTTGAGATTTCAGTATGAGGAATACCTCTATATCATAGCATGGAATTGAAATACTTTAAATAGAAACTTCACAAACTCATTATATGCTACCTCATCATTATTAGCTAGGTTTAATTCAAGAAAGAATCTGTGAAATAATAGGATTTTTTGTCTAGCTACAGTGGATCACCAATATCATCGCTCGATTTTATTCCACAATTCATTCCTTTCAAATGAAGTAGGTATTTCCAAAGAATGTTGATCTTTCTTTACGAAACTAAGTCAATCAATTCACTTCCGATATTTCCAATAAATATCTTGATTTACTAGAAAAACTCTGTTAGGCCATACAAATCTCGAAAAGAGTACTGACAAACGTCAAAGTTTGTTTTCATTTCGCAACGCCCTCAACGGTAATTGGATTCGCGAATAGTTACCAAGAAAAAATTGGAAAATCACCTGGAGGATATGTAGAGATAACGTGTACATACACACATACATACTATTATCAAGCCATAAGCCAATGTCCAATCTAGATGTTTCTACTTTTATTAGTCTTAATAAAAAAAAGCTCGAATTGAACCCTTTTATTTCCTATTGAAAACAAGTTACATAGTTCATGATCATCAATATGGGATTGAAATAGGTACTCAGAATTAAACACTGGGATGGAAATTTCTATTTTCATTCGACTCTTCCTTTCATGTAACCCATTAATTGAAGATATACACTTTTAACTTTGGTTATTAGATTATTCTTGAAGGAACTCATTTCGTCTCTTCTGCTACTTTTCTCTTGAAAAAAATTCGTATCAATGTCAATTAAGAGGCCCCTGTTTCAAAACATAACCTATTTCTGTCAAAACAAACGGAAAAATAGTAATGCGCAAGGCAAGAAAACAACGTAAATTACGATAACGTTCAACGTTATCCACCCGTAAAAATTTACGGCATGCGGTAACTTTAATACCGCCCACTATTGTGAAAATGAAAATACGCATGCGTCGTAACGTTATTAGCGCTTGACGTTATTACCGCATGACGTTAAGGATGCTTGCATATCTCTCTATTGTATATTATCATAATACTTTTGGAAATGAAATATCGGGAAATTGGACTATTTTTTTAACTTTTATTTCTCAACTATGCCGACGTTTCGAGGAAGTTTACCTCTTTTTCAAGGCTAGTCAATTCCTTAAAAGTTGAAGTCATATAAATTATTCAAAAGTAGAGTTAAGGAAGCATTAATCGTGCGATACATTTGGAGTGAATGGCGCGAGACACGAGGTCGCGCCATTCACTAGTTCCACTCCAAATGTATCGCACGATTTATGCTTCCTTAACTCTACTTTTGAATAATTTATATGACTTCAACTTTTAAGGAATTGACTAGCCTTGAAAAAGAGGTAAACTTCCTCGAAACGTCGGCATAGTTGAGAAATAAAAATTATCATAATACTTTCTTACAATTATTAGAGAAATACATACCATACTCCAATAAATCATGAACAACCGAGTCCACATGTTCTTCACATGTAAACCAGAAAAATGTTACATGCGACTTTAAAAATAATTTCAACTTAGGGGTTATCGATGCAATATGTCCAAATGACAGAAGAACAAACACAATCAAATTATGCATCTCAGTTAGAGTCATAGATTAAGATTAAGATTAACTCTAATCTATGGTTAGAGTTGAAATCATATGTCTGGAGACTTAAGTTGGTGGCTTTTTATCATCATTTTTCTTTAATGCAACAAACAAATGTTCTATTTCCATTGTTTCTGAACTCAGTAGTTCCATACATTTACTGCAGGAATGGTATTGTTTCAATTCTTTATAAGGAATCCTGCAACATATGCCACAGCCTGGCTAACACAAATATTCTCTTTATTTTCTTTCGAGGGTGGAAGTATTGTATTTAGTTCATTATTATCCAGGCATGAAATGAACACAGGCTTGTCATCATGAACAAGTTGTACAATATGCCATTCTCATCATTTTAACTCTTGTTAGATTCAGAAATGGTCAAATATCAAATTATTGCAGTTTTATATGATGACATGTTCTACTCTGTAATCTGTGGACATGTTATAATAACACTTCGAATAGCAGCAAACATATTTCTCGGAGGACACCCTAGATTGAGACTTCTAGTTCTCAAAAACTTGAATCCCTGGTCCCTACAACTTTTGTGTGGCATTTATTGTTTGAAGCCATCCAGACTTGAAAGGCATTTGAGTCTTTCTTGTTTCTTCTGGGCATGGGATCTGAAAAAATATTCCATATCTTGGTATCCAAAAAATAAATAACATTTCGCAATTTTGTAAAATCAAGCAATACATAATTTTAATTGATTATAGAAATAGAAATATATACAAAAACTCACCATGTGTTCAAAAACAAACAATTTCTTTTGAACATATGGTGAGTTTTTGCAATACATAATTTTAATTGATTATAGAAATAGAAATATATATACAAAAACTCAACATGCGTTCAAAAGCAAACAATTTTTTTTGAACACATGGTGAGTTATTGTATATATTTCTATTTCTATAATCAATTAAAATTATGTATTGCTTGATTTTACAAAATTGCGAAATGTTATTCATTTTTGGATACCAAAATATGGAATATTTATTCCCCAATAAACAAAAATCTTGAAATACTCGAACTTTTTGCATTAACCAAAACAAACTCAGACGGAATGACGGAAATCAGCTGACTTGAGTTCTGTCACAGATTACAGATTTCTTTCATCCACATCCACTAGTTCTCAAACTGGCCACCAAACACTAGCGCCATTTCCGACGGGATTCCAAAAATTCATAACCTGATTCCAAAAACGTGTCCCCCGTGTTGCCTATCTATTCGGCAGTCTCTTTTTTCTCTTGTCTCTGCTAATACCATTGAACTCTATGTTCCCATAGAGTTCAATGGCTAATACCCGTAGAGAAAGACGAGGAGCTAAATGCTCATACCCAGAGACATACCCAGAGTCTCTGCTCATACCCGTACCGACGTTGTCACGTCTACCTCTCATACTGAAACTGCCAACTTCGGTACTGAAACTTCAACCAGCTGTCAGATAGATGTCGAAATAAAATTGTGAGGTGTTGTGTAGGCAAAAATAACACATAATTTGGAATATTATTTTACTTTTAGTTAAAATACGTACATTGAAATGCATTATTTTTGTTTTTAATTTGATGGTGGTGTTAATCCTAGTGATTCTTTAGTGTTAAATGTGCGTTATTAATGCCAGTAATCGTAATGAAAGTATTCAATATCTTGGGAAAGTCACACAGTATTTTAGCAGGAAGTGAATAATTATGCCAATTTCTCGTTGTGTTGTTGGATGTTGGATGTGGAGGCCGAGGAAACAGTGTTAAGTTTTTTTCCTATTCCGGAAGAAATTTCTTTATTTCAGCATAAGAAGCTTCACTTAAATTACTGGACGAGGAGACAACAAAACTGCTATTATTAGGAGAGCTGACTTATACTAGTTATATTTTTATTTATACTCATTATATTTATGCTGTTTTTCTAACTAGTTCTATTTTGTATGGATTATATTTTTATACTGTTCCTGGGCAGGAAGACCTGAGTTGTTAACCCTTGGAAACATTGTTTCAATAAAGTTTATTACTACTACTATAGTGTTCCTGTTTTATATATACCTATATTGAATACACCTTTTCAATGAAACAGTGCATCTTTTCAAGAATATTTAATATAACCAAATTACATAATATTACGTATTTACATTTTGAGAAAATATTCATTCCATCTCTTATTACCCGTACAAACGCTGTAGAAATAAAGGCCAGGAACAATGGTCTACCAGACGCATTCCATATGGATCCAAAGTTTCACAATCCTCATAGCAGTATTTTATTACAGGTTGGTCATTATTCCCTTCTCTAAATATACATCAATTCATCTGTGCTAACCCTTTTGTGAAATACTTTCCTCGAATATTTTGTTCCAAATATTTTTTAGAGTAACCTAGGTAAAAGGCTAATTATAAAGTATTTGTAGGCTACTACCGAGGCTACTACGCTCTGAATGCTTTCGTACATCTGGCTTATCTTCTGGGAATAAAATCCGCCACTTCTTGATTTGTTTTCAAAATTTCAATAAATTAGGTACTCTTTGTATTCACTGAAAGAAAATTTATAGTTAATTCAGAAATCTTGATATATGATGATGATAGTTATCATATCAAAAGTTTAATATCAACTTACTTTTCATATATCTATTTATCTATTACAGATTGCCAAATAAATAGAATACATATTTATTTGGCAATCTGTAATGATGATGATAGTTATCATATCAAAAGTTTAATATCAACTTACTTTTCATATATCTATTTATCTATTACAGATTGCCAAATAAATAGAATACATATTTATTTGGCAATCTGTAATAGATAAATAGATAATGAAAAGTAAGTTGATATTAAACTTTTGATATGATAACTATTATATATCATCATCATATATCAAGATTTCTGAATTAACTATAAATTTTCTTTAAATAATTTATCGTTTAACGCCCCCTCGGATTTTTGCATTAAAATTTTTTTTTAGTGGAAAATATGTGTTTTAGTATATGATTCTTAGTAGTTTTCAATAATGGCAAATGAGTATTTTTGGAGTTTTTTTAACGAGATAGGGGTGCTGGGTGGGTAAGAAGGTTGAAATAATCGTAAGTGAAATATCAATTCTTAACTGATTGCAGTCAAAAAAATATGAAAAAAATTTTGAAGGTCAATTACCTCAATATTTCAAGGCCGTGACCTTGAAAAAATTGGAATTTTCGAACAGATATAAGAAAAATTTAAATTTTTCTCAATAATTACCAAGAATTTGTGAGGTTATGAAATCGATGTCCTTGAATCTAGTTTTATGTGACCTTGGCGGAAATTGAATTTACTAATATGTGACCTTTGCGAAAAATTAAAAAAAAAATTAATTATGAAATGAAGAAATATTATGAGCATGATTCCTTTAATTCGGTATCGTATCTTAAAAGGAAATGAGAGAAAGCAATAAAAACAAATATTGATGTCAATATGAATTCATTGTGAATTTGAGAATAAAAGACCCTGAAGCCAGGACTGGAAACAGGTGCGACACGAGTTGGAAGTGTAAGTGTAAGCACAGTGTTGCCGATGTTGACATCATTTTCCTAGTCTGTTCGACGTTAAAATAATCAACCTTATATCTAAAAATCATATTTGTTTTTCGCAAGCATGAAGAAATTATTGAATTTACCTTATGCCAGAGGATGCTCTGGAGAGTACAGAGTAGCGGCCGCCTTCCAGAACATATGCCTTCGACGACCGTAGCAAGGTTCCATCCGACGAAACAGAACATCAGATAGATAACCCCAAAGATGCTCTTGCCTGAATCCAGCCTTGGGAACATTTCGACGAACTTCTACCCAGAGTCTCTCAATGGTCTGCGTGTAAGCACCAGTTTCTGGATCAACGAAGTTCAAAGAGTGGTTCACGGTAAAATGGCGGAAACCCTCAGTCTCTAGAGCAGGGTTTCTTAACCTTTTTCTAGCTATGGGCCCCTTTCAATAATTCGCAGAGCTCACGGACCCTTTCTGAAAAAATACAAAGAACGAGATTTGGATTTTGCCAGATTTTATTATTTACGATAAGTACGCAATGTACATCAGTTTCAAACTTAATGTTGAGACAGAATGGTCATGGACCCCCGACTTTTGTTAAATGGACCCCTTAGGGGTCCATGGACCACTGGTTAAGAAACCCTGCTCTAGAGCATCATACCCCCTCCAGCAATCGGTCATAATCGTTGAGCCGGGTTTCACATAACGTTTAATGATACCGATTAATGTTTCGGAGGAACGATCCTCTACAGGAACTAGAAATGCTTTGCCTTTTTCACCTTGCTCCCCTCTTTCAACTCCACCAAGAACCCATTGCCCTGTCAACAAACGGCCTCGATTATATTTCCTCTTGCCCAACTTAGCTTCGTCTATCTCGACGATTTTCCCAACCCCCCCAATGGATTGAGAATTTCGCGCGACATAGTCGGCAACTACTTCCCGGCAAAAGGAAAACCAATCAACTACCGTATTGGGACTGCACTTCAGTTCAAACATGGCGTCACTGACTTTCGCATTTCCGTTTGACAAAAATATGTAGATCAGAAAACATATTTCCATCAAACTTAAATGCGATCGCTCAAAAAACGTACCTTGAAAGACACTGCGTGAAGTTTCGCATTTCCTGTTCCCTCTTTTTGCTGCAAAAACAACTTTGCGGCATCTATACTGATTTCTTTCAAAATCGGATCGAACTCTCGATCCGCACGTTTCGCACAAAGAGTGACACGATAATGCCCCATGCTTCATAAGGAATTCTCGTGTCAACTCTTCATTCGAAATCATCCGAATAAACTCAATGTGCGTGAAGGAAAACTCTTGGCAAACGTTATATCCACAACTCTGCACTATTGGATTGAGATCCTCCATGGCTGTTGTCGTCTTCTCAAAACTAGCTACACGTAAAAAAACAAAATCACAATTAAAAACACAATCACCACAAATTTTCACAACAAGACATCAATTTTCAATCCGTAACATCCGTAAAACACTTACATTGGGATAAAATTCGATCGATTCGGAGCGGAGTAGATTCAATTGTTCTCGATAATTCGACGCTTGCTCTGTAATGCTCGAGCTAATGAAACAACGAAGCGGACGGAAACGGAAGTTTCTAAGCTGCGCATGTCATAGATGGACAGAATACAAATGTTGCCACATCGGTCCGTTATATTGATTGATTGTATCAATCAATATAGGTTTAACAAAAATCGATATTAACAGGGATTGAGGTTTGGTAATAATAGTAATGATTAATGTTATTGACTGATTTAGCCTAACATAACCATAACCTAACCACGCAGGACCTCAGAACTAAGGGAGAACATCCACCTGGCCGTTCCTATATGCATCGATACGGCTCTATCTAGTAAGTAGATCCATCATTTCCAGTGGATCTGCCTTCTCGCGTAGTTCGGGCCTTCGGCCCTCAGAACTAAGGGAGAACATCCCCCTGGCCGTTCCTATACGCATCGATACGGTTCTATCTAGTAAGTAGATTCATTATTTCCAGTGGTTCCGCCTTCTAGCATAATCTATATACTACAAGGAATTGGAATTGAAACATAAAATTGTTAAAAATAGGAGATAGTAAAACGTTCTAAATTAGCCCGAAGGCCTCCGAGGAAAGGAGGGCAAAGACCAAGTTCCCGAGTCCATGGAACGCCCTTTGCATAAAGCATGCCAAAAGCATACCTTTATGCATGCAAGTTCAGATCGAAGCCTGGGAAGTCGCCTAAAATAATTCGGGCCTACTACAGAATTTTCATAAGTTTGGCAACGCTCGCCATTTACGCATATTGTCGTTGGCCGAATGCAATTTCAACTCGTAAGATCATTCGGATATTTTCGGTGTTTGTCGCGATGGATGGACGTCAAATATCAGGTACGTATTCAAGAGAAATACTATGAAATTGTGACTTTTCTTTTCCCGTTTTCTCCGAAACTACTGATTTGCCAGTGCCCAAATTTTAACTGTGGTGTCACAACATCATGTAGAATCACCATGCAAAATATTTTGAAAATCGGTGAGGGGGCGTTAAACTATAAATTAACCCTTCAGTTGTTCGAGGAACGTAACAGGACCCTTATGTTGTTATATGTAGATATATCAGTTTAATTTAACGTTCCGCTCAAAACTTCTTGTTGTTAATGTTGTTAATCATGTTGTAAGTGATTGCATCCCTGTTATTTGTGTTGCATTGGTCATCTATTCAATACAGATTTTCTGATATAACTATTACCACAATTTCACAAAGAATATTAATGAAAAATGTAAATAATAAACGGTCTCTGATAACAAAATAAAAATAAATAAGACATGTGAAATGAGTTGACAGGCTGTCAGAGATGAACAGTTGACAGTTTTCAAATGTTCTGTGGCTTAAAAAGTAGACGACAGACGTGGCAACGTCGGTACGGGTATGAGCATTTAGCTCCTCGTATTCGCGAATCCAATTACAGTTGAGGGCGCTGCGAAATGTAAACAAACTTTGACGTTTGTCAGTACTCTTTTCGAGATTTGTACGGCCTAACAGAGTTTTTCTAGTAAATCAAGATATTTATCGGAATTATCGGAAGTGAATTGATTGATTTAGCTTCGTAAAGAAAGATCAACATTCTTTGGAGATACTTCATTTGAAAGGGGTGAATTGTGGAATGAAATCGATCGATGACATTGGTGATCCACTGTACCTAGACACAAATTCCTATTATTTAACAGATTCTTTCTTGAAGTCAACCTAGGTAATAATGTTGAGGCAGCATATACTGAGTTCGTGGAGGAGGTACAAACTATACATCCTGATAACTAAAGCGTTTATGTGGAAGTTTTAAAGTTTCTGTTTAAAATATTTAAATTCCATTTTTGATATAGGTATTCCTCATACTGAAATCTCAAGAGACATAAATATGATTCAGCTCATGGAACAAGTTCTACAGATGAGAAAGAGAATTCATTTGGAAGTATGAAAATTATGAAATTGTTTTTCTGAATCGTCAATTGAATTCAGCAGAAAACCCTCGCCAAGAAAAATCATTTGACCTAAAACCTGCCAGTTGAAAGCGCTGGTATAAATACCTTTCCAATATTTTTTCGTAATCAATATTTCTATTCAGAACCCCAGACAGTAATCCCAATATTACATCTCCAAATAATAATATTAATTCTTTGTTGGACAACGTGAGATAAAAGAAAATATAAGAAATGAAACTTGTTTTGACTTTGCAGTACTGACAAAGTAGTTTCGTAATTCAGTCGGCAGAGGGCGTCTAGATTTTTGGATTCGCCTATAGAGAAAGGGTCTCTGCTAATACCCAGAGACAAGATTCTTTCCCTTTCTCTATGCTAATACCATAGACATAGAGACATGGACTGTGCCTTCCCTTTATATCTATGCATGAAATACGGTCAAAAAAGTGACAGAGAGAAAAACACGTCGGGAATGCAGTTGTCTTTTTCTAGAATTTTGATTGGTCTACACTCACCTCTATGTGAACAAAAAAGAGAAAGGTATGTCCCGACGAGCTTTTCTCTCTTTCTAATAAATAGCCAATTTCATGCTGGCATTGCTCAGTCCATGTCTCTATGTCTATGGCTAATACCCAGAGACAACTTTCCCTTTCTCTATGCTTATTACCTTCTCGTTTGTCTCTGTTAGGTCTATGCATATATCTATTATATTCTATATCCATAATGGGACTTCGGGAATTGAAACCAGCCCGTGGCCGGAATCGAGTTCTGCGCATGTGCAGAAATATTAAGAATTAAAATACCTGATTAGCTTTTCTCTTTCTGATACATGGCACTTTCCCTTTCTCTATGATACATGGTTTTATGGCTTGACAGGAATGAAATGATTTTACTTCACAATCATTCGAATATTCTCGACCTTAACCTATCAATATGTTGATAATGGTTTGAATCAGGTTCAAACTCAGGTTTGTGTTACGTAGTTATTTGTATTTCATCGTTGATTCCTAATAACTAGAAGTCAAAATTCATGAAACTTCATCATTTTGCAACACTAGAGGCTCGCATTCATAACAACAATGAAATATTATGTGTTTTCCACAGAAAACCTGTGGAGTGCGTGATGTTGAATCAACAAAATTGTAGGACTGTGAATACATTTTTTTAGGTTGTTTTGTTGTATTATTAGAATATGAAATACAGAGAAAACATACAATACTTCAGTGTGACTTTTATATATTTTTTATCAATTGTTTTTTTAACACATAGGTGATAATTTAAATTCTAATTATTTACATAGAACTAAAAACTATATCTATGTTTCGACCACAAAACTGTCACAATTATACTATGCCTCTACATTACTCCCCTCCCAGGAGCTGCAATAAATTTGAAAGAATGAATTGCAAGTGACGAGATACTAATGTTAATGTCGAATATACAAAAATGCTAATTACAATAAATGAACAAATGACACTTTTTACAACAACATTTGCTTATATACTTTTTGTAGACACCATATCACTATAACGAGCCGGAAAATGTACATGTCGTCCACTTCGCGTAGTCTTAAATGATATTGACGGAAATCTAGCAAAATCTTTAGAAATATCAGGATGTAAATGACTGTCTGATTCAGTAGTGACGTCCGTATCATCTGTCATTAAATATGCTGGCTTAAGTCTGTCGATTGAAATAGTATCTTGTTTATCTTTCATTTGAATTTTGAAATATTTGTCCGTACGTTCGATCACCAAAAATGGACCTTCATAAACAGGCTCGAGAGGCTTTTTAACCCTATCTATTTTAACAAAAACATGGGAACATACGGACAAATCTTTATGAACAAAAATACGTGCCTTAGTCTTTTGTTGAATGCTACACGGTCTTAATGTACGCATTTTCTTTTGTAAATCTGTCACAAACGTTTCCGAGTCTACTTTTGTTTTGGAATTTTCAAAGAATTCACCTGGCATTCGTATTGACGTCCCGTAGACCATCTGTGCTGTAGTGAAGTTGGAATCTGCTTTCAAAGAAGCTCGAATACCTAGCAACACTGTTGGCAGTGTATCGGTCCATTTGGTGGAATTATGCGCCCGTATGGCTGCTTTTATTGTACGGTGTTGTCGTTCAATTTTTCCATTGCATTGTGGGTGATAAGCAGTGGTATGACAGAGTTTCACTCCACAAAAGGAAGTGAGGTGATGAAAAAGTGAGGATGTGAATTGACTTCCTCGATCGGTTATGACACAGGATGGTGTTCCAAACCTAGTAATCCAATTTTGATAGAAAGCACGAGCAACTGTTTCTGCAGATATGTCTCCTAAGGGAATTGCCTCAACCCAATTAGTAAATCGGTCTATACAAGTTAAAATGTATTTTTTACCATCTGAAACAGGTAAAGGGCCAACAAGATCTATATGAATTATAGAAAAACGTTCATCTGGATCAGAGAATTTGGATATCTCAGATTTTGTATGCTTCGAAATTTTATTTTTTTGGCAATTTATGCATGATCGCGTCCAATTCTTAACATCTCCTTTGATTCCAGGCCAAACATATCTGGCAGACATGTTTTTTACAGTTGCTTTCACCCCTTGATGAGCACAACCATGAACGTGTTCAAAAACTGATTTCCGAAATTTTTTGGGAATGTATGGTCTAATACGATCCGTTGAAGTATCGCACCATAAAACTATCCCGGATTGAAGCTGGTGTTGTTTCAGTTGCAGAGCAGTATTGCTCTCCTTAAGTTCTGCCAATTCAGTGTCAGTCTTTTGTGCCTCTGCAATTCTTTTAAAATCAATAGCTTCGATGCTATCAATTCGGGACAACGCATCTGCAACGACGTTAGCGTTGCCGCTGATATGTTGAATATCAGTGGTAAACTCTGATATGTATTGGAGCTGCCGTAATTGCCTAAAATTTGCCTTTTCATTTTTTTGTCGGAAGGCATAAGTCAGGGGTTTATGGTCTGTATATATGACAAATTCTCTACCTTGAAGTAAATGTTTGAAATATTTGACTGCCAAATACACACCTAACAGTTCACGATCGTATGTACTATAAACCTTCTGCGCTGAATTTAATTTTTTTGAAAAAAACGCTAAGCCTAGTTGCACACACACCGATTTTGGACGGCCGATTTTATATCGTTCGTCCAAATTCCAATAGTGAACCAAGTTTGTGAACGGGGCCTGGCACACACGCCGACCAGTGAACGGTGCCGGTAAAATGCCGGTGAGCAACCGACCAATACCGGCAATACCGGGATGTAGTGGCGTACATGACTAAGTACATGTTTGTTTTAGCACCGATTGTTTACCATTGAACTCAAGAAAGAGTTCTTTCTTGAGTTCAATGTTGTTTTCCGACCATATCAGTCGAATTCGTTTGGCTGATCGTTTGACCGGTAAAAATCCGGTGAGTGTGCTCGCAACTGCTACCGATAAAATATTGGCCGATTTTATTCCGGGCCGTCCAAAATCGGTGTGTGTGCAACTAGGCTTAGGGTTTCCACTCTGATCCGTCATACTGCTGCAAAGCTGCGCCTACTGCACAATCTGATGCATCAGTAAATAATGCTATCGGCAATTCTGGATCAGGAATAGTAAGTAATGCTGCATTAGCTAGATCCGCTTTGCATTTTTCGAAATCTTCTTCTAATTTCGGTGTCCAGATAATCGGTCTATTATCTTTTTTACGCGCACCCTTTAGTAGTTCATTTAAGCCTGCTTGGGTGTGAGCTGCATTTTTAATGAAAGGTCTATAAAAATTTATTATGCCTAAAAACTGTCGCAACTCATGAATTGTTTTTGGTCGTTGCAAGTCAACAATAGTATGTACTTTATCTGGCAGTGGTTTTGATCCTTCTGGAGTAATAAAATATCCCAAAAATTCAATTGCGTGGACACCAAATTGTGATTTTGCAACATTGATTCTAAGACCGTATTTCAAAAGTCTATCTAAAACCAATTTTAAATGTAGAATATGTTCTTCTTCAGAGGTATACGCTATAAGTATATCATCAATATAAGAAAATACAAATTCTAAACCTGCCAAAACTTCATGAATAAACCGTTGAAATGTTGAAGGGGCATTTCGTAGTCCGAATGGCATAGCTATAAATTCAAATAACCCGAATGGAGTTGTAATGGCGGTTTTATGTCTATCTTCTTCGGCTATTGGTATATGGAAATAAGCCTTATGAAGGTCAATTTTTGAAAAAAATTGTTTTTTACCCAATATATGATTGAAATCTTCGATTCGAGGAATAGGATATCGATCGGGAAGAGTTCTTTCGTTCAATCGCCTATAGTCTCCACATGGACGCCAGGAACCGTCTTTCTTCTTGACTAAATGTAAAGGACTAGCCCATTGTGACTTTGATGGTTGAATAATACCATTGTCCAACATAAACTGAAATTCTTTCTTAGCTATAGTCAATTTTTGGTTATCAAGACGTCTAGGTTTCGAAAATACTGGCTGTCCTGTTGTAACGATATGGTGTTTAACATTGTGCTTAACATTACTAGGCAGAAAATTTGGTCGAGTTAACTCAGAATAATTGTTCAATAGTACACTGAATTTATCAAGTTTTTCACTGACTAAAGTACTCACTACATCTTCTGATGTGATGGACGCCAATTCACCTTTTCTGCAAAGCTTAGTGTCGCCATCCACCAACTGTTGTCTCTTCAGATCGACGAGTAGGTTGAATTTTTTCAAAAAGTCAGCACCCAGAATGCCTCTTGAGGTTTTGGCGATGATGAAAGGCCATCTAAATGCACGCCTTAGACCTAAATCGATTTCCATAATTATGATGCCATAGGTGGGTATCCGAGTACCATTAGCAGCATACAAGATGAAGTCATTGTTCGAATTTACCTGTGCTGAAGTTTTCTGACCATATGGAATAATTGATACGTCAGCACCGCTGTCCACTAAAAATTGCAAACCCGTGTTCCTGTCTAACATGAATAAACGAGAGTTGCAGCAAGTAACTGAATCAGTAGTAGATGTTGCTGCACTTTCCACTACTGACTGGAGTTTTCCGGCTTTTTCCAAGCACAAGGACCAGTACATTTTTCAGGGCGGCATTTTTTACCATATCTGTAGTGAAAATAACAGTATTTTCCTTCTGGATTGAATTTTTGTCTTGATTTCGATCTATCTCGGCCTCTCCCAGGGGTTAGACTTCGCCTAGTAGGTCTTTTTTCATAACTTATACTGAACTGTTTGATAGCTTTAGTAAGTTCCGCTACTTCTGTTCTCAATTCTTCAAGTTCATTGGAAGTACTTTTAGTTGCATTGGAACCTGAACCTTCAATACCATACAATTCATTTGGTGGGTTTAACTCATCAATTTTATCAGCCATGATTGCAAGACGATTAACACCTTCTTCACTTGTGATCACTACATTTTTTATATTGATTGGTAGATTTTCCAACCACAAGGTTTTTATTACTCTTTCTGATATATCAGTACCTGCTAGAGTTTTCAATTTCCTTAACAGTTGACTTGGTTTCAGATCACCAAGGTTTTGCCCTGTTAATAATCTCTTTATTCGTTTTTCTTCACTTTCTGCGAATATGCTCGTCAATCTTTCTTTGGCAAGCTGATATTTATTATCATCTGAACCGGTTGCTATATCCCAAATATTGTCTATTAAGGAAGGTTCCAGCTGGGATATTAAATAGTCGAATTTCAGGAACTTGATTTTCTTCCACACTTGGGGATTCAGCTTGCGACATTTCAGCGAGTTTACTTCGCACCTCGGGGTCACCAATGTTGTAACGTGCGTTCAAAAAAATTCGTCGTCAAGTAGGCTATGGAATTTTGAACGTCGATATTTCATGTCTAAACGTAATTCTTAGCTCGTGCTATACTATTTTACAGGTGAACTGCCATTTTAGCATTTTGGATTGTTGAATTAAAATTATCAGCAAATTATAAAGATGGTTTTCACGGACGTGTGAAAGGCTTTTACTATTGAATCCTACTTCAAAATTGGGGAGAAAATTGAAGGAGAATGGAAATATTCTGTTCCGGCGACTTCACAGAAGCCTATGTTGCTGTAGATTATTAAGTATGAATTTTTCCATTGTACTGTTTTGCGATGTGTTGACGAAAGAGGTATGTTCAAACAAAAAAGGAAGTGGTCGACCAAAGAAGTGTAATAATGCACCCCAGTACCTCGATCAGTAGAAGAGCGGCTTTCCACTGATCATGGGGTGATTATTTTTAGATGTTAGATACACAAAAATTGAAGGCCCTCGAAAGGGAAAGAAATAATGAGGATCCGGCCCGTCGCACGAAGGACAGGTCTTGAAGTTGAATATTATTATTTCTGGGGAGATGTTTAAATGAAACTCACGAAAAACTTTAACAAATAAATCTATTGGAAAATAAAATTAAAACTTCTCTTACAAATACGCACTCGGTCCAAAACGACCAACAAGAATCTTCAATCTCTTAAACACATGCAAATAAGCGTAAAACAATAAAACATAGTTTCATAACCAAAATCTTGGGTTAAATTTCAACTTCCCAACTTAGCGCTCAATAATAAATCAATACTTTATCAATGAATTTCAGAGGAGCTTTCAAGACTCTGGACGAATAAAAATTGGAACTTTCTACCTTTTCTGCGACTGCTGTTGTCTGACGCTGCCGATGAAAACTTTTCGACACCAGACCTTACCCGCACTTATCGGCGAATTCTTTACACTCAACCGAACTTCCCGCACTTTTCCGTCGCAAACGTTTTTCGTTTTAAAATTTCCTATCCAAAATTTCAACACAATTTTATATCTGGTCTTACTACGAATCAAGAAAATTAACGATCACTCCTCGAATGTTACTTTACTGACTTCCGATAAACTGACTTTAACTTCAAATTATTTCCAAATTTCTTCTACTATCAAATTCCTGATATTCCGGTTCTAATTGAACAAAATCAACAAAAACAAAGGACTGGACTTTTCTCTACACTGAACTTTTCCAAATATCTATGAGCCGACCGAGTATCTGATTCTATTCCGTGATCTACCTAGACTTTTCTCTTACTTCGTGAAAACCTAATTATTCTAAGTCCCTTTTCTCTATCTTTAATGACTGACTCTACAATGACTTATAATTTCTCTACTTATCCGTACCGACTCGAAGGGGTATATTTTCGATATTTTTCAGATCACGTCCCCGGACCGACTTAAGGGGTATTATTTTTGATCACGCTTCCCCGGACCGACTGACTAACTTTTTCCGATGTAATTTTTCCCCGGTCTTTCTCTCCCACGCTATGGGTGGTACCAAAACGTCCCAAAATCAAAATCATTGGACGATTATTCTTGCTGAGTTGAAAAATCAGCGTTCCCAAGCTCGGCGGTTACAAGAAAATTTCGGCTACTTCGGATTCTGAGAACTGTTTTCCTCTCAGGGTCTCCAGACTAATAAATCTTTCTTAATCTACATGACTAACCATTTTCGCTTGTTCCGAAGTCCCTATCACCGGATATTGAAATCAATTAAAGATCTCCTTACTGAGTGTCATGAAAAACATTTTCTACTCTTATCGGTCAGGTTATTATTTAAATTCCCGCGACTTAATACCGTCTGATCTCAAGCGCCTCAAAGTATCATATTTCCGCTTAATAAATGCCTCTGCAGCACGGCTGCAACAATGTATAAAAAAATTCTAGCGATACCTCGTTTCAATTAATTCGAATTCTCTTATTCCGATTTATTACAATACTCCCCCCTTTTAAAAAGTTTTGGCATTGGATGCCACAACTTTTCCTAAATCATCATATATTCGTCCAAAGTCCATCATCTTACTCTTTCCTAAAACTAACATTCACAAACTTAAGTTTCATAAACGAATTTATCTCACAATTCATAGTTCCTTACTATGGTATACTATTTAGACTACTACTATTCTTAAACGACTAAGGTGGTATGTTCTTCGCACAACATATAAGCAAATTTCGGAACTCTTCCGGTACCTCTTAACTGTGTTAACAAAATTAAAAGAGCCGAGGTACCCCCAAACAAATAAAATAAACAAAAACAAAAATCTGCGCTACAATTATTTAATCAATCAGTCTTTTTTTTCATCCCTTTTAGCACTTCCCCTAAACACCCCACTATCTCCAGCATGGAGTCTTTTTCACTTTACGGAATTGCTTTTTCACTTTCGCGCACATTTTTCAGCCTGACACTCTGGTTGCTACGCTTCCTGCCATCCTCTCGCATCATTCTCACACAACCATAAACATCCTCGGAATCATGTGGAATAACTCTTCAGGCGAAAAACCAAAAGTTACCTCAGGTGGAAAAGTTTCTTTACAAGGAACGCCACTGTTTAACCCGTGCTAATATCCATATCGTATGATCATCTGGGTTACGAAAACACAAACTCAGTTCGACCTTGTTGACGCGGCACATTATTCGGCGCATCGTTTACCGGCTATGTCTCTCAGTCCAGTGTAGTATCACTATTAGTAAAATTGGGTGTAATCCTGGTTATTGCTCGATTTGTTTTTGGTAGCGTACTTTCGACGTTGGATTTGCTCGCACTTTCTCGCCGTTATTCGTCTCCCTTAAGTTGAAAACATTCTTTACTGAGTGATGCATTTGATTAATCGCAATTTGGTGAGCTTATTCCATACCTTCTCGATTGTCAAAGTATGTAGTGGACCGTCTATGTCCCGTCGTTTCTAATATAATTCTCCTCTGGTTAACTTCCACTCGCATCTCTCGAAGAACCTTTTTGAGCTGAAACATCGTCGTTCTACTGATGACGATTACGTCTACCTCTGGATGATGAATTTCGAGCCTTATATACGGACCGACATTGTTCCATAAACCGCACTTGATCAGTTCAGAATACCCTCGTACGCACACGTTCACATTTGAGTTGAATGTCTCTCATTTCTTCTTTCTAATTCTTTGACGCACAACTTTCGAGTTCATGAAGATTCTTAACATTTCTGATGAAATAGCCGCAATATCCGGTTTTCCGCACTATGGTATACTATCGCCGTCGCCACCTGGTAACTAAGGTTAATCACCATTCAGAGGTTATCCCACTGATGATGACCTGATGATTATACCTTCCTTCTGGTTGAAAATCTGCCACGGATTGTCTTTCAAAGATACCTTATTTTGGATATTGATTGACCAAAACCTGACTGAATACAAGAAAAAACGAAAAAACACATGCAAAAATCATACAAAACAATTCATCTCCCATGAGTATGCAATTTAATCATATGGGGAAAACAATAATCATAAAATGACCTATCATATACCTAAATAAAACTCAAATCTTATGAAATATAGCATGCAGGACGTTGTGCTCACATCAAAGGGTGACCACAACGCTTCTTCATAATCCTTTTCCGACAAGGATTATTTCTATCTTTCTATCTGTTCCCGATATTCTTTATGGATGATATTTAAAATTATCTAAAAGCAAATCAAAATTAACCCCTATATCGTTAATCTAACTTCCAACATGGTTTTCCTAACACAACCGAGTATGAAATTTCTGCTATGAAATCTATCACCTTATAATGACTCTAGGTCCAGCTTAACTCAAAATACTTCAACTCTACAGTGTGTCCTTCAAAACTTCTCATATTTAATACAGCAAACAACCTTTAACTTAAACGATTTCAATCTGAATGAAAATGAACCAATTGCTATATAATGATCAAGGGTTTCTCGGGAGATTAATTCCTTATGATACTCAACCCTGGCGCCCATCTGACCCAAAAAAAATAAAAAAAACCCATCTTTATACCATTCATTTCCCTTACTATAAGTCATTATTACTGGACCTCCTTGTTATTCTACTTATAATCTGTGGAATGGGAAAGGTCGATTATTCCTTTTTCAGGACTATCAGCCAAAATGTCCTGCCACTACCCAGAAAAAAAAAGAAGAAGAAGACCCTTTTCAGGTTGTGACTCTCCGGGTCAGTGAGAGCCCCTGGAATCTGCGAAAGGGCAGGAGTCGATTCACTTCTCCTGACAGGTCAATCCTACAGATTTTCCTGCCGCTACCCTGTCTCCTATCTGATTAGGTTGGGCTCCATCTATCTGGGGGACGCCTTATCCTGGTAGACCTCCTTACCACCCTTTCTGCTTCCTCTTGATCGGTCTCCATTACCTCCTCCTCATCATTGCTCTCTAATCCCGTGTCTGAATTCCGTGTATGTCTCCCATACCCCTGTGGAACCATTATCGGATGAAACCTCCGAGGTTTCCCTATTACCGAATCTGTCTCACTAAAATCCTCAAATCTTTCCTCTCTTCCTGACAAATGTTCGTCAGGGCGCTTTTTCCGAACCTTTGCGACATAAGGCTTCAGCCTGTTTACTCGAACAATTCTCTCCTCCCATCCTCCACATTTCCGTATCCTACAGGTTACCGAATCAAACACTTCCTTGATCCTGTATGGCCCTAACCATTTCTTTTCCAATTTTTCAGATACCTCCTTGAAATATACCAAGTCTCCTACCCTAAATTCCACCATCTGAAATTCCTCTGTATTAACGTCCCATGACACTCGTTTACTTGATTTCGACCCCCTGGGTCTATTTTCCTCTTGATACTCCCCTTTGTTCCTATCCACTACTATTTCAGTAAACTTCTCCTTGTACCTTTTTCCTTGTTCCCTGTTATCATCCTCATCCCCTCGTTTCTTCCTAGTATAACCGGTACTAATTTTTAAATTCTTCCGAATTTCCTTCTCAGTTCCTTCCATGCAACTCCTTTGTTCATGGCAAACATCAGTTTCCCAGTTACGCCCCTGATCTACGACGATCATCTGCTCTACGTTATCGATTATTCCCATATTCGATTCTGTCAACTGGCATTCCTCCGTCGCGACCGTCCTTGGCACGCGTCCACTAATCCTTGACCCCCTGGGCCCCTTTCCACGTAAGTACTCAGCATTACTCCCAATCATTTCCGTATTTCTCGCTAAGTTTCCACGTTCAAAATCCTTAGTATTCTTATTTGAGGCTGCCTTTTCCCATGCCTCCACCGGTTTCCCCTTTATTTTTTCATTCCGAACACCTGAATTCTCCTGAATTCCATCCGCAACTTCTGCTCTAACCATCGAAGACCTTTCTTCTCGCAGTTCCCAAGCTGCTTCCCTTTCACCGCTATTCTTCTTGTTTCCCTTTCCATTCTCATCATCCCTCATCGGGATTCCCAACAGTGACTCTAGGTTCGCCGACCTATCACTATCCTTGTGACCTACCCCTGCTGGGTCCGGATTTTCTATTCTGATAGTATTAATATCCCTATGTATGTTATCCTCTTTCTTCCTGGGTTGGAACTCCCTCGAAAATGGAGACAATCGGTTGGAAATAGCTTCCGTATTTCGATTCCCTTCTCTAGTTGAATGTTGAACCTCTTCCTCCCCCCTTCGTTGAATCATTTCTAAATTAACGTCACCCCCTCTTACTAAGTTTGTGGGTTTCTGCAGTCTGTTTTCCCAAAAATTCTCTCGTCCCGGACGATTTTGTCTTGGGCAATCCCTAGCCCAATGACCGTTTTGACCGCAAGTATAACAGTCTCCCTGAGTCATTTGCCCTGACCTTCTATAATTCCTACACTCTCTAGCGAAATGGCCCGATCTACCACATGAATAACACCCTTTTATGGTGTTTTGTTCTGCATTCCCCTGACTCCTCCAGCTATTTTTACACTCTTTCGCCGAGTGACCCTGCTGCTCGCATAACTGACACACTTTTTGTGTGTAAACTGCTGATATTCTCATGTTTGATGACCTTCCTTGTATCATCCTGGTTGCAGTTTCTTGTAAAATGAGTAGTCTCTCCGCTTTTTCTAGATCTAAATTTTCTTCTCTTAATAAAGCTACCCCCATATCTTTCATCAAATCCTTGCGCAACCCTGTTTTGAATTGGTTCAGTATCAGATCTTTATTTTTCTTTCTGATTCCCGCTTCTTCGTCTGGCGATGCTCCGCCCAAATCTTCCCGAAGTAATTCCGCGCCTAAAATCCGCAGCCTAGTACAAAATGATGAAATATCTTCATCATGTCGCTGGAAACAACGACTTAAATTCCACTGACTCTCCCCTGGCAATTTTGATGGTGTAAATTTTAAGATTAGCCGCTGTTTCAATTCCGAGTATTTCAATTTATCATACGCCTCATCAGACTTAAAATATTCGTACGCCGCGCCTATCAGTTTTAATTTCAATAGAGTAAGGGTTTCTTCCTCACTCCATCCGTCCAATTTCGACCTCAACTCTAATTTGTCGAAGTACCGCTTCGCGTCTTTTCCCGAAAAACCATCAAGGGTTGTCGCAATCATCCCCAACGAATACATAAACGGAAATCTCATAACATCTTTCTCAGCCACCGCAGGGGTGGTAGCACTAGCACTAGCCGCCGGCAACATTTTTCAAAACCTTGTGAATAACCTCAATAACAATTTAATCCGAAAACTATCTTTAAACTCCGCAAATTAAACGAGGAAATCAAAACAATTATATCAGATTCACGATATTTCAAAGTATGAATCAAGTATCCCTATTTCAAAATACTAAGTACGCTGCGCACACACGATAGAATTAATCAAACTATAAACGCCAAATACTCTCTCTATTCAAAATATATCAACCTTATATGGAAACGCCCTAAAAGAAAAATTATATCACCAAAAAAAAAATATTATCCTGAACGCAACTGTGATCCCAAAAATAATTAACGTCCTGAAAGAAAAATTATATCACCAAAAAAAATATTATCCTGAACGCAACTGTGATCCCAAAAATAATTACGCCCTGAAAAAAAATTATATCACCAAAAAAAAATATTATCCTGAACGCAACTGTGATCCCAATAATAATTAACGCCCTGAAGAAAATTATATCACCAAAAAAAATATTATCTTAAACGCAACTGTGATCCCAAAAATAATTAACGCCCTGAAAAAAAAATGATATCACCAAAAAAAAAAAATATTATCTTGAACGCAACTGTGATCCCAATAATAATTAACGCCCTGAAAAAATTATATCTCAACAGCAAAAATAAAATTCAATAAACAATGTCCTGAAAAAAAAACCTGCAACCCTATCTTGTCCTAACTTTCCGAATTATTCTGTGAATAACACCGATCAAAATTTTATATCCAACTGACTTAAAATTCCGAAATATTCTGACGTTTATTTGATCAAAACACTCAACTTGAAATTACCAAAATTCCAAATTTCACTTAATTGAAACCAATTAAATTCAAATGACCGAAATTCAAAATTATTTTAGCCTCCAAATTGAAAAAAACAAAAAAAAATAATTCAAATAATTTCCTTAAATCCGTGTTCAAATTCTAATAAAACAGCATTAAAAACGTCTCAATTTTTCTTATCTGCTTTTTCTAATTGACTTTAATTTCGCAAAAATACTTGAATGAAATTAACTAATTCTCAAACCCACTTTTTATAACAAAATAACCGATCATTCAACTAGTCACTGATAAACAAGAAGGGATTATTATACACGCCAAAAATTATAACTTGATTGACGACTTTTCTTCTAAAATTTCCGATAAACTACAAGTCCAAAATCAATTAATCCGCACACACGACTTTGCGTTCAAAATCCTACGTGATTGATACTCAACAAAAAAATTTCAAAAATTATTCACTTCAAAACCATCAAATTCCTGCAAAATCAAAAATTTCAAAACACACAGTAATATACACTTCAAAAAAATAATTCACCTGAAAACAATAAAGAAAAAAAAAAATATCTTTCACCATCAGCCAAGAATGCAACCTCAAAACAATAAAATTATCGCGAAAAATTAAACTCAAATCTTCAATATTGATCAACTACTTTATCAATTTTTCTTAACGTTTCCATCAATCGATTAATTAAATCTTCCACAAATTATTGAACACCAACGTTCTTCACGAATAAAATTTTCCAACTATCTCCCGATTAGAACTTGATAACTTATCCGATTTTTAAGATAAAATTCTGATCCATTACAACGAAGAGTAACTAACGAACTTTTATCCAACTCTACTCAACTTTCTCTATATCACGGCAGCTAGACTTTATTTTCTCTTCACAACTCTACTTTTCACTTCTCACAAACTAACTCGATTATCCTCTTGAATTAAACAAAAATCGACGCAAAATGAAATTATTCTTGGCAATAGAAATAACTCAGAGTTCCTTCATCCGAAAGTCCTCAAATTCATTGATATACTCTCAACTAAATTCATCAATCAACCCTTAATCAACCACAAAATACTTAAACACAATTCTCTCAATACTTTTACAATGGCTCCGATTGAATTATTGGATTTTATCTCGACTCGCTCCAGAAACAACTGAAAACTTTAAAAATCAACTTCTCAAATAAAACAATTTTGGTATTCTACCCCAGAAAATCAACTTAAATCCCACCTAGCTGTCACCAGTGTAATAATGCACCCCAGTACCTCGATCAGTAGAAGAGCGGCTTTCCACTGATCATGGGGTGATTATTTTTAGATGTTAGATACACAAAAATTGAAGGCCCTCGAAAGGGAAAGAAATAATGAGGATCCGGCCCGTCGCACGAAGGACAGGTCTTGAAGTTGAATATTATTATTTCTGGGGAGATGTTTAAATGAAACTCACGAAAAACTTTAACAAATAAATCTATTGGAAAATAAAATTAAAACTTCTCTTACAAATACGCACTCGGTCCAAAACGACCAACAAGAATCTTCAATCTCTTAAACACATGCAAATAAGCGTAAAACAATAAAACATAGTTTCATAACCAAAATCTTGGGTTAAATTTCAACTTCCCAACTTAGCGCTCAATAATAAATCAATACTTTATCAATGAATTTCAGAGGAGCTTTCAAGACTCTGGACGAATAAAAATTGGAACTTTCTACCTTTTCTGCGACTGCTGTTGTCTGACGCTGCCGATGAAAACTTTTCGACACCAGACCTTACCCGCACTTATCGGCGAATTCTTTACACTCAACCGAACTTCCCGCACTTTTCCGTCGCAAACGTTTTTCGTTTTAAAATTTCCTATCCAAAATTTCAACACAATTTTATATCTGGTCTTACTACGAATCAAGAAAATTAACGATCACTCCTCGAATGTTACTTTACTGACTTCCGATAAACTGACTTTAACTTCAAATTATTTCCAAATTTCTTCTACTATCAAATTCCTGATATTCCGGTTCTAATTGAACAAAATCAACAAAAACAAAGGACTGGACTTTTCTCTACACTGAACTTTTCCAAATATCTATGAGCCGACCGAGTATCTGATTCTATTCCGTGATCTACCTAGACTTTTCTCTTACTTCGTGAAAACCTAATTATTCTAAGTCCCTTTTCTCTATCTTTAATGACTGACTCTACAATGACTTATAATTTCTCTACTTATCCGTACCGACTCGAAGGGGTATATTTTCGATATTTTTCAGATCACGTCCCCGGACCGACTTAAGGGGTATTATTTTTGATCACGCTTCCCCGGACCGACTGACTAACTTTTTCCGATGTAATTTTTCCCCGGTCTTTCTCTCCCACGCTATGGGTGGTACCAAAACGTCCCAAAATCAAAATCATTGGACGATTATTCTTGCTGAGTTGAAAAATCAGCGTTCCCAAGCTCGGCGGTTACAAGAAAATTTCGGCTACTTCGGATTCTGAGAACTGTTTTCCTCTCAGGGTCTCCAGACTAATAAATCTTTCTTAATCTACATGACTAACCATTTTCGCTTGTTCCGAAGTCCCTATCACCGGATATTGAAATCAATTAAAGATCTCCTTACTGAGTGTCATGAAAAACATTTTCTACTCTTATCGGTCAGGTTATTATTTAAATTCCCGCGACTTAATACCGTCTGATCTCAAGCGCCTCAAAGTATCATATTTCCGCTTAATAAATGCCTCTGCAGCACGGCTGCAACAATGTATAAAAAAATTCTAGCGATACCTCGTTTCAATTAATTCGAATTCTCTTATTCCGATTTATTACAGAAGAAAACTCTAGAGTTCAACAATAATCAAAACATGATGACAGAAATCGATTGAAATTTATTCTGGGAGGATTCTGCATCTCTAAAAAGTTTATGAAAATGATGACAGAAGCTCGACAAACCTCTGTTCAGGTTTTATCTCAAGTGACTGGAGTATCCGTTGGCATATGCCACACGATTTTGAAAAAAAGATATCCATTTGTTTCCATAAAGATTGACATGTTATAAGAAAACTGAAAAAGTTGTAATTACCTAACCTTGTAGCATTCAAGAAAAATTGGAGTTCAGTATGCATCAGTCAAAGGCAAAATGTGGACCTATACTTCCTTTTATGGAACTTAAATAGCAGAACGTTATGAAGGAGAAAGCATCATTCCTTTTTATAGCTGAATTTAATTTAAATAGATTGTCCAATAGCTATAATATTTTCATGTAATTCAGTTCTTTTAGTTTAGTCATGGATTTTCAGTAATGACTGAAACAATTCAATATTTATAGAGAATTACTAAACATGTTATTGAGATTCTTACTGTGATTTATTCATATGCCTGGCCTGAAGTAGCTAGAACCTTCTTACAAAAAAAACATAATACCACGATCAATTCAAGATTCATGTCTCTTACGTATGAAAATAGTGGACGGTTCAAATTTTTACGAAGAACTTTTCTAACCGTCTCAGATTGTTTGGATTCTTGTCATCTTACTCAATGAAAGAAATGCTTTTCGAACGTTGGGTGAAATTCACAGGTAACTTTTTCTAAAAAGTGCCTTTCGGTACAAAATTACGATATATATGTTAATGTCATCATTGTTTACATTTTGAGAAGATGAAGTAATTCAAGGAAAGACATACCTTCAGCCACCGAACATCAGCCTTCAAAATTTCATAGCCTACTTGACGACGAATTTTTTTGAACGCACGTTATTATTAGAATATGAAATACAGAGAAAACATACTATTCGCGAATCCAATTACCGTTGAGGGCGCTGCGAAATGTAAATAAACTTTGACGTTTGTCAGTACTCTCTTCAAGATTTGTACGGCCTAACAGAGTTTTTCTAGTAAATCAAGATATTTATCTAAATTATTGGAAGTGAATTGATTGATTTAGTTTCTTAAAGAAAGACCAAACATTCTTTGGAAATACATCATTTGAAAGGGATGAATTGTGGAATAAAATCGAGCGATGATATTGGTGATCCAATTCCTATTATTTCACAGATTCTTTCTTGAAGTAAACCTAGATAATAATGTTGAGGTAACATATACTGAGTTTGTGAAGGAGGTAGAAAATAAACATCTTGATAAGTAAAGCGTTTATGTGGAAGTTTCTTTTTAAAATATTTCAATTCCATGTTATGATATAGGTATTCTTGATACTGAAATATCAAGAGACATAAATATGATTAAGCTCATGGAACAAGTTTTACAGATGAGAAAAAGCATTCATTTGGAAGTATGAAAATTATGAAATTGTATTTCTAAATCGTCAATTGGATTTAGCAGAAAACTCTCGCAAAGAAAAATCGTTCAACCTAACTCCATTGTATCTAGATAAGTTTGTCTTGAAATTCAGTTGGCAGTTGAGGTAAATTCTAGTTCAATTTATGATTATTTTTTTCAGCACTGAAATAGTGAAACATCTAAATCGACATCTATATCTATAAAGCTCAACTGTAGTTACTAATATCACGGCCGTGCTAATATCTACCAGATTCTCATCTTCTAAATATTCATATTGCCAAATTGATGATTGTAATGCTTCTATCGAAACATGGCTCTTTTAATGAGCACCCTGTACTTTTATATAAAATAAATCTACATGTTACATTGAATAAAAAATAAAAATATGTTTTATTGAGTATTGAGTAGATTTACAAGAGGGAAATTCAGGAGGTGAGATAAGTATGATGTTCACACGTACACGCAATATTGAAACTGGTATGGAACAGTAATATAAAACGAACTTGTTATTATGTCACTCTTGAATTTACTGAGTATGGATAATACCATTCCTATTCGGCACTTATTATTTCACAATTCATAATAATATTGGGTGAATAGTTTTTATGCACTTATTTGGTTTGATCTCTTTTCGTTGTTTTATCTGAAAGTTGAAAAAAACGGATACGTTGTCGATGAATTAAATATTCATTAACTTTCGCCTCATATAAAATTCTTCTCAAAATTTGTACAAGAATTTGAAATAAATCATCATTCGAATTCATTCAACGTCAAATAAGATGAAATCAAACTAACCAATATCTTTTGATTGTCATTTTCGAACTTCTAATTCGCACATGCGTACAAGTGGATTCCTCCCAACGATTTGGCTTCTTTTTTTGTCGTAGTCTAGAACGCGTGTTATCAGTTGAAGTGCAGCCATGAACGTAAACGTTAACGTTATAATTGACATCTACGCATGCTCATTCGTCCGTTTTTAACGTTAACATTAGCGTCAGCTTTATGGCCTACGTAAACTAGCGGTCTCCCACGTATACCTTAAACATCGACGTACGTTAACCGAACGTTAAACGAGTAGCACCGATGACTTGCGAATGGCCGAATTTTGATTGTTAAATGCAATTCTCGATAGCCTCAAACTGACCCTTCTATATCTCTGATTTCGTGCCGAAGTGCACTTCGGCCCGCGAATTGATTGTGAATGCAGCTTTAATGTCGAGTATTGAATTTTGTGCATGTTTTTGGAAAAAAATGTTCTTTCTGACGTTAAATTAGAGTGATTAGACCATAACTTTCTCAGAAATGCCTCTTTACAGTGATAATAGAAAGCTTTGTGTGCCCCACGGCAACGAACGGTCAGCTGATTTTGACAAATCGTTAGAGTAGAGATAAAAGAGAGTTCACGCGAAACTATGGAGGGTAGAGAGAAGGAGAACAAACTTCGAGGCTTTTTGGGCCAAAAAGTGTCCGCAAAAAACCGTAAATAGGCCAGGTGGCGCTGGCAAGCAATAGAAATGAACCACTGAACAACATTGAAGTTTATTCGATTTTAAATGTGAAGAACGAAAGAAATTCAATGATTTCAAGCGATATCCATGACAACGACGGTCGTTTTGTAAATATTTTGAATTAACCCTCGTGGAAGTTGGATGGTTTGATTTAGAATTTTAATTTATTGAGTATTGAGATATAGTATTTAGTAGGGAGTTGAATTTTAGTATTGAAACAAGAGCATTCAAATTATATTACCTTCGAAATGTCTAAGTTATGTATGGTGAAGAGTTGTCCAGTTGGTCCAGTTTTGAAACGTGTCTTCCTCAGGGCAAATTATCATTTTTCAAAGCGAATGTGAGTAGAATGAAATTTCTATTATTGTTATTATTTGTAATTAATTACCTATAATTATTTTTCTGTCTCAACAGACTCCTGGGAGGATAGAAAGTTGGTCAAAAGCTTTAGAGATTACTTTGAAACCTCATGATTTAGTTTGCCAGTTGCATTTCAAGAGCGAACATGTACAACAAAATTGTTATTAAGGATGTTGTCCATTTACATGAATTACATAGGAAAACACTCAAACCAGAAGCGTTGCCAACAATTCAGCATCAGTTCCACAGTTATGCTGGTGAACATCTTGCGAAAGAGCAAATGTTGCAAGACAAACAAAAGCTTGTACATCAACAACCAGAAATAATACAACATCAAGAAGAAATTGTGAATCAGCACTCACAGCAAGAATCAGAAGCTCCCATAGAACATAATTACTGTGTACAACAATCAGAAAAACCATTGCAATATTTGTTGGACAAATATCAGCAATTCTTGCCCCAGCATTGGGCTTACCTACCAAAGCCTGATGGAATAGAATACATTAGGTTGGATCCAGAGACTCGTCTCATTAAAAACCACATAATGGTTAGAGATGATTTAACAGTTTTGGTGAGACTACTTAATTCATTGTCATTCATTAACCATATTCATATGATTTTGTTAACAGGTTATCTTTCCCAATAAGGAAAGACTACATGTAGATGACCAAATTGTCTCGTCACTGCCTGAGGATGTTTATGCATATCTGAAAAGTGTGGAGAAGTGGCCATTGTGTGTTGGCACCCAATTTGAGAATCAAAGGTAATTGATTAAATGCAGCCAATAGCATGATTTTCATATATTGCAACATTTTCAGTTTTTCGAAAGGATGTCAAGGAGTTATTGTTGGACATGGAATGTATAAAAGAATGCAACAAAATCTTCAATGTCAATCATGTCGAGTCCTCCGAAAGAAACTCAATGATAGAAAGGGTGGCAATAGTGTCCAGGAAAAATGGATTATATTTAAGCGTAAGAAGGGTAGTACGCTGAAACAATGTAATCGTTTACAGAAAAAAGTGAGTATTAGATCATATTTACTTCTTTACTACAGGGTCTCTATCAATTATTGTAACATTGCAGTGTGGGTGTTCCCAGCTTGGAGAAGATGAAACCACAGTATTCTGCAGCTAGAAGATATTGGCTAGCTCTCTGAGTGATGGCAGATATTAGTTAAATTTATAGAGATCCCATAGAATGTGTTATTCATAATTCATTGTTCATCATAGCATAACATGAAATCATTAAATTGTTTTTTTTTTAATTGAATAATGTCTTATACTAGTAGTAGTAGTAGTTTTAGTAGTAACAGTTGTTTATACTTATATTATTTCATGTACAATGTAGGTTTTCCCAGCTTGATATTATTCATGTAAAGTCTGAAATAGAAATTTTGAATTTGAATTATCGTGTCTTCTTTTGATAACTGTGGTATCTGAAAAGATGTAGGGCAATGCAGGTAGCATTTTTAGTTGGCTTTCACATTTTGAAGGGCAACACATAAATATATTAACGAATAATTCCAGAAAATAGGATGTTGGCAGGAATGAAATTCTCGGAAAAATGGAAAAATACGGAGGGTTGTTTCATTCCAGTTTGGATTTATTTCTGCTAACAAAGCAGTTAGAAAAGTGGATTCTAAAAACTGTGGCTGAAATGACCCTCAATATTGATCTCATAGAGGAAATCAAGAAGCAAAGAGTGCAGCTAGATGGATATGAGTCGCACAAAGTAGAGCTGACAAAAAAAAATTATAGATTTCTATATAGTTATGCGTGCCAGGTTTTTGGCCAGGTCAGATAATAAAAACCATGAAGCCAGTAGGGCAAAAATGAAGATGCATAAAAAAAATGCAAAATTGCTGACTTAATGTGTATGCATGTTGGTTTTGAGAATAAATAAATATTTCTTTTCAATTTTGTTCTAAATTCCTCTCCTTACTAATTAAACCTTTTTTATTACAAACCTCCATACAATTGCTTGCGAATCTTGATTCGCACTTATTTTATTGATAGAAAAACAGTGAAAAGAGCCATTTGCTAAAGCAGATTCAACTAAATAAATATGCATTTAATTAACAATTTATGTTCTTCAAATTTTAATGAGATGGATATGATTCTCGGATAAGATATAACGATTTTTTTTCGCACGATACATAACTGAGTTGAAGACGGAAACTACACAACTTAGAATAATCATCTGTATTAACAATCCACTTTCATTCTTTACTTAATATATATATATATATATATAATATATATATATATATATATATATATATATATATATATATATATATATATATATATATATATATATATATATATCGCAGATCTGTATATATATATATATATATATTTTTTTTTTTTATTTTTTTTTTTTTTTTAAATTTCACACAGTTGTGGGATTCACCAGGTTACCCGGACCCGTGAGCCAAGGGCAACCTTGCTAGTTACTAATAAGGATATATAACCTGTCGGATTATGCCAACCGTTCCCAGTATTACGGCCTTCTGCATCCATGCTATGGTGTTTGGAGGCAGGTCAAGTTCTTCTATATGTGCGGAACTTTTTCGGTGGACCAGCCCATTGGCGCTTATGATCAAGGGAAGTATTGTGACCGACTTCAACTTCCACATGTCTCTGATCTGACGAGCGAGGACGTTATATTTGGTGATCTTCTCCCCATATGCCTTCGACAAGTTGTTATCCAGGGGCACCGAAAAATCGATGATATGTGCGGTTTTCTTGGTCTTATTCCACACCACCATGTCTGGCCTGTTGTGTTCCGCACCCCTGTCAGTCACCACGGTCAGATCCCAGTAGATCTTCGTTTGGTCATTCTCTAGTACCGCCTGTGGGCTATACAAGTGGTGAGGGGTGAAGTGCGGTAGTAGTTCTTCTCGGAGACATATAAGTTGGTGCACTACCTTCCCCATATCGTTATGCCGGGCCAGGTATTTTGTACCAGCTATTTGTGAGCATCCTGAAGAGAGATGCTGAATTGTTTCTTCAGCAATGTTGCAGAGGCGGCATTTAGTTGTTTCAACCTGCAATTTCATTATGTGTTTCGCGTACACTCTAGTTGGCACTACCTGGTCTTGAATCGCCATTAATGTTCCTTCGGTTTGTGGGTATAAATAGCCTTGCATGAGGTAAGTATGTGATTTTGTTCTGTCCACTTCTTCCTGTTGCAGGCTGGCATAGAATCTGCCATGAATTAGTAGTTTGTTGTTCTTTAAGTGTGTGACTATTTTGAAACCTATTGTAGATGTTAAAATCTTGTACGCTGATGGAAGACACGTGATTGGTCTGTAGTTCTTGGGGTCAGACAATTTTTCTGTTTTGGGAAGCATGCAGGTCGCACCTTGGGTGAAATATTTTGGGATGCTCTCCGGACTTTGCAGCGACTCTTGAAAAAGTCTGGCCAACACTTTATGTGTTGACTTGAGGGACTTCCACCAATAGTTATGTATGTTGTCAACGCCCGGGGTGGTCCAGTTTTTCATTCTGCGGATAGTGTTATTGACGTCTTCTGTAGTTATTGTTATTGGTGCCATTTCTTCTAGATCAGTTTGTTCTTCGATTAGAGTTTTTATCCACGGTGCATCCTTATTGTGCACTTCGCTTCGTGACCATATATTCGACCAGTACTCTTGCATCTCTGTTGGTTTCGCAGGGATATCTTCGGGATGTTTTTGTTGTTCATCGAGGCTCCTGAAGAACTCTTTCTGGTTATTCGTGAAAAGGTTATTTTCCCGGTGTCTCTGAGTTCTCTTATGGTATCTTCGCATTCGGCTCCCCAAAGCTGCGATCTTCTGCTTCATGGTCTCCATGTGTACTTTCAGGTGTTGGTGGTATTTGTCATCACTTTTCTTCAGTTTTCTCCTATCTGCGTACTTCTGTACTTTCTTCTCAAGTTTTTTGGATGGTTTCGTGGTGCTCAGGTAGCTGTGTATGACTCCTATCTCTCGTCGGATGTTCGTGATCTTTTTTTCGATTCTCTCCTCCCATGGGGGCTTGTTGTTTCGTTGTTGGTGCGTTATTTTGGGGTTCGTCGTCTTCGTTGGTTGGATCATGTTGGCTACGGTGGCTGCACAGTATACCTTGTGGCACAAGTCTTCCAAGTTAGTCGAGTTGCTGAATGTTCTGTCAAGGGCTTCATCAATGGCTTTCATCATTGTGGTGGTATCTTTACTGTTGGTCAGTTTGGTTATTCTGGGTCGTCTAGTTATCTCAACTCCATTCCATTCAAGGTCAGCTGCCTGGAACATAGTGAGTATCTCCAGGGTTGTCTCATCATCTTCGATTCGTTCGTGCTGTGATTGTATATTGGTTCCTTCCTGTTGTGTGTTACTTTCTTGCTGTTGTTGTGAGCTGTTTTGTTGTTGTTGTGAGCTGTCTTGTTGTAGGTTCAGGCTTCTTCGGTGGATGCTCCTTCTTATGTTGTTGATTGCTTTGACTGGTGATTTTCTGATCGATTCCGCCTTTATCATCTCGAGTTCGTCTGGGGAGAGAAGCTTTCTCGTCTTTATGTTCTTGACCTGTGCGACCAAATGTTTGCCGGTAAATATTTTGTCTGGGTAGTTTTCTGTCCAGAGTTCCACCAGTTTCTCCGCGTACTTTTTTGTCTGTGTTTCTCCTTCGGTAACTTTGTAATATGCATTGATGAGACTTAAGTTCATTGTTCTAGTCCAATGCTGCCTACGTGCACGGGTTGAAGCGGGATTGTTTTGTGTAGGCTCTATTGAACCTCTACTCGACACATCCAAGCTGTTACCCTGTGTGGATGTCCTCGACGTACTTGGCCTTGTGGTTCCGTTTCGCAAAGAGGCGCCACTTGCTTCACCTACATCTGCTAGGGGTTGTATCAATCTTCCCCTCAGCGCAACCTCGACGCTGGGGGCGGTATCCGAGGCTTCGTTAATTTTGTCGTAAGCGAAAGGGTTTCACGGTGGAAGGGGTGCTAACCCTTAACACCGGTTGACTCAGGTACGCGGGGACGTCACTCCCCGAAGGCCGAAGCCCCCCTGCGTATATATATATATATATATATATATATATATATGTATATATATATATATATGTATATATATATATATATATATGTATATATATATATATATGTATATATATATATATATATATATATATATATATATATATATTTCCACGAAGCTTGATCAATATTGAGGCGGATATTTTCAATCCATAGGAAGTTTATCATAGAATTCAGAATATCATTCTTGCAGCAAATAATGTACGTTTATGTATATTTAAGGATTATGAATTGCGACATCGTCCATATATATATATATATATATATATATATATATATATATATATATATATATATATATATATATGTATATATATATATATATATATATATATATATATATATATATATATATATATATATATATATATATATCAATATTGAGGCGGATATTTTCAATCCATAGGAAGTTTATCATAGAATTCAGAATATCATTCTTGCAGCAAATAATGTACGTTTATGTATATTTAAGGATTATGAATTGCGACATCGTCCATATATATATATATATATATATATATATATATATATATATATATATATATATATATATATATATATATATATATATATATATATATATATATATATATATATATATATATATGGACGATGTCGCAATTCATAATCCTTAAATATACATAAACGTACATTATTTGCTGCAAGAATGATATTCTGAATTCTATGATAAACTTCCTATGGATTGAAAATATCCGCCTCAATATTGATCAAGCTTCGTGGAAACGGGTTATATATTATTCGTTTCTTATTAATTAACATTGATCTCCAATATCGTCATTGTCTTTGTTGACAATCACTGCAGTTGAATCATGAACCATGAACGAATCAATGAAATTTGTATAATAATGTCATGATTCTTCTATTTAAAAAAGGCGCGAACACTGTGCATCTCTGTCAATACATCTTCTATCCTTATCTCCTTTATTGCTTCACAGCGCCACCTGGCCTATTTACGGTTTCTTGCGGACACATTTCGTTACACTAGTTTGTTCTCCTTCTCTCTACCCTCCATACGCGAAACGAAAGCAAAATCAAATTGATAGGTTATGTTTAACGTCTGACGTTGCATGATGGCAGCACTTCAACTCAAATTTCATTACAACACGTAAACGTTATATTTGACGTTATTTGTCACGTTAACGTGACAACTCTCTATGAGAGAGTTGAAGTGCAGCCATGAACGTAAACGTTAACGTTATAATTGACATCTACGCATGCCCATTCGTCCGTTTTTAACGTTAACGTTAGCGTCAGCTTTACGGCCTACGTAAACTAGCGGTCACCCACGTATACCTTAAACATCGACGTACGTTAACCCAACGTTAAACGAGTAGCACCGATGACTTGCGAATGGCCGAATTTTGATTGTTAAATGCAATTCTCGATAACCTCAAACTGTCATTGTTTACATTTCCTGTGTATTTTCTCATAATGAACGAAAATTCTAGGAAATCAGCAGTGATTTGAAAGTTATCAAAAGGATTAAGTTAAATTACTGTGTTATCAGATTACATTCAGTACATAAGGAAATGGCTGAAACTACACTGCAATTCTGATGTCTCTAACACTTGAGCATATCATTGATAATAAAATACTTCCAAGCTGAAAATTCTCTTTATTAGGCATATAAATCATTAGAACATCAATATTCCAAATGTTATTTCAGCTGTCGGAGCTCAATATTAGATAAAAGAGAGTTCACGCGAAACGAAAGCAAAATCAAATTGATAGGTTATGTTTAACGTCTGACGTTTCATGACGGCAGCACTTCAACTCAAATTTCATCACAACACGTAAACGTTATATCTGACGTTATTTCTCACGTTAACGTTTACGTTCAGGCTAACGTATTGTGCACACTTCAACTCTCTATCATTAGAGCATAAAGTAAGTCAAGATGGGTCTGTTCTGTGCATTAGAGCTCTCTAATAATAGAGTATTAGAGAGAAGCATCCTTAACGTCATGCGGTAATAATAGATATATGGATCTATGGTCTATGCTGTTTACTGCACCATAGATACTGTACTGCACGTTTTATATTTCTATGGCACTGACGTCCAATAACAACAAACGTCTGACAAAGGTGCTCCAAAGATTATTTCTTACGAAGAAAAAACGTAATTCCAAAGGAAAAACATAATCTTGAGTGATTTCAAAGAGAATTGTGTTTCAATCAAATTTCATATTCCAAATAACCATTCCAAATCCATCAGGCAGTTATTTAGCATAAGTTTTTTGAAACCTATTATAGGTTTGCAGAAATTTTGCAAATTATCTAGGAGGGACTCCTTCCTCAAGTAATGAGTTAAAATCTTTGTTAATATTCTCCCCTATTCATCTTCATAAAACTACAGATTGGTAGAGTCTGCAGATTTAATTGAACTTGATGAATTTTCATAAGAACTTTAAAATATCATGTCCCCTAAACTGTGAGTCTTCTGAAGTTGAGATATGTATTAATCGATTTCTCGTACAATACTAAATTTAAAAAAAAATCAGAGGTGGGCAATAAAGAAGACTTGAACAGGTTTTTTCAGAAATATGGCCTTCTCTTCTGAAAGTCCTGCCGAAGGGAAGCAAAGTAAATTTTTCAGACCTAAAAGTAAGGTGACAGGACTTAGAAGTGGTTTAATTGAAATTTGGGATTCATCATCAGATGTAATATAGTCAATGATTTATTGAATTTTCTAGTTATATGTTTCATTTTGTAGGCTAACAGTGTTCAAGAATCCGTTGAATGGCTTGAAAATAAACATTTACTTGAAAGTACTTTTGAGAAACTACAATCCTACCTGAAAGTTGGCAATCCAGAATGCATACAGTCAAATGTTTATGACTTCTGTGACAAAGAAATATATGATAGTATATCCCATGCAAAGGTATATGTTTTTTTGGTAAAATATCGGCTTTCTAACAAATTGTCAAAATCATTGGTTACTATACTTATATGGCTACTGTAGGCTAGTAAAGGGACGTACAGATGTCAATACAATAATTCCAAAAGATCTAAAGTTAGTTTTGCCAATGGATTCAATATTATTTCATACTGAGTACATATTATAACAACAGAGCAATGATTTCAAAATATCCTAATATAGATTTGATGCTCCATAAGCTAGTGCAGCACTAGTTCCACCAATGGAATTCTCTATAAGCACCGATTTGTGAAAGAAAGCCTGCCTACTGAAGGCAACCAATGATTTTGACAATTCCTTGGAATGCCCTATATACAGGGGACTTATTCCACTAAAATGGATTTCCAGTGGCGTCATTTAGGAGGTCGTATTTTTGTAGGGAGGGCCGCTAGGAAAAAAAATTATGGGAACTTGTCATCTTCATTTTTTATGTTCTATCTGAATCTGAGAGATTTCCCACATTTTCCAGACCCCTGTATAAGCAATAGTAGTAAACTATTGAGTAGAACTAGTAATTTTTAGCTGACCTTAAATTAATCAGATACTACAAAAGAATCATTTCACCTTGTACTTACTGTTATTTGTACAATACATTGAAAGTAACGATTATTATTTAGTTGTTCATAATGGCGTGAACTTTGGTTCTGAAACAGCTCAGATACTAATATTAGAAATTAAAATATTAGAAATATCCTTTCACTGTTAACAACTTCAACTCAAAATTATGATGTTCAGGTTGAGTGTTCAAGCTCGTGTCTAGATAATGCATTCACTTCACTTGTTGGTCAAACTCAAGTGTTAGAGTGCCATATTTCTGATCAACTTTCACGAAGAGAATCATTAATGATGGATCTATAAGAGCTTTCTTGTATGAACTATCATTGGTCACATGTAGTGACATCTACTTGATTTCAGGTGATTCCAGTTCTCTATGGAATACCTTTCACTATCATTACCTACTCCAAGACCTTTGAACTTTGTTTCCCAAAGGTTAATGTTCGTTCATCTCCCACAAGCAATAAGTTCAAACTGCCTAATGGATCAAGTCAAATCAAGTACCTTCTTAACAAACTACATATAATCAAATTCTCCAAAACTGAATACTGTTCCCTGTACTCAAATATAAAAAAAAATATGATTATTCACTCTAAAACACAAAAAAAGAAATATTACATTACTTATCTCCAACTATGACAATATTTCCAAATCATCTTGGAATGTCCCTAACAAATCGTCAAAGTACTGAAAAGTTGTTACTCAGTCATACTGATCCATCTCTTCTCCCAAATTCATTTAACAATTACTTTGCTGATATTACATCCCAACTAACGGCTCAGTTAACACATTCCTCTTCATACAATGTCATGAATCGAATTGACCAGTCTTTCTTTATGTTTGATGTCACTCATGATGAGATGTTGTAAGTTGTCAGATCTCTCAAGAACAAGACTTCCTATGGATATAAATCCATAAAAATCATCAATCTTTCTATTGATTTAATTGTTGAGCCACTCCATTTCATCATAAACAGGTCCTTCAAAGAGGCTATATTTCCTGACCAATAAAAGTAGCTTTTGTCAAATCAATTTTTAAAAAAAGGTAAGTGGGATGATTTTGGTATCTATCGTTACCCATCAGCATCCTAACCTCCTTCTCTAAGGTCTTAGAAAAAATTTTGTGTAATAGGCTAGTCAAATTTTCCACCAAATTCAATGTACTTTCACCTTTTCAACACGTTTTCTTAAAATATTTAATTAATAAATATTTAATTAATTAATATTCATTAATCACTTCGAATAGTCGAAGTGATTAATGAAGTCACTATTTCCCTTGAACAGGATAATACTGCCCTGCTAAGACAGGAAGTCGTATCTGCAAAAATAAAAACGATTTTCTGGTTTAACTAGATTTTGGTATTTCAAGGCATGCTCCAACAAGTAGGCAATGTCTGAAAGACGCATTTAGAATAATGAATTTCAAATCGCCGCCTTGGAGGTGAATGGGTCTAATCCACAATTGTAGGTTTTCTGGGTTAGAACTGAAGACAACTTCAAAAATGCTCAAATTTTGTAGTAGGTTTCAGTATTCAATGAATAATCAAGGGGGGTGAATACTCAAGGGTAGTAGTGAAGGCATTCAATCGATTTTTAGCTTATATGTTGAGTTCTAACAAAATTGCTAAAAGATCTAAGCAACAATCTTTTTAAGTGAATAGAACCTAGCGGCTTGGACTGTTGTTTTCAATAGGAGTTAAAAGTAGTAACCCACATTTGACAAGCTGATGAGCAATAGCAGGTCCGATTGAAGTGACCCTATGCTGTTCCTTTAACTAATATTGTCATTATATATCGAATGAATAAACATTTATAATCATATTATTAGCTCACGTGTTGTATACAGAATTTTATTCCATTTTAATTAGAAATCGAACGGTAACACTTCCCAGAGAATTATCGGATTTATGAAATAACATGGAAGGTATCGCTTTATCCGCTTATGCACATGTCATTTTATTCACTTGTGGATTAAAAAATTTTTATTCCACTGGATGAATAAACGTCAACTTACCCTTGTTGCTATAAGTTGAATCATGTCGTCATTAAATTTTATCAGATATACCTAATAGATCGCATTTAAATATTTCATAGTTTTCTTCACTTGTTAAGTTAGGAAAAGCCATATATCCGGTTATAATGAAATTGTCCTAATTGAAAACCCAATTCTTCGTACAATAACTGCTGGGATGAAACAGAATGTTAAGCTCTCAGATTTTGATTAAACCTCATCAGTATGTTTATGAAACATATAATTTTAGTAAGACTATTGATTGACTACAAGTTGCGTTGCACTGCGACCGTAAGATCTATTGTGCCGTCTATTGAACTCCAGTATCTGGGATGGCAATGGCATTCTGTGTACCAGGTGATCTGGAGTTCAATCCTCCTCCCTGAAGAAACTACACTGGTCAGTTCCTGATAGACCCATTTTCATTAGGTACTTCTTACTTCCTAAGGCGACAATGCCCTGTAATAATAATAATAATAAGCAGGAATCCAACCTACAACAGGGAGCCGAGGAGCGACCCGGACCCGACCACCACCACGAGCCCGAAAACCTGGAAAGGGCTCCAACAGAGCTTAATCCTTTTGATATCTGAGATATCTGGGATAAGTGAATTTTCCTCTGGAGAGGAGTGTGAAAGTCGCAAGGCTAAAGTCATATATTATAATCGAATAATCTAAAATATTTTCTGAGCAAGGCTACTTCATCAGAACTCCATCAAGTAGTTTGTGTTGCTGATACTTCTACACCGTTAAAGCTACAGCAGGACCACTTGGAAACTGTCGAACACTCTGCAGAAAGTAAAATGCACAAACTGATTGGCAAATCTTTGCATGGAAGGCACAAGAACGAGGTCAACCATGATTACGTCGACATATCTGCGTAGAACTACTGGTTGACTTCCGGAAGGTTGTTTCCTGTGACAGAGGGCTTCATGCTCGCCATCCAGGATCAGGTGATTCCAACAAGGAACTACATGAAATATATCGCCAAGGATGCCTCAGTGGCGGATGACAGCTGTCGTTATGGCTGTGCGACACATGAAACTATACAGCACATCATCCGGGGGTTGTCAGAAGTTCGCGGGCACGGAGTACAAAAATAGACATGATGCCGTTGCCAAGATTCTTCACCAAGAATTGGCACTGAAACACCAACTTCTAAGTTCGAAAAAGGTTCCTTATTACAATTACCATCCGGATGCTGTATTGGAAAATGAACATCACAAGCTATACTGGGATCGCACGGTTCTCACAGACTGGAAAATAACCCACAATAGACCAATAGATCCAATAGGATCTATGGATTGTACATGTAAGCTTGTGACATGACTGGATAACCATGATAATTTAATTTTGACATTAATTTTCAATTTGAAGTTTTTTGAATTGTTGAATGTCTAAAATATTAATTGATTCAGAAGTGTATTCAAGGAGATGGTGAAGCATTAGCATTTAATTGTCGATTCATTGTTTCAGGTCTGTTAATTTCACTAAATTTGCTGAAATTTGTGAAAAATAAAAGTTCATTGTTTCAGATGAAAATCAATTTGTGTTTTTGTTTCAATAAATCAAATTCATATTCTTATAAATCGACAATTTGGGTACATGCGACAAACAAAAGGCAAAGCTGAAATTTCATTTTGAATTAGTAGCGGCGGAGAATGAAAAATCAAATGTCGTAAGACTGAGTTCCATAACTGATGAAGATGAAAAGATATAGCAAATTCCAAGAGACTTACAAACATTGGAAAATCATTCTGAACTAGCTAAGTTACCAGAATTTAAGAAAGTCGTAAATACACTTCAAAGAAGAGGACAGAGAGGGAATATTTATTTCAACTTAAGTGAGGATATGTTAAGATTATACAAAGATGAAGCTGGTAATATGGCAATTGGAGAATACCTTCTTGAAGAAGTTCAAAACAAGGATGAACAATGTATACGAAATAAACAAACTGATGAGAACCTTATCATTATCATTTTGATGATTTTAGATACTTACGAATGTAGGAGATTATAAATCACAGAAGATTAGAAAAATTGAGATGTTGAGGTTTTTCTTGGACGATGCAGGCAAAGATTGGTACAACTCAATATTAATGAAAAACACATTGAACTCTGAATGGAAAGTTTGGAAAAAACATTTGTCAGAAACATTCGTAGATAAGGGATGTAATTCAATAGTCTATGCAATAAATATTTGAATGGCTCATTGGTAGGTTATGCTTTAAAAAAAGAAAGATTATTACTTGAAACAAATAAAAATGTAGACAATATAACATTAATAAACTTGATCGCGGCTAGATTACCATATATGTGAGAGAGAAAATAGATAGACAAAATTTGAAAAATTTTGAAGATTTATTCAATGGGTTAAGAGGTCATGAAAATATAGTTGAAAAGAAGAAGTACAACAGTAATAGGAATGTTGACCCTATAAATAAGAGCAATAAACAAGAATCGCAAGTGAGAAATTTTCATCAACCTTGCAGAATTTGTGGGAATAAAGGTAAAAATAATATTCATTCATTCATTGCTAGAATGAATCTACAAAAAGACGAAAAAAGGGAACAAAACAAAAAGAAAAGAAAAAAAAAAGGTGCGAACAGACTTATAATTTTTCAGGGCTAATTGTGACTGGGTGCTCTCCTGTGACTGTAGAGTCCCAACCGTGACCTACATATCCTACCACACTCCGGGCATGGATAGTCACCCACCAGATCTGGCCGCCGCTGTATCCTTCTCAAATCTCCATTATAACTGTGTACCAAAGACCTCCACTGTGGCCTGTCTAACGCTAGTTGTTCCCAGTTATGATTGGCATTAACTGATTTTAGGGATTGATGTAGTGTATCCTTAAACCGCTTGTACTGGCCTCCTGGTTTCCGGGCTCCCTCAGTGAATTCGCGATATAGAGCTATTTTGGGGAGTCTTGTGTCTTGCATCCTCAGAATGTGGCCGCTCCATCTGAGTCGGGCCCTCGTTACTTGAGTCTCAATTGTTGTACAACTTGCGCGCTGCAAGACTCCTGCATTCGAAACTTTGTGGAACCATCTGATGTGCATTATCTGTCTTAGATGACGTTGTTGCGTTTGTTCAAGCTGTTTAATATGTCGCCTGTAGGGCGTCCAGCTTTCGCTTCCGTAAAGAAGCGTTGGGAGGACCACCGCCTTGTAAACAGCTGTCTTGGTCTTCAGATTGAGGTCGTGATTTTGAAACACTCTATCCTTTAGCTTCTAGAATGTCCGTGATGCCGAATTGATACGGTTGTGTATTTCCGTGTCAAGGTTAGCCCTAGTATTTATGAAGCTTCCCAAGTATTTGAACTGCTCGACCTGTTCTAGAGTTTCATTCTCCAGACTGATATCTGTTGGAAGGCTTTCTGGCGGAATAACCAGGATTTTGGTTTTGTCGATATTGAGTCTAAGGCCTAAAGCTTCGTATATATGTTTATAGGTGTCCAACATTATCTGTTGATCCTCCGAGCTGCTAGCGATAAGTGAACAGTCGTCTGCATATTGAGGTTCAGTGATAAACTTGGAACTGGTTTTTGCTCTGAGGCGCTTCAGGTTAAACAGGCCTCCATCAAATCTGAATCTTATCCCAACACCTCTTACAGGCATACTCATGTCAGCAATCATCGACACAGCTATGGCGAAAATATTGAACAGTAAAGGCGCTAATACGCAGCCTTGTTTTATTCCAGAGTTGGTTGAGAAATGGTCGGTTGTAGAACCATTATGCTGTATTCTAGCGGTGTTGTTGGTATGAAGGCTTTCACACACTGCTAAGAATTTTTCGGGTACTCCAAGACGTGCCATGATTTTCCATTGCGCTCTCCGACCACCGAATCGAGCGCCTTACTTAGATCGATGTAGGCTGTATAGATCCTTGATTGTTGTTCACGGGCCTTCTCTTGCAGCTGTCGCAGTGTGAAAATTAGGTCCACCGTACCTCGATTTGGTCTAAAGCCGCACTGGGATTCAGGCAATAGCTTCTCCAAGAGTGGAACCAGACGATTAGCCATAATCTTCGAGAGAATTTTACCGGCCACACTAAGCAACGATATGCCCCTGTAGTTGTTGCAATTCGACGTATCGCCTTTGTTCTTATAGAGGTTGATAACTAAAGCGTCTCTGAAGTCTTGTGGCACATCTCCCTGTTCCCAGATCTTGCGGAATAGTGTTAGGAGACTATTGACAATGTCTTCATCCAAGGCTATGAATATCTCCGCTGGAATGCCGTCTAGACCAGGTGACTTATCATTTTTCATATTTTTAATCGCACTTATGATTTCCGACATTGAGATTTCGTCATCAAGCGATGTCATCGGACTATACGCGGGGAGCAGGTCTAAAATGGACAAATCCGAGTCGTTATTTTGATTCAAGACCTGTGAGTAATGCTCCTTCCATCTTTCGAGAATTTTTCTATCATTAGTTAGAATAGCTCCATTAGTATCTCTTATAGGAAAGTTAGCTTTTCTGCTTGGACCATAAACAGTTTCAATAGCTTCGAAAAAACGCCTGTAATCATGGTTATCGGCGTAAGCTTGTATTTCCCTAGCTTTTTCTTTCCACCAGCTGTCCTTGATTTTTCCAATTTCTTGACGGACCTCGCGTTTTATGTTATTAAAACATTTTTGGGCTGCAACATCGCTAGGCTTGTTAATTGCTGTTTTCATCGCTTTGTGTTTTGCCTCTAGAAGGGGTGCGATATGAGTTTCTTTCTCGGCGAACCAGTCTGGGGATTTTCGGGAGCGTTCTGTGCCCAGTATTTCTTTCGCTGAATTTGTAAGAGATGATTTGAAGCGAAGCCAATGACTCTCAATGTCGTCGTCATAATCCGGTGGTGTTAGGCTATCTTTGACGGCAGCTGTGAAGCTTTCCTTTGTAAAAGGGTTTTGTAGTTTGGAGATCTGAAGGCGCTCTCTTAGTAACTTTGGCCTGCGTTGGTATTTTGGGAGCATTGAGATCTTCATTCTCGAGATTACCAGTCTATGATCAGTCCAGCACTCCAGATCTGCTCTGGGTTTGAGATCTTTTCTTCTCACGATCGCATAGTCGAGAGTATGCCAATGCCCTGAGCGCGGGTGGCGCCAGGTCCCCCTTGAATTAGGTCTCGTAATAAAGAAGGTGTTCGTTATACAAAGATTGTGTTCTGCACAAAGAGCCAGCAGACGTTCCCCGTTCGAATTAATGCTATCTGTGCCGTGTTTCCCTATTATTCCCGGCCATAGTTCTGTGTCTTGACATCTGCCCACTCTGGCGTTGAAGTCTCCAAGGAGGATAATTCTTTCCCGTTTTGGGATTTTACTCAATGTATCAACGAGTGATTCGTAGAAAGTGTCCTTTGAGTTGTCAGAGGAGTTCAAAGTGGGTGCGTATACTGCAATGATGTTCACAAACGTGTTGTTTGCTGCAGGAAAGCGTAGAGTCATTAAACGTTCTGAGATGCCAACTGGATTTTCGGTTAGTTTGGCGGCCAGGTCGTTTCTAATGGCAAAGCCTACACCATGTTGTCTGATTTGGCCTTCTGGCAAGCCCTTCCAGAAAAAAGTATGAGCATGTTCTACCAAGCTACCTTCGCCCGAGAAGCGTGTCTCGCTTAAGGCAACTTTTGCAATGGATGTTCGTTGCAGTTCATTATCGATTAGAGCAGTACGCCTCTTTGGTCGGTCGGCCTTGGGGTTGTCTAGCAAGGTTCTGACGTTCCATGCTGCAAAAGCTATGTGCTTTTCACTGGTTGTTGTTCGATGATTCAGGCACCCTCCCCCGGAGATCCGAATGGGATGGTATTTTACCTCCGGATACAAATTTTGTCCTGTTCGACTGATCCATCTTTTTGTAGGAGCTGCGTTAGAAGGTGTTTTAAAGCTGCACTGGTAACGCTGTCAGTACAACTTTGGTTGCGGTTGCGACTAGATTATCTTGTGGCACTGGTAACCTGAGACGACAAGGTCTGAGACGTAACTTAAGCAACGCAGAGAGCCATTTCCTGCTCAAGCCAATTTTTGGGCTAGGTGATTGTGGGAAACAAAGTTATACCGCTCATGTTCGGTCGCCAGAGCCGTAAGAACAGGGTGCACCGCGAGAAGGTGAGGTTGGCATTTGAGAGAGGCTATAAAACGCATCCTTCCCCCTTACACCCCAAAATAATAGATACCATCCTCAAAGTCTCTGCTGGTACAAAGTAGAAACGAAGAAAAACAGTGAATACAGGTGCTATACTAGAAGTAGAAGTGGATAATCATGATCCAAAGAACTCGAGTTCCCTCCACTAATTTCAGTTGAAGTACTAATAAACGATGTACTGGAAGCTATATGTATTTATGACCCAGGTTCTAGTATAACAGTAATAAATTCAAAATTAGTACAGGTAAAGAATAACAAAAAGGAACATTTTTATAACACAATAAAAACAATTAGTGGAAGGGGTAAAACTGAAAGATGAATTAAATTGAAACCAAAAATTCTGAAAAAGAAGATAATATTAATGCATTTATATTCAACAATGAGAATTTTGGATATGATATGATAATTGGATTAGATACCATACAGAAATTTGGGTTGATGATAGGAATTTAAATATCCAGGTAGATAAAGATGATATACGAAGTATTAAAAATGAGGCTGAAAAAGATATTAGCCAAATTTAAGAGAATAATGATCATTGTGAAGAAGAGCACAAACAAGACATAGATAATATTTTGGACGAATTGTAAATTTTAATGAGGGAATAGAAACAGACGGATATACAGCAGATATTGAACACTTGAATGGAAACCAGAAGAAACAAATGAATGAGTTATTGGAAAATTACAAACAAATTATGAAGCATTCATTGATTTGCAAATAGAAAATTATTGTTATAAAAGACCGTATAGATGCACAATAGATGATAAAATTGAAAAACAAGTATCATAATTATTGGAGCATGGTTTGATTGAGGAATCTTACAGTCCTTTCGCGACACCAGTAACGTTAGCATTTGAAAGAGATGAAGGAAAAAGGAGACGATTATGTATAGACTTTAGAGATTTGAATAAAATAATTGTTCCACAATCCCAATCATTTCCTTTGATAAAAGATTTAATGGTGAAAACAATTGATTGCAAATTTTTCACGACACTAGATGTTGATTCAGCCTCTGGTCCATCCCATTAAGGCTACGAGACAGGCAAAAAACAGGATTTGCAACACAAGAGGGTCACTACCAATGGACCTGTTTACCGTTTGGATTGAAAACAGCTCCAGCTATTTTCCAACGTATCTCGCGGAACATAATGGAAAAATACAAATTAACAGAATTTGCTGTCAACTGCATTGACGACATATTGATTTTTTCAAAGACATTCGACGAACATATAAGACATCTAGAACTCCTCATGGAAGCCATTCAAAATGAGGGATTCTGACTAAAATTCACGAAATGTAAGTTTGCAACAAATTCGGTTAAATATTTGGGACATGTGATAAGAGATAATACCATAACACCTCTCAGAGACAATTTAAAATCTATAAGAGATTTCCCAATTCCAAGTAACAGAAAACAAATAAGACAATTTTTAGGCAGAATAAATTTTCATCATAAATACATTCCCGATGTTCAAATGGTACTAGATCCTTTACATAATTTACTTAGAAAAGAAACAAAATTTGATTGGACAGCAAAATGTCAGGATGCTTTTGAAAAAATTAAAAATCACTTATGCTCGGAACCAGCTTTAGCAATATTCACCCCTAAAGCACCAATATTTATTCACACGGATGCCACTATTAAAGGTCTAGGACCTGTATTGAAACAAACACAGTCGAATGGTGAACAAAAACCAGTAGCTTATTTATAAAAAAAATTGAGTAAGGCACAGGAGCAGAAAAAGGCGCTGTTTTTAGAATGTTTAGCCATCAAAGAAAGTTTAAAATTTTGCCAACATGGATAATTATTTAACTGTTCTAACAGATCATAAGCCGTTGGAAAATTTAAATGTGAAGAATAAATCGGATGATGAATTAGGTGACATGACACATTACCTATCACAATACACAATACAATAATTTCAAGATAATGTATAAACCAGGATGAGAGAATGCAGAAGCAGACTGTCTTAGCAGAAACCCAGTTCATAAATCTTATGAAAATAATGAAGATAATCTAAAAACAGTAAACTTTATAATTTTGCAGAATCTAAAAACAGATCAAGAACAAAATCAACTAATCAAAGAAAATGAAAAAGATTTTATGATGAAAAATGAAATTACTGTAAAAAAATAGAGTTAAAAATAAAAGAATAATACTGAGTGAAGACTTTAGTAAAATATTGATCAAGAAAACCCACGAAAATTATTGTCATACTGGAATAAATCAATCAAAAAAAACGACCATTTTATACAGCATCAAACCTTTCGAAGAATATTAAAATGATTTGCAAGAATTGTGAAGTATGCATAAAAAATAAAACAAGACTCGATAGAAAATATGGATTCATGTCTCATCTAGGACCAGCTGAAAGACCTTTTCAAATAATGTCATTAGATACAGTTGGTGGATTCGGCGGACAACGATCAACTAAGAAATATATATGCATTTAATGGTAGACCATTTCACAAGATTTCCATATATTCTATGTTCAAAGAGTCAGAATGCTAAAGACTTCATTGCATTGATGGAAAAAGTGACTAGAGAGAAGAGAATAAAATTGAAACATTACTATCTGATCAATATCCTGCTTTGAACTCTATAGGATTCAAAAACTATCTGGAAGAAAATGATATAAAATTAATTTTTGCTGCAGGGGATGCTGCTTTCTCAAATGGTTTAAACGAAAGACTAAACCAAACTTTAGTAAATAAGATACGATGTAGATTGAATGAAAGAGAAAAAAAAATTGGCTTGGGTTAAAATTGCAGAAGAGTGCACAAAAAAATATAATGAAACAAATCACACAGTGACAGGTTTTTCTCCTAATTACTTGTTGAACGGAGAATCTACAGATTTATTGCCATCTAAATTAAAAGAAAAAAACAAAAGCATCGGAAATTTAGAAAAAGAGAGGGAAATAGCACTACTCAGGACAAAGAAAATGCATGACAATAATAACAAAGCTCGATTCGATAAGCACAGAATCAATTACAATTTTGAGGTAGGAGAAATGGTTTATGTGACAAACGGAAATAGACTAAACAGAAGGAAAATTGATGAAATCAGGATAGGTCCGTTTGAGATAAAACATAAAATATCGGACTCAGTGTATAAGATCAAAGCAAGACACGGAAGTCGATCAATCGGTCTGAACCACGTCACAAAGCTTATTCCTGTATCTTTTGATGATTGATGCTTAATTTGTTGAACTAAGCAATACTAAGCATTTTGAAGGGGGGGATGTAAGCTTGTGACATGACTGGATAGCCATGATAATTTAATTTTGACATTAGTTTTCAATTTGAAGTTTTTGAATTGTTGAATTGCTAAAATATTAATTGATTTAGAAGTGTATTCAAGAAGATAGTGAAGCATTCGCATTTGATTGTCGATTCATTGTTTCAGGTCTGTCTAAAATTGTCTGTCTAAATTTGCTGAAATTTGTGAGTAATAAAAGTTCATTGCTTCAGATGAATCAATTTGTGTTTTCGTTTCAAGAAACCAAATTCATAATCTTATATACATATTGAAACTACTGGTATTTTTTTTCAAGCATTCTCATTATTTTGTTGAATTTAGAAATGTAAATAATACTAGGAGAATTGAACCTTTCCATATACCTACTCGTGTTACCACATTGAGAGAAAGATTTGTTGAATGTACGGCTATTAATCTTTTTAATGTCCTTCCTACCTCTTTCAGGAACATTTCTTGTTTAAGAAAATTTAAGAAATCACTCAATGATTTAATAATGAAACGAGAACCATACAATCTTACCCAGTTCAGAGATTACTGTAAACAGAGACGAATAATAATTTAATGTCTTTTTGTTATTGTTTTTTTGACCTGTTCCATTTTCATTTGTAATTGTTTGGAATCAATAAAGCATCTATCTATTTTTCTATCTAATAGGTGGGTGTTTCATTGGAAAGAACCGAAGTATAGTTTTCTCCTCTTTCTAACAATTTGACAGAATTTATACCAATTTTGCAATGATTCTACAACATTTTGATTTTTTTATGATGAATTGATAACAATGTGATTTATTACTTTGAATATTTTACAGATTTTATTTGACGAATTCAAACTTGAAGATATTGCAGTGTCCAGAGGGAGGGCTAATGTTTTCGAAAGGATCAGGTCATTATTCTTTATGAACAGAGCAGCTTTAAAATTAGCTAACATCGATGCTGTTACAAATTTCATGTTCACCAATGTTGAAAAAAATGTGAGTGCCATTTATTGTGTTGAATTATTATAATCTTAAAAATTTTAAGCGCCCGGAATTTGAATAATAATGTTGGCCCAATATTTCGCAGGGCAGGTAGAGGCCATGTAAAAAGCGATCTGCCTACCCTACAATGCTTCGACTTCGGGATAACTCGATTCGCTTTTAGAGATGTGTAACACTGCGTTAAGTCACTCAATTGCGCCAACTCACTTCACTGCGCTACACATGTATTCCGAGTCATTCGCTTGACCAGAGAAGACGTGCTACAGTGCTCCTAGTGCTATAAAAGAGAAAACGGACGAGAAAGTCGAAGTGTCACAGTGCCGTAAAAGTGAAAGCGGAGGAGAAAGTCGAGGTGAAAGTGTACACTGGCGAAGCTGCGGAATTTGTGATTCCGTCTACGAAACTTCCGAAGTTTTTTTGTAAGTTCTATAAGTGTATGTGTTATAGAGCGGAAATTCGTTCAAATTCAGTGTATTCAGTGTCGAGTCCAGATCATAAGATCGCTGGTTCCACGGATATCACTGGTGATTCGATTTATTTTTCTGATAGTATAGAAAATATATAACTTAGCCACATAGCTTAATAGTAACATAGTAGTAAGAATTTCCAATATTCATTATTATTCCTAAATACCTCATATAGTTCAATACGGACAGAAAGCCATGTCGAAGGTCTCAGACAATGATAGCTCCTACATGGAAGCTACGGACACCGAATAATTCAGCGATGGAGAAGCACAGGAGCTTGTAAGGCTCAAAGAAGAGAATGGGCAGTTGAAGGCTCAAATAAATAAACTGACTGAAACCGTGTCTCAGTTGGACGGGGAGATACGCCTCTTGAGAGAGGAAGTTAACAAGAATAAAGCGCCTCAATCCCCTAGTTTTGCTGAAATTGCAAAACAGATTACGGCACAGAAATCCCCCACATTTGCAGAAATTGTAAAGCCGGTAGCAGTCCCCAAAAATTCCTTCAAACAGGAAGTAGTTCCAGAACCGGAAAAGAAGAAAAATTTTGCAACTCAAGTTGCAAAAACCCAGAACGCGCCGCCCACAAAACGCGCGCGTAAAGAAAGTTCATCTTCAGACGAAGAGACCGCAAAAAAAGCAACGGAGTTACCTAAAAAAGATAAAATTCCACCCATCACGACGATGGGTACAGCCGATTGGGTAGAGATCTCAAAAGCTCTCTACGTGAAGAAATTCAGCTACAACTGTCCAGAATGACATCCAATAAAACCAAAAAGTTTATACCCTTATACCTGGTCAAAACTCAGAGAAAGGAGATTTTCGAAATAAGACGCCTCTACAATCTCTGCATTGTAGTGGAATCAAAAAGAAGGGCAGAAAATCCAAGCCAATGCTTCAGATGTCAGAGGTACGGACATGCCCAAAACAAGTGCTCTTTTCCATACAGATGCGTCAAATGTTTGGGCAATCATTGCACAAAAGATTGCGAACTTACCAGAAAAGGTGAGGAGAGAAATGCCACATGCGTTCTGTGCGGTGAAGAAGGCCATCCAGCAAGCTACAATGGATGTAGCGAATTCAAATTAGTTACAAGGAGGAGGAGAGCAGGCCAGAAATCGGCTCAGCAGAGCACGATTCCTCAAAAAGTCCAGGAGAAAAAGAAGCCCACCCTCTCCAAAGTAGACGACAAGAAAAAAAAAGTACCCAAACCAGTACAGAAGAAGGAGCAACCGAAAATGCCCCAAGCTAAACCTACGATCAACAAAACAGAAAAGTCTCTGAATCCGCCGACGATTTAGATACTTTTACTGAAAAAATTTTTAACAAAATCATGTTGAAAATTGAGAGAGAGATGAAGAGATGAAGAAAAAACTCCAAGGAATGTTCAGTAAACTGAAATAATGGAACACACAACTAGGAAAAATTCCCTTAAAATAGTCTCCTGGAACATAAACGGGGTCAGAACTCGAAAACCCGAGATAGAAGAAATAATATCAGAGAGAAAACCTGATATTATAGCCTTACAGGAAACAAGAATACAACCAAATACGCGATTGAACATCATGAATTATGAGATATATAGATGTGACAGACTCGCAAACACTGGGGGAGGTGTTGCCTTACTGGTTAGACGAGATCTGAAACACTATTTCAAAGGAAGATCTGACGAGTCTAAAATAGAAACAGTGACGATTGTTGCTGAAATAAATCGACAAAGAGTCGAAGTCACATCGGCCTATAAAAGACCCCCAAATAATTTATTGAAAGAAGAACAACATACTAGATGGAACAAACCCGAAAATCTGCATCGGAGATTTTAATTGCAAATCTCCAGAATGGAACAGCAGGATGGAAAACAGAAATGGCAGAAAACTGAAAGATCTCGCTGAAAAACATGAAGCTATCGTTATTGGACCTGAAGAACCAACGTACCTAGCATTCGGAAATGGATTACCAGATATAATTGATATCGCAATTATGAAAAATATCACTAGAGAATTCTCGATAGAGACCTTGTGGGACGGAAACTCTAACCACAACCCCATCGAATTAACAATAGGAGAAGAGCCAAGAAGAGAACTGATGCAAACAAGAGAATACACCGATTGGACTTAATATAGCCATCTGATACAATCGGAGGTAACAGAAACACCAACAATCAGCACACCGGAAGACCTAGAAAGAGCAGTTGATAAACTAGAAAAGAATATACTAGATGCCTACAAAAAGAGCACAAAGAAAATAACGAGACCAGCACCGATACATCCACACGGTGATACACCCAGAGAAAACAAAGATCTCATCAGGGAAAATCGGAGACTAAGAAAAACATACAGGCTCAACAAAACAGATATAAATAAGAGAAATCTAAACCGACACAGCCAAGTTCTAAAAAATGCCCTGAAGGACATGAGAACAAATAGATGGAACAAAAGAGTTCAAGAACTAAATACTATCGATCATTCTGCATGGAAAATGCAAAAATGTCTGAGAAGAGAAAAGACAAAAATACCACCTCTCCATGGAGAAAGAGGAATTGCATATACGAATATCGATAAAGCAGAAGCACTGGCGGACTCGATCGAAAGAGAATCGTGAATAAATTACAGACCTGATGACGATAATGACGATCTGGAAGAACTAGTAGAGAACAACGAAGAAGAAATGGACGAACCACCAGTAGACGACAAAATAGAAAAACCAACTTCTCCATTTGAAATAAAAAAAGATAATCAGAAGCTTGAAAAATAAAAAAGCTCCCGGAAGAGATAAAATAACGAATGTTATGTTGAAGAAATTACCTAGAAAAGGTATAGCTGCTCTCACAGATATTGCAAACGGTATAATGAGGACTGAACACTATCCGAAAAAGTGGAAAACTGCAGAAATCATGGTGTTCAACAAACCAGGCAAAGATAAAAAATTCCCCCAAAACTACAGGCCGATAAGTTTATTGTCCGCCCTAGGAAAAGTAGTAGAAAGAGTAATCGCTAGGAGGCTTACAGAAGAAACTGAAAATCTGAATCTCATTCCAGCAGAGCAATTCGGATTCAGAAGAGATCACTCAACAGCACAGCAATTACTGAGACTCACAGAATACATAACAGAAGGATTCCAAAATAAACAAGCAACTGGTCTTGTGAAACTGTGCAAGTTGATTAGGAATTGTTTGAGGAACAGAAGATTCTACGTGAAAGTGGAAGGAGAAAACTCCACAACCATATATATGGAAGCAGGGGTGCCTCAAGGGTCAGTACTTGGGCCGTTACTTTATAACATATATATTCACGATATACCAAAATATCCAAGGACTATGCTGACACTATAGCTTTGTTTTGGTTCGCACTTGAGGCGGTTCCGAATCGGTTCAAAGTAGTGGAGCAGCAATGGTGTGGGAAGCTACCCGCATGCTACGCGCGAGCTTACGCTGAATAAATAAATGTGCGACTGTTTTGAACCGTTCTGGAACCATCCTAAAAGCGAACCAAAACAGGCCTTATATGCCGACGACACGGGAATCGCAATGCGACATCGCAAGCCAGAAATCATAGAAGGAATATTACAAGAAGCTATAGATGAAATAAATGACTGGTGTTTTAAATGGAAAATAAAGCTCAACGAACAAAAGAGCCAAGCGATATTACTGCAGAAGAGGAGACTAAGAACTACAACAAATCTAGAGGTAGATGGAGAAGAAATCGAATGGAAAAACGAAGCAAAATATTTAGGTATCACCCTAGACAGAGGTCTAACTTGGAGAAGCCATATCAAACAAGCCGTTGACAAAACCAAGGCAGCGATGAATATACTCTACCCGCTGATAGGCAGAAAGAGCCACATGTCAAATGAGACAAAATTGAAAATAATCAAAGCCGTTGCTAGACCGCAACTGACTTATGGATCAGGTGCTTGGGGATTCGCGGCAAAGAGCCATATACAAAGAATTCAGGCAACTGAAAACAAGCTACTACGATGTGCCATAGATGCGCCTTGGTTTGTCAGGAACAAACAGATATATCGAGATTTGAAGTGGGAAACCATCACCGAATTTATGAAGAGGAAAGCTGAAAAGTTATTCGAAACAGCGAAGGAACATCCAAACGAAGAACTCAGGAGACTAGTGGACTACGATCCGGAGGAAGACAGAGGAAGAATGAGAATTTACAAAAGGAGACTGTGAGATCAATTGAGGAGAGATTGAAATGAGTACGGAAACTCATTAAAACTATACAAAGAAGAGATATCCGAAATGGACGAACATGAAAACCCTAGCACGACAATGTGCAAGAAGAAATTAACCGATTAAGGGATAAATGGTTTATAGGCAAATGCCCGGAACCAATAAAAAGCAGGTTAGGTTTAGTGGGTCGCGAACTCGGTAGAGTGAGTACTGATTACTGATTGCTGGGTGTGTTGGACGGATAAACCCAAACCTGCCACTGCGACCAAGCGGTCTATTGTAGTGAGTAACCCCACAGTGTTCCCTAGAAATGGGTTCCTCTGGGCGAGAGATAGAGCCCCGTGTTTTCACGGTTGCAGATTCCCCCTGCTATAAAAAAAAACTGCGCTACATGTATCAACTCACCTATTCGAAATGAGTTAGGGACTCGGCGTAGAGTGTCGAAGTCGCAAACTCGACACTTCGACATCATTGCGCTATAGCGCAATTTTGAGTTAACTCAATGAGTTGGTGCAGTGAACTGCGCTTCCTTGAGATACTGTGTTGACGCAAAAAATTTTGTTGAGTTACACATCTCTATTCGCTTTCTATCATTGGCGCTTGAGTTTGTTTTTCGCTCAAGGTCCTTTCCAGTTTGTCTCATCTGTGTTTTTATTGTAAATGAAACGTTGTCTTTGTTCCTTTGGTGCGTAATGCGTTAGTGGTTTGATAGTTTTCTCTAGAGTTATTTTTTTACTTGAGCATAATGGCCAGCAATAAGGTTAAAGAATTTGTTGCTTCTTGTGAAACTCCGGGCGTATTTAATTCGTTAATTGATGCAGTGAAAAGTTTATCACACTAGAAAATGTTGTTTTTGAAAAACATGTCAAGACTTGTTGGAATCATAGATTAACTTGAAAATATAGATAAATCACTTGTGGAAACAATTTTTACAACTGTAGATACACCAATAAACCATTCTTGTATCCAGTGCCATCTGTTGAGATGGTACACTAAACACGAAACATAATTCTAAAATTGATGGTTAGGTGTCGCTGCACTCCAAACAAGCGGATCGTAATCACCCTTGAATGATTGTGATATATTACCGAGTCTCAATGTTTGGCACGACTTATGTCCGTTTTTCCTAATTTTTCTGGCTTAGGTGAGCAAATATTGAATTTGCGGCAGCCTAATTCTAATTCTTTTGCGACAAACCCAATTTCAAATGAATATTGAGGGCAAAGCTACAGAAAAGATTCGAAAAATCACGTTATGACAAGAACGTTTCCATGGAAACATAATATAATTTACATTGCTGCTATGGCTTCCTGAGCACTTCACGCATCTCCACGGGAAGGAGCATTTGTTCTGTGCATGTCCGTACCTTTGGCACCTAAAGCACTGGCTTGGACTTTCAGGCCTCTTTTTTTGTTCAACCACAATACAGAGATTCTAGAGTCGCTTCACTTCGAAGATTTCCTTTTTCTGGGTTTTAACCAGGTAGAGAGGTATGGGCTTCTTCGTCTTGTACGATGTCATTCTGGACACCTCAGCGTCTGATATTCCCTGGAATATCAGGTCGTCCTTAATCAACGAAAGATCAGCGTCGATTGGTAAATGCCTGATGACGGCATATATTTTCCTCCATTTAGTAGGTAAAGAACTCTTTACCATGGTGTTCGAAAAATTTGGTAATTTTTCTATAATCATCTACGGTTGACGCGATGATTCTAATGCCGTCTTTAACTACGGTTGCGCGGCTATAGTTCAACTTCTTGGTGTAGAGTGCTTTAGAAATCGCTACCCAATCTGAGGTGCCCATCATCGTGATGGGTGGGATTCTGTCTTTTCTAGGCACTTCAGGTGCTTTTTTGGTATTTTCAGGAGGAGCTGTCTTTATGCGCGCGTTTAGGTGGGGGCACATTTTGAGGTTTAGCAATCAGCGTTGCTTGATTCCTCTTTATGTCAGAAGTGACATTATTTCTCGTTGCCGAACTCGCAATTTCGGCAAATGTAGGAGGTTTCGGCGCTGAAAGCTTATTTATTTCTTCTTTCTCTAGGCGGAGTTCATTAATCAATTGGCGGACTGTTTCATTCAGTTTCGCGATTTGAGTTTTCATTTGCTCGTTATCCTCTCGTAAAGTGGTCTGTCCTTCAGACTCATTCTCGCTGAAGTCGTCGACTTCTTCGGAAGCTTCCATGTAGGAACCCTCATTATCTGAGGTCTCCGACATGGCTAAACGTTTTTAGTTTTTTTTTTTAAGGTGGTAAATATCAATGAGAGAGAAAAGAGCGTAAATCACCAATTATTATATAGAAAAAGTTTCACCTGATGTGATTTGCACAACCAACGATCTATTTGATCTGGACTGAATGCAACACAACACAACAAAACTCATTCACAAAACTCGTCTAATCGAAAAATCACTCAAGACGTCTACTCGCTTCGACGTCTCGCTCTCGACTGTGTGAAAAAATGACTGTGAACTGTTAGGTGACGTGTGGGGTGCGAGGAGTAGCTGTTGCACCAATCAAGGATCAGTAAGTGCCGTGCCATCTAGCGTCTACGCTTATATTTGCATTGGCGTTCAAAGTAGTTGTCAAATTCGCACGTCATCTGGGGTCTGAACTACATCGGAAATGAAAAATAAAATGGAATACCCATACCTATATAGAAAACGTTACGTTTACGTTAAACACAAAAGTAAATTCCTTTAGATGAAGATATTATTTGGGGGTACACGTGCACATCTGCACTTATGGAGCAGCCGCCGCTGAAAGTATACCATCTTTCGTCCACAATAAGTCAATTGAATAAATTTCACATACACCAGAAGAAATCTCGAGCTTAGACCTATTCGACGGTCTAAAATAATTCATGCATATTTCTACAATATCATAACTATTTACATATTGTTTTTACTTGCTTTTTTAATTGCTTATCATTCATGACCACAAGTATTTGTGATCATAGAGGAGATGAGTAGATTATTTTTGGTGATGCTCTGATGTGGGAAAACTTCATAAATATCTTTTGAATTTGAAATCCGATGAAAAAAAGTTTCGTACAAAAGTTCCTGAATTTTTTCGATGAATAAGAATCTACACCAAAAAAATAAATCTCTACATTGAAAAAATTGCGTTCACCTTTGTTGTGTTCTGATGTAATCAAATGAAGAAATGAATGAAATGAGAACCACTCGTTTTACAACTCTATTTCTCATAAAATAAAACTTCGTACAGGTGTTTTTCTATCTTTGCTACAATACTCGAACTGGTTGATTACATTTATTTTATCGGCTTGCGCCGGATTCGTATCCCTCCTACTACGCGCTGCGCACATAAATGCGTAAAGAAATAGTCTTGAAAATATAACAACCTTGAAGTCAAGGTCAAGGTTACAACGAAATAAGTTCACTTTTTTCCTCCTGATACCTAACAACATTTTCTTCTAAAGTATGTACATAGTTTTGAAATAATTTACTGTCTCAAGTTAAATACTGCAGCCTGTATAAAGCGCAACAGTTTTTCGCAAAAGGACTGATTTATTTGAATTATCCAAAGAAAACCTAATGGTAGAGATCATAGCCTTCAATAAGAATTGTATAGTACTATCAGTTTATACTCACCAGAGGAAACTTGATCCTTCATGGAGTTACAACACGTCATGTAGGAATGAGTGAGGATTTTCGCCGGCCACACTACGAAGCTCTGAGAACTGAGCTTAACTATGTGTTTGTGGTGTTTGTTCACGTTTACATTGTTTACTTTCATGGCTGGAGTGATGGATTTTTGCATTGCTCGGAATATGCTTTTTCTTCTTGTTTTTCGGTACCTTCTGAGATTTTGATATTCTTCAATAAAGAAATATTGTTTTGTACGAGTATCTGATTTTTTCAGTCATTTCCTTAATCAACTGTTTGATAAGTGTATTTTCCATCCCAAGTACAACTTATGTTTCTGAATTAATAACTTTGATTTTTAAAAAAAGCTTTATTGACTATTGTTGAAGTGGACAATGTTAAAGTCTCGACATTCAATACAATAATGCCTTAACTATCGTAATTAATATTACATGTAACCTACTATTCCCCTACTCATAGGATAATTCCTGGTATCAGTGTAATATGATATCCCAAGATGAACCATGGGTCTTTTATATGAAGATAGGAGGATTCTAATATGTAACTCCTCCGCGCTTAAGTGAGAAAATTGGGGATTTTGAAAATTCTAATTTTTGAGCTCAATATCCTCCAATGGATTATTTTTATTTTTCCTAGTGTAAGGGGTTTCCTCTTTTCTTATATTAAACTTACTAACTATAGACCATATAATTATAAAAACTATGATTACATATATTATCAATGTGTAAAGACTCAAATTATCATAGTGGAGGATTGGACTTTTCATTGAAAGAATTTGTTTCTTTGAATGTTCTATTTGTAGTCCAATATTTCTTATGTTATCAAGTTCGATATCGTCTAATTCTAAAGGAACTTGATCAATTCTTTCAAGAGTCTTTGATTCAAATATTTCTTGAATTTTTATGTTCGGTAAGTGGACAATGTTCATTCTAGAGGGGCTATGCTTCCAGTTTTTTAGAATTTCTTTGTCCACATTCACTTCACAGCCGTGAGGAACGAAAATAATGTATGTTCCGCACAACACTATTTTTTCGGCACTGTCTGCGCACTTCACTCTGGCAATCTTCTCCTCAGTTGTGATGACCATCCAATAATCAACGGCTAGTTGATGGACATTTGATCCCCTTAGATTGGTAACTTTTGGGCTGCAGCTCGTGTAGTTTTTGGTGACACTCAGTAGTTCGACTTCACAGGGGTTGCTTGATGATATGGGTTTTGTATTTTCCTCGCATAGGAAATTGGCGGGAAAAACTTCTTTGCATGGTCGGTTGAATAGAGCGTATTTTGTTTCACATAAGGAAAGGAATTTTGTGTGGGGGATGATAATTTGATAAGAGTTATTTTTCAGAATTGGCAATGGAAATAGCTCAAAATAATTGTAATTATTAATTTCCGTAAGAGGAATTTCAAGAATTAATCTTACTTGATTTTTACTTATGAATCCTTTGACTTTAATACAAACATAATACTGAATGATGTTTTCATCTTCAATGGCGAAGGGTAATTGATTATTTTGAATTTTTGCTTGAATATTGAATAGTTCTTTTTTCAATTCTTCATGTGAGATTATAGATGAATGAAGAGTTCCTGTTTGGGCAAAAGAAATAGCTATTTCTATATCGCTCAATATTTGGTTTATGATGTCTATTGCTAGAGTAATGTGTGTGAAAACTGAGTTTAGAACAATAAAATTGAAATCATCCCATGAATCCATGGCTGATGAGTTCATCCAGAAATTTATTTGGCTGATTTTATTCTCCAAGAGTGCTTGATTATGTTGCAACTGGCTCATAGAATTATTGAAGATATTTATTGAATTTTCTGTTAAACTGATTTGAGAATTTGCCACTTCAATCAAGTTCTGCTGTGAGTCTTTCAAATTTTGAATTGCTTTATCATATTTGTCAGCGTCACTTTGATCTAGATTTCCTGTTATTGATTTCCATACGGAACCTAATCCATTTATCAAACCTCTCCTTCCTCTAATTTTCGGGATTGTTATTAATTGCCTGAGTTTCTTACGAGTTTCACTGATTTTATAATCTAAGATATATTTGTGATTAGAGATTTCATGTAAATAGCTTTTCCCGTGTGTTGAACTATGAAATGATGTGTTCATATTTTGATAGCTAGATATTAATTTATTGAATTCCACCGTAATGTTGAATAAATCGAAGATTTGAATAAGTGTCCAATAGTTTACAATATTTTGAGATGATCCCTTTTTCAGGGGTAACATGCCGGGATTATCTGTTATTTGGGTTATCTTTACTTCCGTACATTCTACGATGATGGACCCGCAGATTGTTGCGAGGGTGATGAGCCTGTAACAATAGGTTGTCTTAGATTTTTCAAATGAACTGTCCGACCAATGTTTTGTTTCGATTTGTTACCTTCAATTTTTTGAATAAGCGCTTTATTACCTGGTAATATTTTTGTAATGGTAAATGGTCCGCTGAATTTAGGTCCGCTTTTGTTTCGTGCATATTTATAGCTTTTTTCGTAGACTGTTTGACCAGCTTTGAAAGGGTTTTTTGTATTTTCGTTAATTTTTTTGATAATCCTATTTTTATGAGTAATTATATTTTCGTTGATTTTATCATAAACTAAAGCTAGTTTTTCCTTATGTTTTTGTAAATAGTCACTATACATTTGTTTATTATACAAGATATCTAGGGGGTCTTTCAGTTTTGTATGGCCGAATGTGAGTTCGATTGGGGTTAGTTTGGTTGTGGAATGAATCGAGTTGTTATAACCTATTATAGCATATTTCATAATGATTCCTATGGCGTCTTTGGATTGTGACCTTAGAATTCTGCAGTGTTCTGCTATTGTTGAATGAAATCTCTCAATTATTCCGTCAGAATCTGGATGATGTGCTGTTGTGAAATGAGTGTTTATTTTATGTGTTTCTAGAAGTTCTTTTATAATATGTCCGAAAAATTCCATTCCTTGATCTGAGCTTATAAGTTGTGGTGTTCCGTAAAAAGAAAAGTAATTTAATAGGGCATGAAATATATCTACAGCATTTTTGGATTTCAGTTCTATAGCTTGACCTAATTTCGTGAATGCGTCAACAATAGTTAGAAATTTCGTACCTTCCAAGGTATAAATATCTAGATGTATTTTTTCAAAAGGCCTGAATGGGGTATCTGTTAACATCATATCGATTTTTGGAGGATTTCTCTCGTATTTATTTTTTTTGCAAATTTCGCAGTTCGCTATATAGTTCGAAACGTATTCTTTCATGGATGGAAAATAATATTTTCGCTGAAGTTGTCTCAGGGTCTCGTTTACACCTCTATGATTTGTTTTTCCCTCGTGTTGGAATTTAATCGCTTGGTTGATAAGTTCGTCATCTTGGATTACTTCTCTCCTTTCAGTGCAGTATATTATCTCTGGTCCGTTTCTGTTGAATAGCTTGTTTACAACGTTGCTAAATGTTTCAAACATGTTCTCGGATTCGAAGTGGAAATAATATCTCTTCTTATCTGCAGTGTATTCTTTTAAGAATTTAATGATCTCGTCTTCGTTGTTCGAAGTGCTGATTTGCACGTAAAATTTTTTTATGTTTCCCATGGATTCTTTTCTCACTGCTTTCGGGTTATTATACACTTCCTGAATAAAATATTGATTTGGTTTCGAGTCAATGATGTCGTTTGATATTTTTATCGGTGATGAGTTTTCCGTGTCCGTATTTGTAGAGTGCATTGTGTCTTCATTACTTTCTGAATTTTCTTTATGTCCCTCTTCAACTGTATCTAGGTTTTTTAGGATTTCATCCAATTCTGATTCTGACATCTCGACTGATGAAGCGTCTTCCAATAGCCTTTCGATTTCGTCTTCGTCTACGTTATTTATTAGAGATTCAGTGTCTGTAGTATTCAATTGTATTCTTGATAATGCGTCAGCATTCTTGTTTATAGATCCTTTTTTGTATGCGAGTTGGTAGTCATACTCTTCTAGTCGAATTTTCCATCTTTGTAATTTTGAATTTGGTTCCTTGAGTTTGTCTAACCAAATTAGAGGTCGATGATCAGTACAAATTGTAAATTTCCTTCCATATAGGTATGGCCTAAAGTACTTCACTGCCCAAACTACTGCTAAAAGTTCTTTTTCGATGGTGCTGTAGCGTTCTTCAGATTGATTAAGAGTTCTCGATGCGTAGCATATTGGTCTATCAGAACCAATAGGTCCTTGCGATAAAATAGCTCCATTGGCGACGTTTGATGCATCTGTAGTGACTATGAAATTTTTACTGAAATCAGGATATTGCAAAACGGGGGGATTAGTTAATATTTCTTTACATTTGTTGAATGATTGTATGAAATCTTCCGAGTGAGTGATTTTTTTTTCCCTTTTTTAGACAAACAGTCATCGGTTTTGTTATCTTTGCGTAGTCTTTTATGAACTTACGGTAATATCCTGTGAGTCCGAGAAATACTTTTAGTTCTGTTGGTGTTTTGGGAATTGGGTATCGTAAGATTGAATCAATTTTAAGTGGGTTTGGTTTAAGACCTTCTGATGTTATGTGTCCCAAGAATTGAACCTCTTTTTTTAAAAACTCGGATTTGTCCATTTGGATTTTTAAGTTTGCTGCTCTAAGGCGATCGAAAACCTTACGCAGTTTTTCTAGATGTTCTTGAAGTGATGTTGAAAATATAACTATATCATCCAAATAAACTACACACGCTTCATTCATAATGCCTCGTAAAATGTTGTCCATTATTCTTTCAAATGTTCTTGGTGCGTTTTTCAGTCCAAAAGGCAGTCTTTTATATTCATAATGTCCTCTTTCTGTGGAAAATGCTGTCTTAGGTATATCTCTAGGTAGCATTTCGATTTGATGGTAACCTGATGCTAGATCGAGTGTGGAAAAATATTTGCAATTTCCTAGCTTGTCCAATACTTCCGTGATATTTGGGAGTGGATATTGATCGTCAATGCTCTTTTTATTAAGTAATCTATAGTCTACACATAACCGATATTTCTGTTCTCCAGATGCGTCAATTTTTTTCGGAACTACGATGACTGGGCTGCTCCATGGACTACTGGATGGTTGAATAATGTCGTTTTTCAAAAGTTCTTCAACCTGCCTTGCAACTTCTCTCTTTTGTGTTTCTGGCATTCTATATGCTTTTTGGAAAATTGGTGTTTCGTCCGAAGTTCTTATTTCATGTTTGACTACATTCGTGAAACTTAAGGGTAACTTTTTGCAGTGAAAAACGTCCCTATATTCAAAGCATAATTTTCGAATGGCTTCTTTTTCTTCTTTATTCAGGTGTTCTAAGCGAAGATTTTTCATGTTTTCTTTCAAGAGATTATCAGTTTTTGCGTCATTTTGGGTTGTTGTGATCGGTGTTATATCGGATTCATTAATTTCGATGATTTCGAGTGGATTTATCGTAATTTGTTCTTCCGTCTCATTACTATTCGTTATTGTCAGGTAAGCTTCGTTATTTTCTATTTTAATTAAACATTGTGGAATTTCGATACCTTCCTTCAATTTCACATACTCTACAATACCTTGATTGACTTCGATTGAATTTATGGGTACTTTTATAACTTTTTGAGATCTAGGTGGTAGGGCGTATGAGTAAGAGTTATTTTTGAAATATAAAGGAATAGGTCCATTTTTTGTGTAAAGCACATTTTTTTTAAGATCGATATTAGCACCTAAATGGGTCAGTAAATCCATTCCAATTAATCCGTCATACTCTTCATTAAACTCAAAAATGTGGAAATCGAAGTATTCTTTAGTTTTGAAAATTTTTGGGAGTGGTATATGCGCAATGTATTCATGATATGTAATTTTGTGAGCTGTTTTTATTTTGAAGGGAGAATATCTGATGAATTTTTGATAGAATTTTTCAACAGTTCGGGGGCTGATTAGGGTTTTTGAGCTTCCAGTATCAATCATAAATTTCAAACCGACTTTTGGGATTTTTATGAAGGGTAGAGCAGAATTATTAATATTTGTAATGTTGATTAGGTTTGATCCTGGTGGGTTGATAGAGACTGAAAATTTTCATCAGGTAAATCAGAGTATTGATTATCGTTACAGAACTGCGGCGTAACTTCATACTGATCGCTTGAACCGTAATTGGACATGTTAGAATAATCATCGTAGTATGAATCGTTTGCATCATACTGATTAATGCTTTCATCGATATCATGCTGAAAGAGTTCTTCAGAAATGAAGTTTCTTTGATTTATCCGATTGGGTTGAATTCGACTTTGCGGTCTTTCCGTGCGTCTTGTATTTGCTGACGATGTGTCCATAGGGACCGGTTGTGAACGGTTTGGTGTCACATTTCTAAACTGAATGCTCCTTGGATTATTTTGACTTGAATTAATTAAATTTTGGCGAACTTGTGGTAATGGTGTTTGATGAATAGGACTTAAATTCTGATACAGGGGGCGTGTAATATTTTGTTTAATCGGAAAAGAAGGTTTTAATTGAGGACTTGGAGAATAAGTGTTTGTTAAATTCCGCCTAGCATACGCAAAATTCTGTTCTTCAATTGTAAATGAAATAGCCTGTTCTAAGGTTTGTGGATTTCTCAATCTTATAGGCAAATTAGAATGAAGACCCCTAAGAAAAGCATTAAGTGCCTGATTTTCAAACAAAGTTTTCTTCAATTCGATAATACTCGGATCTACTTCCGTTAACTGAATTTTGTTGAGAAGTAAACTTAAAAGATCTTGACATCTGTGACCAAAGTTGACCGGATTTTCGAATTTTCCCTGTCTTAAATGCATCAAATCTCCAACTAAACAATTTTCATCTCGCTGATCTGAGAAAAATTGCAACAGTAAGTTCTTAATTGATAGCCAGTTTCTCAGATTTCCTCTACTACCTACTAAATTAAGTGCTCTTCCGGTTAACTTGCCAATGATGGCTCGAAGCAGAAATTCATTTTGTGGGTTTGCAATGTTGTTTCGATCGGAAAAATTATTAATCAAATACTCGCTGGATTGAATAAAAATAGCCAAAGTTGCTGGATTTCCGTCATATTCTGGAATGCAATCAATGTGATGTTTTTGAATTTGAGGAACTGCCATTATTTGTTCTCTGTTTTCTCTTCTTAAAGGACTACGATCCCTAATATTGTTCATATGAATATCAACTTGTATATCACAATAGAATCACGAGAAAAAATCAAGTATTCAAATGATGAGAAAAAAAATTAAAATGAGCATAAAACTATAAAGTGATTGGATTGTGGAAAAAGGATGTGAAACTTACGCTATTGGCTTTATAAAGATTTTTTCTTTCTTCTTTTTCTTCTGCTTCAGGGGATACAGCGATTATAGCAGGCAGTTTCGTTCTAGAAACTCCGTACCTAACTATAATTTCTCCTCCTGAATGCTGATGATTGGTTGTCCTAACTATGAGCTTCCGCGATGTTGACTTCTGCTCGCTGGTGTTGTACCACTGGGTTGAACTTGGTCGATTTTGGGGCCAAGGTTCGATGAAAATTTCAGAATACCCAACTAATCGTTGAAACGAACACAATTTTCTTTGCGATGTTTGTCAAAAAAAAATGTTTTGGGTATCCTACCGACTGCGCCACTTATGTTTCTGAATTAATAACTTTGATTTTTAAAAAAAGCTTTATTGACTATTGTTGAAGTGGACAATGTTAAAGTCTCGACATTCAATACAATAATGCCTTAACTATCGTAATTAATATTACATGTAACCTACTATTCCCCTACTCATAGGATAATTCCTGGTATCAGTGTAATATGATATCCCAAGATGAACCATGGGTCTTTTATATGAAGATAGGAGGATTCTAATATGTAACTTACATTTCCTTGTAATTTCAAATTTAATCTTTCATGTTCATTCCAATCGACGGAGAATGTGTGTTGAATTGTTGGGCTCATTTTATCCGAGTTTACAGCGTTTTTCTGAGTAGATAATTGATGAAAGTTATATCAGTAAGTGTAGGAAAACCTGAGTTTTGCAGTGAGACTTGAATTATTGTTGTGGACTATATTTCACCGGGAAGTAAATACTGGAATTCCAGTTATCAGTCCGGACATAAATTTAGTGGGTGAAATATCTGTGAACATCTGTGGGATTTCCCAAACAAAACTCATATCGGTGTAGATAATATCGAAGAGGCGAAGTACTGTGGCTGTCGAATCTTTCGAACTGTTGTTTTGGTTGTCGTGTGCTTGTGGATAGTGAACGGGATGATGCCACGTTCGGAAGCAACATTGGATATTTTGTATGAAGAAGTAACAAAATCCAGGAATGAATTAGCCGAATTCCGAAGTGAATTGAAGAACTTGTTCTCTGCGGCGGAAGCGCGTCTTTCATTGAAGATCGAGGATCTGGATCACAGACTGCGAAATCTTGAGCTGGAAAACAGGAAATTGAGTGAGAGGGTTGATTTTCTGGAAAGGAAGGAAAGAAAGAGAAACCTTGTCTTCTTTGGATTGCCGGATGAGGGACCTTTGGAGGTTGGCTTCATTTCTGGGGAGGTAAAGCGTTTGTTGGGTGTGGATCTTGAGAGATCTGATATTGCTGATGTATATAAGTTGGGGAATGGAGCTAATGCACCAATCAAGGTAGAACTGAATTCATTTTTGAAGAGGAAAGAGATATTGTCGAGCACACGAAAGCTGAAAGACCTCAATATTTGGGTGTCCCCTGATTATACACCTAGCCAACTAAGGGAACGTAAAGATCTTATATCATATATGAAAGAGATGCGGATGAAGGACAATAAAATATGTTTCATAAGGGGAAATAGATTGGTTGTGGAGGGCACCCCTCATTCAATTTCCCAATTGGAGAGTCTGAATGCTGTTGACACATTGGAGGAGAGACGCAGTGAACCATCTACACCTATAACTTCGAGGTTGCTGGATTACCGGGGAGTTGCTGGGGAGCCCAGGGGATCGGGACGAGAATCGGGGAAGGCTGAAAGTACTGCTGGCAATAAGAACCATCATCTTCCACTTGTGACCGGAAAAAAAGAGCAAGATCTTGGAAACCCACCTAGGAGGGCGAAGCTTCGGTCTAACAGAAAATAGATTATCTGTTCTGTTCGTGTTTATTGTGGCCCCGCTGTAGCATTTTCCAATTTTGTTTTGTCTGTGTGCTTTGTCGGCCATTGAGATAATGAATCCATACATACGTGACTTCTCGGTGCAGCGTATTGAGACATATATTTTGGAGGATAATTTGCAATGTCGTGAGGTGTTGAATGTAAACGGGAGAAACAGTAATTTCGAGGTTGTGCACGGTAATATACGCAGTATAAGAAAGAATATTGATGAAATGAGGATTTTTTTGGACGGTTTGGATTCAGGTGTCGACTGCATAGTTCTGTCGGAGACATGCGGATGAAAGACTATATGGCATGGAGGGGTACGCGTTGTTCTACAATGGGGGAGATTTCAATCAGAATGATGGAGTTGTTGCATACGTCAGTAACAGGTATAAGTTCAATCATCAGATCTCAACGATAGGTGGCATGAAAATCTTAGAAATAAAAATTGAGCTTGAGCATGGGAGAAACGTGGTCCTGTTGGCATTCTATCGATCGCCTTCATCAGATATTACAGTTTTTAATAGGGAGCTACAGAATTATTTGATAACTTGTGATGGGGGATGTGGCGAAAATACTTATATATTTGTAGGAGATATAAACATTGACATACTGGTTGATAATGAGTGCAGCCTGGAATACGTTAGTGTACTTAGCGACTCTGGGTTTGTTTCTGCCATAAATTGTCCGACTAGGGTGCATCGGGGACATGAATCTTGCTTAGACCATATCTTCGTAAAGGCGAAACAGGAAGTTATCGAGAACATGCTGCCTCTCGTTGTTCGTACTGACATAACAGATCACTACATAACTGTTTTACAATTGAACTGGGGTCGTCCTCATAAAACATCGAATGAAAGCTCCTATTTCAGTTATTTGAATCACAGTCAACTTCGATCGATCTTGGAGGATGTTTCCTGGGCCTCTGTTTATTCTGAGTCGGACCCTGATTTGGCCATGGACAAATTCATCAACGTACTACAGGTAGCAATAGGCAAAAGCACAATTTTCAGGAAGAAACTTCGAAGAAATACTAAGATTGCACCCTGGATAACGAATGGTCTTCTTAAGTCGATTCAAACGAAGAATAAATTATTCAAGGACGTTAAAAGTGATCCGAACAATCCTGATCTCAGGTCGCACTACAATAGGTACAGGAATAGACTCAATTCAATTATAAAGAAGATGAAATATATTTATTACTCTGAGAAAATAGGATCGAACTGTGATGATAATAGGAAATTGTGGGCAGTAGTCGAGGAGCTCACGGGCACCAAGAGAGTAAATCGAGGGGTCACTTCGTTGAAGAATGAGGCAGGTGAAATTTTGACTGAGAAAGATGATATTGCTGATGAGTTCGTAAAGAGGTTTACCAATTTGGGAAGAAATCTCGCTCAAAAAATCAGGCAACCCTTAGAATATAAATCGAACCGTCCATCTGTTTCCAATACTTTTGTTCTGCTGCCAACTGATGAGGTCGAGGTTGAGGGCCTTATAAGGGGTCTGAAGGAGAAGAAGTCCGTTGGCCCAGACGGGATTCGATCGGAGACACTAAAGTGTATATCTGACTATATATCAAAGCCTCTGACTCACATTTTGAATTTGTGCTTGAGAAATAGTTTGTGGCCGACAGCCTTCAAAGATTCCATAATCATACCATTGCACAAGGGGGGTGATAAAAATGATGTCGGCAACTATAGGCCGATCTCACTGGTAACCAATCTGTCCAAGATCTTCGAGAAGCTTCTCAAACGTAGAATATCATCATATGTCACCAGATACGGGATGCTATCTGACAAGCAATTTGGTTTCAGAGAGAAAACATCAACTGAGGATGCAATATTGGCCCTAACAAAAAAGATTAACGGTGCCATGGACAGAAATGAGGCTAGTTTGTGCATGTTCTTATATCTGTCGAAGGCATTCGACACGGTCAGTCATCGTTTGCTTCTACAGACATTGGAGGATATGGGCTTCAGGGGGGACCACTTAAGCTCCTACAGAGCTATCTTTCGGGTAGGCATCAGAGTGTTAGGGTGAACGATGTGCTCAGTGAGTCTAAAGATATTGAGTATGGTGTACCTCAGGGCAGTGTTCTTGGTCCCCTGTTGTTTGTCTTGTACTTGAATGGATTGTTCTCACTGAGGAGTTGCGGAGATATTGTGGGTTTCGCCGATGACATAGCCATATTTGTCGAGGATGACAGCTGGATTTCTCTTGGTGAAAAAGCACAAGAGTGCTTTAAAGTCATAAAACGGTGGTTGAATGAGAGACTACTGACGGTGAACCTGGAGAAGACTAAATATATGACTTTTACGGCTGATAGATCTATCACTCCTCCCTTTCAGACCCTAGAAATTGTTGATGAGGACCAACCCTGTACTATTCAGCCAGTGGATGCAATGAAATATCTGGGCGTCTACATCGACTGTCATTTGAGATGGGATTTCCACAGTTGTTACATTGTCAGGAAGCTGCAAACACTTCTATAAAGGTTCAGATGTATTAAGGAAGTACTTCCATCTCATCTTCTGAGAACCTTGTACGTGGCTCTGGTGGAACCTCATCTACGTTATGGTATCCTGGGATGGGGTGCATTGGTTGAGACACATCTTCATCCGGTGGAGGTAATGCAGAGGAGATTTTTAAGACTGATCTCTTCGAAGGGCCATCTTTACCCCTCCGACCTGTTGTATGCTGAAACCCGGATTCTTGACGTGAGGCAGCTGTATTTTCTCAAGGTTGCTTTGAGGTTCTTCTCCTCTATATCCCAAGCTGAGTTGCCCCCACATAACTATAACACCCGTCAGGCTGGAAATTATGTTGTGCCCTTTATGTCTAAGTCATTCGGACAGAGATCCTTCTGTTATGTTGCACCAATGGTAATGAATTCCATCCCTGCATATATCAGGCATTTGAACAACTTCAACCGATTCAGAAAACATCTACTCGTGTATATTCAAAATTCGCCTCGTAGAATGTGCCGAAGAATTACGGAGGGAGGTGCAGATTTATAGTTGAAGAAACTTCTTATGAGAGCTGTTTCCTGGAATGCAGTGTTTTGTTTTCATTATGAGTTGATTTCCCTTTTGTCTCTTCATTTTTTGTTTTGTTCATAATATTGTTGTTTATATCATCTCGAAACAAGTATTTCTTTACTTATCGAGTATTTAATTATTCACTTGTATCAATAATGTTGTTTGGAGAAAAAGTGAATAAAATTATTATTATTATATTATTATTATTATTATTATGTTTGCAGGGCGCACTTGAAGCACGTAAAAACCATGATCTGTGGAAACTATCGCAGAATTTCCACACCTTACATTATTAACTTTACTCTTTTTGTACAATAAGCACACTTAACTTCGTGATTTTGAGGAGATACGTTCCGTATCGATTTCATTTAACGCCAGTTTCTTATAATTTTTTTTTGCGTCGAATAGAAAAGTTCTATAATTGCATCAGACAACTGAACGCATACCATCTTCTACTAGGGAATAGAGGCGAATGACTCACAATGATCCGAAATGAGCCAACAGTTCGACGTTCCACTTAACACGCATTGAATTATTCACTGCATTAATCCGAGACCCGAATGTGTCGTTTGGTCCTAAAAGCCCTGCGACTCGGAGCAGAGTGCTCAAGCCGCACACTCGACACTGCGAGATCATTGCGCTATAGTGCAATTTTGAGTTGACGCAGTCACAGCCGTCTATAGAGATTCCTTTAGAAGGCTGTGACGCAGTGAATTGCGCTTTGTTCAATGTGTTGGCGCATTTTACTGAGTTACACATCCCTAATCCAGATGATAACTTCTGTATGAACTATTCCAAGGACATTTGCTGATTTTCTTCAACATAACCAATGATTTACTTTCATATCTATTTTTCGGTTTTCCAGATTTATCACGGTGATTCAAAGGGACCATTCTATTTTGCCGATGTTTGCGCAGGACCCGGCGGATTCACCGAGTATATTCTATGGAGAAAATCTTGGCTTTATAAGGGTTTCGGATTCACACTCAAAGATGACCATGATTTCAAGTTACATGAATCACGTTGCGCATCAACATTTTCATTCCAAACTTTTTATGGTTCAACAGGTGATGGTAATATCTGTTGTCCAGATAACATAACGGACTTCAAGAGGAAAGTTTTATTTCAAACGAACCAGGAAGGTGTGCATTTCATGACATCGGATGGTGTAAGTTTCATGTTATTTATGTTATTTATTAATATTTTGTATCTGATACTTCTGATCCTTATTGATCATTGATTAATGATTTGATGCAATGAAATAACAATACAATAAATAATAGGAAAAAACAGCAATGAGGAAAAAAAATATGAATTCCCCATTTTTAATGTCAGTTAAAGAGTTATTTGACATTAGAACTATTTCCTTGTATACATTTTTCTTGTTGAGTCCTTAAATAACATGTCACTATTGTTTCAATACTGTAACATTCCCTGGGTTAATCAAATTGTCTTCTTTACGGACTTCTAATTTATTTACACAACTATCACACTAATTTATGTACAAGGACTCACTCTATGTACAGTGCACCCCATTTTGGGTGAGACAGCCAGGTTTCTCGCTTGTTATTCAAGATAACGGGGGAATTGCGGTTTTCACGTTCCTGTCCTTTTTTGTGAAACCCAAGTTGGACTAATCAGATTTTGCATAACTGTTTCCGTTTATGAGATACAGAGCGATTTTGGAAATTGATACTTTTCGGACCCTTCCTTTATCTCCGAAGTTATTAGAAATAATGCTGAGCAAAAAACTGCGTCTGATACAGAATTCTGCGTAGAATCCAGGGCCGTACTCAATTTTTTTTCGGGGTATAATTTTGAAGATACGTCACTAGCCTATATTTTTTTCAATGGAACACATGTATTTTATTACTTCGTTGAATTCGTTGTTTTTTCCCTTCAAAATGATGTACAATAATATAAGGTATGATGTTCAGAAATGCTAAAAACATCACATAAAACATCACATAAAGATGATTTTTCATTAGTACCCATGAATTTCCCAAGTTTCAAGAAGAGAATTATAATTTTTGATTATTAAAAGTAATCGCCATGAATTATTATTGTCTTTCAGACACAACAGTCCCGAAGAACTTCGTGCATCAACAAAGGAAGCTTTCAAGGATATGCAAAACCGCCCTTTTTTAATATGCACTCAGCCGTATATTGAGTAGGTTTATCAATTATGTATTAGGGAAAATGGACAGCAATTTGATCAGTTCAATTAGTAAGATATTATGTAATGCGGAAAATTTGTATCAATGATAAATAATTTGTTGGGTATTTCTTCTGTATCTAGTTTGTATTATGATTTCATCTAGGTAGGTACCTACGTTTTGTTTTTCGTGTTAGTGTTATCTTTGTTCGCTTACTATCCTTTAAGTAAAAATCACAAATGAAAATTATCCAAATGATTCATCTTTTATATCGGAAATCCATGGCCCACTAATAAAAATCATCAATATGTGATGTTTTAGTGCTTTTTAGCATTTCTGAACATCCTACCTATATAATATTATACGTCATTCTGAAGGGAAAAAAATAACAATAACAGGGCGTTCCATTGAAAAAAATATAGGTTTGTGTCGTATTTCCAAAATCATACCTCGAAAAAGAAATTGAGGACGCCCCTGGATTCCACGCAGAATTCTGTATCAGACTTAGTTTTTGGCTTAGCGTTATTTCTAATAACTTCGGAGATAAAGGGAGGGTCCAAAAAGTATCAATTTCCAAAATCGCCCTGTATTCTATTTACGCTCTCGTTTCGATTCGAAACCTCGGCAGGACTCGAATGCTGACTCACGTCGTCCGCCATAACGTGACTAGCAGTTACGTTTTTTGAACACTTGGAGCACTTCGATTTTACAATGCCACTTGCTCCACAGCCGAAACTAAAAATATTCCTAGATTTCTTACATGAACAGTACATATGACCGTATTTCTTGAAATTCCAACCGGCTATTAGATTAACTTGTTAGTCCGAGAGCTGGCAGCAAAAACAACTACCTCATAAGTTACCAAAGCTTTGGTTTGGCACTTTGATTCAACTTTATTACCAAAACTTGAAACCGCCCGTCTGCCGGGCATGAGTGGTCGCCTTATGGGATAAAAAAAATTGAAAAGATGAGAAAATATCGATTGGAACTTACTAATAGTTACCAAGATGAATGTTGTGTCAAAATGGTCTAGGATCTTAACTGAATTGAAATCGTAAGCGTCTGCCAACAGGGGTGGTCGCTATTTCGAAACAGACGCTGTCAAATACAGGGTGGTTCAGATCATAACCAAGAAATTTTAACCACGTATTCTACATCAAAAATAAGCCCTAGTTTGTCACATAAACATATGTCGAGAAATGTTTCCTCTCCGAGATACGGATAAATTATAGAAAAAAAAATGTTTTTTATTAATAACTTTCACACTGCTTGAAATATTTTTATGAAATTTGAGACATAGGTTTTGAGCGTCAAGGAGCACTTTTTGCATAATATCATTTCTTTTCTTTTCTACCAGTGGCGTCCGTACTGCAGCGAGACTGAATATTTTCAGATAAAAAAAATTATACGCCACCGGTTTTTCCGGCAATAAAAATTACTTCTTAAATCCTTATTCAATTTGGAGCAAATTCGGTCTCTTGACTTTTTGCTGTACGAGGCACCGTTTCCGGTTAAAAAAATAAAACACATTCTCATGCATGAAGAAATCGCCAAACTTAAAGAAGATGTTCGAAGTATGACCCATTTTGCTGAACACATAATTCACATCGACGTCTAATAGATCCGACAGCAGCAGCTAAATTTCGATTTTTTAATTCGTCGCAAGCATTTTCAATACGGCCAATAAGTTTTTCCCTTGAGTTCACAGAAGTCATATATACGATTTCTTTCAAAAACCCCCATACGAAGTAGTCCAAAGGGGTAATATCGGGGCTACGTGGAGGCCAACTGACTGGACCATTACGTCCGATCCATCTTTCTGGAAAATTATTATCCAACCAGTTCCTCACATTTCTATGATAGTGGGCTGGACAAACGTCAAGTTGAAACCAAGCCGCTAACCTTGATTCTACTGGAATATTTTCCCACATATTTGCAAGCTCTGCCATTAGAAATTGTAAAAAAATTTCACCACTAACTCGTTCTGGTAAGAAATAGGGTCCAAATAGGTGATTATAATAAACTCCAAGCCAAACATTAACACTGAATTCTACTTGGAAATTTCTTGATCGAATGGGATGTGGATTTTCGTGGGCTCATACATGCTGGTTATGAAAGTTTACCACGCCCCGACGACTGAAACACGATTCATCAGTCCATTATATGGTATTTAAAAAGTCTCTATTCTGCTCAATTGAACAAAGAATCCATTGGCAAAAAAATAACCTTCGCTGTTCATCACCTTCTCGTAAACCTTGGACGGGTTGCAAGAATTTTTGACATAGAAAATCGAACTGTGCGAGCTGCTATTCGACTGCTTGTTGTTGGATTCCCATCAAATTCACGAAGTATATTCCATGGCACACTTTGCTTTCCACAATAAAGAAATTACAGTCTTTTATGGTTATGCTTGTATTGAAACGAGTAATTGGAAACCAAAACTGTCATTTAAGTTTTTTAATCAAATTAATCTACCCTAAAAATAGGAGTTGGGTGTGTGTTGAATTTATCTAATTTTAGAAAATTGCTACAAAACCGTAGTAACCTTTTTATTGCTATATCAAATTTTTGCGATTTCTTCATGCATGAGAATGTGTTTTATTTTTTTAACCGGAAACGGTGCCTCGCTCAGCAAAAAGTCAAGAAACCGAATTTGCTTCAAATTAAATAAGGATTTGAAAAGTAATTTTTATTGTCGGAAAAACCAGTGGCGTATCATTTTTTTTATCTGAAAATATTCAGTCTCGCTGCAGTACGGAGGCCACTGGTAGAATAGAAAAGAAATGATAATATGCAAAAAGTGCTCCTTGACGCTCAGAACCTATTGTAACGTTTTCTTCGCTGAATTAAAACGTCCAACTTATTAAAATTATTTATTTACACTTAATACACTTATGACTCACAAACTAACTATCACACTACTATTTATTTCCACTAGTCGCTTGCACTGTTACTGTACTTGTACTTGCCTACCTGCTCCTCCGCTGGGCTTATATGGGCGCTGGAAACATTCAGGTACCTTTCGCGATTCTTCCAGAAGGAAGCGACCGCCCTGGTTCTCGAAAGGTCCGACCGCAAGGGCCGGACTGGTTACACTGTCCCCTCCTTAAGCCTGTTCTGTCCCAGAACAGATTAAGTGAATTTCTCCGAGGACCGTGGCGAAACTTGCACTCATCACCATTCCTACAGTAGCCGTTCTGATGGAAGTAGCACTCCACAGTTTTTCCAGGCTCCCTGGCCTGCTTTGGGTTGAAACTGCACACCAGGATCCGTATACCAGTCCCCTGAAATACCACCTCCAGCATGCTTCGCACAACTCGCCAATTCAGCTGGTCCAATCCACAACCGAGCTTGGGAACAGCTAATTTCCTAACTCCAAAGCGTTGAAGGTCTTCTTTCAAGCTATGCAGTGCCGTCCATAGATTCTGATAGGTTAGCTTCTGATAGGAATGTTGCTTTGTGACTAAGTAATAAATGAACCGACCTTCAGCCTTCAATTTCAAAACTTTTCCGATTCTTGGCTGCTGTCGCAATAGTTGTTCCTGACGTCCAAATTTATTTCTGAATACTCTGGCTATTCCTTTGCTCATACGAAGGTCCTCCGCTACGCAATGAGCGAGAGAGTATTCCTCAGACACGGTGAAGAGATCTTGATGTACTTCCTGTGTAACGCCGAACCGCGTGTCTCACCATAACAATCCATAAACTTCTGGTAATAACTGCTACCTTGCATCGGGGCTTCCACAAGACGTACTTCTTCTTTGTCCTGCACGTACGGGGCTAATCGGTTGAAATGGACAACCTTTGGTTTTCCTCTGGGGAGCTTCCTTATCCGGTAAACTACATCATTTATCCTCTTGATTATTTCATACGGTCCCTCCCACTGTCTCTGCAGCTTTGGTGAAAAACCTTTCCTCCTTTGTGGATTATGTAGCCACACCAGATCTCCAGTGGTGAATCCACCTTCAATAGCCTTGATGTCGTAGCGCATTTTCATTCGGTCACTTGCTTGCTGCATTTGATTGCGTACCTTGTCATGAATGTAATCCAGCTTGTTCCTTAATTTACTAACGTAATCCTCCCCAGCTACGTCTTCTCCAGGCTTACATCCAAACTCTAAGTCGCAAGGCAGCCTTATTTCTCGGCCGAACATTATACTGGATGGAGTTTCCTTGGTAGATTCTTGAACCGAAGATCTATATGCCATGGTGAATAGATGTAAATATTCATCCCAATCCCGCTGGTGATCAGAAACTACTTTGGCTAGATGTCGATAGCTACTCGTTCTATGGGAGATCCGACGTTATATTGCTTCATTGGTGCTTTTCCTCTACCATAAGGTCCGTTAGCAGCAGCGCAAACCTTGCATCTTCTACACCAATCTTTAACGTCCCTCTTACAATTTGGCCAATAGAATCGCTGCCTGACATTTTCCAATGTCTTGGTTATCCCGAAATGTCCACCTGAAGTTCCGTTATGTAGTCTGGTCAGAATGTCTGTCACACGGCTCTTCGGCACAATCAACTGAAGTCTCTGCTCAGTTCCATCTTCATTTTCCCAACAACGTTTCAGAAGACCTCCATCAATCTTCAGCGTTTTCCATTGTGCCCAATACGACTTTATATTCTGGCTCAGTCTGGATACTTCTTCCCAAGTAGGTCGTCTACCGCTCTTCTTCCAACACAGGATTACTTTCAAGTCGTTATCTTCCTCTTGTGCTCTTTGAATTTCTTCAGGTAGCCAGTCGTCTTCGATTACGGTGGTCCGCCTCAAATCAATATTTTCTTCCAGACGCGAACAATTGCTGCAATTCTCGGGACAAGGTCTTCTTGATAACGCGTCTGCATTGCGATGGCTAGTCCCCGCTCTGTGTTCAGTGTCGAAGTCATACTCTTGCAGCCTCTCAATCCATCTAGCCACTTGTCCTTCCGGGTTCTTAAAACTCAGGAGCCATTTCAAGGCAGCATGGTCCGTTCTTAGTAAGAATTTCCTTCCGTACAAATATTTGTAGAAATGTTCTACGGACTTGATGGCTGCTAAAAGTTCTCGCCTGGTCACGCAATAATTCCGTTCTGGTTTGGACAACACCTTGCTGAAGTACCCGATGACTCTTTCCTGTCCATCCTGGACTTGCGATAGAACGCCGCCAATGGCTGTATTACTGGCGTCGGTGTCGAGCACAAATTTACCTTCAGCCCTTGCGTAACTCAGAACTGGAGCTGTGACCAGAGCCTTTTTCAATCGTTCGAAGGCTTCAGTGCAATCATCGGACCATATGTACTCCTGTCCATCTTCCGTCAATTTCGTCAGCGGCTTGGCAACGTTGGCAAAACCAGATACAAATCTTCATAATAAGTGCAAAGGCCTAAGAAACTCCGCAACTCACTCTTGTCTTTCGGCATAGGCCATTCCTGCACTGCCTTGATCTTATCCGGATCAACCTTGACACCTCTACGTGAAACTACGTGTCCTAAATATTTCACTTCTGTTCGAAACAGATTACATTTTATAGGACTTAGCTTTAGGTTGGCGTCACGAAGTCGCTGTAAAACCTCGGATAGGTTGCGTAAGTGATCTTGGAATGATTTTCCCACTACTATCACATCATCCAGATACACCAGACAAGTTTTCCAGGAGAGCCCTCTCAATACTGTCTCCATCAGACGTTCAAATGTGGCAGGAGCATTGCATAGACCGAAAGGCATAACTTTTAACTGCCACAGACCCGTTCCAATACTGAAGGCAGTCTTTTCTTTGTCTTTTGGATCCAAGCCAACCTGCCAATATCCACTCTTCAGATCCAAGGTGGAAAACCAACGTGATCCCGAGAGTGTATCCAGGGTATCATCAATTCTCGGTAAGGGATAGCTGTCCTTTTTCGTGGCCTGATTGAGCTGCCTATAGTCTACGCAGAATGGTTCCATCCTTTTGCTTCATTAATACAACGGGCGATGTCCAGGGGCTTTTGGACGGTTCAATTACACCTTCTCTCGCCATGTCTTCAATAATCCTTTCAGCTTCTTCTCTTTTTGCCAGAGGAAGACGTCTAGGATGCTGTCGGATAGGTTGTGCATCACCAGTATTGATTTTATGCTACACAACATCAGTCTTCCCTGCTTTTCCGTCCGTAGCAAAAACGTCGGAGAACGTTTGAACCAATTTTCTCACTTCGAGTAGTTGGTATCGGTCGAGCTCTTGACATTTTGAAGTGAGGAGGGACACCAGTTCTTCAGAATTGCTTCGCGATTTTGAGACTTCTGCAGTACTTATCCCACCCGAAATATGGTACACAGGTACACCACGTCCAATCAAGGTATCCTTCTTCAGGGTGACTGGAAACATGTTGACATTTAGCAATCGGATGGGAATGCTGTCTCTTACCCTTACCAAGGTCTTCCCAAGTAGTAGTCCTTTAGCTAAGGTTGTATCGTCAGAGGGCTCAATTACTCTCACGCAGCCACTCCTCGTTACATCGTCACATCTACCAGTCACTATGCCTTCAGTTCGCCCTGGCAACGTGATGTCCTCGGTCAGTCGAATCCGATATATCTTGTCCTCCACATCATTGAATGGAATCTCTTCACTTCCTAGCCGAAGTACATCACTCTTCATATCCAATTGGCATCCAAGCTTCTTAACAAGGTCCAATCCCAGAATAACTTCTTCCGTGATTCCAGCTACCAGAACTTCGTGGCTAACTGTTGTGTTTCCCAATTCAATAGTGGAGATGATCGATCCATAAGTCGGTATCTCTTGTCCAGACGCAGTTCGAAGTTTGATCCTAACTGGGCGAATCTTGAATCCTTCAGCAATTTCTGGACGAACAATAGTTTTGGTCGAGCCAGTGTCTACCAGTATTTTCACATTTCGGTCATTTATCTTTCCGGGGATAACTATGCTTGATAAATCCTTAGACATTATTCGCCGAATTATCACTTCGGGGGCATTTTTGGCTTGGGTCGATTTATGCCCCTTATCACCGACCCTTTTTAGTTTTCCTGCTGTGACTCTTTTTCCAATTCTGGACAGTTTCGCTTGAAATGCCCACTTTTGTTGCAGTTCCAGCACACAGTATCCTTTTTCCTAATTTGTGATATTCTGCGGATTTCTTCTCTGACAATGTCCTCAATAGATCGGTCTGATTCTTGGACTTGTCTAACACGAAGGTGTCCTCTATGCGACGCTTGTTTCGCTGCCTCAATTTCCAAAGCCTGGGCTAAGGCATCATCAATGGTTCAAGGGCGTGCTAGTCTCAGGGCTTGTTGTATTTCACTATCCTTTATCCCATCCACGAATGTCTGGATTGATAGCTGTTCCAGGAAGCTATCTGGAGCAGATGGATAAGCCAGCATGACTAATCTCGCCACATCAGCTTCAAACTCCTGGAGATTTTCCCCTGTTTTCTGCACTCGGTTCTTTATTTGTGCATGGTATACTTGTTGTAAATGAGCATCGCCATATCTCATCTGAAGTTTCGATGTAAGAACTTCGTAACAGGCTTGTTGACTCTCCGGGATCGTCTGCAGAATGTGGTCACTGGCATGAACTCCAAATATCCAAAATTATTTATTTGATTCGAGCGATGTTGAACCGCACACTTGACACCAATGTAACGTTTTCTTCGCTGAATTAAAACGTCCAACTTATTAAAATTATTTATTTACACTTAATACACTTATAACTCACAAACTAACTATCACACTACTATTTATTTCCACTCTTGTTTATTTCCACTAGTCGCTTGCACTGTTACTGTACTTGTACTTGCCTACCTGCTCCTCCGCTGGGCTTATATAGGCGCCGGAAACATTCAGGTACCTTTCGCGATTCTTCCAGAAGGAAGCGACCGCCCTGGTTCTCGAAAGGTCCGACCGCAAGGGCCGGACTGGTTACACTATGTCTCAAATTTCATGGAAATATTTCAAGCAGTGTGAAAGTTATTAATAAAAAACATTTTTTTTCTATAATTTTAACACCCCGTATCTCGGAGAGGAAACATTTCTCGACATATGTTTATATGACAAACTAGGGCTTATTTTTGATGTAGAATACATGGTTAAAATTTCTTGGTTATGATCTGAACCACCCTGTATTTGACAGCGTCTGTTTCGAAATAGCGACCGCCCCTGTTGGCAGACGCTTACGATTTCAATTCAGTTAAGATCCTAGACCATTTTGACACAAAATTCATCTTTGTAACTATAAGGAAGTTCCAATCGATTTTTTCTCATCTTTTCAATTTTTTTATCCCATAAGGCGACCACTCACGCCTGGCAGACGGGCGGTTTCAAGTTTTGGTAATAAAGTTGAACCAAAGTGCCAAACCAAACCTTTGGTAACTTATGAGGTAGTTGTTTTTGCTGTCAGCTCTCGGACTATGTGAAACGGTATGAGATTTCGATCTATTTAAACCCAAAGTATCTTGCACCCTTTTGCACAAGGAAGTTAAATCAGATATTGTATCAATGTCTCGCTCGTTGTTTCCTTGACTTAATTTCGTCAAGTAACACTTGAAGTTGGGGAGCCGAAGGGGGAAATTCGGGATTTACTCGAGCGTGTCAGATTAATATAAGGGGACATACCTTGGACCCTGTAGAGTACCTCTACCAAAAATTAGACCTGTATATAGGAGGAATTGTCTAGGACAGCCTGTCAGAATAGTAAAAGAAAACGATCATTGTACATACTTGAGCGCGTCAGATTAAGATATATGTGGTTGATTACATGTTGAAAAGTATATATTCTCTTAATCTGACAATTTAAGCGTGACGAAAATGTGTAGGAGGCCGCCAAAGTTGCAAAAAAAAACGTCACGTGCACATTCTCGTGCGCGGTGGCGTTTCTTCTTATTATGAAGCTAATGATTCAAGAATAACGGAAAAAATATAACCTGACAGTTTTAGCAAGCCAGAACAATAAAAATTGGCCATAAATATCACAAAAATCAGTTTTTTTTTTAATTATCGCCTCCCCTGGGCTTCGAATCTTTTTCGCATTCATTATAAAAGTTGTAGAGCATAACATTTCCTACAAATTTTGTTCTAAGCAATTTTTTCTACGTTCAAACGTTTTTGAGATATATGGCGATTAATGCGAGGTGTTTAGCGATACATGCTGAAGCGAAAATACACTCGTTGGAAAATCGTAAATTCTAAGGTTCAGTCAGAGACAACACTAAAGTTTTCGTGACTAATTTCGAAAATACCTTGTCACTTTGACAATTGGATGAATGTAGATTAGACTGGGATTCTACATTGACCTTGCCCTTTCGCATGAGTGGCTAAGCTTCTCGCTCTTATCGCTCTCTAACTCGAGAACGGTTAAGAGTATGTAAAATTGCTTCATACAAAAGTTGTGTAGCATTTTATTATCTACAACTTTCATAATGAATACAGAAACGATTGCAGGTACAGGAAGGGGAATATTCGAAAAAAAAGCATTTTTATCATTTTCTAAGTGTCAGATTAAGAAAACCTCCCCTGATCAGTGTCAGATCAATGGGTCAACACGTCTACAACACCGAGATTAACCATCTGTATGAAAATCTGACCCGCTCGAGTATGTACAAGTAACGATTTTTTTTTTACATTTTCAAATGGACTGCTGTGACCTTCCGTCACGTCCAAATTGTCAGTCCCTTGAAAAGGTAGCTTCCTTTGGGTCCAAATAACATATCCTCCAAAAATCTGACACGCTGGAAAAAATCATTTTCAACTCTTCCGTACGGCTAGTCCCACCGCGCAAACTGTCAGATAAGCATGAATTCATTATCAGAGACACGTAGGGCATATAGAGTACCTTAATGTGACACGCTCGAGAATGTACACCTGACGATTTTTTTTTACATCTTTGAGATCCTGCAGACGCTTTCCCCACCGCTGAAAGTGAGAACCTTTTTTTCTTTCTACCATCTGATCTTCAAAATCCACTAGGTCTGCACGACGCTCGAGTAAATCCCGATTTAGCATCGTCGGCTGCCCAACTATTGATCATAATTCGAATGTAGGAATGTATCCTTAAGCGCTTCCATCAGTACCGACCATTCAGTAATAGATTTTCTGACTAAGTGGTTATGCCACCAATTCCAAGCGTCCGATTCAAATAAATCAGCAGCAGAATCAAACAAATCCGTATCAGTGCAACCACGAGAAATTTTCAAGGTATCTAACAATTCGAGAAACGGTATAAATGGCTCTCTTCCAGAGAATTTTCCACTTATAAACGGGCACTTTACTACAGGAAGGTTGTGAAGGGGCAGAACTGCGAAGGGGTGATGAAGAGACAGGAGGTAGCGTCAGAGTTGAGACAACAGAATTAGCTTAATGTTTGCGTTACTCAAGATCTGCCTCTAATTCAATGATTTGAGACATCATATCATGCTTCTGATTTTCCTCACCAACCTCTTCAGTGAAAATTCGTTTTGATCGCCCAGAGCAATGACAAAATCTATCTTAAAGCCTTCTGAAATCAGCTAGACTGCTAGACTTAGCAGTTAATTTAGATATTTTTGAGGTTAGTTCTGAAATTGATTGAGATAGTTCTTTAAAGTTTTTCTCTACAGAGAAAACATCCTGAATTTCCGAGATGCTACGATCTCTCTTTTCTTCTAAGTGACCTCTTAGGGCCGTGTGCACCGACTTATTTAAGGCGAGATTAACGTTAATACTGGATTATTTCTCTGATTTCTAATGCAGTTACCATAGCAATCACCGAATTAACGTTAAACCTGTCTTAAATGAGTCGGTGCAATCGGGTTTTACGATTCTGCTCCACAGTTTTCTTATCATCCCTGTCCAAACGTATCGCGACTTCATAAGAAAGTTAATGAGACTTCAAATAATCTTGTATTCACAAAATAGTGAATACAACAATTTAACAGAATTTCCAATCTCTCGAATTACATGGTCCTATAACTACTTATCTAAACTAAACAAGTCCAGTGGTGTCTTCGACTCGAGACAATGTTTCCAGTGTTGTGTTGTGAACTAAGTTGAGAACAGAAACACTTCTCTACTCAAGAATGTTTTTTAATGTTATAGTTTGCGCTTTTTGATTTCTTATCACGTCACTCTGAAACGTTATACACAATTATTGTATTCATAATTATCATAATTTATATCATTCGATATTATTTGTTGCAAAATATCGTTTCAAAAAAATTGTTTTAATAAATGTTTTATAACTTCTACAAAGGAAAGCTGCAATTTTATCCAACAACAATTTTGTATTCTTTTTGTTTCATATATTGGGAAGGAAAATCAATCAAAAGTTATATATTCGTTTTTGATGAATTTTTTATATAAGACTGATCACCAAAATCGTCAAATTTAAGTTGGTTGAACATAACTGAAGTTGAATAATTAAGTCACCATGAATTAAGCAAAGAAATATGAATTATATTCAAGATGTTGCATTATTTTCTCTTCAAAAAGGCCCCAACACAATTTGTCTCTGTCGAGAACATTCCGGCATTGCCGGGTGCCATCGCAGCGATCGCGATGTTTTCGAGCGGCGGCAGGTTATGCGTTACACTGCTCCATGCTCAAAGCAGGGTTTTCCTAGCAACGCACATTAGGACCGAAGCAACGTTACATCCAATTCGCTGCGTAAAAGAAATTCTGCAGGGAAATTATTCCAAAATAGAAGCAGCGGAAGAGTATAGACTACTCTTCCTACTTTGGTTCATAAACTACTTATCCATAGACATCTGCTAGACGACGATGTATAGTTTGAAGTAAATTTTAGAATTACAAGACAGGATTTCTCGTTTCTCCTCGATCTTGTGAAATAAGATTCAAACGTGGAAACATGTACTTGCAAGCGACATCCTATTTCGCCAACTAAAACGCGACATAACATTGAGTTGAATTAATATAAAAAATTCTTTACGACATAATAGCACTAAAAAAGGTTGGTTGATTTTTAAACTGATCTCAAAAAACATTATAAGAGGATTTTCCTTCCCAACACGCAGTGTACAACTGAAAACACTGCCCCGAGCAGGCGCAGTCGTCCCGTTGCGTCGACCGTATTACGCTGGCGCAAGTCGTTCTTGCGCAGGTAGGTAAACGACTACATCTGATTTTCATCAGACAAATCAGCGTTTTACGTCTACCAAATTACGTTCTACGCCGCGTCAAATATGCGTTGTTAGAAAAACCCTGCTTAAGACGTTCTGTGCCCGAATACCCTGGTTGGTGTAACTGAACCTCAAGCGTCCCCCTCTCTGCGGCACCATTGTTGTTCGAAATTGCATTCCACAGTCTTCTCCTTCGCCGTCTGACTGCTCGAGTTGATACTGCATGACCTCCAGCATGTTTCGAACGATTCTCCTGTTTAGTTGATCTAGACCACAGCCCAGTTTTGGCGCAGCTAGCTTCTTCACTTTCTGCTTTGCGAGTTCACCCCGCTGGAACAACAAGTTATCCCGCATAACTCTATAGGTAGGTTTGTTATCGGAGAATCTCTTGGTTACCAGGTAAAAGAGGTAACTCCAGCCATCAGCTAGCTTCAGCAGTGGGATTCTGTGTTATGTAGAATTCTACAGGTCGCTTTAGAAAGACTAGACACTAGAGTGTCTAGTCTAGTGTCTTGCTTAGGCGTTCTGTAGAAGTATCGCTTTCTGTTCGGGTAATTTGGCGGTCAATATTTCAATGTGATCCGATTTAAATACAGTTGTTATTTTCAAATGTTATGTTTTCTATCAATTCAGCGAACATATAAATAGTTGAGAAAGAAAAAAGAATGGACGATATAAGGATCGAAAATATGGTAAGACGCTCAAGGCGTGAAGCGAGTGAAGATGAGAAATTTATTCAACTATTCAGAAGTGGCACACCAAACAGGCTAAACATCTCTTTGATCAGCACATCCGCCACTGTGGAGGCCTCTCGGTTTGGAATGGAATAAGCCTCCACCATAGACTTACAATAGAAGCGGTAAAGGAAAGAGAAACGTGTTGCCTAGAGAAAGATAGAGCTAGTAGTGGCAAAACGCTCGCTAAAAGCGTTGTTTACGAGTGTTTAGTTTGCTGATTTTGTTCTCTTTGTGCGATTTTCCCGAGTGTTTTGAAGTAAAAGTATTTAAATAACACTAATACATAATGGGCAAATCTTGTGCATCCATAAACTGTACAAAAAGATTCAAAATATCAAATATGTGGAATATCAAATTCCACAAGTAAGTTTCCCTATGAACTTTTTATCTGGGTTTTTAGTTAATTAATTGATTAATTTTTATTAATAATTTCTCAATTTTAGTATATAAGTATCAGGATTCCTTCATATTATAGATCACCAAAGGACGAAGTCCTGAGAAAAAGGTGGTTGCTGGCAGTAAGAAGAAAAAATTTCATTTCTAGGGACACCTCTTTAAAATGCAGCAAGCATATTCTCTCATTGTTTAGGAGGACTATTTTAATAATGTTCAATGCAATAAAAATTCAAAAGTAGGATCAGTGCCGTCAGTATTTGACTTTTAACACCGCACACCTCGCGTTTTAGGTCCTATGTTTATATGAACTTCTGGTCCAAAAATTCCCAAAGGAATAAAACCCTAAACTTTGTAACGACGGGTCATTTTTTTTTGCACACCGTTTTAGAAAAATTCTTTTGTTTTGAATGATTTTTATTTAATTTTAATTCTTGAGAGGAATTTCAGTTTTCAATCCAGGATTCTGTTCGAAACATTCTGCCCCGGTTTCATTCCGTTTTCAGTTCTGAAAAACGATGTCAGACCGTGAAAAACCTCCTGAATGGAGAGATAACCGAGTTTTTTCTGCCGGTACCGATAAAAACATCTTCATCGACGCTGAATTTGACCGATTTTTGATATCTTAGGCACATTCAGTTTCCGCACCCCACCGGCCGGTATAAAACAGATGCCCCCCGCAGGTCAATCAATTCGGATAATTCGCCGACTTGGACCAATTCGTATAATTTGCATAATTCGCTGACTCCGACTAATTCGCATGATTCGCCTGTTTCGTTAAGTCGTTTGCTAGTGAACTAAAAGATTTTTTTCGCTATCTGCCGTGCGGTATAGTTCTGCCTTTTCTTTTCTATTTTCGCTTTCTAATATCTACGAAAGTGTGCCGAGTGACGACTAGCCGTCACAAGCCAGATCCAACCTATCATAACTCCGTTACCGAGTCCAGAGGTAAGATAGCCTTCTGTATTTTACTTGGGAACCTCAGTTTCAACCCGTTGTGCACCCTTTACCATGTTTCCTTTGTCTGCGTTGGGGGAAGTTTCTGGCCGGCGTGCAAACACGTCAGAAACGAAAACCAACGTGGTAACCCTTTGTGTGCCCTTTACCCTGTTTCCTTTTTCTGCCTTGAGGGAAGTTTCTGGCTGCGTGCAAACACGTCAGAGACGAAAACCAGCGTGGTTACCCATCGTGCACTCTTTTCCTTTCTCTGTGCTGTGAGTAAGTTTCTTACAAAGTCCCAATTACCTTGCCCGTCCAGGGTTTTTTGGTTCTGGCTGGCGAACAATTCCGTAACATCCGTCATACGTTTGAGATCGGATCCCCTTTTTCTTTCTTTTCGTCGGTTTCACACCGCGAATCCACCATTTTTGTGTATTTGTATTTGATTCCGAGGAAAACCTCCTTAGTGCTGTAAAGTAGACGCTTATTCTATTGTATTACGCTTTTCACTCGACCAAAACTGTAATAGTTGTGCCGGTTGTGTTTCTTACTACGAGGCAACGAATAAAATTGTGAAGTCCGATTTTGACTTTCACTGGTTATCGCTAACACCCCAGATAACACCGAACCTTGTCTTCGACTTGGAGCCACCAGAGTAGCTTTGCTAATTTTCCTTCAAAGAATAGCTGGCACTCGAAATACCCGAGAAAAGGGCGTTATAACTTATTGCATTGAATTTCGAAACACTCTGTATTCATTAAAATTTACGACCATTTTCAATAATCCTATCTATCCATTGTTTCAGTTACTGTAGATGAAACAACCCTGAAACAATAGGAATTCTTGTCGACTCTCATTTATACTGATACTATCCAAGTTTATATTCAATACCATGGATGAAGGATTTGAAAAGGGGCAATCAGATAATATACTTAAGATAGACTAAAACAAAAAAAGTTCACCTAACGATTCGAAATGAAGAAATATTTTGAGCTCGACAGTGGATTCTACGTAAAAAAGTGCTAGTAGAAAGTTTCTGATCTGTAACTTCAAAGACAAAAATTTATGAGAACATTTCGAAATCGTTGAAATCTTATGGAAGGATCGTATGAGGATACGGTTTTAACCATTCTTTTTTTCTCTGAAAAAGAGCTAGGAAATGTGTCATCGGTTATGCTGTAGCTATTCTTGTTTCCGAGATCCCTTCACTGGACACCCTGTATTCACGTCAAAATGATCTTCGCAATAATGCAAAATCTGCCAATGTCTTCAAGAACAGATACGACAGATGAAAGGCTCTACAATCGCGTCGATAGCCTCCAGCGACTTCTCTGTGTCGGGCGAATCCAAGTGAAAACTATGAGAATAAAAATTTTGTTATGTTGGTCTTTGCTCATACTGAATGTTTTTTTTTGCTTTTTTTGTTGAGTTAATAGGTTTAGCCTCTACACTTTATGTGAATAAATAAATGAATAAAAATAAATAAATAAATATATATTGCTCTTAGCTTCAAGCGGATCCAACCTCTTCATAGAATTTATCCATGTCCATAGCATTTTGACTTTCAAATGGACCAAAAAAAAAGGACTTTGGATGCATTAATCGTTTTATTTTTACATTTCTCATATTCGTATTAGACATTTCCAATAGTAAATGGGTCATCTCCTTCGGATTCGTACGAGAGCGCGCTACGTACTGCACTATAGTATATCCAAATCCAAGAGGCCAGCCATAAACATTTCAGCATGCAGTGATCACGCGTCAAGAACGTGATAACGCAGAGGTGTACTAATAAATTTTATTCCGAGAGCGTTATATTTTGAAACTTTTTAAGTGTTCCAGTTCCGGTGAAAAATATGTATGCTTATCTACGAGTCTCAGTAATGAACAATTAATCTAAAGTTCCCATTTTAATACATACTATGTATATAAATGTGTAACAATATTTTTTGTAAAAGTGACATTAACTATTTTTAATACTTTCTCTATAGTCGGGTGTTCATTTCTGAAGGAAAACTCGTGAACTTTTCGCCGTATTATATTTTTATGGAAATCTGATAAGGACTCCCATTTGGTGGTCCGATTTTGATTTGTTGCCGGCTGTGATAGAACACCGGAATTTATGTATTCGGAAATAATTTAACACTTCGAGCTCCAATGCCAAGTCTCTCAGCAACTCGGAGTTCTACGTCCTTTAAACACATTCCTGCATTTTGAATAATCTCAATTTTATAAGTATTCAAAATCATTTCTTTTATCTCGGCACTGAAGTGTCGTTTCAGACGTCTCTTTTTTGAAAGACTTAAGTCAACACGCGATTCCTCAGCAGTATCAGTACTTGACATTATCTTAAATGCTTGTAACTTGAATAACTTGTCACAACTACTTGTATAAACTAATTTACGAAAGAAAAAGCAATGAATGACCTCTGCAGTTCTGCACAACAATTCGCATACAAGCAATGAATCAAACGTAATGCGGTTCTGCGGAAGGTGCTTCTTACTCCCGCCTGAAAACATGGCTTTCCTGAAGCTTTGACCAATAAGAGGAGTACCTCAAATAAGATCACGCGTTAGCCAGTTTGTTTACGCTGGCCTCTCGGATTTGGATAGACTATAGTGTGGCAATATGACGTCACACGAAGCGATCGCGGGAGTGGTAAACTGGAGCCGTGCATCCATGTTTAAAATTCAATATCTCGATTATTAATTGACGTATCAAAATAATTCTTTCACACAATATTTTTATTTTTTATCCTATTCTCTATCAGCTGGTTTCTGGCTCCGGTTCCCTCGTCATTCTCAATGGTATCCATCCTCCATAATGATGGAATCCCACTGTGCCCAGTAGGACTTCACACTAGGACTCAAAGGACTCGCTTCTTTCCATTTTGGTCTTTGTCCTTTTTCCTTCCAATCCAATAACATCTTCAGTTCTGGGTCACCTTATGGTCTCGCTTTAGGGACTGTGGTAGCCAGTTCGAATGCACCATGTTTTTATTAAGAAGGCTTCTTACAGTTCCGCTGCATGTGACCTCTTTCGCCAGAGTTCCAGCATCTATATCCTCTACTTCGTTGCCCGTGGAGATCTCGGAGTACTACCTTTTCTATGCTCTCATCGCTAGCTGAGGCTTCTTCGACAGTTCGTACCACCTTGCTCTGTCCCCTGTGCGCAGCTTATTTGGCAGCTTCAAATTCTAGTGCATGGGCTAGGGCGTCCCTGGTCAGGCCATGCGGTTTTCATATATCTCAACCCATCGACGAAGGTCTGGACGGCAAGTGGTTCCAGGAAGCTATCCGGTGCTGTAGGTTAGTCCAGTCTAACCAATCTTGCTATGCCTGTTTCGAATTCCTGCAAGGTTTCTGCACTCTTCTGATGACGACTTTTGATCTGTGCATGATACACTTGTTGAAGGTGAGCATGATACACTTGTTGGAGGTGTGCATGATATACTTGTTGCAGGTGTGCATTATACACTTTGGAGATGTGCATAACCATATCTCATCTGCAGTTTACTGATCAAAGCTTCGTAATTTCCTTGTTGAATTGGAGTACAGTCTGAAGGTTATTCAGTGCATTTCCCGTAGTTGAACAATCAAGGCCGTCGCTCGTCGTTCCAACCATTACTTTTGGTATATGCACCAAGTTGACCTCCCATCAAAGGTTGGAGGTTGGATCTTCATTCGGCCTGGTTCGCCCCTTTCTTCCAGCTTACCAGAACTATATTTGCCGAATTTCCTGTCCGACCGCACCTCTATAGTTTTCACATGTTCTTCAAATTTTTCCTGCATTTCTTTGTAACGTGACAAATGACCATGTATGGTCATGAGCATGAGAATCTAAGACTAATTTTCTTAGGGGAGGCTTGATTACCCCGGCAACAAGATTTCTTATCGGTTTTTGACAATATATTAAAATGTACAAACTAGTGAATACAACAATTTTACAGAATTTCCAATCCCTCAAATTATATAGTTTTATAACTACTTATCTGAACTGAACAAGTCCAGTGGTGTCCTAGACTCGAGACAAGATGTTTCCAGTGAAGTACTGCGTGCTCAGATATTATCACTGCTCCTTGATGTTCAGTATGTGTACTTGAATTGAGGTAGTACCAGCCAAAAATGTTAGAGTAAGATCCCAGAGCGACCAACATAACTTATTTTCACACAGATCAAACTTTAGGATCTCAGTAGAGTCTCATGTGATTTGAATACCTGCTAATTTGTGGAGCTTGCCTAGTGGCACCTGGGCAGATACCAGGTGGCAAAGGTAACTAAAAATAAGTGTTACTCAACTTATTTTCACATGGCTGATTTTTATATATGTATCAAAGAATATTATGCTGAGGTTATATTCCCAGACGGCTCAAACATATTGCATGAATATTCTATGTTTATCCTGCCCAAATATTGGCATATACCAGGAATATTCCATATCTTCAAAAATATGTAATATGCATATTCTATGGATATTCAAAGTCACCATGAAACATATCCCAGGAATATGTTTCAATTTCCGAAATTATATTCATGGCATATGTTACACATATATTTAGTACCAAAAAATATATGCCAGGAATATATTTTCCTTCTGCCCAGCATATGATTTTTGAAAATGAATTGTAGAAAATATACAGGGTGTCTCAGTTTATATGCAATAAACTCCACCCTATATACATATGGTTGATTGTAGGTCAGTTATTTTTAGAAATAAGATAACTATTTATTACAAAAAACGTAGAACAATAAATATTTAAAAAAAAATATATAATAAAAATTAACAGAACATAATGAATGAATAATAATAAATAACAAAAATATTATTTTGAATTCAACAAAAAATGCGTAGGCCTGTATTATTGCACCAATAGATCTTCAGGGTTATTGTGTTTGTTTTCCTTAGAAACAACTAAGTTGAGAAAAAAAATGCCTTGTTATTATGACAATTTACTTAAAGTCTTCTATTGCACCTCTCAGTTGCTTTAGTTAAGAAAATAGCAAGTCTTTCTTCCACTTGTTTCTCTGTGAATGACTTGGTCAGTGGGTTTTTCTTACATACCTCTGAAAATAGTATTGATATAATTTCGATGGTGAATAGAAAGACGATTAAAATAATCAAGAACAGCTGGACAACACTAGGTAAGTGTATTAGATATGTCATAAACTCTCCAGTATAAAATGAGTAGATGGAAAACGGAATTAACATAGACCAATGGAGAATATATTTTTTACCTTTGATTAAACTAGCCATGTCTAAAACAGAAAATTTTTTCTTTCCTTTTCCTCCAACCCAGCTGAACTGCCTCAAAACATCATCATCGACTAATTGCGGCATACATCTTTTGATCACATCTTTCAAGTCAGTGCCTCCAACATGAAGAAGCTTATTAACCTATAAATAAAATTATTTGTTTCGTCTTTGAGACACTGCTCTATGCATTGAACATAAAATGAAATAAAAATTACCATAAATTTTCTTATGTTTTTGTCACTCAGCTTTTTATCTAATTCCATCAAGTCGATGTAACTCTTAGCTGGAATATCGATATCCACTGATGCTTTGGATGGAAAATCTTGGATGACATTTTCTGCTTTAGAACTCAGCAACGATGTTATTAGTTCCGTATTCTGTGTCACTCTTCCATTAATTATATGCAGGAGTCTTATAATTTAAGTAGAATCTATAAAAACAGAAATAGTTGAAACGAAGAATGCATAAATATATTGGCGATTCACTGACCTTTACAGGATAAACATTTTTGATTCGCTGCAGAGGTAATTCTAGGGGAAGATGTACTTAAGTGGGTCACGAAATTTAAATTTCGTTTTACTATGGGCAATGCTTCGGACGTTGATGAGGTTGTCTGTTGTGAATTACCTAAAAAAATAAATTATTAAATATGATAAATAAAATAAAAGCCACAAAGATTATATACTCTAGATTTTTCAATATGCAAAAAAAATTTAAAAATACTGAATTAATCTTACTAGGAGGTGATGGTACTTTGAATCTTGGTGATCTCCTAATAACTTTATCTGGAGGGGATGTGTCAATTCTTAGGGTAGACGCATCGGAGTTGGTCACTTCATTTCCTAAATTTAAATTTCTTTTTGATGTTTCGTACTTTGACGAGCTGGGCTGTTGATAATTACCTGGAAAAATATATTATTTAATGGAACAAAATAATAAAATGAAAACTTCGGATATTTTGATATGCAAAAAAAAATTGAAAAATACTGAATTCATCTTATCAGGAGGTGTTGGTAAATTGAAGCGTGGTGATCTAACAACTTTTACCGGAGGGGATGTGTCATCTTCTGAAGAAATATATCGTGAATTCTTCTTCTTTTTCCCTTTATTCGAACTATCTCTTGTATCTTCACTATCTGTATCTAACTCACTGGTAAACTTGGCCATCCCAGCTTTTTTAGTTGCCACATAAAAATTGTCATAAGGTGAACTACTCAATACTTCAACTGGTACACTTTTCCAGTACTTAGAGGGTTTCTATTTCGCCCGGATAGCAGCTCTCACCTTTGCCCCAGAAATAGTATCTGGCCATAGACATTTGTGATCTCCACTAGACTCTACTACTACCCAGGAAGCAGGCACAGCTTCCACCATATCATTCTCTTCAATGAATTTTACAATTTGCCACCCTTCCATTTTTGGTAATGCAAATGTGAGTTCCTGGCAAAAGTAGCATTCTTGATCACTTCATAATGAATAACAAGAAATAATGCTAATTATAGCAAATGTGTTTTTAGCTACAGATTTTTTTCAAATTTCTACAAAACAGTATCATGTTTCTATTTGAGGGCATATAATCAAAATATATTCGGTTTTTAATTTCCGATTATAATTATAATATAATAATAATATTCTGATTATATGCCCTCAAATAGAAACATGATACTGTTTTGTAGAAATTTGAAAAAAATCTGTAGCTAAAAACACATTTGCTATAATTAGCATTATTTCTTGTTATTCATTATGAAGTGATCAAGAATGCTACTTTTGCCAGGAACTCACATTTGCATTACCAAAAATGGAAGGGTGGCAAATTGTAAAATTCATTGAAGAGAATGATATGGTGGAAGCTGTGCCTGCTTCCTGGGTAGTAGTAGAGTCTAGTGGAGATCACAAATGTCTATGGCCAGATACTATTTCTGGGGCAAAGGTGAGAGCTGCTATCCGGGCGAAATAGAAACCCTCTAAGTACTGGAAAAGTGTACCAGTTGAAGTATTGAGTAGTTCACCTTATGACAATTTTTATGTGGCAACTAAAAAAGCTGGGATGGCCAAGTTTACCAGTGAGTTAGATACAGATAGTGAAGATACAAGAGATAGTTCGAATAAAGGGAAAAAGAAGAAGAATTCACGATATATTTCTTCAGAAGATGACACATCCCCTCCGGTAAAAGTTGTTAGATCACCACGCTTCAATTTACCAACACCTCCTGATAAGATGAATTCAGTATTTTTCAATTTTTTTTTGCATATCAAAATATCCGAAGTTTTCATTTTATTATTTTGTTCCATTAAATAATATATTTTTCCAGGTAATTATCAACAGCCCAGCTCGTCAAAGTACGAAACATCAAAAAGAAATTTAAATTTAGGAAATGAAGTGACCAACTCCGATGCGTCTACCCTAAGAATTGACACATCCCCTCCAGATAAAGTTACTGTACTTTCCAATCCAAAAAAACTGGTGACTACCATGAAGAAATGGATGGTCAGTCCTTCGAAAAGTGGTTCGAGGGTATACTTCCTAAATTGGAGGAAAATTCTGTAGTAGTTTTAGATAATGCTCCTTACCATTCAAGGAAAATGGAAAAAATTCCTAACTGACAATTCAGAAAGAGTGATATCCAACAATGGTTGAGGGAGAAAAATATTGATTTCACCACTGACCTCATAAAATCGCAATTGTTGCAGATAGTCAGGCAGAACAAAGAAAACTTTGAAAAATACATCGTGGAGGAAACCGCAAAGGCCCAAAATATTACCTTATTGAATTGATTTGGGCCGATGTCAAGAATTTTGTGGCAGATAAAAACAACACATTTAAAATGGCTGAAGTACAAAATCTTTTTCAAGAGGCCCTCTCACGGGTTACTTCCGAACGATGGAGAAAGTGCGTGGAACATGTCAAACAAAAAGTTGAGGTGGACATGTGGAAATTGGATAATATTATGGATGATATAACACCAGTCATCGTCAACTTAGAAGAAAGTTCTGCATCTTCTGACGACACTACGGACTAGTCACTTTTACAAAAAATATTGTTACACATTTATATACATAGTTTGTATTAAAGTGGGAACTTTAGATTAATTGTTCATTACTGAGACTCGTACATAAGCAAACATATTTTTCACCGGAACTGGAACACTTAAAAAGTTTCAAAATATAACGCTCTCGGAATAAAATTTATTAGTACACCTCTGCGCTATCACGTTCTTGACGCGTGATTACTGCATGCTGCAATGTTTACGGCTGGCCTCTTGGATTTGGATATACTATAGAATATAAGCAGAGGAGATTGAACAATCTCCTTGCCAGTCATCTACGTTTTATATCGTAGACAAGTTGTTTATGCTCCAAAAATATTAGAGTTCGGTGCCACAGATTACAGAGATCTGTAATCTGTGGTTCGGTGCTCAAGACTTTACTGCTGTGAAATACAATCTATGAAATAGGTTAGAAGTTAGAAGGTTGAGCTGGAGCGCGGGAAGCTGACTGGGATCGTCCGATGTCGAAGGCGTGGCGTTATAATTTATAATTAAAAAAGTTTTTATATCGGTTAAGTGAAAACCCTGGACTGCTGCTAATGTATAAGTAGTGCTGTTAAAGGTTATTATTATATACCACACAATTTCTGATACCTATTTCAACCTTTGGGTAAGTTAAGATATGAAGGACTAAATGCCCTATATTAGTATTAGTGTTCTGTGGGATATACAGAGTACCTATTCACCTAAAGTCAGTGATTTTCTTCGCAACAATGAAGAAATGTTTTTTGAGAAAAGTGAAAAAGTTGAGCTACCAAACATTGTTGATTTCTCGAAACAATGCTTCTGAAGAGAACAATATTACTGATTGGTCAGAGTATGACCAGAGCGCTGAAGAAACAGTATATAGTTGTTCTACTGAAATGATTCAGCTCTTGACTCCACCAGAAAATCGAAGTATTGCTACCGAATTGATGCATGATCATCAGTTATCAAATGATGTAGTTGAAAATACTTGTCTCCCAGGACCGAGCCATCAAATAACCCAGCTGAGTTTTCAGGAAGAGATTAAAATGTGGGCTGTACATAATCAAATAACACATAAAGCTGTTAATGAGTTACTTATTATTCTAAGGAAACATATTTCAAGGAAACAACCCGGTTTGGACGGTATCCCAAAAAGTGCTCGATCCTTTTTATCAACTGCTCGTAAAGTAAATACCCAAATTGTGAGCCCTGGTACCTACTGCCATCTGGGCCTTGAGAATGTGCTGAGTGATTTTTTTAAGTTACATAACCTAGAACCTCCAGAAACTATTGAAATAGCTGTAAATATTGATGGACTCCCATTAAGTAAAAGTTCTGGCAGCCAAGTCTATCCTATTTTAGGGGTTCTCTTGAATTTGAACATATCAGTTTAAAATGTATTTTTGATTGGTATATACCATGGGTACCAGAAACCCCATGATCCAAATGAATTTTTGGTAGAACTTGTGAATGACATAATCAATTTATCTCAGAATGGTTTGAAAATGAGGGAAAGGTTGGTTACATTTAGGTTGAAGTATTTTCTCTTTGATGCCCCAGCAAAGTCATATCTATTGAAGGTGAAGAGTCACAGTGGCTATTCTTCATGCACTAAGTGCTGTCAAGAAGGAATATATCTTGAAGACCGTGTTTGTTTTCCAGATATTAATTCAATTAAACGAACAAACGATACTTTTTTGTTAGGTGTTACCAAAAAGCTGCTTGTTGGAACTTGGATATTTGGTAAACCACCGCATAATTTACCAGCTAGGATAATTAACAATATGAATGCATTAATAAAGCGGATAGCTGTATATGTACCATCTGAATTCCCTAGAAAGTCGCGAAGCGTTTCAGAAAGTAAAAGGTGGAAAGCAACTGAATTAAGATTGTTTCTTTTGTATACTGGTGTTGTTATTTTGAAGCACAAGAGAAAAATATGATCATTTCATATGTCTTTTTGTGGGTATTACAATTTTAGTATCATTTTCTCTAACAGATCTTTATGATTATGCAGAAAAATTACTCATCTATTTTGTTCAACAAACTCAAAACATTTATGGCCGTCACTACATGTCACACGATTTTCACAACCTACTTCACCTCACAGACTGTGCTCGCCGTTTCGGGCCGTTAGACAAATTTAGCAACTTTTCCAGTGAAAATTTTTCACAGATTTTAAAACGGTTAGTCAGGAAGGGTGATAAACCCTTGCAACAAATAGTAAAAAGGTTGTCAGAAGGTTTTATTGTCGCAAAACCGAGTAGGCCAGAAAATTTTTATCTCCAACATGAAAAAAACATATCACCCTTATTACCATATCCTCAGTTCTCAAAATTAGTGGGTCCAACTTTTACATTGAATGCAGTTTGCAAGCGGGACAACTGTTGCGGAATGAAAGATGGTACTGTATCATTAGTTTTTGGTTTTTCTAATACGAAGAGTTCAACAGTAGCTCTTGTCAAACATTTCCAGTTAAAATATGACTTCTTTACAACACCATGCAATTCTTCCATTCTTGGTGTGAATTTCGTGAAAAAATTATGTAACAAATTTGTAATAGTTGATATCGAAGAAATTTCACAAAAATATGTTCGCCTTCCTCATGAAGATGGTTTTGTTATTTTTCCGTTATTGCACACAGTCGGATATTCTTCTGAATGAAATTCTATTGCAGAAGTCTATGAGTCGTATTAATAAACTTGCAGTGAAGTCTTTTAAGATAGACATATTCCTGGTGTTCATATGTTTGTTGTAGATGCAGCTGTAGTAAATAGGTCCTTTCGTTTGCATAAAAAGTGTATAGCACTTTTCTACACTCTATTTTAGTATTCGTTTGCTGATTGAATTTACACCAGTGTGGAGGAGGTGTAGCTTATCTACATCTCCTTTTGACTATGTGTAGATGAACTGAACTTCCTCTACACTGGTGTTAATCAAATCGAGTGTAGAAAAGTGCTACACTTTTCATGCAAACGAAAGGACCTAATACAAATACTAGCTTTTATTCATACGACTCAATATCCCACTATATTTTTTAAAATTGAAATATTAACATTGTATAAGAAAACGAGACCTCTAATTATAGTATTAATCAAGCTTCAACCCATTTTAGTTTATGACAGCTATTTTCTTATTCTTACCAATTATTATCATTCCGAATTTCATTCATAGAACTAGATAGAATTTGGCCTGGGCCAAATAATTCAATAAATTCACTATATTCTTCCTGGGATGGAAAATTCATTTATACTTGATTTTGGGTCTGCTTGAGACTATTTGATTACTTTGGTTTCCTGTTGACTACATTTAAATAATTACCAAAACCTTGATAAGAATATTTACTTGTATAAAATCTCTCATTCTTGATTTCCAAATTTGTCTAACGGCCCGAAACGGCGAGCACAGTCTGTGAGGTGAAGTAGGTTGTGAAAATCGTGTGACATGTAGTGACGGCCATAAATGTTTTGAGTTTGTTGAACAAAATAGATGAGTAATTTTTCTGCATTATTATAAAGATCTGTTAGAGAAAATGATACTAAAATTGTAATACCCACAAAAAGACATATGAAATGATCATATTTTTCTCTTGTGCTTCAAAATAACAACACCAGTATACAAAAGAAACAATCTTAATTCAGTTGCTTTCCACCTTTTACTTTCTGAAACGCTTCGCGACTTTCTAGGGAATTCAGATGGTACATATACAGCTATCCGCTTTATTAATGCATTCATATTGTTAATTATCCTAGCTGGTAAATTATGCGGTGGTTTACCAAATATCCAAGTTCCAACAAGCAGCTTTTTGGTAACACCTAACAAAAAAGTATCGTTTGTTCGTTTAATTGAATTAATATCTGGAAAACAAACACGGTCTTCAAGATATATTCCTTCTTGACAGCACTTAGTGCATGAAGAATAGCCACTGTGACTCTTCACCTTCAATAGATATGACTTTGCTGGGGCATCAAAGAGAAAATACTTCAACCTAAATGTAACCAACCTTTCCCTCATTTTCAAACCATTCTGAGATAAATTGATTATGTCATTCACAAGATCTACCAAAAATTCATTTGGATCATGGGGTTTCTGGTACCCATGGTATATACCAATCAAAAATACATTTTGAACTGATATGTTCAAATTCAAGAGAACCCCTAAAATAGGATAGACTTGGCTGCCAGAACTTTTACTTAATGGGAGTCCATCAATATTTACAGCTATTTCAATAGTTTCTGGAGGTTCTAGGTTATGTAACTTAAAAAAATCACTCAGCACATTCTCAAGGCCCAGATGGCAGTAGGTACCAGGGCTCACAATTTGGGTATTTACTTTACGAGCAGTTGATAAAAAGGATCGAGCACTTTTTGGGATACCGTCCAAACCGGGTTGTTTCCTTGAAATATGTTTCCTTAGAATAATAAGTAACTCATTAACAGCTTTATGTGTTATTTGATTATGTACAGCCCACATTTTAATCTCTTCCTGAAAACTCAGCTGGGTTATTTGATGGCTCGGTCCTGGGAGACAAGTATTTTCAACTACATCATTTGATAACTGATGATCATGCATCAATTCGGTAGCAATACTCCGATTTTCTGGTGGAGTCAAGAGCTGAATCATTTCAGTAGAACAACTATATACTGTTTCTTCAGCGCTCTGGTCATACTCTGACCAATCAGTAATATTGTTCTCTTCAGAAGCATTGTTTCGAGAAATCAACAATGTTTGGTAGGTCAACTTTTTCACTTTTCTCAAAAAACATTTCTTCATTGTTGCGAAGAAAATCACTGACTTTAGGTGAATAGGTACTCTGTATATCCCACAGAACACTAATACTAATATAGGGCATTTAGTCCTTCATATCTTAACTTACCCAAAGGTTGAAATAGGTATCAGAAATTGTGTGGTATATAATAATAACCTTTAACAGCACTACTTATACATTAGCAGCAGTCCAGGGTTTTCACTTAACCGATATAAAAACTTTTTTAATTATAAATTATAACGCCACGCCTTCGACATCGGACGATCCCAGTCAGCTTCCCGCGCTCCAGCTCAACCTTCTAACTTCTAACCTATTTCATAGATTGTATTTCACAGCAGTAAAGTCTTGAGCACCGAACCACAGATTACAGATCTCTGTAATCTGTGGCACCGAACTCTAATATTTTTGGAGCATAAACAACTTGTCTACGATATAAAACGTAGATGACTGGCAAGGAGATTGTTCAATCTCCTCTGCTTATATTCTATAGTATATCCAAATCCAAGAGGCCAGCCGTAAACATTGCAGCATGCAGTAATCACGCGTCAAGAACGTGATAGCGCAGAGGTGTACTAATAAATTTTATTCCGAGAGCGTTATATTTTGAAACTTTTTAAGTGTTCCAGTTCCGGTGAAAAATATGTTTGCTTATGTACGAGTCTCAGTAATGAACAATTAATCTAAAGTTCCCACTTTAATACAAACTATGTATATAAATGTGTAACAATATTTTTTGTAAAAGTGACTAGTCCGTAGTGTCGTCAGAAGATGCAGAACTTTCTTCTAAGTTGACGATGACTGGTGTTATATCATCCATAATATTATCCAATTTCCACATGTCCACCTCAACTTTTTGTTTGACATGTTCCACGCACTTTCTCCATCGTTCGGAAGTAACCCGTGAGAGGGCCTCTTGAAAAAGATTTTGTACTTCAGCCATTTTAAATGTGTTGTTTTTATCTGCCACAAAATTCTTGACATCGGCCCAAATCAATTCAATAAGGTAATATTTTGGGCCTTTGCGGTTTCCTCCACGATGTATTTTTCAAAGTTTTCTTTGTTCTGCCTGACTATCTGCAACAATTGCGATTTTATGAGGTCAGTGGTGAAATCAATATTTTTCTCCCTCAACCATTGTTGGATATCACTCTTTCTGAATTGTCAGTTAGGAATTTTTTCCATTTTCCTTGAATGGTAAGGAGCATTATCTAAAACTACTACAGATGATGATTTATCCTCACTACTACAGAATTTTCCTCCAATTTAGGAAGTATACCCTCGAACCACTTTTCGAAGGACTGACCATCCATTTCTTCATGGTAGTCACCAGTTTTTTTGGATTGGAAAGTACAGAGTCCTCCAGTTAAAAAACCAGTGTCACTGCCAATATGACATACTATAATTCTTTGCCCTTTGCCTGGAAAAATATATTCACTTCATTTGAAAAAGAATGTTGAAATTGTTTGCCACCAAAAAGGTACTAACATCAAGTTTCACAAAACTTTGATTGCTCGATCAAGGATTTGGCATTCGATTTCCAGAAGGAAATCATTGAAACTTTCATATTTCCGAATATATTGGAGGAGTAGCAGATGAGAATCATTAAATGGGCGAGTATAGATAACACGACATTACAAAAAAAATTTTTGTTCTTTGTCCTAACGTTTATATCCGGTTAATTATGCACAAAAACGAAAAGAAAATAACTTTTTTTGATATAAAGTTTGCTTTTGAGATAGTTATAGTATTAATAGTCGTTCTTCATTTTTTTTATAATTTTTAATAATTCAAAAAGACCGTCCGATGAGAGTGGGGTGTTTACGTTTACAAGGTGCCGCTAGAGGGCACTCGAGTCATAAACAATGATCAGGTGTTGTTTACTAGCCCAGACAAACTTCAAATATCGTCAAGAAAGTGTAAATACGATGCTGATGCATTTTGTTTTATATGTGGTCAATTTATCATAATTCGTGACGTGAAATACGAATTAAAGACATCTCACGTTCTCTCTGAAGCCTATGAAGCATATTTTGACTTTCCTGTTTGGAATCAAGACAATCCATGGGCTCCCCATGTTGCTTGTTTTTATTGTAAATGCTATCGTTGAATCAGTCTCCTAAACACAGAAGCAAACTTTTTCATGCCATATATTTTTTTTCGTCTAATTAGGATCTAAACTATCGAAATTTTATGCTTTACAGTCAAAGTCAAATTTGGTGTTGACCCGTGTAATTATTTGGTGCAAGAATGATATTCAGAATGCTTATGACCAACTTATCGACTGAAAACTAATTGACGTTCATCCGTCAATCGATCGTTGATTCTATGATCAAGCTTTATGAAACCGACGGTTAAACGCGGGTTAAACTCAAAATTCAAGACCTTACCAGACCGATTTTTTAATCCAGTAGATAGTCCAGCAAGTAACGCTTGCCGAGAAGATGTAACTGTTTCGTCGGTCCACACTTTGGATTTAGTATGACCGGCATTTACCCAAGTTTCATCCAAGTAGTAAATCTTCCTGTTTTCATCACGGAAGGCCCTAATTTTCGTGAGATAGTTTCTTCTTCAACATTTAATGTCGTCACGGTCCATTAAAAAACTGTTGCGTTGGCGACGTCCATATTTGAAATTAAGTTTTTTCAATATATTAGAGAAGGTACTCTTCTTAAAATTTGGCAAGTTCGAGTCTTCATTAACTATTTTTAATACTTTCTCTATAGTCGGGTGTTCATTTCTGAAGAAAAACTCGCGAACTTTTCGCCGTATTACATTTTTATCGAAATCTGATAAGGACTCCCATTTGGTGGTCCGATTTTGATTTGTTGCCGACTGTGATAGAACACCGGAATTTATGTATTCGGAAATAATTTTCCTAACACTTCGAGCTCCAATGCTAAGTCTCTCAGCAACTCGGAGTTCTACGTCCTTTAAATACATTCCTGCATTTTGAATAATCTCAATTTTATTCAAAATCATTTCTTTTATCTCGGTACTGAAGTGTCGTTTCAGACGTCTCTCTTTTGGAGGACTTAAGTCAACACGCGATTCCTCAGCAGTATCAGTACTTGACATTATCTTAAATGCTTGTAACTTGAATAACTTGCTACAACTATAAACCAATTTACGAAAGAAAAAGCAATGAATGACCTCTGCAGTTCTGCACAACAATTCGCATACAATCAATGAATCAAACGTAATGCGGTTCTGCGGAAGGTGCTTCTTACTCCCGCCTTCAAACATGAAGCTTTGACCAATAAGAGGAGTACCTCAAATAAGATCACGCGTTAGTCAGTTTGTTTACGCTGGCCTCTAGGATTTGGATAGACTATATATATTATAACTTTTAAAATCTATACGTATATGATTAAATGCAGTTTGTTGCCCATTCGTTGATTTCAAAAATATTTGCCATAGTGATGGTGTTGATTATGTTTTTATGCTAAAGTTTCGATTTCAGCACTGGCAAAAGAATGTTTTCCGAGAAAATCGAAAGATAAAAAATACTTTGAACCAGAATGTATCAGATCAGCTGTAAATTGTAAAAGACCACCAGCCCTGAGTGTTGAAGTGGCTAATTCGACAATTTGATTGGTTGTAATTTCTCATCAACTGTCATAACTTTGAAATCAAAGATCTTTGTTAAAAATTGCTCATTATTTTGGTTGCGAAGCCAATTCCTTTTGAAATAGAAATAGGATAACGGCTTGTGATTCATCAGTTCTTATGAATGGAGGAACTTCCCCAGTTGTTTTTTTAACAAACTTTAACAAATTGAAAGCAAAAATCTATATACAGAGACACATGCTATCAAAATGCCTTTCGAATAATCACGGAATATTCAAATACTTACATTTCAGCTTGATAGGCCGTTTGAATATACCAGCAATATTCAAGGAGAATATCTGATGAATATTCGTGAAAACATATTCCAGGAATATTTTTTATGGATATAAGATACAACGCATATTCATGAAATATTCCAAAGATATTGCAATATTTATTGGAAAATGGGATGTTATAGGCATATTCCTGGAATGTTAAGTGCCGTCTGGGTTATAAGTGACAGACACTTTCCATTGGCCAAAACTCTTGCCAGACGTTTTGAAGCTGCACAAAAAATAAATGAACTTTACTTATTTTCTTCTCGATCTTATGATACAGGCATCCTGAACTCTTATTTTCCAAAAAAAATTGGATTAACCAAAATTTCGATTATCCGAAATCACTTTCGTCCACATTATTTCGGATAATCGAGACTGTACAGGGTGGGCAAAATTCGTTGTCTGTTGAAGGGATCTCGAGAACTATAGCAGCTAGAAGAAAACGGATGACACATTCTCGAGCTCTTTTTTCATGGCTACTCCAAAACTGAAAACAGATCCATCCTAACGTTCATAGATTTTGAGTTATGAGCAAAAATTGAGAAACTGCCATTTTCAATGAAGCTGAATAACTCGCTTATTTGAACTCGTATACGAAATTCCTTGTTACATTCTACAGGCACTTTTTTATGAGGAACTTGAATATGATATCATTAAATTTTGTGATACAGTCATTTTCGAGATACGACAGGGATTTCACATGTTTGATATTGAAATATGTCATTGAAGTAACTATAAAAAAGTTATATTTCATCATTCAGACGAATAGTAGTGACCAAACATCCCCTCAATATTAACATTATTTAGCCGGGAGTGTGAGCGCGAGAGCACTATGCGTGGCTTTCAGAGTGAGTGGGACTATGGTAACTCGGTTCCCTTTCACAATTTGTTTGGAGTCCCTTTACTGTATGCTATACATTGCTCGCACATGGCACATACACATACCTAAGAGTATCAACACTTGCATATACACAGCACATAATTATACCCAATAAACGAACTAACTGCATTCATAGTCCCTTGTTAATTCAGATACAATAGGCTAGGTAGTACTTTCTTTCGAAGTCTCAGATAGTGAATAGACTGGCATGTCCCTCATTGAAAGAATAATTGTTTTATATTTCCGTAGATGATGCCAGGTTTTGCAGCAATCGATTGCAGTACAGTACCTGGTGGGCTAAATTCGTTGTCTACTGAAGGGATCTCGAGAATTATAGCAGCTAGAAGAAAACGGACGACACATTCTCCAGCTCTTTTTTCTTGACTAATCCAAAACCTAAAACAGATCCAGCCTAACGTTCACAGATTTTGAGTTATGAACGAAAATTGAGAAATTGTCATTTTCAATGAAGCTGAATAACTCGCTTATTTGAACTCGTATTCTAAATCTGTTGTTACATTCTACAGGCACTTTTTTATGAGGAATTCGAATATGATGTTGTAAATTTTTTGATCCAGTCATTTTCGAGATACGACAGGGATTCCTGATTTTTCAAACGTAAACTATAGTTAAAAATACTTTCATCTTGCTGCAAATTTTTTGCTGATTTCAAAAATGTATCATATGTCGCTATTCACATGAATATAACATAAGAAAAAAATAACAGTACTTTTTCCTTCTTTTCGATGCACTGTTGAATTTTCAGTAGGCTGGCGTAACCATAGTGACCGTTGAAAATGCATTATGGTTCGTGAACTGTGATAGGAATCACCGACTGTCGAATAATTATTTCTTTTATATATCGACAGACTTTCGTCTGATTATTAAAAATGAAAATTTGTTGAATTATCGTTCTATTTATGAAAGAAACTTAACGAGTCAGTAATATAACGAAAATAAGGTAGCTACCTATAATTATAATTTTAACAAAAGAAGGATGATAAAAAATAGGTACTACTTCGAATTGTGAACCATCGTAGGATAAGCACGCCAATCATCGCTAGAACAAACTATGTCAAATTAATCATCGATATTTATTCAGCAATCCGTGATTTCAATCATGAAGGCTCAGATTCACAAAATATAATGCATATTTAACGGTTGCTATGGTGAGCCAGCCTACTTATAATTCAACAGAGAATCGAAAAGTAGGAAAAAGTATTGAATTTTTTCTCGTGTAATATTCATGTGAATAGCGACATATGATACCTTTTTGAAATCAGCAAAAAAAATTGCAGCAAGATGGAAGAACTTTCAACTATAGTTTACATTTGAAAAATCAGAAATCCCTGTCGTATCTCGAAAATGACTGTATCACAAAATTTAATGATATCATATTCAAGTTCCTCATAAAAAAGTGCCTGTAGAATGTAACAAGGAATTTCGTATACGAGTTCAAATAAGCGAGTTATTCAGCTTCATTGAAAATGGCAGTTTCTCAATTTTTGCTCATAACTCAAAATCTATGAACGTTAGGATGGATCTGTTTTCAGTTTTGGAGTAGCCATGAAAAAGAGCTCGAGAATGTGTCATCCGTTTTCTTCTAGCTGCTATAGTTCTCGAGATCCCTTCAACAGACAACGAATTTTGCCCACCCTGTACAGTCTCGATTATCCGAAATAATGTGGACGAAAGTGATTTCGGATAATCGAAATTTTGGTTAATCCAATTTTTTTTGGAAAATAAGAGTTCAGGATGCCTGTATCATAAGATCGAGAAGAAAATAAGTAAAGTTCATTCATTTTTTGTGCAGTTTCAAAGCGTCTGGCAAAAATGGACATGAAAAATGTCACTTATAATATAACTATAGCATAATATTGTAACATATATAAAAATCAGCAATGTGAAAATAAGTTATTTTTAATTACCTTTGCCACCTGGTATCTGCCCAGGTGTCACTAGGCAAGCTCGCAAGCTAGCAAGTTCGCAGGTATTCTAAGCACATGAGACTCTACTGAGATACTAAAGTTTCATCTGTGTGAAAATAAGTTATGTCTGGTCGCTCTGGGATCTTGGACTATGTGTTCCTTATCGTTGAGGTAATCCCAGGCAGAAAATACTATCTGGAGCTGATTGATGATTAGCTTGAATTGATTAGTTCCAGCCAAAAATGTGGTTTTGAAGTTAATTCCATCCAAAAATGTGGTCTGGAGTTAATTCCAGCCAAAAATGTGGTTTGGAGTGAATTCCAGCCAAAAAGCGAGAATAAAGTTTTTACTCTCGCCAATTCAAATTAAGAAAATTTCATTTAGATAACGGATGATTGCCGATAAATCATCTAAGATCAGATATGACAGGCGTTTTCTCCTTCAGGAGCGAAACTTAAAACGCAAATTGAAATCAGCGAAAAACATCTCACGCGCATCAAAACTGACAGAGGCTACATCATATGATACGACATTTACAAGACGTTACAAAGAATTCTGCGGATGCCAATGGCGTTGCAAGAATAAGATGATACGTTGACACTAGCGTGCAAGTCGTTGCATCTTCTTCTATATCACCTAATCTTTCTTCAACGTTTCCAATCTTGTCTTACACGTTTTCAGTCTTGTCTTCCACATTTTCAATCTTGTCTTCCACATTAATACTGTATTTCACGTTTCCAATTCTGTTGTCCAGTGTAATTGTTCCTCAACTCATTTTCTATGGATGTCAATATTGTCAATTCATCTCCCAAATTATCCTCCACTTTATTAGTGTTTTTCTCTATTTTATTGATGTTTTCCTTCATTTTCTTAGTGTTTTCCTCCATTTCATTTTTCATTTTCTTAATATTTCTCTCTATTTACAACCTCATTTGGTCAAAGGGTTGCTTGAGAAATTGCATACTCGCTTGGTACATTTTTTCTGCTGGCGATCTCGTTATCAGCATTCAGAATGTACTACAATTGGATTAACACAATACCCTACACCTGATACTAATGTAATGTTCTCTGGGATAATCGAATGGTCTTCTTTACGGACAACTAATGCACTAATTGTTGTACAAGGACAACTCGAATTTATTTACACACTCAACTAATTTACTTATACTACTTTGCAGTTTGTCACTGTTCGGAATTCACTGTTTACTCGGTTCTATTCAGAACACTCACTGCCCTGGGGCCCACCGTGCGTATCTTTTATATGGATACGCCACGGTCCTAGAACATTTCCATCTCTGAGAGCCATCGTTGTGTTTTCGATGTTTTGGAGCGGCGGCAGCCACGTATTCAGGGGATTCAGACGTAACAATGAGAAGACGTTTGAATAATCACTAAAAAGTCGACAAAAGTATTAATCTGTAGATTCCTGTTTTCATTGGTGCAGCGTGCAGTCTCGCATGCAACATTAATAGTTGGGGAGCCCACGATGAAGGTTTTCAAAGATGATAAAAAATCATGTACGAAATTCGTTGTATACTAAGGGGTTCTAGAGAAGTATAGCAGCTAGAAGAAAACGGATGACACATTCTTTAGCTCTCTTTTCCTGACTAAGCCAAATTTGAGAACATAATTCACCTATAATTTCTTACATTTTTAGATATTGGAACAAGTTAACTCATTGTCATAGACATACAGTAGTTGATTCCTCATGAAGTCAACACTATTCACGCACCTATTCATTAATTTTCTTTATTTTAGGGCTTCAGTGTTGAAGGAAATGAGAGTCTGCAAGAGGTTTTATCGAAAAATATTTATGTATGCCAGTGTCTAGTAGCATTAGAAATTGTGAGAAGCCACGGCTATTTTGTTACCAAAATGTTTGATGTATTCACCAGATTTAGTGTTGGTCTCATATATTTGATGTATAGGTGTTTTAAAAGAGGTGAATCATTCACTTTGAAAAACGAAATGGTACTTCAATTCTTCTCATTTCAGTTACAATTGTAAAACCAAATACCTCAAGACCAGCAAATGGTGAAAGGTACCTCATTTGTTACGACCTTCAGAAAAACGAGGAAGTAGAAAATATTCGGGAATATTTGAGGTTCATCGCGAAAAAATTATGGGATTTGAAAGGTGTGGAACAAAATGATATATTGGAACTTGTACCAATGAGAACAATCAAGGAGGATTCAACATTTTCTAATTATATCTTGGACAGCAATAACAAGTGAGTAGTTCGAAACGAAGATAGTTTCTTACTCCGTTGGTATCAGAACTTAGTGATACGAAATTCTTTTACAGACTAGGAAAACGGCAAATTGAAGCTTTAAAAAAGTTGAGAATGTTTTGCAAGAACTTGAGTCTACAAGATCCCAGACAGTATGAATTTCGTAAAAAATCTTTAGATTTTTGGCAATTGCCAGACAGAACGAGAAGTGATTTCGAGGAAGAAAATAAGAAAAAGATCCTATTGATGGATGATTATTTGGAGAAAACAGGTTAAGTTTACGAACTTCATTTCTCTCATTCTCTTTCTTCAAGTATGTATTACGAATCGACTCTAGTAATATAAAATGTTTCAGAGGTACTGGATTGTATTATAATTATTACCAGCTGACCCGGCAAACGTTGTTTTGCCATATAAATAATTTCCTTTTGTATGTTGTATTATGTATGTATCATAAAAAAATCGAAATTAAAAATTTTGTCTAAAAAATAAAAAAAAATTTTAGGGGTGTAATACCCCTAACATTTAGGGGAATGAAAAATAGATGTTGGCCGATTCTCATAGATACCGGATAAGCACAAAAAATTTCATCAAAATCGGTCAAGCCGTTTCGGAGGAGTATGGCAACGAAAACTGTGACACGAGAATTTTATATATTAGATGTGGGATCATATGGGTACTTCGGTACCTATGGAGAATCAGGATAATATAGTATAGTATAGTATATAGTATAGTATAGTATATAGTGTAGTATAATGAACGGCCGGATCAATTCAATTCAAATATTCTTTTAAAAGTGTTACTTCCGATTCTACGGAAGTACGCCAAGCTTTGTTATTTCAAATGGGACAGTTTAAATAAAATCAAATTTCTTAATCCAAACTTGGTCTGAGGAGTCATGTGAAATTCGAAAAAAGCTATCCAGTGAATATTTTTCTTTCACTATTCAGTATAAATTATTGGTTGAAGGAACTTGTAGCAACGTTTCGGATGATTTTTGCCGTCTTTTTCAGGCTATAAGTAGAATATTTCACTGAAATATCCACATACAATTGAAAGGATGACACGACAGCACAAACTGAATACATTAGGAAGCATCATTCGACAAACATTCTTTGAACTTTTTTCCAGCAATTTAAAAGTGAACACATAAAGAAATCTCAGACAAACAAATAAATTACTCCGATGTTTTGAGGAAAGCTGTCATTAAGTCTCCGGTACTTTGAATTTTCCTGAAGTTTCTTGATCCCATACTCGTATACATACGTTATGTACCTACATGCACAAAGTAGATACTATTTTGAAAATTGGACACAACACAAGCTTGCTAAGGTGCCCGTGTTGTGAAATTTATGTTATGTTTCTTCCTCAATAAATTGAAATTGAAAAAAAACCTTACCTTGAAGATAGAGGATTATGGTTCTCGCGAAAGTGTGCTACTTTTTATGAAACCAAGAAATCAAGAATGGTATAGCCAGAAATTTGGTAGCCTTTTTGGTTTTTGAGTTGAGTCAATGGAATTGAAAAGTATCACTTTTCAGGCGCCCTTCGTATCTCAATTAACTTCAAACTTATTGAAGAAGTTTGAACTTTTTCTTATAGAATTGATAGAATTAATTCCTTTTAGTTTTTTACTTGTGAAGCAAAAATATTCTGTGAATTGAACACTCTGTATATTATTTTCCATATACATAAGGCATGTTGGAAGTGGGTTTTCCAAGAATAGAAAATTGTATTCAATTATTTTTGAAAACAAGCTCAGTAACACTAATTCTCTTGAATTTTCTTGTATGTCTAGTTCAATAGCTATATAAGATGTCTAAAAATATGGTGTAGGATTCGATTTTGTTTTACGTCTTGTCGGGATATGAGATCAGTTTCGTTTTTCCCACTTCTACCTACGGTAGAATGGAAAAATGCTTTTCAGAAATGGACAGTTTATTGTCAATTGATATTTGAAAATAATTTGAAAACATTGTAACGTGTTTAGTTTTCAAGGGCTTGATCTCGAGCGCCAGCTATTCTCTATTATATTCTAATAAGGGAGAAATAGCAAACCCACCCAGAGGTATCTACTAGTTGGAGACAGAGTCTGGGGTTATCTATGGTGGTAGCGATAAGAAGTACTTCAAAACCGAATTTATTACAATAAATCTAAATAACAGTAAACCATACAATGATCTCCAAGTCAGAAATATATACTGGGTGGCACACCCCATACGCGGCGCTCATTTTGAGAAAGTAAATAAAGATATTTTGAAAATCTTTTCTTTTGGTGCGTGTAGGGTGTTCCAAAGCACAATTTAAAATTATTGTCATCTATACAGGGTATTCGAAAACAATTAAATGTAACACCTCAAAATGGAATGGCAAGCTCAAATTATGATGAGTTTCCTCAGATCACTTTATTCCTTAGAAGCACGCTTTACGAGATAATGGCGAAAAATTTAAGTTTTTGAATAGCAATTAATGAAGAACCTAGTTACGTCAGCGATACAGACAGTATTTTTTCGAATAGACAAATTAGCTACTCCTATACATAAAAAAATTTCAACTCTGGAATATACAGAATAATCATAATTAACTCTCAAACATCAACTATAAAGAATCGTCAAAAATTTTCTTATTTGAAATGGCATACCCGATATTTCTATATCTCGTTGAACGTAAAAATTAATTTCGAAACTATCTTCATACGGTTTTCCTACACCTAAACCTGATAGTTTCTCAGGAGTTTTTGACGATTATTTGTAGTTGAAGTTTGAGAATTAATTATGATTACTTTGTATATTCCAGAGTTGAAATTTTTATTTATGTGTAGAAGTAGCCAACTTGTCTACTCGAAAAAAATACTGTCTGTATCGCTGGCGTAACTAGTTCCTTCATTAATTGCTTTTTGAAAAACTCCATATTTTCAATTTTTCGTCAATATATCGTAAAGAGCGCTTCTAAGGTATAAAGTGATCTGAAGAAACTCATCATAGTTTGAGCTTGACATTCCATTTTTGAGGTCAAATACAGGGTGTTACATTTAAAAAAGTGTAACTTTGGTCTATATCTTTGTTTTCGAACACCCTGTATATATGACAATAAATTTAAATTGTCTGAACAACCTACACACACTACAAGAAAAGGTTTTCAAAATGTCTTCATTTACTCCCTTAAATGAGCGCCGCATCTGGGGTGGGCCACCCGGTATAGCTGATGGCCAAGTTCAAAATGAGAAAACAGAAATGAAACAATTAAACTATTACGGCGGTCAGTAATTCAAAATTAACACAGTGAAATTAATGAATCAAACAATATTCAAATTAATTAGACTCAGTCAAAATATCAGGTATAAAAAAAGCAATCAATAGCGGTCACTTTGATTCCTTCTGAGATAATAAAGGATGTACGGATTTCCGCAAAATTTACAGCGCCCGGTTGTCTCAGAAAGGTCCAAGTCGGTTAGTTCAGCGATTGGTTTGATCCCGAGCACTTTCAGTGATTTTCAGTTTACAGGCCAACCAAAATTGAAAATATTCAATAAACAGGACGGGACGGGGTCGATTCAGGTTAAACACAATGCAACAGTACACGGCTTACAGGATAACAGACGGGGTAGTTTATTGTGATCGCCAAGCATTACCAGCGGAAAGACTTTGAGACTTCTGGCGATTGGTCTCGATTTACCAGAGAGCCAGGTGACAGAAGTCTGATTTAAACAGGAAAACGAAAACAGATCTTAACAGGTCTAGAACGGGGTAGGTCATTGTGGCCTCTCCGTGGCAACCGCGGGTATACACGCTAAGCATTACCTGCGGAAAGACTTCGAGACTACTGACGATTGGTCTTGGTTTACCAGAGGTGAATTAATACTAAGAAATAGCAAAGTTAGATAAATAAAAGAATGGAATGTTGAATCACCAAGTATGCGGTATCAAGATAAAACTTACGGTTTGCTCCGGTATGGTCGCACCACTAATTGAAAGCAGATAAAGCGAATCGAAAGAATAATGAGATGAATCTATATCAAGTTAAAGAAGCTATCAAGAATCAACAATTGCCAAATAAAGAATCAATGTGAAATGACAGTCGAATAAAGAATCAAGGATGACTACAGAATAATGAATCGCGAACAACTGCCTAATCAAGAATCAATGCGAAATGACTGCCGAATAAAGAATTACTACAGAATAAGGAATGACGTTCGTCCGGTGGTGCGGCCCTATTTATTAACTTTTCAACACGTGAACGGTTATGTGACTAAAATTGCATCTAAAAATTCGGTATTCTCAAATTTTTTCCCAAGAAGAAATATTCTCTTTATCGGTGAAAGAAACTGTCGTTTTCTGCAATTCACGTTTTTTTTTTTGTATTCATCAGATTAACGGTGTTTTTGTGGAGGGAAAAACAACGCCGAATGCAGAAAAACACTTTTTCTTTGTTTTGAATTATTTCGGCGGATTACTAATGGAAATTTCAATTTTACGGAATTTGAATTTATCAATCAAGATTCTAAAAAATATTTCTAAAATGAAATTATATTCTACGGAATATCTAAATTAAAAGTGAAATTCCCATCAGATGGTGTTGCATTGTTTCATAGGGAAAATTGAAGTAAACGGACATCTGAATCGAGGCTTGATCTTGACTCAAAAAAATCAAGTATCGTTACATCCCCCGTCCCTCGGATAAATTGAAGTTGCGTTGAAGACACAAGTTCAAATTATAAGAGGGTTGACTAGTCCATACAACAAAAAGAATTGGGAATTCCTGACGGTTAAGCGCTCGCTATCTTACCCATACATAGTTTTCATCGTAATCTTAACAGTACAATACTAGTAAGTCCAGCGATCTATTTTTTTTGTGGATCCATCTTTCACCACCAAATCAATAAAAAAAATCATGGGCGAAAATAAAATCAATCAATCAAATCAACCCGATTTATACACTGTAGTGATGTTTACCCCCGGCTGTCCAGTTTCAAGAACGACTATTGGACCACGGTCAATACCGTATGTCTGATATAAATGCTGCAGTCTGTTAATTTTTCCCCTTATTTAAAATAGAATGCCGAAGCGAATAATAAGCTTTATGCAAAGAGGGATGGAGTGACTTCTTACCAAGGATTACAAATAAGGGTATATATTCTATAATTTCATACGTCCTTTTTTCTATTAAGAATATTTCACGGATTTCTACTCCAGGAGAAATATCAGTTCAGAAAAGACGGTCAGAGAAATTGATGGATAGAGTAAATAGAGAAATGAATAAATATCCTAATACAAGTTTTTTTCATACGGAAAGCCCTAGAGCTCCATATCCAACGATTAAAATGAACCTCCACTATTCTGTAGACGATGGAGTGCATGTTTCTCATATTTTGTCGAATGTGTAAAATGACTGGCCAATAAAATTGATAGAGATGTAAAATGTATCAGATTTACTCAGAAAAATTTCTGTTTCTTTTTGACAGCCCTAGAGCTCTAACTCATTCATTCATTCTACGATCGATATATTCCTCTTTTTTTGTTTTGAAAATACAAAATGGCCAAGAAAATTTATTTCTCCATGCACCCATTTCATCAATTTTCTTGGATGGCCTTTTTAAATTTTGACAAAAAAAGGCTCCATGCGCTCCATCGTAAAAAGAATGTCGGTTCATTTCCATCGTTGGAGGTGGTTTTTCTGAGTACATTCTGATACATTTCTTTATCCACCAATTTTCGTGGCCGGCCATTTTGAACTTGAAAAATGAGGAATATCCGCTTCATCGTAGACTGAAGAGTTCATTTTGATCCTCGGAGCTGTAATATAAACAAAAAATTATGTTAGGATATATCAGTCATCCCTCTATGTACTTCAGCCATTAGTTTCCTTGGCCGGATGTTTTGAACTGATTTATCTTCTGGAGAAGGAATCTTTAAAACATTCTGAATAGAAAAAAAAATCGGTTCATTTGATCGTTGGAGGTGGCGTTCTAGGGCTGTCAGAATGAAACAAAAATTTTTATGAGTACATTCTGATACATCCTTCTATCCACCAATTTTCTTGGACGGTCATTCTGAACTTGAAAAACAGGAGTAATATGCGCGTCATCTAAATATGAAAATCAGTAATGAAATCAGTGATTACAAAACATGATCTATATATATATATGATATATGTATATAGAAAAGCAAAGACCGAGTACAACTAATTTTTAAAATCTCTAAATTGAATTATAATAAAAGAATTATTCGTAATTCCGATAATGTTTGCAAAACAGTTTGGAAGTTGGTGAATGACGAATGGAATAATAAAAATAAAACTGACAATAAAATTACCCTCCGGGTTGATGGTGAACTTATTTCCTGTCCCTAGATGGTTTCGAAGGCTTTTGCAGAATAATTTACGGAAGTGAATGTTGTCTCTGTACTCACACTTTGGCGGTTCCTTGTCTGGTTCATGCACCTTGCAGACTTCCCTTAATAGTAATTTCTTCTTCTTTCCCGCTACTGCCGAGGAAATTTCATCCATCATTTGCTGTCTAAAGAATAGTAGTAACTCAGGTCCCGATATGATATCTGTCAGGGCCCTGAAATTATTGGCTCCTTTAATATCTGAGCCTGCTGCTTCTTTACTGAATGAATCAGTGTCTTCTGGTAATTTCCCAACTGTCCTCAAGCTGGCAAGGATTATACCGCTTTATAAAAAGGGGGATACCCAAGACATAACTAACTATCGACCTATATCTATCTTGAGCCAATTGTCTAAGGTCTTTGAGAGAGTAATTTATAGACGCATGTACAATTATTTAACGAAGTATTCTGTATTATCCGAAGAACAGCACGGCTTCAGACATGGTAGGTCAACCCAATCGGCCAGTTGTGAGTTTTTCGAAATTATATACAGCGGCCTAGACGGCGGTGACTACGTGGCCGGTATATTTTTTGATTTATCGAAGGCATTCGACACGCTGCAAAATAACATCATTTTAGATCAGATTTACCAGATGGGATTCAGGGGAGTGTTTCTGGATTGGATCAAGAGTTTTCTATCTGATCGCAAGATCAGATTGAATGACGTTTCATCAATTTTGATATTTATTGATGATCTGCCTGCGTACGTTGTAGACCATATTCTGATAATGTTTGCGGATGGTACTTCTATCGCTATTAAAGCAAAAAGTTGGCAGGAGTTGAAATTGTTGTGCGAAACCATAGTAAATTGTTTCATTGGTTGGTGCCACAGAAACGCACTAATCCTCAATCTCAAGAAGTTGGTTATAGTCAAGTTTCAGAATCAGGATAATCCGAGCGATGAACTTTTGATTGTTGATCATAAACTCGGAGAATTGAGGACGACAGACGGGGTGAAATTTCTGGGCCTGCATGTGGATGGAAACCTTAGGTGGTATCTCCACACAGATCATGTTTGTGGAAGGCTTAACAGCTCTTACTATGCCTTATTACGTCTCAGAAGTTGTCTCCCTGTCGAAGAATTGCTGACCATTTATTACAGCATGGCATACAGTCATATGAGTTACAATGTAGTTCTTTGGGGCTACTCGACAGGGTCGAATCGAGTTTTCATTTCTCAGAAACGCGTCATAAGGCTTATATTCAAACTTCGGCCACGTGATTCATATCGTCCGATTTTCAGTCAGTTTCGTATCCTTCCCTTCCCTTGTATATTCATCCTTAATTGTCTTATTTATATCCACCTGAACATCGGAAAATACAGGAAATGTTCTGATTTTCATGGGTATGAAACACGACACACTTATACCATAGCCTTCCCCAGGCATCATACAGTTAAATATGAGTCCTCACCGAGTAATATAGGTACCAAATTATATAACCATTTGCCCAGTCGCTTGAAATCAATGAGTGAAAAAAAATCTTTCAAGAGAGAAGTTAAGTTCCTTTTTACTATAGTGTGGAGGAGTTCCTTAAGGACTCCATTTGTTGAATCTGTTATTTTTTTTCTCTTGTATTTGCTATAATATATGACTTGTCCTATACATTTCTTAAATGTCCAAAAGGATCAATAAAGTTTATTTATTTATTTATTAACAATATCTTGAAAAAAGAAAAATCCCTTAGTAATTTCAGAAGTATGGTGACGAGTTCTATTTAACGGAATACAAGGAATTGAGGAGGACCATCAAGCGTGACATTGGATTGGCTTATAGGAACTTCATTCGGGTATCAGAAGATAGAATTCCACAAGATTCGTCTTCTTTCTGTTCTTTTATTAATGGCAAGAGGGGTAACTCCAGAATTCCTGGTGAGATGAGACATAGCGGGAAAACTTATTGCGGACCCACTTCTATCGCTAATGCCTTTGCTGATTATTTTCGTTTGGCTTATGATCCTGTTGTGGACTGTAATGCATGTGATGTGGATGGTGCTGGTGGTCCGGACGCGATACGCACTGGATATATAACACAGGATCAAATAATTGCCGCCGCCAGGAAACTCTCTCATAAACTTACGTCTGGTCCAGATGGGATACCAAGTTTTATTGTGAAGGACTGTATTTATGCATTGTCGTATCCGTTGAGCCATATTTTAAATCTCATATTGAGCAAGGCTACTTTTCCTAGAGCATGGAAATTGGCTAAGATTGTACCAGTCTTAAAAAAAGGAGACCCCTCCATTGTTGGTAACTACAGACCAATTTCAATTTTATTAAACTTCTCCAAGCTATTTGAAATTATTGTCTACAACAATATATATCCAGCTATAAGGAACCATATTAAGATCGAGCAGCATGGATTCATGGTTGGGAAATCTTGCACGAGCAATTTGACTGTATTTTCCCAGTATATTTGCGAAGTTCTTGATTCTGCTGGTCAGGTTGATGCAATATATACAGACTTTCAGGAGGCCTTTGACAGGGTCGCACATGAGCTTCTGATATGGAAATTGCGCAACAAATTCAGTTTCTCGGAGATCCTTGGCGAGCTGTTTCGTTCATACTTGGTTGATCGTCGTCAGTTCGATCAGCTTGAGGGTATAAGATCATCTGACTTTATACCCACTTCTGGGATACCTCAGGGGTCTAATCTAGGACCACTCTTATTCATTATATTCGTGAATGATCTGATGGATGTCCTTGGCTTGCCGTATCTGATGTTTGCGGACGACTTGAAGTTGTATTTCGTAATTCGTTCAGTAGATGATTGTGTTCGACTCCAGCTGGAACTTAATAATCTTGTCAATTGGTGTAAAAACAATCGTTTGAATTTGAATGTTTCAAAGTGTAGTGTTGTTAGCTTCACAAGGAAAGTAGATATGCTGAGGTATGATTATGTCGTCGGGAATCTGATCCTTTCTCGAGTTGATAGGGTGTAGGATCTTGCTGTAATCTTCGATCAGAAGTTTTCGGTCATCTCGCATATCTCCCAACTCATTTCGTCTGCCTCGAGAACATATGGATTTATTTATTTTTTTTTTTTTTTATTGAAGATGGCCGACGATGAAGATGCGGTGTCAGATGTATCCGACAAAAATGATCGAGATTACAGTTATTTTAAGTGTTGTGCTTCGAAAATAAGCAAAATAAAAGTTTGTGTACAGTGCTTTTCAGTTATCCATCAATCCTGTGCTAAAAAGATACCCAACTTAAAATTTCTGGATGGAAATAAGGTTGTTTGTTGCACTCAAACGATCGAACAAAAAGGATGGAAACAAACCGACGAATTAGAAACAAATAGCCTGAGGATGGAAATTCGATATCTACAAGAACTTCTAGCAGAAACCAGAGACATAAATGATATACTAAAATTAAATAATACCTCTTATTGGAGAAAATACAAAAAATGGAAAAAAATTATGACTTGCAAACAATAACTAATCATTCGGTTGACGTAGTTGAAAATACAAACACCTGTAACCGGAATGTAGATCCTTATGAGAGCAGTAAAATTACAAGATCAGTTACCAGACAACAGAGGGCAGCACAAGTTAAAAGTCCGATACATAAAACTGGAACCAGTGTAAATGCTAATAAAAATTCATTGTCTGTGAACACGGATGACAGGCGTGTTAACCCAGAAATACAAAATAAAAACATAAATAATCCAGATATTCTGATTCCTAAAATAGTTACAGAAACATACGAAATGGGACCCGTAGACAAACAAATAAGACCTACTTCCAATCCTCCATCGGATGAATTTCAAATGTCAAAACAAGAAGACAAAATAAACCAAAACCAAATATAGGAACTGGACTTTCAGAGGAAACAACATTCAAATCAGTAAAATTGGACAAACAGGATAAAAAATTATGGCTGTTCACCGCCCAAGTCAAAGAAAATGTGGAGGAAAAAGTGGTGAAAGAATATGTTATGAATAAAGCGAAAATACAAGAGAATGAAGTATCAGTCACATTAATAAACACTAAGAACCAGGAATATTTAAACTATAAATGTCTTTTAGTTGGAGTTCCTCTCAAAATAAAAGAGGAAATATACAAAAACGATTTTTGGCCTAGTGGAATCAAGTTTGCAAGGTTCGATTTCCGCAGGGGGCAACATTTTTTAGAAAAAAACAAAGGTTAAATCCGCAATCTTTTGAAGATTGTTGCACGAACAAAGAAAAAAAAAGCAAAAACAGTAAACAATTTAGCATACTACATCAGAATGTTTGCTCTGTGGGAAATGCCAAGGATCGCCTAGAAGAAACACTAAGGGAAAATGATGATGTTAAAATTCTTTGCATAACAGAACATTGGAAGACAGAAAATCAGTTGAAATTCTATACGATTGGAGATTTCTCACTAATAACTTTTGTTTGTAGAAATGAGAAAGAACATGGGGGAGTTGCCATATATGCTAAAGATGGAATAGAAGTCAAGGAGAGAAAGGAAATAAAGAATATATCAAAGAAAGGTACATTTGAATGTGTAGGGATAGAGTACAACTTGAACAGTAGCAAACATGTTTGTGTTGCAATTTATAATAATGGCAACATAGAAACACTTATAGAAGCATTAGAACCAGCATTGCAAAAATTATTTGATGAGAATATAATGATAACTCTGGTTGGGGACTTCAATGTTAATTTTTCAGTAGATACAGCTAGAAAATGGGAAATATTCGGCATGTTGAGAACATATAACATACAGCAAACAATTTACGAACCCACAAGAATAACAGCCACAACAGCCACTTGTATTGATAACATTTTTACAAACATTGGGGAACCCTATGAAGCAAAGGTTATACAAACACACATTTCAGATCACACAGCCCAGAAAATTGGCTTCAAAATAGGAAATGAACAAACAAAGAAGTCATATAAGAGATTATTCTCACCAGAAAATATTCGGATTTTCAAAGAATTATTAAAAGACCAAAATTGGACAGCTATTTATGAAATACCTGATAAGGATGTAAATGGTCAATTCAATACATTTCATGATATATATTTACAGCTTTTCAACACAGCATTTCCATTGAAAAAAGTTTCAAGACAGAAGAAACCAAAAGTGGTCGTTGATGATCCCACAATCAAAGAAATAAAGAACAGACTAGATATATTGCTCGTGCTGAGTACTTATGATGGGAAATTCAAGAATGAATATCGAGAAACAAAAATTGAATATGATCGATTATTAATGACACATAAAAAGAAAAAATATGAGACTGATTGAAAATTCAGATAACAAGGGTAAAACAGTTTGGACAGTAATAAATTCATTAAAGAACACAACTAAAAAGAGCACTGAATTAGTAGGAGATCCCATTCAGACCGCAAATAAGATGAACAATTTTTTCATAAATGCAGGAATCACACTCACGAAGAACATCCAGGACGATGAAACATTCGATAATATCCAAGAAATGAACAAATCTATTTATTTGCAAAAAATTACAGAAGAAGAAACAAAAAAAATTATAAAGTCATTGAAGAATAAACACTCAAGTGGATATGATGAAATCTCCAACCACATTATAAAACAAACATCCGAAGAAATAATTCAGCATATAACTCACATTATTTACAACTCATTGAGACATGGTATTTTTCCTGATAAACTGAAAATAGCAATTGTGAAGCCAATTCATAAAAAAGGTGATAAAGACGACTTTAACAACTACAGACCTATAAGCATTTTACCCAGTTTCTCCAAGATCATGGAAATGGTGTACTGCCAACAAATAATGAGATATCTAATAGAGAATAAAATATTTAGAGAAAGTCAGCATGGTTACTTAAAAAGAAAATCCATAAAAACAGCAATCTTTCAATTTATAAACAAAGTAGTGGAAGCTTTCGAAAATAAAGAATTGGCAATGGGAATTTTTCTCGATCTAACAAAGGCGTATGACTGTTTGGACAGCAGAAAACTCTTTAGAAAACTAGAGAATTATGGGATCCGAGGACCAGCTCTAGAATGGGTCAAGTCATATTTAGCACACAGACAACAGAGGGTTGAATTGGAAATGCATGGAGAGATTATCAGATCGAATCTAGAAGAACTAATCCTAGGAATCCCACAAGGAAGTATGGCGGGACCATTATTATTTATAATATATTTAAACGACTTCAAACTAGATTCAGAGATGAAAGAACAATTAGTGACCATAGTTAATTACGCAGACGATACAAATTTGCTTCTGATTGAAAAACTGTACACACTGCTAAAGATGTTATGTGAACGTACATTATGTAAGACAAATGAATGGTTTAAGAACAACAATCTTCTCCTTAATGAAGAAAAAACAAAGTTTATTCTTTTTTCACCAACCAATTCAGGAATTGAAGAAGATAGCTCAATAGAACTCAGCCAAGTAAAATATAACATCCTAGAATCCACCAAATTTTTGGGCATATACATAGATAAAAACCTTAACTGGAAGGAGCATATAAATTATTTGTATGAAAAAACAACAACAGCTGTCTATGGTTTCAGAATTATGGCCAGGTATCTTGGAAATAATTACATGAAGACAGTTTATCATGCGATGGTAGAAGCCAAACTTAGATTTGGTATCATATTTTATGGGTCAGGCAATATAGAACAACTATTTATTCTGCAGAAGAAAGTGATAAGAATTTTAAATAATATCAAATATGATGAAACTTGCAGAGGTGTTTTCAGGAGATCTGGAATATTGACTAATGTACTCTACATACAAGAATGTGTCCTTTTCATCTTGAACAACCAAGCTCTATTTGAGAAGCATGAAAAGAGAAGAACTTTCTACGATACAAGAAATTGTGACTTCATCTATCCCAAGCATCGCCTGACAACATCTCAGAAGCAGGCAGAATATAGATGTTTGAAGTTGTATAATTCTCTTCCAGGGAATATAAAATCAATTTCAAATATTTCATGTTTAAAAAAAAGTTTATTCAAATATCTCCTCTACTTGGAACCATATTCTTTGAGAGAATTTAATTCAAATTTATGAACCAATAATTTACTTCTTGTTGTTGTTTTGACACTGTTCTTTTCATTTCCGTATTTGTGAAGATGATAAGGAATTAAAGATTATTATTATGACTTCAGCCTTGCGGCTTTCACACTCCTCTCCAGAGGAAAATTCACTTATCCCAGATATCTCAGATATCAAAAGGATTAAGCTCTGTTGGAGCCCTTTCCAGGTATTCGGGCCTGGTGGTCGGGTCCGGGTCGCTCCTCGGCTTCCTGCCGCCGGTAGGATTCCTGTTCCACCCGCACTTCCTGTCAGGGTAGACGGTGTTCCTCTGAATTTCCCATGTACTTGCGTACAGTTCTCGCCGTTCCCAGCAGTACCGCCTTCTGCATGACTCTATAGATATTTTCATCCAACTGAAGTTTCCTCAAGTTCTCTAGTAGTTTCTTCGGTATCAGGCTGTCTCAGCATCGTCCTTATATTTCTCTTTGAGGGTGCTAAATCGTTGGTGGTCCAAGAGATGATACCGAATGAGTAGCTCAGCGCCGAGCTTATGCTCTGTTTCAATGAAATTAACAAATCAAGGCTAAATATAAATTTTCAGTCGACTTGATCGAGAATTTCAGGAGTTATAGCCAAACGGAGATTCGAGAAATTTCAGAAAACCCCGAAGAACCAAAGGCACCTATATATAGGGTGTCCCAAAACTAGTGAATCAAACGTCACACCACGATAGAGTAAATCAAATACTATCGAATGACACCAACATTCAGTTGAGCGAAAATGTACCGTTTCTGAATGAACCTAACCTAAAGTTGCCGATTTTCGAACTATTTTTTCAATCACAAGGCCAATTTGTGATTAAGGATAGCGTTTTTCTTCCATATTATTACCCCTAGAGAGGGGGTTTATTCTGAGTAATAAAAATCATGTAGAAAAAACAATTATTGTAATTTACATTTATTTAGGTTATAGATTCACTACTTGAAATAATTTCAATTAGGGGAGGTAAAACAATAATCTTAGTTCAATATAATTTAAACATTCAGTGTGTAGCATCTGCCACGATCGATCGTCTATCACACCGCGCATTGAAAGATTTATTTCATTCAAGTATTTTCTATACACAACTGTCAGAAAACTTAACATGACTTCTTCAAGTGATGGTACCTATTCTGAAATGGAATTGGATGACAATGGAGTTTGGAAAAAAGCAAGATACAAAAGGAAAAGAGACAAGAACCCTACTTCGCCAACACAACAACAATCGAAAAAACCCGCATTTCCATCTGCAAAGTATAAGGAAAAGAAATCAGACAACTATCAAGATAAGCAAACAAAAAATTATCAACCAACACAAGGGAATTCCAGTGATGTCTCACCAGATGGTCAACAAACACCTCAAAATGTATACAACAACCAAGGAAGCGATAATGACGGAGATGACCCATTTAGGGGATTTCCATCTGACACAAATCACACAAAAACAGAGAACTATTCACAACAAATGCTCCAAAAGATTAACAGAAGATATGAACATTGTTTTCATTTATTAGCAACAACTGACATTCCCAGAACACAGATGGCGGACTTATGGATGCAGCACTTCCCGAGGAGCGAAGATATCATATTAAAGACGAAAAAAGGATTCATAATCAAATCGGACAACGTAAAGGAGAAACTCATTAAAATTTTAGAATTTCTGAAGAACAACAATTCTATTAAGTCCTTTCAGGAAAGTAACTCTACAAACACAAGACCCACGAAAAACTCAACGCAAGGGAGCTACTCTGTAGTCATAAGCAATGTAGATTCAGACATTGCAGACGAGGAGATAAGCAAGGAACTGAAAAGTCAAAATATTATCCACCGATTCTGTAAACGCATTACCTCTAGAGTAACAGGAAAAGCAACAAAACTGATCAGAATCATCACAGGAAATATAAAGGCATTTGAATCTCTCCTAGCAGAGGGGTTCTTCTACAAATGTCGACATTATTCTGTTTTCCCCAGCTCTCCTCCGGAACCAATTCCTGTACCATGTGCAAAATGCAATCAATTCACACATACAACAATCAACTGCAACTCAGCCCTGGTATGCAATAAATGTAAAGGAAATCATCACACTAACTCGTGTTCTTCTCCTCTGCCAATCTCTTGCACTGCCTGTGGGGGACAAGATCATGTGGCATGGTCTATCAAGTGCCCAAAAAGGCCTACAAAACCTATTGATGGATTCCCAAATGTGAAAATTAAATCAATAAATAAAAAATCAAGTGAAATTAAACCCTCAATCACAAAAAACAACCGAATCCATAAGCCTATTACAATACATGACAATATAATCAACACATACATACAATAACTGAATAATCCAAATGATACAGATCGGCAACAACTCATAAATAAACTCAAAAAGAGATTCATAGAAGCACACAACATAGACACAACGGCAGTATTTTCTGGAAACCAACTATACATCCTAATTTATTTATTTATTTATTTATTTAAACAATGAGAAGGGTTGAGGTGAAACCTATAAACCCATTAAAACAAAATCAATAGTAATGTGAATAACGAAACAAACTTCAGACTCTAAACAAAAATATACAGGTGACAAAACCGAAAAACTATCTAGGTTGAGCACTCCACTGATCGTATCTGTTTTTGAAACCATTGACCGAAGGGGCTTCTACAACAGAGGGTGGTAACTTATTCCAGCGATTGAAAATCCTGTTGGATAAAAACTTCTGACGTGGTGTTGTCTTGTAGGGTTCCTTCGAAAGTTTCAAACTATGACCTCTCAGGTTGTTGGAATTCAACGGGAACATTCTTCGGAAGTCTTCGCCAAGATGACCGGCCATAGCCCTGTAGGCGAATATGAGGTCTGCCCGCTCACGACGATCGGCAAAGCTGTCAAGGCCAAAAATGGCCAATCTTTCTTCGTAGGATGGTCTGGGGTATGAGTAGGGTAAACGAGAGGCTTGACGTTGAACAGATTCAAGAATGTTCTCGTCAAATCTGGTCGAGGGCCACCAGACCTGTCCAGCGTACTCGATTATCGGACGGATATAGGTTTTGTAGAGGAAACTGTACACACTACAATCAGACCCCCTGAAGGATTTCCCGAGAAGATATGTCAGCTGCTTCGCCCTCCCAACAACAGTCGAAATATGATCCGACCAGGTGAGATCTGAATTCACAGTTACTCCAAGGTCTAGATGTCTAGTTACCGTCTGCAATTGGTGTCCGTCGATGTTGTAGGATACACATGGGTTGTTTTTACCAATATGAAGAACGCAACATTTTTCCTTGTTAAGAGGTAACAACCAGTCACGGCACCATCGAGAGAGTAGATCCAGATCCGCTTGAAGAAGATGAGATGAGAGAAGTGGCAGGTTGTAAAGCTTGACATCGTCAGCAAACATGGAACAGCTCGATCTGAGGCATGCTGGTAAATCCGATATATAAAGCAGGAAGAGGACTGGGCCCAACACAGAGCCTTGCGGTACACCAGATGACACAGCCCTTTCTGCAGCTGAATAGGTATTTCCCACTCTTACTCGGAACTTTCGGTTGGAAAGGAAAGACTTGAGCCACTCCAACAATTTACCTCTAAGTCCCAGATGTTCCAGCTTCGAGAGAAGTCGCCTGTGAGGTACCCGGTCAAATGCTTTTGCGAAGTCCAAGTAAATTACATCAATGGGGTTTCCAGAGTCGAGCGCTTTGGTCCACTCATCAAGGCACGATAGTAGATTTGTAGTTGTGGAACGACGGGGAAGGAAACCATGCTGGGACCCAGGAATTATATTATATTCAGAAGAGAAGTGAACAATATGGTCGCTTATGATCCTCTCCAGAATCTTGGACACTGTCGAAAGGATGCTAATTGGTCGATAATTTTGCGGGTCAAGTTTGTCGCCTTTCTTGAATACTGGAGTTATTGATGCCGAAAGCCAATCAATTGGGATGGATGATGACTTCAGTGATTCTGAGAAAATCATACGTAGAGGGGTCGCAAATGCGATGTTTGATTTGAACAAGGAAAACCCAGGTATTGCAACAGAACCCACAACTGGCACACAAATCCAAGTTATAAACGACAATATGATCCCCAGCACAAGTAGAAGCATTCAATAATATAAAATTACTGTATGCCAACATAAATAGCTACATTCCAAAGAAACACTTAATAAATCATTTTGCCGAAAATAATAATATAAAGTGTAACCTATTTGTTGAGGCTAAAATAAACGCAACAACACAACACAGAATATCGGGACTGGACAATCGTGAAAAAGATCGGTAACAAAATAGACAACACCAGAGGAGGTAGCTTGATACAATGCTGCAGAGAACTCAAGATAGGAAAAGCAAACCCATCAGTTATGAACAACCCACTCAACAAAACTCTGCACTTCACAATACCCTTCGGTAACGAAAAATTACATATTTTTCTCACATATATACATCCACACTCGAAAATCGAAGAAAACATATTCAGGAAAGCAGCACAATACAAATATGCCCTCCTTATTGGCGATTACAACTGCAATAAAAGAAAAAACAAACAAATCCGCCAGTTTTTAGAGAATTCGAACTTTACCCAAATCAAGACTCCACCTACATTTATTATGAGTAACAATCCACCTAGTACTCCAGACATTATCTTATGTACAAATAACATAAAGGACTACATACAAACCGAGCTGATACCAGACCTGGGATCGAACCATCTAGCAATCCAAATTACTATTACTCTCCCTAATCAAGTTCCACAAACAAATGAAGATATTTTCCTTAACCTGAAAAAATGCAACATTCAGAAAGTTTCCGAAGAGTTGGAAAAATTTATCAACACCGAAACTCCAATTACAGGTACATACATAAGTGAATTCCAAAACCAAAGACCACCAGAAGGTACTTTCTGCACACACTACCACCGCACATCATAACTCAAATTAAGAAGAAAAAACAAGTGTACAGAGAATTGAAAGTAAACAACGACACCAACCTGAGAAAACTATACAACAAGCTCAACGAAGAAATACATGAACTCATAACGGAATATAGATCAAGCAAGTGGATTGAAACATGTGAAAATATCAATGAAATGAAGGGCAGGAGCTGCTGGCAGGAAATAAAGAAGCTAACTAGATACAACACAAAAGCAAATATAAGCCAGGTCGGTGTAAATGGAAGAACATATCAAACAGATGAAGAAATAGCCTCAGCGTTCAAGAAATACTACCAGGAAACATTCACCCCCAAAGACAACATATCATTCGACCAAAATTTTAAAACTAAAATAGAACAACACAGAAAATCAATTGACACAAATAATATAGGTACAGTCCCTGAGATATCAGATACAGAATACGAAGAAGCTTTGGTAGGAAAAAACTCTGCACCAGGCTATGACAACCTTACAAGAAAAATACTACGTCAACTAACTCCAAGAATACATGAGGAAATAAGGAGAATGTACAATCACTGTCTGAATACCGGATACTTTCCAGTAGAATGGAAAAAGGGCATTATCATATCAGTTCCAAAACACGGCTCAGACCGCAAACAAGTGTCCAGCTACCGACCAATCACTCTTCTGCCAATCATAGGAAAAACATTCGAAAAAATAATTAAAGCACGCCTCGAAAATGCAATTGGCAAAATATTCCCTCCTCCCAGTTTGGATTCAATAAGAACCACTCCACCATCCATCCATTAGTAGCCTTGATTTCCAACATCCAAACTACAATGAAAAAAGGGCACAAGTCAGCTGCGATATTCATGGACATCAAAAAAACATTTGATAGTGTGTGGCATGAGGGTCTTCTGTACAAACTTCAACAATTGAACACCCCAGTTTACCTTCAAAAAATAGTTGAAAACTTCTTGAAAGAGAGAAGCTTGATGGTGAAAATCAACAGCCACTTCTCAACGTGTTTTAGCCCCCAACAAGGCGTGCCACAAGGCTCTCCACTATCTCCACTATTATATAATATCTATGTATATGATATATGCAAGGTAACAGAAGAACTTGAGAGTTATATCCTTCAGTACGCTGATGACACAGTGGTTATAACACATAACAAAAAGCTGAAAGACACCATGGAAAAACTGCAAGACCTCTGCGACAAAATTGTTGTATGGATGAGTAGGTGGAGACTCTTACCAAACCCCAACAAATCCGAGCTTATTATATTTGGCCACAAAGTATCAGACACTTCACCTTCAATAAAGATGATGTAACACAACATAAAACCAGTCCAAAATGCAAAATATCTGGGAATCACAGTGGACAACAAAGCAAATTTCAAATTGCACTCACACAAAAAAAAGAAGGAAATAATTGCAAGATCTAAGCACTTTCGATCCCTAACCTACTGGAATCGTGGAATAAGCCACAAAACAGCTTCTAGGATATATCAGACCATATGTAGACCAATAGTAGAATATGGACACCTACTATTCAGCAATTGCAGCCCAGCGAGCACAAAAACATCTCAGAGATGTTAAAAGTAAGAGATTTCGAGACATTGAACATCCACTGCGATGTTCTGTTTATACATGAATAGAACTTTTATAGAACAGCCAATGTCCGCCGCAGGCGGCTATTATATGGATGTCCCTGGGATGTCACAAAAAGAACTACTCAGAAGTTTTTTTGATAGCCTTTTCATGTACACAATATAACATTTCTAAAGCGCTTTGCGCACAAGAAATCGCTGTTTGTAAGACTTTATATGAAATTCTTTTGTGAGGCCTTTTTTCTTTCATTTGAATGTTTTAGGATACCACATTCTATTTTAAATGAACTACAAAGTTTTTAAATGGAATACAGAAAACTATATAAGAATGAAAATATTTTAATGATACTTCAACAGGTACAAAAGGAAAAGAAATCACATTTCACATAAAAAATTGAACAACAAAAAACAATTGATAAATATTATACTACAGAAAGGGAGAATAAACAAAAAAATATATCACATTCAATAAAACAAACATAAATAACCAAAAAAAAATATCACATTTAACATAAAAAAACAGAAATAATAGAAAACAAACTGATGATAATTTTAGATGTACCGAAAGGGAAAAGGAAAAAAAATTTATGAAAAATTTATTTTCCCTTCATTTTATCGTCCCTCCTCCTCTGCCTAATATGCCTAAACCAATCTTTGGCATAGAGTTCGAATACTTTCCTAGTGATTTGGAATTTTTTATGGATCACATCTACAAAATAAAAACAATTCAAACAATTAATTCACAAAATATATGAAGGTTAAGATGATTTTTTTCAATTAAAATAACAGAGAAAATAGCTGCATGAAAGGATCTGGAAGATTTGAGTTGTATATAGCTCCTGACCAGGTTGATTTGCGAAACGATTTTATTTATTTAATTATTTGTACTGGTATTTAAAGATGGAACAATTTAAAGGAGTTTTCAAAAACAAGAACTTTTCTGGGACAATTTGAATTATTTTTTGATTCACAAGTGATGAATGATTATTATCATCGTCGGAAAAGTAATCTTACAAAATATTCTGGGAATTATCAACGGCAGAGATAGATTATCGAAATATGTTGAAATCCTCGATGATATGGCTTTAAACTTTATAAAGTTATTTCTTGAATAATTATAATAACCTTCCATATACCATTCGATTATTCCAACCAAAATACAATGATCTCTTATACCTAGTCCCAAATACACAAATAATATTAACCACGCAGCCTAGATTCTTTTGAGGTTATATGTATGTTTCTGGGCATTATACTATACATTTAATTCATGTAATACTTACTTATTAATTGTATTTGGTTACTATGAAGAGATCGATCCTAAATTCACAATCAAAACCAACACAGAAGTAGTTCATATTATACAAATCACCAATCAACTTTCAACTCCGAACTGTCCACAGTCCACACTACGAAGAAAGTGGAAATGGCGGCAAAATGAAATAGGTGAATTGTATATTGTTTATTTGGAATAAACCTCCCAAGGCAAACTATGCGACGCCAAGAGAAGATATCCACACGTTTACATTATTTTCAACACGACAGTACCTCTCAGTAGGTAGACGAAGAAATGCCACAGATGGCACAGATCAGAACAAATAAAGATTTCCAATAGCCTTTGGAGACCTCTTTGGGAAGTGCATATTACGTTTCAAAGAAACATCCTCATGCCAACATTTTCGAAACATCCCAAAACATCCCAGGGATGTTTGTGCTCGCTGGGAGAAGACCTACCCTGAATAACATTGAAGTGGCAGAACGAAGCAGTCTTAGAACACTGAGTAAAATACGTCACCCAGAGAACCCACTACACAACCCACCTAACGCCTTACTTTATGAAAAAATGAAGATCGAACCCATTCTCGACAGATTTCAGGCCTTAGGAATGAAATTTGTAAAAAATACCAACAACCTTAGAATACTCCAGCCAGTTGTTCTACAGAGTCCCCAACAGGAACACAACAGAAAATATCCAATCAAAACTCTAATAGAGACAATTAAAGATTTCAAATGACAGCCATCGTCGGCTGTAGTTTATATGTATATAATGTAAACAACAGCCGCTGATAAAATCCTATACCTACGCAAAAAAAGTGTTATTAGTAATCAGCCACCGACTCCGGGCATAAAAACCCGGATTGATCGAGCTATTACTAAGTAAAATTCGAAAATCGCTCCAGAAAAGGAAATATAATTTCGACAATTTAAATATTTCCGCTAATTTGTAGACCAGAATTCAATTGAAATCGAAAAATAAAGTGATTCCTTATCGGTCCAGATGGTGGATGGATCTGATAACCACAGATAGCGTGAGATAAAATAAAAATATGAATTTGACACCAGATGCCGTGAATACCCCGTCAACTGAAATAAATATGGATATACAGGAAGGTACACATTCATCTAGTTACTGCAGAATGTCCTCAACAAGTGAGGAAGAATTCGTTGGATTCAGCGCTAGTGAAATAAATCAAACAAACAAAAATCAACAAAGTTGGCAAAGTATAGGACGTACAACGAAGAAAAGGAAAATTAATAATTCAAAAAATTATGAAATCCCAACACATAATAGATTCAGCAGTCTGAATGAAGATAAAGAAGAGAGTAATAAAGCAGATAAACCAATCACCAAGGTTCCTCGCCCTCCGCCCATTTTTGTTTACGGAGTTAATAATTACAATGAGATGATCTCCATCATGAGTGAAATCCTTCAAATGGATCAATTTACCACAAAAACCCTAGCTGACAATACTGTGAAAGTGAATTGTCTAACTGTTGAAGGTTATAGAAAACTTATTCACCACATGAGGAATAATAATATAATACACCACACGTATCAACCAAAGCAGGAAAGAGCATTCAGAGTTGTTATAAAAAATGTCCATCACACAACAAATGTAGAGGATATCAAGCTGGAACTCTCCAAAGAAGGACACACAGTAAGAAATATCCACAATGGAAAAAGTAGGATAACAAAAGAACCTCTGAATTTATTTTTCGTTGATCTTGAACCGGCCCTGAACAACAAAGAAATTTACAAGATTCATGGCATCCAGAACAGGTTAGTGACAATCGAACCACCAAAAAAAGTTAAAGGACTAATTCAGTGCATGAGATGTCAACAATATGGACATACTAAAACCTATTGCAATAGGCCATATGCATGTGTGAAGTGTGGTGGGGAGCACAATACGGCTCATTGCAAAAAAAGCAACAATACCCCAGCAAAATGTGTATTATGTAATGGTCCACATCCAGCGAACTATAAAGGGTGTCAATTTTATCATGACCTAATCAAGAAACCTGAAAACGATAATAATAGGTTGAACATACAAAAAACATCATTCAACAACAAACATATGGATAATCAATTACCAACACAACAGCCGCAGAAAATGAATTACGCTGAAGCTCTACGCAAAAATAACAAAACTACAACACAAAATGAAGAAAACAGTTCAACAATACTAAGTACCTTTTTAACAGAATTTAAAGGCATGTTTCAGCAATTAATGCAACAAAATAGCATGATCTTGAGCATGCTCTCAACGCTGATCAACAAAATTCATTAAACTAATTAGAATAGCACAATGGAATGCCAACGGACTCTTGCAACACAAGAATGAAGTTGAAACTTTTTTACAACACAACTTTATCGACATCCTCCTCATAAGTGAGTCACATTTCACTGATAGGTCATACTTCAACATACCAAATTACATCACCTACTCTACCAACCACCCAGACAACACAGCACACGGCGGAACAGCAATTCTAATTAAAAACACAATAAGCCACTATGTAATGCCAGAATACAAAGTTGATCACCTTCAAGCTACTTCGGTCAAAGTAAGAATGTTCTCCTATGAATTGACAATATCAGCTGTCTATTGTCCCCCTAAACACAATCTGAAAATTAACCACTATAGAGATTTCTTTACCACATTAGGCACAAAATTCTTTGTCGGAGGAGATTTTAACAGTAAGAATACTCTCTGGGGCTCACGATTAACCACCACCAAGGGACGAGAGCTGGCCAAATTGTTGCAGGAAAAAAACTACTCCTTCTTGTCTACTGGAAGTCCTACATACTGGCCCAGTGATCCGAATAAAACCCCTGATCTACTAGATTTTTTTTATAACAAATGGAATAGCTTCATCATATATGGATGTATGTTCAAGCTATGACCTATCATCAGATCATACTCCAGTAATAGCGTCACTGAGCACCTTGATAATCAATAAAAAGTCTCCACCAAAACTACATAATCGAAAAACCAACTGGGTTGAATACCGCAAATTAATTCATGAGCGGGTCTCTCTTTCCTTGAGACTGAAGGAAAAAAAAGAAATCGAAGAAGCACTTGATTCATTTACAACTATTCTTAAGGATGCAGCCATCCAAAGTACTCCAAGAAGTTGCAATGACAACAAACCAGAACCAATACCATTAGAAATTAAAAAGCTCATTGCTGAAAAACGCAAAATAAGATCTAGATGGCAAAACACACATGCTCCTGCAGACAAAACAGCATTCAATAATATAAGCAATAAACTTAAAAATAGGCTAAGAGAATTGAAGGAAGAATCATTCAATATATATATCACCGGATTGAACCGATACGACAACTCAATATGGAGACCTATAAAATCCAAGGTAAAACCAACAGAACAAAATGTCCCAGTGAAAAACTCAACTGAAACCAATGCTAGATGGGCTAGAAGCGAAAAAGAAAAGGCGAAATTGTTTGCACATTACCTGACAGAGGTATTCAAACCAAATGACCAGGTCATTGATGAAATTGTTGAGGAAAATATTTCTAACATCCCTACAGAAACTCAAAATATAAAGTTCTTAACACCTAAAGAAGTATACAAAGAAATCACTCATCTGAACCTTAAAAAGGCACCAGGTATTGATGGAATAACTGCAAAGATGATCAAAGAACTGCCTAGAAAAGGGATTGTTATGGTAACCTACATCTTTAATGCTATATTGAGACTCGGGCACTGGCCCAGATCACTGAAAACAGCAGAAGTACTCATGATACTGAAACCGGGTAAGAATCCACACGAAGTGACATCATATCGACCCATAAGCCTTCTGCCAATAATCTCGAAAATATTGGAAAGATTATTACTTCAGAGAATAAACGCCGAAATTCCCATAGATCATTGGATTCCTTCACATCAATTCGGATTCAGACAAGGTCACTCAACTGTCCAACAAACGCATCGAATAACGCAAACCATAAACCAAGCGTTTGAAAAGAAGCTATACTGTACTTCAGTCTTTCTGGATGTGAGTCAAGCGTTCGATAAAGTATGGCATTCAGGACTCCTATTCAAGATAAGAAATATTCTTCCTCTAAAATTCTTCAATATACTGAATTCATACCTTACAAACAGACAGTTTAGAACTAGAGTAGGGCATGAAGTATCAGATAATTGTCCCATTCAAGCTGGAGTCCCACAAGGAAGCGTGCTGGGCCCGTTCCTTTACCTACTTTATACCTCGGATCTACCAATAACAGCTCACACTACAACAGGAACATTTGCTGATGACACAACAATAATGGCAGCACATGAAGACCCAGCAACAGCGACTAAACTAGTACAAGAACACCTAGACAAATTACAAATCTGGATGAAAAAGTGGAAAATAAAAATAAATGAAACCAAATCAAAACAAGTAGACTTTACACTGAGAAAGCAACATTGTCCACCAATCAAATTGAACAACATAATAATTCCACAAGCTACATCAGCAAAATACCTAGGCTTTCATCTAGACACTAGACTAACCTGGAGGGAACATATCATCAAAAAAAGAAAACAAATTGACCTGAAAGTCAGGGAAATTAATTGGCTCATCGGAAGAAAATCCAAATTACCACTTACAAACAAAATATTGTTGTATAAAACTATCATCACCCCAATATGGACATACGGGATAGAAATCTGGGGATGCGCAAGCAAATCCAGCATAGCTCTGATCCAAAGAACGCAATCGAAAATACTTCGCATGATGGCCAACGCCCCATGGTATGTGTCCAACCAGACTTTACATGAAGACCTAAATATACCATACGTTGAAGAAGTCATCAAGCATAGAAGCAAACATCACCACGCAAGAATGGAAAACCACTCAAATATTTTACTCCAACCCTTACTGGCAAACACCTTATCAAGAAGATTGAAGAGACATTGGCCAGCTGATTTAATGGAATAATGAGATTCTCTCACTGGAGATAATCTCCCCGCCCTTTGACTACTTGTTAACACATTAACTTATAGAATATTATTCTGATTGTTAATAATTATTGAGATTAATAAAAAAAAAAAATATGTATATAATATGTGAATTTTTTTTTTTTTTTACTAAACAGTGTATAATTGTATTAAGGTTCAGAATGAATTGTAATATACAATGAAATGTACATAATACTGGCAGTAAGACGCAAGTCATTAGACATTTGCTATAGCAATAAATTTTCTCTCTCTCTATAATTTAAAATATATCCTTTTTCACAAACTGGCTCTGTTATTAAGAAAAATAGTTCAATAAAATTCTGATTATTTTGGAAACGGTACATTTTCGTTGAACTAATGTTGGTGTCATTCGATAACTCGTTCGATAATATTTGGTTTACTCTATCGTGGTGTGACGTTTGATTCACTAGTTTTGGGACACCCTGTATATGGGGTGATTTTGAACTCAGCTCAATGCCCTCTATTCACAGTTTTCATTTGTCTGTTTACTCGTGAAACACCCTTTATACTCTTTGTACTCCGAAAATTTTGAAACAAATGCCCTCACCGTCAAATGAAAATTCAAATTCTTCTTGTTGTAAGAAACGTTCATCCCTTTACCCAACGCCGACCCTGGTTACATTGCCCGTTAGAGAAATGAAATCGGCATCTGTTTACGCAAAACACGTGTTAATGCTGATATGGAGGGTTCAAACTTTTCTATCTGATTCGGGCTTTTTATGAACGAATTGCTCAAGATGCTGAGTTCGAGTAACATTTCGTTTTGCGTGTTATATTGGATAAAATTTAATTTATTCCATGGATGATTCGAGAATTATGCTCCAGAATGATGAAAATTTTCAGATTTCATTGAAACTCTTGCGAAAATTATCTCGTATATTGTAAAGTTTAGATTTTTTCATTCAGAACTTTGAAGTTCGGCAAATAATGATGTAAATAATTCAATATTCTGTTTGCCTCAAGACTCGAAACTTTTCGAGATACGATTCATATAATGATTTGATGACCAGTAAATCAAAAAATTTTGTGTGTGGATATTATATTTTCAATCTTTGAAGAATATTTGGAATAATGAAGTTCAACAAATGATACGAATAAGATACTTATTCAATGAGGGCTACCGCGTGCGAATTCGCCTCTAGATGTGCTAGTATAGCGTGAGGTCCAAACCATAGACTCAACTATATGATTAATATTAAGTTTGTTGTCTCCATATATCTATAATACTTTTATTGATATTAGGTGTTTAATGCTATAAAAGAAGTGAAGTCAAATCATTGTCAGAAAGGGACTTACACACATGACGAACAAGATATTGGTTAGTAACCAAATATTTATATATTCAATTTCTCCAATATTATGATCTATGAAATGTCCCCGTCATCGTAGATAAACAAATCTTGCATTAGTTTGTCTATGTTCAGGACCTCACTCTACAAAGGCGCCAACTGGTGAGCAAAAAAAAGGTAGCCCCCATTAGCCTCATGATCCGAAACATTTCAGAATTTATTTCGTGTTTAGAGATAATCCGCTGTATATCGTTGTTCACAATACGACTGTCAATTCAGGACCAATTATAGAACGATTTAATTAATTGATCAATAGCTTTCGAAAATGTTGGTCAGTCTATAAACTGACATTTTGTTAAATGACGGATTTCAGTATCAGACTGCTACATAGTATAAAGTATTATGAGAGTAATAATAATGTGTATGGACTACAGAATTTAGATAGTTGATATCAGACTGCTACATAGTATAAAGTATTATGAGAGTAATAATAATGTGTATGGACTACAGAATTCAGATAGTTGATATTCTGTGTCGCTAACAGTCAATGACATTTCCTTCAGCGCAGTTGTTGTTTTGAAGAAAAAGTAGTAGATTCTCGCAAGATCCGAAACTCTACATGTATAGGCCCAGTTGTTCAGTTCGGGATTAAAGTTTATCCTAGATTAATTTTGACATTTCAGTTCAGTTCTGTCAGGTTAATCTAGGTAGGATCATCTTAAATCTCGGCCTAATCCTGAACAACCGGGCCTTATAGTAGTAGCAACGTATCATTAATTAAGTCGGTATATTATTGGAATAATACTAATTTCTTATAGCGGAGAATAGTGGTTTTCAGCCTCGGTATTCACGAAATCCATTTTATTATGTTTTTTTGAGGTGAATCGGCCCGAAATCTTGGATTCCCCGACCTGCTAGTTTCGTATAGTCTTATGACAATAGCATAATAACTCAAATTTCAACATTTTCACGGAAATTTTTAAATTTAAGCGCGAGAAACATTAGAAATCGTTATCAAGTTACCGCCTGAACTACGAGCTTGCCGAAGTTGAAATTGGTACCAATCGATTTCTTATGAGAATCTGGATGTTTTAAAAAATTACTAACAAAATCGATCACCGTCCGTAAAGTAAGGGTCCAGTCGAATTGTTTTTTCAGAAGGTAAGCTTCAGAGAAATAGGTGAAAAAAATTTCCATTCTCTAAAACATTCTGAGAAAATCATAAATTCGAAGAAATACCTTTCTCGAAATGAGAATTTAATCAGAAGAAAAATAAACGAATATGAGTGCTTTTCTGCAATTACAATGTAACGATATTATCCCATGATTTTACTGCTGCAGACACGTATGTTACCCTCCGGTGGTCCCAGGCTGTTTGTAACCCAGGGTGCCCTAGTGTGCTAGGGCTTCAAAAAATGTATGCGCAAGGCTGAGTGGGGTACATAGGTGTGGGGCCTCATTTTCGTTCGAAAAAATAATCGTGTGTATGGAGCCCCCATATGTCGGGGACGCGAGGTGGAATATGGGGCCCTCGGCGCTACCGAACGAGCATACAAAATTTCAATGATCACTCGGTATTCGAACACCAGAAATATCGGATCTCGCCCAAACTTTTTTTAGTAGAGTAGGGGTACTGTTAAATTTGTACTTGTAACTTGGGAATTTTCGTTCTCGGATTGGTAATTTTCGGGTGGGTGTAATAAGAGAAGCACTTTTGAACAGTCTAGATTACTTTTATTCACAACACAGTTAAAATCTATTTCACAGAGTACTTACTCGTGTCCGTTCACATCAGTAGAAGAAAAGAAGAGAGCCTTTTCGTCCGTCTCCGCTCATTTTATATCTTTATCCCCACTCTTTTCCATCCCTTCTCAATTCTCGACACTTCCCAAACCCCCAGAAACCTTATGGTTCGCAAAGTTGCCGATAGGAGAGACGTTGCCAGATTTAACATCCTCCCCACACGAGAAAAGAGTGAGGACATCACAACTTTGCGAGATTTGGACACTGGCCAAAACATAGGAGCAATTTATATACCAACACACACGAATAAGTACAACATCACAAGAATCAGTCGAACAGGATACAAAAAAGAACAACAATAAAAAGAAATGAGCTTCAATACAGATTTACAAGTTCATGCGTCTAGGTTCTTTCGAAATACGCCTGCTTCTAGTTCGAGTCTGTTTTATCTGTTTGCCCTCATTGTCGTCATCTCCTTCGCCATTTTTTTTTTATCCCGCGTCTCACATTCTTCTTAGCTACGACTGACGCGTTCGCCAAATCATTTTTCGTCCCCAAATGACGAATTCAATTCCTTCTTGGCACCATTCTCGGAGTATCCCATCGTATTCCTGGAATTTCTGTGTTTCTTGCAGCTTATCGGACATTTTTTCAATCTTTGCAAGGCCATGTGCCTGCTGTCCTTGAGCTCGGGATTACAATCCAACCAGGGCAATGGAGGAGTTCCCTACATGTTGGCCAACCTAGAAAAAGGTCTAAAAGGTCTACCAACGGGGAATGATTGCTTCCTAACGAAACCTACTTCATTCTTTCCGCAATGATCAAATATAATCATGAAATTCTACCGTGCTTTCTAAAGTTTACTGTTAAAGAGAAAAAAAGATTTTCATAACCTCGATTGCTGATTGGTTGGGATTTATGTTGGTATTACTACTTCTTGTGACAATTGACATGTTTCTTTGGCAACTGTCAAGAAGGAAAAAGTAATCTGTTAGGTTATGGGCAAAGTTTTGGTTATGTGCACAATCTTTGCTTTTTGTAGATTTATTCCCGGTAACGGGATACAGCAATGAATGAATGAATGCTTGAACGCATTCTTGTTTTCTTGTATTTTGTAAGCTATACAGCACATTGACAATATTAATATTATATATATATATATATATATATCAGTAAAAATGACATTTGCCAATGAAATATGTCAATTGTCACAAGAAGTAGTAATACCAACATAAATTTCAACCAATCAGCAATCGAGATTATGAAAATATTTTTTTCTCTTTAACAGTAAACTCTAGAAAGCTCGGTAGAATTTCATAAATATATTTGATCATTGCGGAAAGAATGGAGTAGGTTTCGTTAGAAAGTAATCATTCCCCGTTGGTAGACCTTTTAGACCTTTTTCTAGGTTGGCCAACATGTAGGCAACTCCTCCATTTTACCTCGTAGCGCTCTTCCGGGTTTTTCACAATACCCCGTTTGAACGCCTGTTCAACTTCAATGTTGTGGTCCCTGCGTAATTTATGGTCTATAGGATCGTTTATTCCTATGACTTTTATATGAACATCTTGCGTCAACATGGAGATGGCTACAACGGCTAGGTTCGCTTCATTCTTGATGATCTTCTTCTTTGGAGGCAATTTTCTCATCAACGTCCATCCAAGATGAGTTTCGATAGCTGTTCTCTAGTTGGTGCACTCGTCCGGTCAGCAACTTTCCTGGTATATCGGCGCCAATGAGAATGGACACGAACTGCTCTTTACTATCGATGTCGCTTATCTTGATGTCTGCGTCGCGATCTTTCAGGTCTTTCAACCACGCACCTCTTCGCTCACTTGGTACGTTAGAGCAAATTACTTGCTCTCCGAGCGCTTCAAAATTGCACCAATAAGTCCCATCTAAATTCCCGACACGAACGTTGAACTTTTGGTTTGTCGCGACATCGGATTTACTTCCGCCGAAAAGCAAGTGCACCATGTCTTGTTTATTCTTCATTCTTCTTTTAGTAGTTATTGCATTCTTCAATTAAACCAATAACTCGCTCCGCTGAATTGTTAACAACAGAAAGATCCTATCATCTATATGTTACTTTCATTACATAATGTCTTCTCCAATGAAATCATATAGCGAAAATTTTGTGAATGCGGTCATTTTGGGTTTGCAAAAATAATGAATACACAAAATTGTATTATGGATGAAACTGAAGACAAGTACCGAGTTTAAGATCAAACACTAATCTGAAAGAGGGCACAAAACCCATCATTCTTTCTGACCCAAGTGAATGAGAAATAAGAGATGCTAAATAATTTGATTCTGAAGAGTATGAAACACTAACTCCCTAACAATTGTTGAGGTTGACAATTTGGGGATGTCATAAATGATTTAAATCTAAATAAAATCATGTCAATTGTATCTTTCGAGAACGATTTCCTGATTTTCAAAGTAAATTCCAATAATTTCTCCCCGATATCCGAGTAAAAAGAGCTACTTCGACAAAAATTTAATTTCAAGCTCTAATTACTTTTCGAAAAGCCGTTTTATGGAAAAATTGTAAGTGGCAGTTTTTGTAGAGCACCTAACTCCCTACATAAAAATATATCGCTCAATGGAATCCGTCCATTGGTTTGCGAACTGGAACTTTTTAACTAGAAATAAATTTTTTTCCCCTGCTATTAGTAGGGAAAATAGAAATCCTCGATGGGCGACCTCTAAATAATAAGATTTTTGACTAATATTTTCACAGACGTCATTTTTCAGTGCCCTGAAGATAATAAGGGGTGTGTTTCTCGAAAAAAAAGAAAGTCGATTTTTTTGAATCAGTCTTATATATATATATATATATATATATATATATATATATTCTTTTGAAAACGAGTGTTACAAACTTTTACAATCTGAAAAACAATGAAGCGGGCGGGTGTAAAGAAATGGCAACAAGAGACAGATCCTAAAAACCTGTTCCTCGTTCCAGATCTCAGTGTAAGCAGAGGAAAAATGGGGTACCATACATATCTTCGTATGATACATGAAAAAAACAGAGATAAAAACCTCAGAAAAAACTCTCTGTTTGCCCGTATAAGTGTAATGATGATGTATTTGTGTAAAGAATAAGCTGAAATTATTATATTGAAGGACATCTTCTTCATATGAAAATCCATGATTGAACTAAAAAGAGATTATGTATATGATTTTCACAAAAATAAGTTATTAAACCACGACGTGTGTTTCCCCCACTCATCCGAAGATGCTATTGTGATTATGAAACACCTGTCGTGGTGTCACAACTCATTGTTGTGAAAATCATATAATCTGTTTTTAGTTCAGGTATCAACTGTACACTGCTTTTGGGGTTAGGTTTCGGTAGAATTATATAACGATTCTATTCTGTAAATAAAAATTCTTATGAAGTGGTTTCTTACAAAATTCGAGATATTTGGAATCGAGTATAGCTATTCTACGCAATATTTAAGAAATATTCAAATCTTTTCAGATTGGTTGAAACTTCCTCCATTACCTATCGAGGATAAGAAGTTCCTACAAAACCTTTGCAGTCACGAAGAGGAGTGGTTATTTTGTGCACTTTATTCTACACGCGAAAAAAATAAATGTAATATATACGCAGGTATGGTTTAATAAAACTTGATAGTTTTTACATATTTTATTCTTTGTCTGATATTTCAGGATTTGGATCCAAAACTTGTAGGTGGCAGGATAAAGGGTGGGTTAAAATTAAAAACCTCAAATTGAGCCCAGGAACTATTCTTTATGGGGAAATAGTGAAGGAAACCTTGACATTTGACATAGCAGATGAAGATAGCGATCATTACAGACATTGTCTTCACATAATAGATGCTATGTATTTGGGAGATATTTGTTTGACAGAGCTATCATTTTCGAATAGGTTAGTACTCAGTATAAGCTTTGAGAATTCAACTCCGTAGGGGTCAACCCCGTACGGGGGTTAATACTCAATGGTAGAAGTGTAGTTGAACAAATTCATTGCGATACAGATGCCTGAAACTTCTCAAGGACGACCCTTTGGATCAAGTAGTTATAGTTTGAGGTCGGCAGAAACTTCACTTCACGTTTCTAGGAACTGAAATGTCAGTGGGGGATTAAAAGTAGGAGATCGGTATATTAAATACACTGGCTTCTGTTCACGGAGCTTCATTAGTTCATGAATTCTCATTACAACCCTAAAAATATTCGCGTTTATCGATATGAATTATAGACATGGAGTATGGACTGAGGAATAAACGCGTGTTCACTTCTCTCTAGAAAGAGAGGAAGCAATGAAACTCCTCTTTTTCTCAAGACATAGGCTTGAGTGTCGACCAGTCAAAAAAGAGAACCATCGCACGAACGTTCGGTTGTCTCTTTCAAATTTTCTGTCATATTTAATGTACAGCGGATAAGGTAATGCTGAGTCCATTCTCTATATCTGTGATGTGAACAAACGATTACTCACTCTAGAGTGACACCAGGTGGCTCACCATAGAGTAATCTAAATAGAAGAAATCTACTTTTATGAGCATCTTCTGAAATGAAAAATTTTTTTGAAGAGATTTCAATTTCAAGCATATCGACATTGCCGCATTGGATGAATACAGGGTAATTCAAAACTCGAGGTGAAAAATTAAGGGACATATGACTGATGTTCTTGATCAAACGTAAAAAAAATTTTTGGCCGATGAGGGTTCGTTTCCGAGTTTTTGGACAATATAGTAGGGGGAGGTAGCCTAATATTTTTTTTTGTGATTTGATACCGCATAAAATCCATTTCGGGGGTAGATTGATGTTCCAGTTGCATGAAAGTGAACGTCAGTCGCCGTACCAATGGTGGGGCTAATGGTGGCGACGCGACGTGTTGAAGTTGCCGAAAAAGACAATTTTTCAAGTGATTTGATACCGCACCAAAATCCGTAATATGATTGTTCGGATCATTCTGAATGGAAAAATAACCGTCAACTGCATAAACGATGATGGATTATACGTCAGCCGCGTGTATGAACTCGGCCAAATTTAAGGAAAAAAATCATTTGATACCGCATCATTTCACAGAACTGACCGTTTATACCTCAAAACAAATGAAAATCATTGTCAGCTTCATCTTCAACGGTGGAAAGACCGTCAGTCAGCGTCCTAAATATGCGCGTTAAGTGCAACGAAGCGTCTTATAATTGATACTGAAAATGAACTGACGATCTTTACCAACAGAATCATTCAGCGGATTCGAATAATTTACATTTAAATAAAAAAAAAACTGAATTACAAGATTTTACGATAAAATATCGATTGCTGCTTTCTTCAGAAAAGGAAAAAAAGTCTTTCAAAATTATAAGTTGATCAAAGTCTTATAAAGAAGCCTTTACAGACTTCTTAAAGGTTCAAACGTGAAATATTGGGCAACTCAAAAAAAATTACAGAATGTGTGTGAAGAATATACAGGGTGGCCCGGAGAAAATAGAAAACATTTCAATGTGAGGATCCTAGAGGATCACGAAAGATCCCCATATGTGGTATCTAAGAGTTCTAGATACTGATTTACAGGGTGTTTTTCAAATTTGAATGGATATTAAAACCATTCTCCTGAACGGAATCACCTATTTATCGGAAATTTAGAATGAAGATGTCTTTCGTTTAGCAAGAACAAACTTAGTGTGATGGATAAGAAATAGGTAAAATTAAACAAAAACTAAGCGGTGTTCGAAATTCGAACATTATTTCAAATTATCCATTCCGATATTCATTTCCGATGGAAAATTCCATTATAATTCGAATTGATGAATAATCGAAGTGGATCACGGCACCAACCGAAATCTGCTGACGGGAAGGAACACGGTACAACAACCGGGGACTTCATTTACACTTGTGGCCAAATAAGGAAATGTTATTTTCATTGTTATGGTTCGATTTAGTATATAAGCTTAGATTGTAATTAATGAAATCATCATTCACTTATCGTTTGATCAATTTACCTTACCGGCAACTGTGGAGTTGAGACTTCCCTTGAACGTTCTGAGTCTGGTCATTCAGTTGCCTCAAGTGTTGTTTAAAACAATAGAAGCAACATTTTTTGGTCCTTCGAGCCGGATCGAGAGAAAGGATTTACGACCCTAATCTCGATCACACCACCAGCGTCTGTGGGGAAGCCTTCCAGAGCCAGCGCCAGCAGAAGCCCTCCAGAGCCAACGAAGAAATCCGTAAAGAAGCCATCCAGCGCCAAATCTGAGCCAGCGATCAAGCCTTCCGGATCCACATTTCCAGAATCCCAGGGAACAGAACGAATCCACTAGGAAAACGAGCGCCAGAGAAGAAATCTTCCAGAGCCACAAGCCCAATACTTCAACCATCGCCATGGAGAGAGAAATAGAAGAACAAATATTAATTGGTCAAGAACTTAAACGAATTCTATCATCTCTTAAAAAGGATGGTTCTGCCAGGAAAACCGAAGAGTACTACAGAAATAAATCCAAAACGGCAGCCGATCTGTTAGACAAATTCAAAGAGATACACGAAGCAATGCGTAAAGCACTTTCTGACGACCATGAATATTTCCAAAAGGACTTACCAGGGCAGATTTCCAGATGCTACCAGGAAATCACAGATTACATTGATGGGCACCCACCTTCCACACCGAGCATCATATCCAAAGAAGAAAGTTTTCAACACCCTGCCCTCCTGCAGCTTCGTATAAAACTAAATTCATTCAATCAGGAAATGCAACGAGCTAAGCAGAAAATCAAGACCAAACAGCATCCAAAAATCTACAGTTTCCTCGCGGAAAATTTATCAAGAATATGGAGAGGCAGAAGCACTTCACGAACAAGTATTAGCCGACAATCACGAAGAAGTCACAAAATACGTGAAGAGTGGAGTCTACGAGGAATTCGTATCACAATACCACGATATCATAGAAGATATAATCACCACTTCACCATTGGATAATCCATTCCAAACTGTCGATAAATCTACCAAAGATCAGTATTCCAATCTTCAACGGAGACTACGAAACTTGGATTACGTTCAGAGAGATTTTTACTCAAACCATACACGACAATCATGAACTAGGGGACGCTAAAAGAATGCAGTACCTGAAAAGCCAAACCAGGGGTGAGGCCGCAAAGCTTATTCAACATCTTGAAGTATCTGAAAGGAATTACCCTATAGCATGGGAATTGATAAAGAAAAGATACAATAACAATAGACTTCTTTTCAACAAATACGCTGACAACATCTTAAATCTACCATGCCTGCAACAAGAATCCGCTGGATCAATCAAGAGACTTCAGGACACCGTGCAGGAAAATCTCAGAGCCATAGAAAATATGGGAATCACAGCAGAGCAATTGGGTAACAAGATAATTGCGCACATGCTGCTAAAGAAGTTGGACAACGAATCCCGAAAACTCTACGAACAAGCCACTATTACTCACAAGGACGTTCAAGAACTACCGGACCTTCTAGAATTTCTAGAAAACAGTTTCCAATCACTCGAAGCATTACGAGGCACGATCAAGAAGTCGGACCACCAACAAGCAGGACAAAGACCTAGGATACAAAATTATTATAGCGACGTCCGATCCTGTAAAGTATGTGGCAGAGCTATCATGAAATCTACCAATACCAAAAATTCAAGGAAATGTCTGTCAAAGAACGCAACGCTTTCATAAAGAAAAACTACATCTGCAAGAATTGTATGCGACATTCGAGCAATACAAAATGCCAGAGCAAAAGTCTTTGTTTCAAATGCAATGAACCTCACCATACATCCTTACATTGGGATTACAATCAAAGTACAAAGACACACACTGACCAGCAAGGACACAGTGAAACAAAACACAATACCTACTACAAGAAAGCAAGATGTCCCACATCAACCAAAACAGGCAAACGAAATCGAGTCACACCTAGGAAGAACTTCAAACAATGGTGAACGACCAACCATTCCCCTCTTGGCCACGGCGTTCGTTAACGTATCCAACAACAGGGGATATAACAAACTTATGAGAGTTTTGATTGACCCAGGCTCTCAAGTATCATTTATAACTGAGGAAGCCCCAAATATTTTAGGAGTTCCAAGAGTGAAACATCAAGCAACTATCACATGGTTGGGATCATGTGATGACGGTACCTCAAAATGGAAGATATACGCTCAAATGAAGCCAAGATTCTCAAGCAACTTCAAAGCACAAGCAGAGTTATATGTTTTACCAAAGTTGACCAGCTCCATGCCCCCATCCCCCATCGAAGTTGATGAACATTGGGACAGTATAATCCTAGCAGATCCTACATACTATAAGCCTGGAAAAGTCGACATCCTCTTGGGAATCGACCTATATAAGGACATTTTACTGAACGGAATAAAAAAGTCCAAAACTGGTCTTCTCGCACAAAACACAGAGCTTGGATGGATCTTACCTGGTAGCACATTTCCGGGACCACAACTGCAGATTACCAGTAGGATCACCACTGCGGATCAAGAAAATCAAATTACCAAGTTCTGGGAAATAGCAGAAGCGGATGCTCAAAGGAACAATAATGATCAAAATAACATTTGCGATGAATTCTTCGCAAAAACTCACACAAGAAATCAAGATGGCACATATACGGTACGCCTACCATTCAGAGAAAATGAACAATCCTTAGGAAAATCCAAAAAAACCGCCGTCGCTCGTCTTCTGCAGATGGAGAAGAAGTTCATGAAAGACAAAACATTGGAGACAATGTATAGAGAGTTCATGGAAGAGTACATTCAACTGAACCATATGATACCATCGGATCGAATTACAAACAAAATAAGATACTACATTCCTCATCAGGCCGTTATCAAGGAAGATCGGGAAACAACCAAACTACATGTCGTATTCGATGCCAGCCAGAAAACCAGTACTGGAATCAGTTTAAACGACATACTTCACACGGGCCCCAAGCTTCAACAAGATTTGATTGACATATTATTGAGATGGAGGAAGTACAAAATTGGAATAACTGCAGATGTGGAAAAAATGTATAGACAAGTCAAACTACATGAAGATGACCAACGATTTCATACCATCTTATGGAGATCAAACAGAAATGATCCAATTCAAGAATATCAGTTGACCACGGTAACATACGGGACTGCTCCCGCAGCCTACCTAGCCATAAAGACTATGCATCAATTGGCAGGACGAAAGTAAAGAATTCCCAGAAGCAGCAAAGCTAATCCTTGAAGACTTCTACGTTGACGATTTTCTGTCCGGAGCCCACAACAAAGAGGATGCACAAAGAATCAAACAAGAATTTCAGAAACTTTTAAGTAAAGGAGGATTCAACATTAGAAAGTGGAAGTGCAATATGTAATTGAATGAAGATACGTTCTTTCAAGAAATTGGAAGTCATGCAGATATAACCAAAATCTTAGGAATTGGCTGGCTACCACAAAGTGACAACTTTCAATATTCAATTAAGCAAACTGAAATACAATCGAACACCAAAAGACAAGTGCTATCTGAAATTGCTTCGATATTCGATCCTGGCCTTATGGCACCAGCTGTCATCAAAGCTAAACTAATAATGCAAGAATTATGGAAGGCCGATAAGAAGTGGGATGAAGAAATTCCAACAGAAATCCAGACGACATGGAACAAATTCAAAGAAGAACTTCCGATCATAGAGAGCCTGCAAATACCAAGATGGTTCCGATACAATCCAGAACTGCCAATTGAATTGCACGGATACTGTGATGCATCACAAAGAGCTTATGGAGCAGTAATATATGCTAAAACAATCGAGAAGAACTATGCCTAAACAACTCTACTAGTAGCCAAAACAAAGGTTGCACCAATCAAAAATAAAATGACCATTCCACAGCTGGAACTATATGCAGCTACCTTATTAGCGAAGTTGATGAAAATAACCGTTACGGCTCTGAAAATCAGCGGCGTAAAAATCTACACCTGGTCAGATTCGAAGGTAATACTAGCTTGATTACACAAAACACCAAGTAAACAAAACTTCTTCATAATGAATCGTGTCAACGAGGTTAATAGACTACTAGGTCAAGTTCAGTGGAATTACGTGAAATCTGAGGACAATCCAGCGGATTCATTATCCCGAGGAGCATTCCCAACGCCTACAAAGTAATTTAGACAGTACTTTATAGCAGGAATATGAAGAAGCAGTCTGCTTAACACGATCGTTATTATATTCCCTGAAAACGAAAAGATGGGAAGACTTTACACAAAATCTGAACAATGCGAACGATATGTGGAAGTTAGTTAGAGCACTAAAGCACAACGATAATTCACGCAAAATTCCACCCCTTCAATCTCAACAAGCTCTTTTATTCGAAGATAAAAAGAGAAGGCAGATCACATAGCCACGTCTTACGCAGAAATTCACTACTCAGCAAACACCCTATCAGACAACGAAATATTAGTTGAAGAAACATCACAGCACTTTTTCTAAACTCCCATAACTATCACCGGTAGAAATCTGACATTTCCTTCGGAAATTAAAAAAATAATAAAATCTTAATCTTAAGAACAGAAAAGCCCTAGGTTAAGACCGCATCAAAAACAATAAGTACTTTAAAAAACCTTCCGCGAAAAGCAAACCAATATTTTCAATAGTTGTCTTCGAGGGAACTATTTCCCAACCATTTAGAAAAAGCAATCGTTCTGCCGTTACCGAAAGCAACAAAAGATTTAAAATTTGCAATTGATTACCGTCCAATTAGCTTATTACCATACTCTTATCAAAAATTCTGAAAAAAGTCATTCAGGTCCGTCGCGAAACCATCTTACAACTTGCCAATCTAACTGACAAAATGCCGAAAAGTATTTGATACTTTTAATTTAATCTGAGTTGTTTTTTAACAGTCTTTCGTTATTGTAGGGGTTTGTTTTTTTAAGGGAAATTAGACTGACAGGACGGAAAAGAAAAACTAAATCTCTTTTTTTGTCATTCACCAAGCTGAAGAAGAATAGAATTACTATTCGAAAGCTTGGTGAATGACAAAAAAAGAGATTTAGTTTTTCTTTTCCGTCCTGTCAGTCTAATTTCCCTTAAAAAAACAAACCCCTACTTTTAATTTATATCATATCATATCATGAACACAGGATATTCCAAGTAAACGTAGGAAACACTTCATCTGAAAAAACCCAAGGAGGATTACTATCCTCCGATCTTTTCAAAATTCACACCAACACGTTCGCGACATCGAGAGATTCATATTTTACTTTTCTTGTTAAATTACGTATGTTCATTTTGAATATGAGTATAACCTATTTTTATGATGAACTTGTTTGTTTTTCAAGTTTTTGACCATTTTCGTAGTGTGCCAGCGGTGAGTGACGACGTTCATAAGTTATAATTACCTCTCATAATCGTCGTGTCCCATCGGTGGGCCACACAGGGGTGATGTGTTAGAGTGATCAAATGACTATTTTTGTTTCAGATAATTGATAATACTTTTGTCTGTTGTTTTGGAAATAAAATCTTTTTTCGTAATTACATCCATATTTTTCATCCAAGTTTTCCATTTCCAAAACCACACTACAAAAACATTCATAAACTTTACCTGCAGCCGTAGCTCCGATTACAAAAGTCTACCTAGAAAATGCAGAGAAATATTTGGCCTGTAATAGAAGAAAAACAGATCTATGCATATATGTATTGCGTTTTGACTCTATGCCTGCGTGCATATTCTGAGATCCAAGTTATTTGAGCAACTCCCTATTGTCATATAGAAAAGTAATGTCACAGCATTAAGAGTTTCTTTATTGTGGTAATAATAAATGATGTTTGAATAAGTAAAAGGTGTTTTAATAAGTAAATACACTACAGTGGCGACGAGGATATAACAAATCGGGTAGAAATCATGACAACTAGAGTATCTAGTTGGAACGATGGTCCAACAAACACAAATAGTATATCCCTTCCAAGTTGGATCCATTTCGGAATTTAAAGAAGGAGAGTATTGGCAAATGCGGTCAGAAAGGTTGGATCAATATTTTGCTGCTAATGATATAGAAGAGAAAAAGAAAGTGGCGGTTCTGCTAACATCCGTTAGCGAACAACATTACAAGACCTGTGTGACCCGGAAGCACCAAAATACCAGACGTATAAGGAGCCATGCAAAGATTATAGAGTTTGGAGCCATGTACAATGTTAACTGATCAATATTCGAAAATACTATCAGTTTTCAAAGAGCGTATAGAATTCTATAACCTGAAGCAACAAGAAGGTGAAACTGTTAGACAAGGGTATGCAAAAATCTATATTAATAAAAGAGGATCTATGGTTTACTTCAAAATGCGTTATTGTTCAAACGATCGCACCAAATTGGACAATTCTTTTTTTGTTGTGTTTATTATTGTTAGGGCAAGGTTTATATAACAAAATATTCCCAAAAAAAATTGTACAGAACAGAAAAAAAGGCATTCCTTTTTCTTACGACCAATCGAGCAATCACGATGAGTTAGTTATTATTATCTACCCTAGAAATAATTTAAATGGCAAAACTAGGTTTGCCGGGTCAGTTAGTAAATAATAAAGCGAGTAACTGTAAGTGTGGCACCAATCTGAAGGAAGTATTGAAGGACCGATTCATAACGGGATTATACCAAGGGCCGTCACTGGCAGAGTATGTGAAGAAGAACACACAAAATCAGTGGATGCAATAATTGGCTCGTTCCAGAATCGCATCTTTTTAATCTGTTACGTCATACCGTCCAATCAGAGCGCAGATCTACGTCTATCTACGAATCAGAGCAAAGTCTGCTCGCTCTCTTTCCTCCGAGATGTAATTCTGGAACTCTACATTTAGAAGTGACACTCAACAAGGAAGCAGCTTTGACGAATGCATCCCAAACGTTGGAGGTCCATAGTAGGGAAGTTACAAAGCTAGAGACTTCAAGAAGGAGAAGGTGAATGAAAGAAGAATTAAGTGCAAATGTTGTGGGTTTGATAACCACAAATTTACATATTGTAAATACAAAAATTATAGGTGTAAGAAGGTAGGGCACTTAGCCAAAGTTTGTCGCCAGGCCTTCTCCACAAAATGATCTTGGTGGTAACCAAGATCACAATCAGACGAATGTGTGGATTTCATTGAAATGTTTTATCTAAGGAATGGCACAGAAATAGTGCAGGATTCTGAAATTGGTCTGACATTTAAAGGAAAAAAGTTTAAAAATGGAATTGGATTCGGGTCCAGGAATTTCAATTATTCCAGAAAATGTTTTTTTGAATCAATTCTATTCTCTTCTCTTGAAAGAAACTATGGTCAAATTGAGATGTTATGATGGTTCAGTAATAAAACCTCTAAGTGAATTTCACACAACAGTCAATTTCAAAGGAAAAAACATTGAAAATTGTAGGTTTATAGTTGTTAAAAATCTACACCTCTGTTGGAGATCTGATCTGATAATATTATTAAAACTTAAAATTGATTTGTCAAACCCTGAAATAACTATCAACACTATACAAAATGTTAATGATAAAGATTTAGATAAATTGTTGAATAAGTACAAAGAATTATTTTCTGATGAATTGGGCTTGTATAAGTTCGAAAAAATCGATCTTAAAGTCAAACCAGAAGCAAGACCTGTATTTTATAAACCAAGGCCTGTACGTTTTCTATTCGAAGAGAAAATTAATATAGAATAAGAAGAGCTTGATCAAAAAGGTGTTATTGCACTCATTGAAAATTCTGAATGGGGCACTCCTCTGGGGCCTGTATTGAAAGAAGGTGGTAAAATACGTCTTTGTGCGGATTATTCATTCATTCATTCATTCATTGCTGTATCCCGTTACCGGAAATAAATCTACAAAAAGAAGAAGAAAAAAAAAAAAAAATTCGAACAGACTTGTAACTTCTTAGTGCTAGTTGCGATTGTGTGCCCTCCTGTGACTAAAGAGACCCAACCGTGACCTGCAGATCCTTCCACACTCAGGGCATGGATAGTCTCCAACCAGATCTGGCCGCCGCTGTATCCTTCTCGATTCTCCATTATAACTGTGGACCAAAGACCTCCACTGTGACCTGTCTAACGCTAGTTGTTCCCAGTTATGATTAGCATTAACTGATTTTAGGGATTGATGTAGTGTATCCTTAAACCGCTTATACTGGCCTCCTGGTTTCCGGGCTCCCTCAGTGAGTTCGCCGTATAGAGCTATTTTGGGGAGTCTTGTGTCTTGCATCCTCAGAATGTGGCCGCTCCATCTGAGTCGGGCCCTCGTTACTTGAGTCTCAATTGTTGTACAACTCGCGCGCTGCAAGACTTCTGCATTCGAAACTTTGTGGAACCATCTGATGTGCATTATCTGTCTTAGATGACGTTGCTGCGTCTGTTCAAGCTGTTTAATATGTCGCCTGTAGGGAGTCCAGCTTTCGCTTCCGTAAAGAAGCGTTGGGAGGACCACTGCTCTGTAAACAGCTGTCTTGGTCTTCAGATTGAGGTCGTGATTTTGGAACACTCTGTCCTTCAGCTTCCAGAATGCCCGTGATGCCGAATTGATACGGTTGTGTATTTCCGTGTCAAGGTTAGCCCTAGTATTTATGAAGCTTCCCAAGTATTTGAACTGCTCGACCTGTTCTAGAGTTTCATTGTCCAGGCTGATATCTGTTTGAAGGCTTTCTGGCGGACTTACCAGGATTTTGGTCTTGTCAATATTGAGTCTAAGGCCTAAAGCTTCGTATATATGTTTATAGGTGTCCATTATTATCTGTAGATCCTCTGAGCTGTTAGCGATGAGTGAACAGTCGTCTGCATATTGAAGTTCCGTGATAAACTTGGTACGGGTTTTTGCTCTGAGGCGCTTCAGGTTAAACAGGCCTCCATCAAATCTGAATCTTATCCCAACACCTCTTACGGGCATGCTCATGTCAGCAATTATCGATACAGCTATGGCGAAAATATTGAACAGTAAAGGCGCTAATACGCAGCCTTGTTTTATTCCAGAGTTGGTTGAGAAATGGTCGGTTGTAGAGCCATTATGCTGTATTCTAGCGGTGTTGTTGGTATGAAGGCTTTTACACACTGCCAGGAATTTTTCGGGTACTCCTAGACGTGCCATGATTTTCCAGAGCGCTCTCCGATTCACCGAGTCGAATGCCTTGCTTAAATCGATGAAGGCTGTATGAATCCTTGATTGTTGTTCACGGGCCTTTTCTTGTAGCTGTCGCAGTGTAAAAATTAGGTCCACCGTACCTCGATTTGGTCGAAAGCCGCACTGGGATTCAGGTAAAAGCTTCTCTAAGAGTGGAACCAGACGATTAGCCATAATCTTCGAGAGAATTTTACTGGCCACATTAAGCAACGATATGCCCCTGTAATTGTTGCAATTCGACGTATCGCCTTTGTTCTTATAGAGGTTGATAACTAAAGCGTCTCTGAAGTCTTGTGGCACATCTCCCTGTTCCCAGATCTTGCGGAATAGTATTAGGAGACTATTGACAATGTCCTCATCCAAGGCTTTGAATATCTCCGCCGGAATGCCGTCTAGACCAGGTGACTTATCATTTTTCATATTTTTAATCGCGCTTATGATTTCCGACATTGAAATTTCGTCATCAAGCGATGTCATCGGACTATACGCGGGAAGCAGGTCTAAAATGGATAAATCCGAGTCGTTATTTTGATTCAAGACCTGTGAGTAATGCTCCTTCCATCTTTCGAGAATTTTTCTATCATCAGTTAGAATAGCTCCATGAGCATCTCTTATAGGAAAGCTAGCTTTTCTGCTTGGACCGTAAACAGTTTTAATAGCTTCGAAAAAACGCCTGTAGTCATGGTTATCGGCGTAAGCTTGTATTTCCCTAGCTTTTTCTTTCCACCAGCTGTCCTTGATTTTTCTTATTTTTTGACGGACCTCGCGTTTTATGTTTATGAAACCTATTTGGGCTGCAACATCGCCAGGCTTGTTAATTGCGGTTTTCATCGCTTTGTGTTTTGCGTCCAAAAGGGGTGCGATATGAGTTTCGCTGTCGGCAAACCAGTCTGGGGATTTTCGGGAGCGTTCTGTGCCCAGTATTTCTTTCGCTGTATTTGTAAGGGATGACTTGAAACGGAGCCAATGAGTCTCAATGTCGTCGTTATAATCCGGTGGTGTTAGGCTATCTTTGACGGCAGCTGTGAATCTGTCCTTTGTAGAAGGGTTTTGTAGTTTGGATATTTGAAGGCGCTCTCTTAGATACTTCGGCTTGCGTTGGTATTTTGGGCGCATTGAGATTTTCATTCTCGAGATTACCAGCCTATGATCAGTCCAGCACTCCAGATCTGCTCTGGGTTTAGTGACCAACACCTCTTTCAGATCTTTCCTTCTCACGATCACATAGTCGAGGGTATGCCAATGCCCTGAGCGCGGGTGGCGCCAGGTCCCCCTTGAATTGGGTCTCGTAATAAAATAGGTGTTCGTTATACACAGATTGTGTTCTGCACAAAGAGCCAGCAGACGTTCTCCATTCGAATTGATGCTGTCTGTGCCGTGTTTCCCTATTATTCCCGGCCATAGTTCTGAGTCTTGACCTCTGCCCACTCTAGCGTTGAAGTCTCCAAGGAGAATAATTCGTTCCCGTTTTGGGATTTTACTTAATGTAGCAACGAGTGTTTCGTAAAAAGTGTCCTTTAAGTTGTCAGAGGAGTTCAAAGTGGGTGCGTATACTGCAATGATGTTCACAAACGTGTTATTCGCTGCAGGAAAACGTAGGGTCATTAAACGTTCTGAGATACCAACTGGATTTTCGGTAAGTTTGGCGGCCAGGTCGTTTCTAATGGCAAAGCCTACGCCATGTTGTCTGATTTCGCCTTCCGGCAAGCCTTTCCAGAAAAAAGTATACGCTTGTTCTACCAAGCTACCTTCGTCCGAAAAGCGTGTTTCGCTTAAAGCAACTATTGCAATGGATGTTCGTTGCAGTTCCTTATCGATTAGGGCAGTACGCCTCTCTGGTCGGTCGGCCTTGGGGTTGTCTAGCAAGGTTCTGACGTTCCATGCTGCAAAAGCTATGTGCTTTTCATTGGTGTTTGTTCGATGATTCACTCGCTCAGGCACCCTCCCCCGGAGATCCGAATGGGAGGGTATTTTACCTCCGGATACGAATTTTGTCCTGTTCGACTGATCCATCTTTTTGTAGGAGCTGCGTTAGAAGGTGTTCAAAAGCTGCACTGGTAACGCTGTCAGTGCAACTTTGGTTGCGGCTACGACTAGATTATCTTGTGGCACAGGTATCCTGAGACGACAAGGTCTGAGACGTAACTTGAGCAACGCAGAGAGCCATTTCCTGCTCAAGCCAATGTTTAGGCTACGTAATTGTGGGAAACAGAGTTATACCGCTCATGTTCGGTCGCCAGAGCCTCGTTCGTAAGAACAGGGTGCACCGCGAGTAGGTGAGGTTGGCATTTGAGAGGAGAGGCTATAAAACGCATCCTTTCCCCTTACACCCTTGTGCGGATTATAAGATTACAGTAAATAGATTTTTGGAAGATGTTAAACATCCAATCCCACGCATTGATGATTTGTTCGCTGAACTTCAGGGGGGAGAGTTGTTTACTAAATTAGACCTTTCGAATTCATATGATCAGTTGGAGTTGACTGAGAATACAGGGCTGATGCTGGCTTGGAGTACTCATAGAGGTATCTATAAAGTGAATAGACTACCCTATGGAACTAAACCAGCTTGTTCGATTTTTCAAAAGATAATAGGAAAAGTGCTGCAAGAAGCAAAGGGTACCATAAATTTTTTGGATGACATTGTAGTCACAGGAAAGGATATGCTAGAACATTTAGAGAACTTATAGTCCATTCAAGAATGATTGACATCTCGAGTGGCTATGGAAAATCAAATTTAAGTTGGTAATAGTCGCAAAGTTAAGATTTCGTGTTGCGGAATTCATGTTGGTATTGTGATTAAACATTGATCTATAGACCTATTATATGTGAATCTATGCACTGACCAACAATAATTTTAATTTTGTACTGCTGTTTATATTCTCAATTTAATCACACAGAATGAAAACATAATTGTTTCAATTTTGAAAGCGGATTAATAGGTTCTGAATTTGATTATTTCTTCTTTTCAAATATTTTTCTAGATGAAATTTATATATTCAAGTTCTGTGATTGAAACTACAGAAAGTATTGAAGATCTTTTGTGATAGGATATTAAGCTGCGTCTGGACTTTCAATGCCTACTGGGATGTCAATCATTTTTGAATGGACTATAGCTGAGGTTTTTGATCGTTTGGAAAGAGCGGGTCTTAAATTAAACTTGAAAAAATGCAGTTTTTTCCAGGAAAAACTTAAATATTTGGGCCATTATACGAGTATCGATAAAAAGGGGCTTCATAAAGATATGGACAAAATGAGAGCTATAAACGAAGCTCCACGTCCAAAAGATCAAACGGAAATCAAAGCCTCTATTGGTATGGTGAACTACTATGGAAAGTTTATTCCCAACATGTCAACTATTTTCGATCCCCTATACAAATTGTTAAAAAAAAATACGAAGTTTGAATGGACAAAAGAATGTGAGACTTCATTCCGTAAGGCTAAGGAATGCCTGATGTCAAAGAAAACATTGATATTCTTTGATCAGAAAGTCCCACTGAAACTAATTTGCGATGCTTCAAAAGTAGGATTAGGATGAGTCCTCAGTCCTATTACATGTGCACCCGGATGGAACTGAAATACCAATAAGTTTCGCATCTAGAACCCTCACAAAAGCTGAATACAACTATTCGGTTATTGACAAGGAGGCACTTGCAATATACTGGGGGGTTAGGAAACATTACCAGTATTTAGTTCCAATCGAGCTATGAAGACAGCGCCGCAGATGGCTTCTCTAGCGACCGAGTGACCGTTCTGTTCATTCAGGTACGGCATGCCGAATCTGCATTGTAAACATATCAAAGGAGCGCTAATATCAATGAGTCAAATTGCTTCAAACTTGAATAATTTTTGTTGGAATTTCATTCGGATAACAATTAAAATTAGATTAGCCTCTTATTTGATGTTTTTTCCGCCAATATCCGATAGTTTCAGTTTTACATAACGAATTACAAGAGATCGCTGTTATTCGAAACGAATTTTTATCCTATTTGTTAATTTTTATAAACGTGAGTGCTGAATATATAATACTAATGAAATCCCGACAATTTTTTAAGAACTTTTCAAAGAATAAAGACCAAAACTATGATGAAAGATGATATTGTTGGCTCAATACTTCGCACGGTGTAGGACATATAGGTCCGGCAGGCAGCTACCCTGCCGACCCTAGAATGCTTCTCTTCGGTAACTCGAAGAATGATCGTTCGGGATATCTCGATTCTATCGTTTGCGCTCGAGGTGATGTTAATTTCTGGCAATTCTCAATTTCGTTAGAATGCACTTTTGTTTGTTTTTCCAATTTTATTTTATGGATAAGCATTTTTAGAGTATTTTTATTTGTTATATATATAAATTATGTTTATTTTTCAAGTGGTAAGCAGGGCTAAAATAGTTATTTCTCAATCATTTTTCATTTTCCGGATTATCTTCAGAGATTATTGAAACAGAAACAAAAATTTTGGCGAAACTTCACTATGAAAAACTAACGAAATTGTTGAAATGTTTCCTGATTGTCCTTCCTTTCATACCTAACACGAATATGGAAAAGAGAATCGAAAAATAACAAACCGTTTCTTTACTGCAGCTGTTCAAATATCTCGTAGGAACCTCTAACGTAATCAAAAACAAAAAACTGGTTTGGATTTGAGGCCCAAAACTTTGAAATTGAGCTGTCGAAACATTCCAGATGGTAATATGAATTTATAAAAAAAAATTTTTTGTGGTATTACCCTCACCTGTGAAATGTAAATTGAAACTAATTGAAGGATATGAAGTTTCGTCACCAAGCAACGGTAATTCGAATACACTGTCTAATTCTGTGAATTTCCGAAAATTCATATTCTTCGATTAATTTCAATTTACATTCCACAGGTGGCGACTACACAATTGACAATCAGATAGAGCTGAAATCGTACTGTCAAACTGTTAAATGTCAGTTTTTTATTTCATAATTTTAAGTTGAAATTCGAATTCTGTTCCTTTTATTGAATTCGAATTCTGTTCCTTTTATTGAATTCGAATATAGACTTGGTCGAAACCAGAAAATACATCTTGAGCGGCAAAACAAATGTCGGGCTTCGTTTTGTGATCAGGATATGTTTTCATCTAAACATTGTTTGTGAATCAAATAATATTAATGAAATACTGTGTCAGATTTGATATACTTCTCATTTGAAATATATGAAAAAAATTGACAGAATTGAAGATTATCCAGGGTAAGTAATTAACGACCTCCAAATTATAACAAAAAGAGAGAAGGGTTGATAGGTTTCAGGTCCAATAAAACGAAACCAATTCAATAATTTGCCGACGTTTCGGTTTATTTAAAACCATCTTCAAAGGCTCTGAAAAAGAGTAGGTAATAAATAGATATAAAATTGGCACTAAGCAATTGTACACAGACGAATAAAAAGTAAATAAAATACACACATATATATGTGAATAAACAACACCACAACCTCATAAACGTGAGTAAAATTGAAAACAGAGTAGAGTCACACACAGCAATCAGAAAAAAGGTGGAAAAACTTACATTATTGTTTGGTTCTATTAGTCATATAATTTCCATCAAGAAAAGAGTGAAAAAGATACTTAGAGAGATGTACATTTTTCTTCCAAATGCAGTTAAACGTTTGAAAGTGAAGATAAAAGAAAAAAAAATGACCTGAAATTCAACTGTTTCCTGCCATCTGATATTTATTAGGTGTCCGTGAAGTTAACACCTACTTTTTCGAAAACGAAAAAAATTTTCTTTGCATTCGTTAGTAAGTCGTTAGTAACTAACCGAAATTTTCGTTTGTACCTCAAAGGTAATAGTAGAAAAACACCGCATTCCGCTAGGTGCTAACTTCACGGGCACCCACTTTTCGATTTTTCGCGAAAAAAAATGTACAGTTGGAAAGTTCATCGTAAGTAACTTTTTGTTTTGTAACCTAACCGATAATGGAAAAATGACCCCCTCAAAATGCGGAGTTAGCATCCACATTTTCGAAAATGAAGAAATTTTTTTTTGCATTCGTTCGTAACTCGTTAGTTACTATTTGTAACACAAAAATAAACGTCGGCAAATTTTTAAATTGGTTTCGTTGTATTGGACCTGAAACCTATCAACCCTTCTCCCTTTTTGTTATTATACAGGGTGTATTTAAAGGTCAGGCTTTTTTTTAACGGGAGGTACAACTGGTAAAAATAATTCTCCATTGAAAACACCCTGTACACAAATAATAAAGCTTTGAGTATAGGCCACCATAGAACATGGTGAAATGTTATATATCAAAGGTGTCATTTCTACACAATACAATATTTCCAATTAATAAAATCAGTTGAATTTGTACAATTTTTATCAAAAATCGAAATGAACAAATATTCGATACAACATATTTCAAGAATTCCTTCACATATTAGTTACAGAATTTTCAGAACCACAATTAAAAAATATTTTTACATAGGCATTTAATTAATGAATCAAAGAATTTGCCCCAACTTCAGCAGTCCGAATTGAAAATATAGAAGAGGGTTTATTTTTCACAAAACGGTTTGTGTAAGCGGTATAAGCCTAGGAGTGCTAATGCATTTCATTTGGTTTTGAGAAAATCAGAATCCTCCGGGAGCTTCTATATCAGTTCATGATTGAATCACATTATTGGAACGACAGTTCCTCCTGAATTGTTATTTCCCTTAATATTCACTTAACCATAATAGATAATGACATCCCAGCAAAACTAAGTGTACCTAACAGTCATAACATTAAGCATAAATAAGTGGAGGGGTCGAAATGGTACATTTGGTTCCAGACATCGAAAATATTACATACACTTGAATAAGAAGGATGTGGACTGAATTCTTCATATTTCACACTTTGAGATTTCAATTTCGGAATGAGCAACTATCAACTAATTATAAATAATGGACGATCGAAGTTAAATATCGGAGACCTCTGATGGTATCTAACTTGAGGCTTAAAGTAATCGAACATTTCATTTTTAATGACCTAATATTATATTATCCTGATTATCCCTAGGTACCTAGGTATCCCTCAGTACTGACTTTGTGAGCTTTTGTACGAGTTCGGAGAACCAGTCATGTTACGTCAGGTACAGTTACACTGTTAATTTAAACCCAACAGTGAATCAATCAGCTTTTTTGATCTCCATCGCCAAAGTGCTTTTGCACACAAATTGATTTGAAGCATTGTGTACAATGTTTGTAGTCAATACTTGTGGTAAGGTTTTTCCAATTTCCCCTCTCTAAATTTTTCTCATGTCCCTTTTTCTTTCTGGATAACAACAAACCACTCTTATATTCACACACGCTACAACGTTTCACCATAGTTAAATGTTTTACTTGTATCAAGTTTCAATGTTTCTCCGTCTAGCGCGACACTAAGGTAGTGGCGTTATATTGAAAAATTTACATATTTTCTATCTATTCATACTGAAAATTAATGTGACAATGATGTCCGAGCCAACTGTCTCAATTGTGATTAGCGACA